>NC_138973.1:42060357-42733214 GCF_055761805.1 Camellia sinensis
ACCTAGACAGGTAGGAAGATCAAGAAGCTCAGATCTGATAATGGCGGCGAATACACATCCGATCCCTTCTTTGAGGTTTGCCGGAATGAAGGGATAGTGAGACATTTCATAGTTAGTGGAACACCACAGTAAAATGGAGTTGTAGAACACATGAACCGCACTTTGGTGGAGAAAGTCCGGTGTATGCTGTCACATTCAGGATTGAGCAAGGCATTTGGGGTGAGGCATTGAACTATGCTCGTCATCTTGTCAATAGACTACCTACTGCAGCACTAGATAACAAGACTCCCATGGAGGTACGGTCAGGAGTACCAGCTATTGATTATGATTAGCTACGTATCTTTGGATGTCCAGCCTATTTTCATATTACCGAATCTAAGTTGGATCTTAGAGCCAAGAAAGCCATCTTCTTAGGCTTCAGTGACGGTGTCAATAGATATATACTCTGGTGCCATGAATCAAAGAAAGTTGTCACTAGAAGAGATGTTACCTTTGATGAGTCTACAATATTGAAGCACTCAAATCCTGAAGAAAATGATGAAGCATTGAAGAAGTCAGTGCAGGTGGAGTTTGAGACTCCAACAAAGACCGTTCAGACAGGCAACAATCCTGAAGAAGTTTTAGTTGATAGATATGAAGAAAATCATAAAGAGAGTTCAGATGAGAATGAAGATCCAGAGGCCCCACAACAGTCAGAACCCATTGCAATCAAAAAAGGAAAAAGGGTTACTAAGCAACCCGGTTGGATGACTGATATGGTGGATGATGAGGAGGAGGGGTGGTAGTGGTTTGTTGTTGTTGTTGTTGTTGATGGGTTTGGGTGGTGGGGGTGGTGCATATGTTAAGAAGGGTTGGTCTTGGAATTGCTTGGAAAGAGCGGTTAAGCATGTTGCAGAAGACACCTAAACAAGGGGAGATGCAGATGCAAATGAGGTAGGCGAGCCAAAAGATTGATGGTGGACACAAAAATGAGGCTAACAACGATGCAATTACAGAAAGGAGGCCAGGAGAAGAGCAACATAACTGATTTCCAAAACGCAAAGTGTGAGTGGGAGTTTGACCGAGACAACGAGGAAGAAGAGGAAGAGGATGAGGAGGAAGAAGCCGAGGCTTAGCCGGGTTACGTTCAACATTGGCCCATTGGAGGACACTTGGGATAATTGGTGGAGAAGTTTCACCAACGGGGGAATTGCAATTCTCAAATCTATGTCGTACTTGTACATCTCTCTCTCTTTCTCTCTCTCTCTCGTAATGCAAACAAAATGAAGACAATCAGATTTGGGGTTGCACATAGATATACTTCATTTTTTGTAAAAATGTATGGAACTTTCCTCCTTGATTGGGATGGTTAGGTCCATTTGAGTAACGAAGGCATTCCAACATTTGAAATTGGGGATGTTGTTGTGCAGGCTGTGCAATAATCATTATTATGCAGCGAAATAGGTCTATTTCAGAGTCCATTTCGATAATTTGAACCATTCATATTTTAGAATATATCAAGTAGAACATGCCTATAAAAAATCAAGCTAATCGAATATTGTTTACTCATTCATCCACTCACATTTGTATTCGTTTTAATATTTTAAATCACAATTATTTTTTATTTTTATAAATACAAATGTGAGTGGATGAACGGATAAACGATATTTGATTAACTTAATTTTTTATAAGCATGTTCTACTTGATATATTCTAAAATATGAATGATTCGAATTATTGAAATAGGCCCCAAAATGGATCCATTTCGCTGCACAACAATTCCTACTGCACAAGCATTTCCAATTCCAAAATGTTGGAATGCCTTTGTTACTCAAATCAAATGTTGTAATGCCTTCATTACTCAAATGGACCTAACCATCCCAACCAGGGAGGAAAGTACCATACATTTTTACAAAAAAAGAAGTATATATATGTGCAACCCCAAATCTGATTATCTTCATTTTGCTTGCATTACGAGAGAGAGAGAGAGACAGAGAGATGTACAAGTATGACATAGATTTGAGAATTGCAATTCCCCCGTTGGTGAAACTTCTCCACCAATTATCCCAAGTGTCCTCCAATGGGACAATGTTGAACGTGACCCGGATAAGCCTCGACTTCTTCCTCCTCCTCCTCTCCCTATTCTTCCTCGTTGTCTCGGTCAAACTCCCACTCACACTTTCAGTAGTTGCAGTGGCAGAGCCCATTCGCTTGCGTTTTGGCAATCAGTTCTATTGCTCTTCTCCTGGCCTCCTTTTTGTAATTGCGTCGTTGTTAGCCTCATTTTTGTGTCCACCATCAATCTTTTGGCTCGCCTGCCTCATTTGCATCTGCATCTCCCCTTGTTCAGGCGTCCTTTGCAACATGCTTAACCGCTCTTTGCAAGCAATTCCAAGACCAACCCTTCTTATCACATGCACCACCCCCACCACCCAAACCCATCAATAACAACAACAACAACAACAAACTACTACCACCCCTCCTCCTCATCATCCACCACTTTCACGACAGCCCATGCCCTGTTCATCTTCATCTTTTTCACCACCTGTGATTGAATTTCAATTGAATAATGAATTTGTAATTGACATTGATGACGATGATGACGAGAACCTGCAAATAATCTATGGAGGACATGCTTAAACTTTGCTCAAAGTGTAACATTATAGGATATATATACTAGAAATCAAAACACTATGAATATAAGTAACTACTAAAATATAAACTTGGATACATACCGTTTGATTCCGTTATTGCCTTGAGTTTTGCTTTCTTGAAAGAATATGGCATTCACAATTGGAAAACCTTAGCACCAGTTCTTCCCCTCCTTCTCCTAATCTTTTTGTTGTCTTTTCAATGGGGCTGACAACCATTTGATCTACTTATATATATATACATATATGTAAACCCTAATAAGGATATGAAAGGGAACTGGGCCTAAATAAAACAATTACTGGGCCTTCCCATTAAGGAACCCAAATAACTTAAAACAGGCCTTACACATCCATATCACATATCCGCATATAAAATAATATATACACTAAGATGACCATGGCCCAAACTTTATGGATCACAATAATAATTTTGGGCTCATGCCAGTCAATCTATTTGAATCACGTTCAATCCGTTTTTCACAAACCAAACAAAATATAGTCAATGACAATCTAATTAAGAATAAATTCTTACATTCTCCCACTTAGGCAACATTGACTACTACTTTAAGAAAATATTTTATTTAAGAAAAAATGACTCTCGGGTTAAACAACTTCAGTGGCCACATAAACATGATTCAGAATAGAAACATCTCAGCACAGAATCTCGTTCAATGAGAAATATTAATATCAAACTGTAGTGGCAATTATGCTATTGAACAACATAACACCTTCCACAATTACAAACACTAATATCTCACCAACATGGATTCCTATATGTGATGAAGTGTAGTGTGGAATTTCAGCATAATTGATCCAAAAATTATATAACATGCTAATTCCACATTCAGTCCTCTGTATGGTCTTGACAAGACCCTGCAAGGAATTTTATTCTATTTTACACTTCCAAAAGAAGCCTTTATTCCTCTAAACCGAGGTCTTTTATGCTTTAAACCAAGCATCATACTTTATGGATCCATATACACTTCTAAACCAAAGTATTAATCTTTATATCGCAAAATTAAAATATAACTGTAAGAGCTCATATAAGAGGTATACATACATGACAATTACTTTATGTGTACACACACATAACTATAAACAAAATGTGAATAAACACATTAAACTTTATTAACTGAAATATACCATAGATAATATTCATGGGTAAAAAATTTCTTTAACCAAGCACATAAAAAACTGTAAAGTACCCATATGCTCAATATATTTAGCAAACTAAAATTTGGCCTAAGCCCTATATTTAGAAGATCAACTAGTATGTATTCTATAACATGTGCTCATAAAGAATATCATCTTTAACAACTCTATAATTCTGAAGTGCTTTAAATTTATGTATTTAACACCATCAGAGCTTTTGTTATTCTTCATAGAGAAAATTAAAACCATATATCATAATACATCTTTATAGGTTTGGAGATGAAATTAACAATTCCAAGCTCTGAAATAAAATTCTTTTATTACATAACTCAAGTCGAGCTCTAAAACATGTTTGCATAGTGAAAAATTGTAAAAGATTTTATGAAACTCTTTCATGAAATAACACCTCATCCAAACATAAAAATGTAACTAGTAATAGACACTATATATCATCTGAACAACTTCCAAAGTCGAC
Source organism: Camellia sinensis (assembly GCF_055761805.1). Classification (NCBI taxonomy): domain Eukaryota; kingdom Viridiplantae; phylum Streptophyta; class Magnoliopsida; order Ericales; family Theaceae; genus Camellia; species Camellia sinensis. Next base: position 42,064,614 of record NC_138973.1, read on the forward strand.
ACTATACAGCCAATAATATTAACATGATTAATTCTTCTATAGCCAATTGTATAATCTTTAATTCTCTATAAATATCATGACACTTTATGTCTTTCAACCCAATGGTCAAGCCTTAAATTAAAATAATAATTGTCTAACAAACTAATTGCATATGCACCAAGTTTAATTCAAACGTCATAATTCATTAAACTCTCACAACACTAGCATACAAGACATTCCTCATGAACTTTTTCTCAAAATCATTTTATGAATACTGAATGTTACTTAATTAATCTCGATCATTAAGAAGAGCAAAGTAAAACTTTCAATTCTGCATATTAAATTCAGTAAAAATGTGCTCTAGGTATGCTCTTTGAGATGAGACAAATAATCCTCTAAGTTATTTTTCAAGTATCTTAATGCCAATCACATAAAATACTTTATCAAGATATTTTATATAAAAAATTTATTAACAACAATATCTTCACATCAAGTATTAATTCGAAATTATTACTAGTAAGTAAAATTCCATCAGTATAAAGGATCAAGAAAAATAAATTACTCCCACTGACCTTGAGATATATGCATAAATTAATGGTATTATCCATAAAGCCAAGTAATAATATTTGGTGAACCTTTAAATATCATTACTCAGAAATTCATTTAAAACCATAGACAAATTTGTTTAACTTACAAATCAAATTTATTTTGTTTAGCGAAGCAATAGATAAAAATGTCACAAAACCACTATAATCATTATAAACCTATATTTATGACATTGGTAAGAACAATACTCTTTTCAAATCACAACCTCTTGCAATAGCATTGTATTTATTTATTTATCTTTAAAAAATACTCATTAGATTTCAAACTTTTAAAAAGATATAACATGATCTCATGTCTAATTAATAATTTATACCAATTCATTTACCATATTACAAATCGCCAATATCTTCATCATACGTAACAATCATCTCTTCAATCTCTTGATATTGCTCATTTAGAAAAATAATATAATCGCAAGGATCTTTTAATTGTATGAGAATATCTAGAAGGTTGCACGTGTTATACATGTTCAATTTTTATCAATAGATAGAATAGACACTTCAGATTCTACTTGCACTCTCACTTTCTCTATGTGAGAATGAACGGACCAATTTATTATAATAGACACAAGTATACAAGAAGATTTATATATTTAAACTGTTCACCAATCTAATAACTTCACATTTTAAAAGCTTAAAAGATTCTTATGTCAGAACCAAGATAATAGAACCATTGACAACTTACAAAGTAACAACAAATAGCTATAGGTCCCATTTTGATTTCAAAAATATATCATAAATTTTTTTACTTCTGTACAATCCCAAACTCAAAAGTTATTCTAAATTTTCTACTAGTTCACAATTCAAAAGTGTTCTTTTTTTTTTTCAAATATTTTTAACTTAGTATTATATGTAAAGTATACACAAGTATATATAGTAATTAAAAACATTCTATCACAAAAACACTCGTATAATTTAAACATGTTAACATACACATCATCATTTTATTAGAGTCCAATTACGACGCTCAAGTACTCAACTTTCTTCCGAAGTTACAACCATGATATATTTAAATTGATTCCACAATTTTGTAAAAATTAATAAGAGGTTACTACATTAACCAAAATTATCATGTTCACTATAATATCCATCTTCAATTAATAATTTTAAAATCTTCGCCAATAATGAGATAGACAAATGCATAACATCAATACTCATTTATAAAATTAATAGAATAATTTCTTCCACACACTTTATGATAATTATCATCCAAGTCAAAATAAAAACTATTTCAATTATTATTATTATTTTATTTATTACCAAAATTAAAAATAATAACAATGCTTATTTTGTTGACATTAAAATTGAATTTTATCTCATGGATGATATAAAAATAACATTCTTTAAAATCATATCACTACTAGACTCTAACTTAAATAACTTGACTAGAAAATAAAATTTTGGTTAACACAAGCATTTTTTTAAGCAGTTTAAAAAACAAATAAGGAGATTCCAAAAGTGGGAAGAGCGTCATAGCTCACAAAAAATTCTAAAGAATTTTTCTTACTTGAGTTAATAATATATAAAGAGATTTGCGAAATATTCTGAAAAGGAAACACAAAACACTGAAGAGAGATAACGATTTGTAAAAGTCGAAGGTATTATATAGAGTATTGTAGAGTATAATTTAGATTTTCTTATAAGAATCACCTAGTGAATATTTTAAAACTCTACTTTCTTAAATAGTTAACATTAAATATAATTTCAATCTTTCACACTATATTGAGGTCTTAATATAAATGGTTAAGAAGACACATTCTCGAGTATGTCAATATCTAAATCAGTTAGTCTTAAAGCTAACTCAATATCTTTTAACCGATTCATAATCAAAACATTAATGGAGTAAATTTGATTTTCATAAAAATATCTCCCTTCATTGCTTTCAATTCAATATAATATCATTCAATTATATATGGACAATAATAATCTCATAATCACAATTAATATTCTTGAATATTTAAAATGTATCACTCTTAAACTGAATATATAGAAAGCATGTTCACAACTCCAACTTTCAATTATACATAGGCAATTAGTATAATCTCACAAGAATATGATGCGAATAAACTTTAGCAATATTCTCAGATGTGCCAGAAGGTATCACTATATAAACACCATTGGGTTGAATATATAGAATACAATCAACATCTTTAAACTTCAATATAATCTTAATTAATTATACATGGGCAATAATTATAATCTCACAACAATGGGCTGCAAATAAACTTTAACAATATTGTCAGATGTTTTAGAATGTATCATCATATAAATACCTTTGGGTTTCAGAATGTTGACTCCTAGTCCATGGGAAACAAATTTAAAATTAAGTTTTCCAGGGGATAAACCAGGTTATAACAAACCAATTCCCAAGCAAATAAAATTTTCTACCAAAAATTACACCACTCATTAAAGTTAACCGGTACTCCCGGAACTCATTATTTCTGAATAAAATCAAAAATATTTTAGCTAATGCTAAAATTTGGTTTCTTTTCTCAAACCAAAACACTTTGAAAATAATCAGATTATAACCAAAGACTTTCTCTAAACTCGATTTTTCAGCACTTTAGAAATAAAATGATTAAACCCAAAGACTTCCTCAAACCACAAAGGTTTGAAACCAAATCCGTCTTAGTTGTCATTTCTAAACAAATAAGAACTACTCTTTAGCTAAGACTAAACACTTTGGTTTCTATTACAGAAAAACCAAACCAAGTTCCAAACTTACAAACAATTTAAAAAATTGCTAACCAAACTACAAGCAATGTAAAAAATTGCTATAACAAATTACATGCATATAAAATGCTTCCAACCTTACAAGCAAACAAACTTGCTTAAAACTTAGGTAATTAATCACTACTAAACAAAAGTAATAAATTGCTTTAATTAAAAAGAGAGTGATTAATCCATAAGGATTTTATGTAGTCTAAAACCTTTTCCACGCTTAGAAATTCTTGTTCATCACAAAGGTTAGTCGTTCATACTTTTTGTTTTGACATCCCTAATACTATTCATTTGATTTGGCTTTGTTTTGTTTTGTTTTGTTTTTTCTTTTTTTCACTCCCTTTTGCATAGGTATTCCTGTAAAGAAAATTAGTAGAGAACCACAAGAAAATGCAAACAAAATATCCTAAGGACAATAAATTATTTTTTAAATTACTAGCATAATTAACTAATGAATTAAAATGCTAAATGAGTTACAAACATAAAAGTTATAACTCCACAAATAAATTAAAACATGAATAGGAAATAGTTACAAATAAACCTTAAGAGTTCAAAATAAACCTATAACTCTAAGAATTAAATTAAAAAAAATAGTCATGAGTTATGAATGAAATTAATTCACAGTAAATATTTAAACATATAACTCCAAATAAATAAATTTAATTCACCCAAATAAATTACAAACTTTATAACTCTAAATATTAAATTAAAATTAATTTACAAGAGTTATATGAAATTGTTACACAATATTCATGTAAAATTTAAATCAGCCACTTATGAGCATGCAAATAATTTTTTTTTAGAATTCTAGAAATATAATTAGCATGCAACTTTAACCCAAAACCCCTAAGACACAATAACCATGGGAATTATATGAGTGTTTCTAGTACTTAACATGTGAATAACTCATATAGATAATAATAAGCATGTAACAAAACCAATTAAAATCTAGACAATGTTGAACATGCAAATTGTATCATAAAATTAAAAATATGAGCATGTTTTTATACAAAGCTTCATTACTACATGTCATGCAAAGATTGATACCGATATAATAAACTTATATTAGAACAAATTAATCTACTAGAAATCTAGTAATAATACTATTTTAAACTTTGCATCTAATAATCCTTTTTTCACAAAACAATGAATTAGAAAGCAGTAAATTAAAATCCCAAAGCATTATGTATATTAGATTACTTATAATCATGTATTATATAAAGGCAATGGATTATTACAGGCACCACTTTATGTGTATGAGGAAAACCAAATCAATCATGATAAGGACCATAAAACAGTAACATGCACAGTAGAATCTAATTGTTACAAATTTCATATGAATCTAGATATCTAATTTCAAGATAAACACATTAATTTGTTTTAAGTTTGTTGTGAAATTGTGTACTTAAATCAAATAAATAGATTCATATTGAACAACCACTTTGAATTTCAGAATAAGAACATACTAAAATTTACAGAAATTCATAATAAAATAAAACTAGTAGTAGGAAGCAAACCGAAACCTGTGTGATACCACAGTGTCCTTAAAACAGATTAGCTGCCTCACCATGGGTGCTGGAGGTATCTACTTCTGTCTTCCAAGATACGACGGTCAAAACCAGCTAATGCAGAAGCATCTTCTGAATAGCTTCGGTGAACATGATAATGGTTGCACTCTCTCTAACAAGAATCAAAAAAGGGACTAGCAAAAGAAGATAAGAAATTTTCTTTTTGTGTAAAAACCATCTCCAACTTTTTTATCTCAAAACAACATCTCCATTTTCCATCAAAAATCTCTTTTTTTTCTCTTCTACTAAGTTGGAGGGGAAATGCCTCTATTTATACAAGAAGGGGAATCCCTAGCCATAAAGGCTATACATCAATAGGGTCATCAAATGCCATTAACCAAGGCCATCAATTCTAGCCATTAGGGCTAGAGTTACAAAGGTTGAAAACCTATGGCCACTAATATGGTCATCAACTCCATCATCAAAAGATGAGAGTTTCAAAGGTTTAAACCTCTCACGTGCTTAATATATACAAATAAATATGTACATAATGATGTATGAATAAACCAACTAGATGGGTCACACAATGGATACCAATATTGGGTCACAACCCGATCCAAACCCAATTCTCAAACACATGCACAAGCTAAGCCCAACACAACATAACTTAGCTCAAACTTAAGATTAAGTCCAAGTCTAAGTCTAAGACCAAACTCAACACATGCACAAGCACAAGTACAAGTCTAGGCACAGTCTAAATTAAGACTAAAAGTCCAAATCTAAGCCCAACTGATGTCCACCTTATGAGACAATTCTCATTCACACCTCAATGGTTTCGGCCCATCATTTTTATATTGTAATATTCTCACTTGAGAGAATACAAAATCACTCAGACCCACCTCAACCGGCCGTTGGAACCCACTTTAATTTTGAATTAAAATTGCCGAAAAACCATTATTTTCAAACACTACATATATATAATAAGAAAATAAATGAGAATGCCGTATTATTTTTGCCTTTTATTTTTGGATGTTATTATTTAACTTGTAATGGGCCAGGGTTTGAATCTGCCTTCTAAAAGCCAAACACAATAATATTTTTGGAATTTCGTTTCAAAAATTCTTATGAGAAGTTACATTTTGTTCTGAGGGCAATACAGATCTGGTCAAAAACGAGATAAATTGTTTTCATTTAAGTAAAGCAGATTTCATAAAGCAGATTCAAGAAAATGAAGAAGAGTCAAAACAGATTTTTTATTAATTGTCTAAATCAATCTGCACATGTACAGTATTTATAAACTAATATACTCTACCTAACTATAGTTACAATTAACTATAGTTCTAACAACTTTACAACTGCTATAGTTAATACTAACTAGTGTTGACTAATCTAACAGACTTCAAACAGATTGATCATCATGCTGTGAATTCTGCAACTGATCATGCTGTGAATTCTGCAATTGAGATTGCGTAACATGCCCCGTCAAGCTGACAGGAGAAGAATGAGCCAGAAGCTTGTGTTGAAGAAAGTTAAACCGAGAAACTGGAAGAGGTTTGGTGAGGATATCAGCAATTTGGTCAGCAGTAGCAAGATGTTTGATAAGCAACTGGTTGGAAGCAACACGCTCACGGACAAAATGATAGTCCACTTCAATATGTTTAGACCGAGCATGAAAAACCGGATTACTAGACAGGGCAATGGCAGAGAGATTGTCACACCATAGAGTAGGTGGGTCAAGAGGAATGTGCAGATCTCGAAGAAGCATGCCAAGCCAGCTAAGCTCGGCTGAAGTCTGAGCAAGAGCGCGATATTCGGCTTCAGTGGAGGAGCGAGAAACAGTAGGTTGTTTCTTCGCAGATCAAGAAATCAAGTTGGGACCCAGGAAAATACAAAAGCCAGTAGTGGATCTGCGGTCAATGGCGTTCCCAGCCCAGTCGGAATCCGAATAGGCAGTGAGAACAAGAGGACCTGGCTGAAACTGAAGACCCTTAGCAAGAGTTCCTTTTAAATAACGCAATAAGCGTTTGACAGCATTAAAATGACTAACCAAAGGAGCGTGCATATGTTGACAGGCAGAGTTGACAGCAAAAGCAATGTCGGGGCGAGTAATGGTCAAATATTGAAGAGCCCCAACAAGACTGCGATACAAAGCAGGCTGAGCAAATGGAAGATCAGAGTTAGGGAAGCTGGAGGATTTAGTAGCCATGGGAGAGGCATAGGGCTTGCAGTGGGACATCCCAGCTTTGGCTAAGATCTCAGTGGCATACTTAGATTGATGCAAAAAGAAACCAGCAGCAGAAGTGTGAACAGAGATGCCCAAGAAATAATTCAGAAAACCCAACTCTTTCATGGAAAAAACTTGATGCATTTGAGCAAGCAACGAGGTAATATAAGAACCATCACTTCCAGTTAGCAAAATATCATCAACATATATAAGCAGAATGGTGATGGCAGATGTAGTCTTCTTAATAAACAAAGAAGAGTCACAATGACTAGCAATGAAACCTTGGGACAAGAGAAAAGTGGAGAATGTAGAAAACTATGCCCGAGGAGCTTGCTTAAGTCCATACAAGGCTTTATGCAGTTTACACACCTTATGAGGATGAGAAGAATCAATAAAACCAGAGGGTTGAGTCATATAAACCTCCTCATGAAGGACACCATGCAAGAAAGCATTAGATACATCCAATTGTTTGATAGACCAACCAAAATGAAGGGCGAGACACAATAAAATGCGAATAGTAGGCTGCTTTGCAATAGGACTAAAGGTTTCTTGATAATCAATCCCCTCCTCCTGGAGATAACCTTTAGCCAATAATCGGGCTTTATAACGAGCAATGGAACCATCAGAGTTCTTTTTCAAGCGATAAACCCACTTACACCCAATGACATTCTTGTTGGGTGGAAGGTCAACTAAGGACCAAGTATGTTGAAGTTGAAGAGCATGAAATTCGTCATGCATAGCTTGAGTCCAATCTGAAGATTGAGAGGCTTCCTTATAGGAAGAAGGTTCAGTGGGAACATGAGCCAGATGAGCAGTAGGAGAAAGAGAAGTAGATTTGGACCGAGTGACCATAGAATGAGTGTTGGAGCAGATAGGAGGAGCAAGATGAGTAGAAACTGGAGCAGAGAGAGGTAAATCAATAGAAATGGAAGATATAGGAATAGGAGAAGAGGAGGAAGGAACTGTAGAACTAGGAATAGACAGAGAAAGATCAGTAGAAGAAATAGGGGGATTAGCAGAACTAGGAACAGGAAGAGGAACAAGTGGAGGTGCAGATGAGGAAGGAGATACAGAAGAAGAAGAGCTTAAAGAAGAAGAAACAGAAGAAGAAGTGGAGGGCTGTAGACACCCCATTTTTGACCGACCTTAAGACTCAGACGTCACCGATTGAGCGCTTGGTGATGTTGCATAATGTGCTCGTTCAGAAGTTTCAGAGTCACGGCCGTGAGCCCTGCCTCCGGGCTTCCGAACCCTCTTCTGTGCCTTGTCTCGGTTTGCGAACCAGACTCGGTTTTCTCTGCTTCTTCCCCCGAGGGGAGGGAGAGGTCCTGTAGACCATATCTCAATGGTCGTAGGCTACATTTGGTGGCCGTAGGCCATTTTTCCCATTTCGGAGTCCGGTTTCCGGTTTTCGGAGCCGTCAGGCCGTGTGCCTCGGTTCGGGACCGCTTAACCATCTCCTATTGCTCTGATTTTTGGCATACTTCCTTTTTTCTCCCTTTTGAGGGACACTGGGGGCGGAGAAACCCACTTCGTGGCCGAACGCCACTTTCGGTGCTTAACAGCCCATTTTCGGGATTCCGAACGGCGTGCTTTGGTCCCCGGACATTCGTTTTGCATCGGTTTTTGCTCATTTTTGGCAGGTACCTCTGTTTTATCACAGGGAAGGTCACTGAAGGGTGGGAGGCCAGTAATTGTTGCAGCAACCAGTTATCTCTCCTCCGGAGCCTCCCGGCGCCCGTTTTTCGGACTTCCGGGCTAATGTTGAACACCCTAGGGTTAGTGTTGCCAACTTTCAACCACATATCTGTGATCTACACACCTGGGAGGCTCCCAAAAACACCTGGCCGACCAGTAATTTTTCTTTCCATTTTTGCCCCTCCTCTTTGAGGCTAATGTTGAACACCTTGCACCCATTTTCTCGAACTTTCAACCACATATCTGTGATGTACACACATGAGAGGCCACTAAAAGTTCATGGCCGGCCATTAATTCAAATTGACCCTTTTGAACCCCTCTTTCCGAGCCAATGTTGAACCACTTGGACCCACATTCTTGAACTTTGAACCACATGGTTATGATGAGGAGACCTAGGGGGACATCACCATGTGGTGGCCGGCCACCAAATTTGATTGAACCTTTTGACCCCTAGCCGGCCGGCTAGGGGGGGTGGCCGGCCAGCCACCTGCAGCCAAAGCAATGGGCCGGCCTGCTTCCTCACTGTGTGTGCTTTACAGCTGTCCAGCTGTTTCCCCCCAGAAAATATCCCAATTCGGGGATATTTTGTGGGGAAAGATTGCCTCCTTTTGGCCCCACCTTTACACCCATCTTCTTGTCCATATAACCAGCTGAGGTCCTTCTTGACAAGGGTGAGAAACTTTACTCTTCAAGCTTCCATAGCCAATTCCATCTTCTTCCTTTTCAATTCTTCAAAAAACCCTAAGCCCCTAACCATCAATCCTTCTACACCACCAAGCTCTACCACCACCACCTCATTTCCAGCAACAAGGAAGGTTTCTCAGAGGCCAAAGAAGCTGCAAATCCATCCAAGAAGCAACAAAAGTTTGAATCTTCAAGGGTAAGTAATACTTTGACCCTTTTGACCCTTTTTCTTGATCAATATGTAAGCCATGCATGCTTTTTGTGTTGAGCTCCGAGACTAACTGAAGAGGGCCATATTTTGAGCTTATTTTCACTTCTCATTAAGGGCTCAACCCTGTTTGAGCCCTCCATAATACACTTGCTTCATTGATCATCTTGTATGTCATAGTTTTGCATGCTATTTTTGACCCATGAGAAATTTATTTTCGAGCATGTTGTAAACTGATATGAGGCTTATTTTGAGCCCCTCTTCAACATTGGAGAAGGGCTCAACATTGTTTGGCGTCTCCATGTGGCACTTGTAGTTCAATCCCTTATTTGGCCCCATTTTTGTATAAATTGATAACCCTCTTTGCTTCTGTTTTTGGACCTTGGTCCGAACTGAAAGTGGTCTTATTTTGGCCTATACTTCATGTTTCATTCACACTTTTTTTCTGTTTGGTGAATATTTTACATACTTCATGTTGTAGCCATTTTTGAGCCTTATTTTGCATGGCATTTTTAGCATATTTGTATACTGTTTTTGAGGCTGCCATATACTGTAAATGTTCATATTTTTGGTCCATCTTCAGTGTTGTAGAAGGAATTTTTTCAGTTTGGGTTTTGCTTATACCACTTGCTTCATTACCCCTCTTTTGGCCTCTATTCTTGCATGCTTTTTTTCCCTTACCTATGCTTGCTGTTTGGCCGCGTTTATAACTGTGAAAGTGCATCTTTTGGGACTGTCTAGCTCCTGTCTTTGCATTGCATGTCCGTATTGTGCATATTTGGCATAGCTATAGGCCATTTCGGGTGCCTAAATTCGCATTTCGGGTCAATTCCTTGCATTTCATGTCATTTCACCTCGTTTCGGGACTGTTTTCCCCCATATTTTGTTGCTGAAATTCTGTTAGAATGTTTGCCATCACTTCCCGGTCATTTCATCACCGCCTCGGTTTGCATGCCCGTGTGCACGCATTTCGAGGCACTCCTTTTTTATCCGCCGGCATCCGATGTGAGTGTGGCTGAGGCTCACTCATGTTGGTATAAGCCCACTTGTCATTTCATGTCATTTCATCACCGCCTCGGTTTGCGTGCCCGTGTGCACGCATTTCGAGGCACTCTTTTTTTATCCGCCGGCATCCTATGTGAGTGTGGCTGAGGCTCACTCATGTTGGTATAAGCCCATTTGTCATTTCCATGCCATTTCATTACATTTTGCCATTGCCTCGATTTGCGTGCCCGTGTGCACGCATTTCGAGGCACCTCATTTTCATCACATTTTACCATTGCCTCGATTTGCGCGCCCGTGTGCACGCATTTCAAGGCACCTCATTTTCATAGCATTTTACCATTGCCTCGGTTTGCGCGCCCGTGTGCACGCATTTCGAGGCACCTCATTTTCATAGCATTTTACCATTGCCTCGATTTGCGCGCCCGTGTGCACGCATTTCGAGGCACCTCATTTTCATAGCATTTTACCATTGCCTCGGTTTGCGCGCCCGTGTGCACGCATTTCGAGGCACCTCATTTTCATAGCATTTTACCATTGTCTCGGTTTGCGTGCCCGTGTGCACGCATTTCGAGGCACCTCATTTTCATAGCATTTTACCATTGCCTCGGCTTGCATGCCCGTGTGCACGCATTTCGAGGCATTTCATTTCCATAGCATTGTACATGTTAGGATTGTATCCTAGTTGCATTTCATGCATATCATGCACATTGCACCATGTCCAGAATAAGAGTTAGCCCGGGCACGGGAAACGAGGTACATTTCGTACTCCGAGTGACGGAATGTGTCTCAATTCCCCAGTCACCGACACTCCGGATTATCCATGATGGAGTTAGGTTTTAGCTGTAGTTTCATGTGCATTCATCCTATATTGAGTTGTGCATTTCGACTCCTCGGCCATCATGCCTCGGTATGCGTGATTGGTGGCACGAGGATCGAGACATGCATACATTTGTGCAAATACATTGCTATGCCCCTTTCCTGCTCTCTGTTGCAGCAAAACGCAGAATCAGCAAGCTTCCTGGGCTTGGCACGGATTTCAAGAAGAGGTGTGAACAGAGGCTAATTGGGGCATTCCGGTGGATTTCCGCGCAAGACAGCCCGGGCACACATCTTCCATCAGAAGCAAGACAGTCCCTGGCTTGCATGCCAGTTTCTTTTAATTTTCTTAGTTAATCTGTTAATTAATTAGGAATTTGTATTATTTGGACTGTATTATTTGGGACTGTAATATTCTTTCATTTGGGGACGGTATTATTTATTCGGACCCTCTGCGCGAGGGCACAACTGTAATAAGTGTGCGTGTGTGTGATGTATGTCTTCCAACCCCACGTCTTTCTCCCTTTTATTTATCCGCTTACGATGGTTAAATTAGGGCATATTTCAATTAGCATACAGTATGATAGCATGTTTGCATCATTCATCTGTTTTGCATGCACCGGGCTCGGCGCACCATACTAACTGCATTGTACTTTCAATTCCAAATTGAATACATGATAGTTGTAGCATTTCATATGTCATGTTTAGAATAGCCGAGCCTGCTATAGTTGCATTTTTGCATGTGTTGCATTAGGCATTTCTGTATACTTAGGATCATGCATGATTTCTAATATAGTTTCGGTTTTGGCTTGGAGTACTCTGTAAGTTTTATGTTTTAGCATCTTCGCATGTGTGTGAATGATTGCCATGATAGCATGCTTACCATGAGGCTATTTGCTTATGTGATATAACTGCCTGAATGCCTGTGGGTGAAGGTTGGGTTACTCGGATTGGAATAAATCATCAACTGTGAGTTTTAAGCCCACTAGATAGTGGCAAAACCATCTTCTCTAAGCCCACCTGAGGGTGGCAAAATCTGCATTTTAAGCCTACTTGCGAATAGCAAACCACCTTTCAAATAAACAAACAAGAAGTGTTTTGTTCCAATTCGGGCGACCCAGTCTATACTTATATGCTGTGTGCATCACATAGTAACCTAGGCTAATAACCGGAATAAGGACACACAAAGTTTTCAAAAGCAGATATCATGGTTAGTAGAGGCCGGTCTTTGACCGGGCGAGCGGGGGTGCTCACGAAGTGACCTTCCCCAATCGTACCCAAGTTCCCGAGCCGAGGCAACTTTGGTGATGACGGACACGTGGCCTTTGGCACCGAGTCAGGGTTTCCTAAATTTCCCATTAAAAAATATTTAGGTGGCGACTCTGTATCTGGCAAAGCAGTCCATGTTTGGCACTTCTTTCAAAAATCTGTTTTCTTAAAAACGATTTGCCGGATTTGGACTCTTTGGTTTAGACTTAGAACCGTGACAATTTGAAGAGTCCTGAGCTGTAGTGACCCCAAAATGAACAGAACGGGACTTAACCCTCCCGGGGCGTTCGGGGGACGTCTACAAGGGCCAGAAAAAAGAATGTAATTGCGTAACTGATGGAATTGGGGAAGAAGAAGAAGAAGAACAAGATGAAAAAGGAAAACAAGTTTCATCAAACACAACATGCCGAGAAAGATAGATACGACCTGTAGAGGGATCAAGACAGCGATACCCTTTCACTGACGGATGATAACCAATGAATACACATGGAATGGACTTAGGTTGAAGCTTGTGGTTAGTATAGGGCCGTAACCAAGGATAACACCTGCAACCAAAAATTCTTAGAAAAGAATAATCTGGAGGTTTATTAAACAACATTTCAAAAGGAGTAAGATTGTGAAGTTTAGCAGTAGGTAATCTATTAATTAGCAAGACAGCTGTAGCGAGTGCCTCAAACCAAAGATTTAAAGGCAAAGAGGCATGATGCATTAAAGCAATAGTTGTTTCAATTAGATGTCTATGTTTTCGCTCAGCCACTCCATTTTGAGAAGGAGTGTGAGGACAAGTAAGATGATGGAGAATACCTTTTTGTTTAAGAAAATTTTGAAATTCAGTAGATAAGTATTCACCACCATTGTCACTGCGAAGAATTTTAAGAGATGTCGAAAATTGAGTTTCAACTAAAACTTTGAATTCAAGAAATTTAGAAAATACTTCACTCTTGTAATGAAGCGGAAACAACCAAGTAAATTTGCTGAAATCATCAATGAAAACAACATAATACTTGTAGCCTGATACAGAAGCAGAAAATGGGCCCCAAACATCTGAATGAATGAGAGCTAAAGGTTTATTAACAGTTGAATTGGACAAACTAAAAGGAAGCCTATGTGTCTTAGAGACACAACAATGAGGACATAAACCTGAGGAAGTGTGAGAAGGCAAATGAAAAGTGTTAATAATGTGATGAAGTTTGGTGGATGAAGGATGTCCAAGTCTGAGATGCCAATTTGGAGCAGAAGCAGCAGTTGAAGAAGCAGCAGTGGGAGAATTGGTACTCTTGAAACAGGCCTGTGGAGAAGATGAAGAGAACATGGAAAACTGATTGAGGAGCATGATAAAGACCCTGAGAATTAAGGCCTTTATACAGAATGCTCTTGGTAGCCTTGTCCTGAACAACAAACTTATCAGCATCAAAGATAACAGAACAGTTATTATCAGATGCTAGTTTATGAACAGATAACAGATTAGAAGAAATATGAGGAACATGAAGAACTTTTTGGAGTTTAAGTGGAAAAGAAGGAGTTGGAAGCAAACCATTACCAATGTGATGTACAGGAAGAGAAGAACCGTCGCCAATTGTGACTTGATCAGTGCCTTGATAAGGCTGATAATCAGAAAGCTGATTCAAGTCATTGGTAATATGACTGGTGGCAGCCGAATCAACATACCAAGTAGGAGGAGCAGAGGAGGACTGAAATTGAGATGGAGAAGCAGAAGCAACATATGCTGCTTTAGGTGTACCAGAGGTTGTGTGAAAACTATGATCCATGCGATGCCAACATTCTAAGGCTGTATGATTGTATTTGCCACAGATCTGACAAACAACTAGAGAACCAGTATGATGCTGAAGATTATATGATTGCGGTGGAGAATTCTGAAAAGATGCACTGGACTGAGATTGCTGAAACGGTGGATGTGGAGACTGGAAATTTTTTCCTCCTCGACGGGAGCTGGATCCTCTAAAATAACGACTTCCACCTCGGTTAGAGAAATTACCTCTGTAGCCTCTAGTAGAACCATTAGAACCACCTCTATGAGAAAAGGATCTGGTAGTTGCAGTATAGGCAAAAGGAATTTCAGATGCTTGAGAACTTTTGCTTGCAGCTTCAATATGAATCTCCTCAGAACAAAGTAAAGAACTCAGAGTTGCAAGAGACAGGGAATCAGATCTGGTGCGGATGGAAGTTTTAAAAGCATTATACTCAGCCGGTAAGCCATTCAAGATTAATAGAACTATATCCTCATCATCAACAGGTGCACATGCTAGAGCTAGCTGATCAGCTATGGTTTTGAACTCAGTTAGATATGCATCCATGCTTAATCCTTTCTTAGTGAGATGATTCATCTTGTTCTTGAGTTGATGCACATGAGATCTAGAAAGAGAAGTGAACCGAGATTGAAGAACAGTCCATACCTCATAGCTAGTCTTGCAATGCAAAACAGAGGAAAAAATTACAGGAGACAGAGTAGCGGTTATGCAGCTAAGCAGATGAGCATCGATATTCATCCATTGAAGATACTCAGGATTAGAAACTTCTTTGTTGCTTGCATCGCTGAGAGTAGGTGATGGACAATCATTGGATCCATCGACAAAACCGATCAATTTGGTTGCTCGCAATATATTTTGCATCTGATTTTTCCAGATGATGTAGTTAGTTGAATCTAACTTTACTGTGACAAAGGAACTAAGATTTGATATAAGGAGTGTAAGATTGGAAGGAAGTGATGGAGATGCACAGCTAGATGAATCTGCCATGTGAGAGAAGCTTTAAGGAGCTTCGAAGAGGAAAGAGCAATACTCGTTGGAGCTATGGCTCTGATACCATAAAGCAGATTTCATAAAGCAGATTCAAGAAAATGAAGAAGAGTCAAAACAGATTTTTTATTAATTGTCTAAATCAATCTGCACATGTACAGTATTTATAAACTAATATACTCTACCTAACTATAGTTACAATTAACTATAGTTCTAACAACTTTACAACTGCTATAGTTAATACTAACTAGTGTTGACTAATCTAACAGACTTCAAACAGATTGATCATCATGCTGTGAATTCTGCAACTGATCATGCTGTGAATTCTGCAACTGAGATTGCGTAACATTAAGAAGTTTAAACCGAGGGAGCACACGTCAGACTTTAGGCATCGACCACGGCCAACTTCTTTGGGTTTAGATGCCCATAACTTAAATGTAAAATTTTGCTCAAAAAGTTATTAAAAAAATTCATTAAGTACAAAAGAATTAAAAATATACTGAATTTTTATTATTTTTTCTACTTTTTGTATTTAGTGATTAAAAAAAAAAAACGGTGAAGTATTAATAAATCTCAAATAGTGATTTTATAAAATGTTTGGTCCTCCTTTTTTACTTATGGACCTAAAGGTCCCATTCTAATGTGAATTACATAAAGAGTTAAGCATAAATGTGTGTATTATATATTGAGCGACAAATGTGAGTTTTCTCATAATGTTGAAATTACTAAACGTAACATTTCAAAAAAACTCTTTAGTATACTTTTCTCACACCTAACATTCCAATATAACACTTCAAAAACGTAGCACTCCAATGTAACATATTAAAAGACTTTTTAATATATTTTTTTCAAACATAACACTTCAATGAATGTAACACTAAAAAAATTTTAGTGTACTTTTTTCCAAATGTAACACTTCAATATAACACACTAAAAAACTTTTTAGTGTATTTTTTTCAAACATAACAACGTATATTCCAAAAAAACTGTTTAGTGTATTTTTCTCAAACGTAGTAACGTATATTCCCAAAACGATTCCTTAATGTATTTTTTCCAAACGTAACACTCCAATAAATGTAATACACAAAAACTCCTTAATATATTTTTTCCAAACACAACAACGTCACATTCCAAGAAAACTCCTTAACATATTTTTTTCCAAATATAACACTCCAATCAATGTAACACATAAAAATTCCTTAGTATACCTTTTTCCAAACGTTGCACTTTAATATAACATTCAAATATAACACTAGAAAATTACTCTAATAAAAATGTAAATTTTTACGTTCGAAAAGAATCTTCCATAACTTCACCTTTCCATTCTCATCCCAAAAATGAATCAAAAAATTGAAAAAATAAATCTCAAAAGAGCATTCACTTAAACTCAAATTATACAAAATCAAATAAATACAACTTTCCAAAACAAAAAGGACTAATTAATTCATATGAAACTCTTAAGAATAAATGGATCAAACATTCACCCAAATGAGATTTATGGATAAATTTTTCTTAAAAAAATTACAAATATTATACTTTTTAAGAAAGTCTAGATTAGTTACATCTAAAAAGTTTTAAAAAATATTTAATATATTAAATAAAATTATTAGAAATTAAAAAATACAAAATACAAAAAACTCAATTTCAAAAAAATTACTCTAAACCAAACATGGTGCTATTTTTTTTACACACTAATATGGGTGTGATGCTTACTATGTGGGTGTTTGGGAAGTGGGATATTATTGGAGGAAAATTTTTTTGTGTTTGGAAAGATAGTTAGATTTTTTTTGTGATTGGATGTGATGTTTGTGAGAGAAAAAGTGAAATGATTATGAGATTTGATGTGATATTTTATTTAGATTTATTTTTTTTAATTTTGTAATTAATTTGTCTTTTAGTGAAAAAAAACAAAAAAAAAAAAAAAAAAATTTCTCCCCAAACAGTGCCTATATGTAATGCCCATATGATGTGGGTTGAAAAATGTGCAAGTACATTAATTGAGGCCTATTGAATGCCAAAAGTTGAAAAAGAAGAAGAAGAAGAAGAAGAAGAAGAAGAAAAAAGATAAGATAACAACTCTACCAACTATTTACATGCGTGAGAAATTCATATTATATAAATGGGGGAATTATATTAAAGGGCTTTATAGATTGGAGTTTATATCATTTTAATTTTTAATTTTTTAATTGTGATATATTTGATCTTAAATTTTGAAGATTATTTTAAATAAAGAGAATTGAATATATCATTGCTTAATCTCAATGGCAAATTCATCAATTGATAAAAATAAATATCAAAAAAATATTTTTTAATTTTTAAAAATTATTTCTACCCACCACAAATAAAATTATGTAAAATTGATAAATCTTTTACATATTTATTTATTTCCAAATTAATTTTTATTATGTGTTTGGATGATGATCATGTAATAGGTGGTTGTTTTTATTTTTATTAAATTAGTTTCTATTTTTTCAAAAGTCAAATATGGTAACAACTTTGATATCATTATTAAATCAATCCACTAAATCAAAAAATCAAAAACTAAAAACATTTCATATATCGATTAAACATTAAAAACTTAACAACTACCCATTACATGATCATCATCCAAACACATAACAAAAATTAAGTTGGTAAAAAAATAAATAAATGTGTAAAAGATTTATCAATTTTACATAATTTTATCTTTGATGGGTAGAAATAGTTTTTTAAAATTCAAAAAAAAAATTTGATATTTATTTTTATCAAATTAGTTTATATTTTATCAAATTGACGATTTTGCCCATGAAATTGAGCAATGGTATCTTCAATTGTCCTTATTTGGAATAAGATTCAAAATTCAGAATCAAAAGTGTCACAATTGAAAAGTTAATGACCAAAATAACATAATTGTGACACGAGCCCCAAACTATAGAGGTTGTTAGTATAATTCGCCCTATATAAATCCCATATATATATATATATATATATGGGGAATTAATAAAATAAAGTGTTATTATTAACATTCTATCAATTATTTTGGATCTTCACTTATAAATTGTAAACTCCTCAGAATTTCTTTTCTCCCTAAATAATATTAAAATTATCCTTATAAAAACACTATACCCATTTAAATGCACACCCCCACACTCCAAAAGACCTCTCTCAAAACCCTAACAAAACCCATGACGGTGGAACCTCCTAAAACTAGTGAAAGAAATTTGCATTGATTAATAAATTTCTTTTTCTACTTTATTACGAGATTTGTCAATCTGTTCGATTTTTTTTTCTATTAACTATTTTCATACATACAACACAATCTACTATCATACTTCTCTGGTTGGTTTTCTGTCATTCATCCGTGGCCTCACTGTATTTGTATGCTCTCTATGTGAGCAAAACTGGACAGGATTTCACCCATCGATCTACTACCCGGTCAACCGACTAGTTGACCGAGTAAGTGGTTCGACCTCTTTTGTGTTGCCTGCTTCTTTTACTGTTGCTGCTGCTCCGGTTATTTGTTCCCGAACAAATAAGAACGTTCGATTGCCTATTCTCGAGCAAATAAACAATGTTCGGTCATGTGTTCCTCAATTTCGGTCATATGTTCAGGAGTTCAGTCCCAAAAAATAACAAACAATTTTTATTATTTTTACCATTTTTTTAAAAAACTTACCTTTACAAAATTAATCTCCTCTGAGTTAAGAACACCATCAAAGCTATAAACCTTTTCTAAGTTTTATTATTATACTCCTCTCGTCTCATGGAGTTGTGATTACCGGAAATTTTTTCACTCATTGTCATTATCAGAGAAGTGTATATAATTAAATGGTTACCACTGTTGCTGCCGAAATATTGCTGCTAAAGTATTTTCAAGATTTTGAGGGTGGATATGTTTTGAAAGTAGGATTTGAGAATATGGACAAATGGTGATAGAGATGTGTACTCTTATAAACCCTAATTCATGATGTAATAGGTGTGTGGGTTTAATTGTGAGATGGGGTGTTTCAAAATTATTGATGTTATTTTAGTAATTTCATTTGAAGTTATTATTGTAATAAAATAAAAAAAAGGGCTAAAAAATGGGAGGTTCAAAATAATTGATGGATGCTAATAGGAGCATTCTAAAATAATTGATAAATTTAAGGGTAAATTACATTAACACCCCCTAAAGTTTACTCTTAATACATATTTCTCTTTAAAGTTCTAAAAATTGCAATTCCCTCCCTGCCATTTAGCAGTATGCACTGCCCAACCTCCCCTGCTTCCCGCTCGTGCAGCTTGGCCTCCCGCATGTGCGGCCCAACCCCGCACGTGCGGCCTTGACCCTGTAGCTCAGGAAACCCCAATTCAACTCCCGGGCACTCCTAAACCAACCGTGCACTCCCTGGAACATGTGAAATTTCACACTGAGTAAGACAAGGGTAAGAACTAAATTTTGAGAATTATTTCCAGATGTTTCAAACCCGAAGAGAGCGAGAAGGGAATAGAGTGAAAACGAAAGAAAAAGAAAGAAAACAAGACCCGGTCTTCACAATAGAACACTTGCTGGTGAGTTGGCAACAAAGGCGGCGCCGATCAACATCGGTCATTCCTTTCCCCAACTTCGTCGCTACTTCCTACGCTGGCGCTCTTGCTTCATTTTTCTCTTTGCTGCTACCAGATTTCTCTCTCTAGGGCTGGAGTGAAGTGAACTGAGAGTTTCTATTTTTTTTTTCCTCCACCAAACCGACATGGTTATGGTGAAGAAAGATCTTAACCCTCCACCTTTTTAGTGAACCAACCCTTGGTTTTTCCAAGCCAATCGCGCGGCCTTAGATGCTTATGCACGCCTTGCTTGCACCTAAGTAAGCCTTCTTTGGAAGAGGGCTAGGAGAAGTTTGCAGACACAAGAGAAACTTAGAGAGAGCTCTGGGAGAATGCTTTGCTTGTATTGCTTGAATGCTTTTCAACTCTTGGTCGCTTGGGTCTACTTGGGTCACTTGGGTTCACTTGGGTCTACTTGGGTGGTTTGGGCAAATGAGGCCCTCCCTTTTTATAGGCTTACAAAGAATGTTCTAGACCTAGTATGATGGAGAGTGTTCTAGACACTTTCTCTACCTTTATCTTATGGACTATTCTAGAAGTATTCTAGTTCTACATGGATGGAGAGGATTCTAGATCCTTCCCTCATCCTCTCAAAGAACCTATTCTAGAATATACAAGAATTATGTATAAGCTTCTTGTCTTATGTACAATTGTCTATAATACTCTAGGGAGTTCTAGAAGCTTCCATGTAGATTATGGTACTATGTACCATGTTCCCATATTTTCTCAAGTCTTCCAGGAGCATCCAGAATATTCCATTAGCCTCCATTCCTTGAGACTTCCTTTTTATAGGTAATTCTGTCTTGGTAATTCGGCGGGACGTGACAGTAGGATATGTGTCTCAAAAGTGTTCTAATTGGTGGAGAATGTGCAATTTATGATTTTATATTAAGGCCTGGTTTGGGATGTTAAAAAAATCTAAAAAGTCAAAAAGTTACAAAAAAATAAATAAAAAAGTCATCCATATTCACAAATTAAAAATATAAAAAAATTAATATACATAATATTTTAATACAAACCAACTTTACACCATCAAAGGTACTGAATTGACAAGAAAATACCGTGAAATGAACAAAAAAAAATTACATATATATATATATTCACTAAGTTGGACGGTAATGTTAGGCCCTTGGGGGCCCACCACAAGTCCCGTTTTGATAATCTGAACCGTTCAATGTGTAGAACTCGTCCAGTACTATATGCCTATAAACAATCATATTGATCGAATATCGCTAACTATATGATCAAATCAGTTTTGTATAAAAAATGGATGGTGTTATAGTTAACGGTTGACCAAAAAACTAATCCGATCAGATAGCTATAGATATCCGATCAACGTGATTTTTTACAAACATATAATACTCGACTGATTTGTACACATTGAATGGTTTCGATTAGCAAAACGAGACCCATGGTAGGCCCCCACTAGCCAAAGAGAACTGTCCAAATGGTTGCCTGAAAAGGAGGCAACCATTTCCTATTACACCACTCTGCAAACCCTGCTGCCACCATACAACCTACACTGTCAAAACTTTTCCTAAACATTAATTTATACAATTTTTTAATACACATTTTTTTTTATTTTATAAAAAGTCAAAAAATTAACGCAAACATTTATTTTTTTTCCTCAACTTTTTAGTCTAAAAAGATAAAAAGTGCACTTATTTAGGACATCCCAAACAACTCCTAAATAATTAAAAAATAATAGAAGATATGATATACAGTAATTAGTAAGGAGCATCGCCAAATAGTGCACCAAGAACACCAGATAAATTTTTGTCAAAGTGAGTCAGCTGTCATGCGCTTGCCGGAGTTCTGCCGAAGACTCGTCGGAAAGTTCAGTTCGGTGAAGAAGCAAAGTTCGAAGAAGTCAATCTGTCCTAAAGGCTTTAAGTATTCACTTGTGCGCTAATGTGGCACAAGTTAACACTTGGCAGAGTGGTAGCCTTCAGGTCAAGGGTTCAAAATCCATCACAAGCAAATTTCCAAATTATTTTTTGGAAAGCTGCTACATCATGCCACATCAGCGCCAGGTGTCAGCCCAGTCACTGCCACGTCTGAACCACATGGCTGCCAAGTCATTGCCATGTGTTGAGCCACGTCATCGGCAGCTCACCCGCCACGTCAGCATATCTGCCACGCCATCATCCCAGTCAGCCAATTTTTCCTGAAATTGCAGGGAGGCCCCTAAAAGTTTGGTAAATTATATTTCAGTCCTTGATCTTACTGAAATTATAATTTAGCCCCTGAAACTTCTGTGAATTGCAGTAAGGTCCCTAGATTTTTGGGAAATTTCAATTTGGCCCTTAGATTTTGAGAAATTTCATTGAGGTCCCTAGAGAGGTGGAAAAAGTGTTTTCCTAGCTAAATCAACCATTTCGGACAGAACCGCAGATTCTATTTTTTGAGATTCGGACGCGAAATTTTAGTGAAGTTTTCGAAAGCTTAGAAGTTGTCTTGTCTCCAGCATTTCAAGCATCCGCTATTGCTGTGGTGAAGATTTTTTTGAAAAGTCTCAATGAAGATATGTTTGGGCGTTGGACCCCCATCTTCCACGCTAAGTTCGAGGTAGAGAAGTTTGATGGTAGCAACAACTTCGGCATGTGGAGATGTGAAGTTAAAGATATGGTTGTCCAGATAAACCTGCACTTCACTCTGAGAGACAAACCAGATGACTTGGACGAGATAGCATAGAAGAAAGTGAATCTCTTGGCCTACACTTCTATCTGACTTTGCCTTGCAAAAGAGGAAAAGTATGCCTTCATAGAATATGATACTTCAAATGAGCTTTGGAAGGCGTTAGAAGACAAGTTCCTGACAAAGTGCAATGAGAACCGGCTCTACTTGAAAAAGAGGTCGTTTCGTTTCGACTACAAGAAAGGTATTTCGATGAACAAACACCTGAACAATTTCAACAAAATTATTTTCGATTTGAAAAACTTGGATGTTCAAATTGATGATGAAAATAAAGCACTGCTATTGTTGAATTCCTTGCCTGACACATATGATCATCTCACCACCACTTTACTATATGGTAAAGAAAAGATCAAGTATGTTGATGTTTCAAATGCCTTGGTAAATAATGAGTTCAGAAAGAAAGAGAAGTCTGCAAATACGGACTCAACATCAGAGGCATTGACAATCAGAGGTAGGACGAATAACAAAAGATATACAGGGCGGGGAAAGTCTCGCTCAAAATCCAGAAGGAGATCATCAGATAGAAGATGTCTTGCAAAAGATGAGTGTGCCGCATGTCACCAGAAGGGGCATTGGGCAAAAGATTGTCCCAATAAAGACAAGAAAGAGGAAAATGTGAACGTTGCATGAGATGGAGATAATGGTGAAAGATTAACCTTCACAGTTTCATCACTTGGCCAGTCTGATGAATGGATTCTAGATTCCAGATGTTCCTACTACATGTGTCCTAACAAGCAGTGGTACTCAAGCTTTCAAGAGTTCGATGGAGAAGTTGTGTTGACGTGCAACGACCAAGCTTGCAGAACAAAAGAGATTGAAACGATTCGACTGAAGATGCATGATGGAACAATCAGAATTCTTGAAGATGTTCGGTATGTACCAGATTTGACAAAGAATCTCATCTCAATGGGAGTTTTAGACTCCAAAGGTTACAAAGTAACTGTGGAAGGTGGAGTCCTCAAAGTTGTTAGAGGAGCATTTGTTATAATGAAGGGTACTCGGAAAGGAAATTTATATTGCCTAGATGGTTCTACAGTCACAAGGAGAGTGGTTGTCACCACCAGCTCAGAAGATGATGCATCAGACACTTCCAGACTTTGGCACATGCGCTTAGGGCATGTCGGTGAAAAGGCTTTACAAGGGTTGGCAAAGCAAGGCCTGTTGAAAGGCGGCAAAATAGGGAAGCTTGAGTTCTACATGCATTGTGTATTGGGTAAGCAAACAAGAATCAAGTTTGGTACTGTTGTTCATCGTACCAAGGGGATTCTAGACTACATTCACACCGATGTACGGAGTCCTTCCAAGAATGCTTCTTTTGGAGGTAAACACTACTTTGTATCGTTCATTGATGATTTCTCAAGAAGAGTAGGGGTTTACACAATGAAGCATAAAGATGAAACATTAGACATCTTTCTTACATGGAAGAAAATGATTGAGACCCAGACAGGTAGGAAGATCAAGAAGCTCAGATCTGATAATGGCGGCGAATACACATCCGATCCCTTCTTTGAGGTTTGCCAGAATGAAGGGATAGTGAGACATTTCATAGTTAGTGGAACACCACAGTAAAATGGAGTTGTAGAACGCATGAACCGCACTTTGGTGGAGAAAGTCCGGTGTATGCTGTCACATTCAGGATTGAGCAAGGCATTTGGGGCGAGGCATTGAACTATGCTCGTCATCTTGTCAACAGACTACCTACTGCAGCACTAGATAACAAAATTCCCATGGAGGTACGGTCAGGAGTACCAGCTATTGATTATGATCAGCTACGTATCTTTGGATGTCCAGCCTATTTTCATATTACAGAATCTAAGTTGGATCTTAGAGCCAAGAAAGCCATCTTCTTAGGCTTCAGTGACGGTGTCAATAGATATATACTCTGGTGCCATGAATCAAAGAAAGTTGTCACTAGAAGAGATGTTACCTTTGATGAGTCTACAATATTGAAGCACCCAAATCCTGAAGAAAATGATGAAGCATTGAAGAAGTCAGTGCAGGTGGAGTTTGAGACTCCAACAAAGACCGTTCAGACAGGCAACAATCCTGAAGAAGTTTTAGTTGATAGATCTGAAGAAGATCCTAAAGAGAGTTCAGATGAGAATGAAGATCCAGAGGCCCCACAACAGTCAGAACCCATTGCAATCAAAAAAGGAAAAAGGGTTACTAAGCAACCCGGTTGGATGACTGATATGGTGGATGATGAGGAGGAGGGGTGGTAGTAGTTTGTTGTTGTTGTTGTTGTTGATGGGTTTGGGTGGTGGGGGTGGTGCATATGTTAAGAAGGGTTGGTCTTGGAATTGCTTGGAAAGAGCGGTTAAGCATGTTGCAGAAGACGCCTAAACAAGGGGAGATGCAGATGCAAATGAGGTAGGCGAGCCAAAAGATTAATGGTGGACACAAAAATGAGCCTAACAACGATGCAATTACAGAAAGGAGGCCAGGAGAAGAGCAACAGAACTGATTTCCAAAACGCAAAGTGTGAGTGGGAGTTTGACCGAGACAATGAGGAAGAAGAGGAAGAGGATGAGGAAGAAGAAGCCAAGGCTTAGCCGGGTCACGTTCAACATTGGCCCATTGGAGGACACTTGGGATAATTGGTGGAGAAGTTTCACCAACGGGGGAATTGCAATTCTCAAATCTATGTCGTGCTTGTACATCTCTCTCTCTTTCTCTCTCTCTCTCGTAATGCAAACAAAATGAAGACAATCAGATTTGGGGTTGCACATAGATATACTTCATTTTTTGTAAAAATGTATGGAACTTTCCTCCTTGATTGGGATGGTTAGGTCCATTTGAGTAACGAAGGCATTCCAACATTTGAAATTGGGGATGTTGTTGTGCAGGCTGTGCAATAATCATTATTATGCAGCGAAATAGGTCTATTTCAGAGTCCATTTCGATAATTTGAACCATTCATATTTTAGAATATATCAAGTAGAACATGCCTATAAAAAATCAAGTTAATTGAATATTGTTTACTCATTCATCCACTCACATTTGTATTCGTTTTAATATTTTAAATCACAATTATTTTTTATTTTTATAAATACAAATGTGAGTGGATGAACGGATAAACGATATTTGATTAACTTAATTTTTTATAAGCATGTTCTACTTGATATATTCTAAAATATGAATGATTCGAATTATTGAAATAGGCCCCAAAATGGATCCATTTCGTTGCACAACAATTCCTACTGCACAAGCATTTCCAATTCCAAATGTTGGAATGCCTTTGTTACTCAAATCAAATGTTGGAATGCCTTCATTACTCAAATGGACCTAACCATCCCAACCAGGGAGGAAAGTACCATACATTTTTACAAAAAAAGAAGTATATATATGTGCAACCCCAAATCTGATTATCTTCATTTTGCTTGCATTACGAGAGAGAGAGAGACAAAGAGATGTACAAGTATGACATAGATTTGAGAATTGCAATTCCCCCGTTGGTGAAACTTCTCCACCAATTATCCCAAGTGTCCTCCAATGGGCCAGTGTTGAACGTGACCCGGATAAGCCTCGACTTCTTCCTCCTCCTCCTCTCCCTATTCTTCCTCGTTGTCTCGGTCAAACCCCCACTCACACTTTCAGTAGTTGCAGTGGCAGAGCCCATTCGCTTGCGTTTTGGCAATCAGTTCTATTGCTCTTCTCCTGGCCTCCTTTTTGTAATTGCGTCGTTGTTAGCCTCATTTTTGTGTCCACCATCAATCTTTTGGCTCGCCTGCCTCATTTGCATCTGCATCTCCCCTTGTTCAGGCGTCCTTTGCAACATGCTTAACCGCTCTTTGCAAGCAATTCCAAGACCAACCCTTCTTATCACATGCACCACCCCCACCACCCAAACCCATCAACAACAACAACAACAACAACAACAACAACAACAACAACAACAAACTACTACCACCCCTCCTCCTCATCATCCACCACTTTCACGACAGCCCATGCCCTGTTCATCTTCATCTTTTTCACCACCTGTGATTGAATTTCAATTGAATAATGAATTTGTAATTGACATTGATGACGATGATGACGAGAACCTGCAAATAATCTATGGAGGACATGCTTAAACTTTGCTCAAAGTGTAACATTATAGGATATATATACTAGAAATCAAAACACTATGAATATAAGTAACTACTAAAATATAAACTTGGATACATACCGTTTGATTCCGTTATTGCCTTGAGTTTTGCTTTCTTGAAAGAATATGGCATTCACAATTGGAAAACCTTAGCCCCAGTTCTTCCCCTCCTTCTCCTAATCTTTTTGTTGTCTTTTCAATGGGGCTGACAACCATTTGATCTACTTATATATATATATATATATATATGTATATATGTAAACCCTAATAAGGATATGAAAGGGAACTGGGCCTAAATAAAACAATTACTGGGCCTTCCCATTAAGGAACCCAAATAACTTAAAACAGGCCTTACACATCCATATCACATATCCGCATATAAAATAATATATACACTAAGATGACCATGGCCCAAACTTTATGGATCACAATAATAATTTTGGGCTCATGCCAGTCAATCTATCTGAATCACGTTCAATCCGTTTTTCACAAACCAAACAAAATATAGTCAATGACAATCTAATTAAGAATAAATTCTTACATTCTCCCACTTAGGCAACATTGACTACTACTTTAAGAAAATATTTTATTTAAGAAAAAATGACACTCGGGTTAAACAACTTTAGTGGCCACATAAACATGATTCAGAATAGAAACATCTCAGCACAGAATCTCGTTCAATGAGAAATATTAATATCGAACTGTAGTAGTAATTATGCTATTGAACAACATAACACCTTCCACAATTACAAACACTAATATCTCACCAACATAGATTCCTATATGTGATGAAGTGTAGTGTGGAATTTCAGCATAATTGATCCAAAAATTATATAACATGCTAATTCCACATTCAATCCTCTGTATGGTCTTGACAAGACCCTGCAAGGAATTTTATTCTATTTTACACTTCCAAAAGAAGCCTTTATTCCTCTAAACCGAGGTCTTTTATGCTTTAAACCAAGCATCATACTTTATGGATCCATATACACTTCTAAACCAAAGTATTAATCTTTATATCGCAAAATTAAAATATAACTGTAAGAGCTCATGTAAGAGGTATACATACATGACAATTACCATTTATGTGCACACACACATAACTATAAACAAAATGTGAATAAACACATTAAACTTTATTAACTGAAATATACCATAGATAATATTCATGGGTAAAAAATTTCTTTAACCAAGCACATAAAAAACTATAAAGTACCCATATGCTCAATATATTTAGCAAACTAAAATTTGGCCTAAGCCCTATATTTAGAAGATCAACTAGTATGTACTCTATAACATGTGCTCATAAAGAATATCATCTTTAACAACTCTATAATTCTGAAGTGCTTTAAATTTATGTATTTAACACCATCAGAGTTTTTGTTATTCTTCATAGAGAAAATTAAAACCATATATCATAATACATCTTTATAGGTTTGGAGATGAAATTAACAATTCCAAGCTCTGAAATAAAATTCTTTAATTACATAACTCAAGTCGAGCTCTAAAACATGTTTGCATAGTGAAAAATTATAAAAGATTTTATGAAACTCTTTCATGAAATAACACCTCATCCAAACATAAAAATGTAACTAGTAATAGACACTATATATCATCTGAACAACTTCCAAAGTCGACATTATACAGCCAATAATATTAACATGATTAATTCTTCTATAGCCAATTGTATAATCTTTAATTCTCTATAAATATCATGACACTTTATGTCTTTCAACCCAATGGTCAAGCCTTAAATTAAAATAATAATTGTCTAACAAACTAATTGCATATGCACCAAGTTTAATTCAAACTTCATAATTCATTAAACTCTCACAACACTAGCATACAAGACATTCCTCATGAACTTTTTCTCAAAATCATTTTATGAATACTGAATGTTACTTAATTAATCTCGATCATTAAGAAGAGCAAAGTAAAACTTTCAATTCTGCATATTAAATTCAGTAAAAATGTGCTCTAGGTATGCTCTTTGAGATGAGACAAATAATCCTCTAAGTTATTTTTCAAGTATCTTAATGCCAATCACATAAAATACTTTATCAAGATATTTTATATAAAAAATTTATTAACAACAATATCTTCACATCAAGTATTAATTCGAAATTATTACTAGTAAGTAAAATTCCATCAGTATAAAGGATCAAGAAAAATAAATTACTCCCACTGCCTTGAGATATATGCATAAATTAATGGTATTATCCATAAAGCCAAGTAATAATATTTGGTGAACCTTTAAATATCATTACTCAGAAATTCATTTAAAACCATAGACAAATTTGTTTAACTTACAAATCAAATTTATTTTGTTTAGCGAAGCAATAGATAAAAATGTCACAAAACCACTATAATCATTATAAACCTATATTTAGGACATTGGTAAGAACAGTACTCTTTTCAAATCACAACCTCTTGCAATAGCATTGTATTTATTTTTTTATCTTTAAAAAAATACTCATTAGATTTCAAACTTTTAAAAAGATATAACATGATCTCATGTCTAATTAATAATTTGTACTAATTCATTTACCATATTACAAATCGCCAATATCTTCATCATACGTAACAATCATCTCTTCAATCTCTTGATATTGCTCATTTAGAAAAATAATATAATCACAAGGATCTTTTAATTGTATGAGAATATCTAGAAGGTTGCACGTGTTATACAAGTTCAATTTTTATCAATAGACAGAATAGACACTTCAGATTCTACTTGCACTCTCACTTTCTTTATGTGAGAATGAACGGACCAATTTATTATAATAGACACAAGTATACAAGAAGATTTATATATTTAAACTGTTCACCAATCTAATAACTTCACATTTTAAAAGCTTAAAAGATTCTTATGTCAGAACCAAGATAATAGAACCATTGACAACTTACAAAGTAACAACAAATAGCTATAGGTCCCATTTTGATTTCAAAAATATATCATAAAATTTTTTACTTCTGTACAATCCCAAACTCAAAAGTTATTCTAAATTTTCTACTAGTTCACAATTCAAAAGTGTTCTTTTTTTTTTTTCAAATATTTTTAACTTAGTATTATATGTAAAGTATACACAAGTATATATAGTAATTAAAAACATTCTATCACAAAAACACTCGTATAATTTAAACATGTTAACATACACATCATCATTTTATTAGAGTCCAATTACGACGCTCAAGTACTCAACTTTCTTCCGAAGTTACAACCATGATATATTTAAATTGATTCCACAATTTTGTAAAAATTAATAAGAGGTTACTACATTAACCAAAATTATCATGTTCACTATAATATCCATCTTCAATTAATAATTTTAAAATCTTCGCCAATATGTTTTTCAACATAAATGAGATAGACAAATGCATAACATCAATACTCATTTATAAAATTAATAGAATAATTTCTTCCACACACTTTATGATAATTATCATCCAAGTCAAAATAAAATCTATTTCAATTATTATTATTATTTTATTTATTACCAAAATTAAAAATAATAACAATGCTTATTTTGTTGACATTAAAATTGAATTTTATCTCATTGATGATATAAAAATAACATTCTTTAAAATCAGATCACTACTAGACTCTAATTTAAATAACTTGACTAGAAAATAAAATTTTGATTAACACAAGCATTTTTTTAAGCAGTTTAAAAAACAAATAAGGAGATTCCGAAAGTGGGAAGAGCGTCATAGCTCACAAAAAATTCTAAAGAATTTTTCTTACTTGAGTTAATAATATATAAAGAGATTTGCGGAATATTCTGAAAAGGAAACACAAAACACTGAAGAGAGATAACGATTTGTAAAAGTCGAAGGTATTATATAGAGTATTGTAGAGTATAATTTAGATTTTCTTATAAGAATCACCTAGTGAATATTTTAAAACTCTACTTTCTTAAATAGTTAACATTAAATATAATTTCAATCTTTCACACTATATTGAGGTCTTAATATAAATGGTTAAGAAGACACATTCTCGAGTATGTCAATATCTAAATCAGTTAGTCTTAAAGCTAACTCAATATCTTTTAACCGATTCATAATCAAAACATTAATGGAGTAAATTTGATTTTCATAAAAATATCTCCCTTCATTGCTTTCAATTCAATATAATATCATTCAATTATATATGGACAATAATAATCTCATAATCACAATTAATATTCTTGAATATTTAAAATGTATCACTCTTAAACTGAATATATAGAAAGCATGTTCACAACTCCAACTTTCAATTATACATAGGCAATTAGTATAATCTCACAAGAATATGATGCGAATAAACTTTAGCAATATTCTCAGATGTGCCAGAAGGTATCACTATATAAACACCATTGGGTTGAATATATAGAATACAATCAACATCTTTAAACTTCAATATAATCTTAATTAATTATACATGGGCAATAATTATAATCTCACAACAATGGGCTGCAAATAAACTTTAACAATATTGTCAGATGTTTTAGAATGTATCATCATATAAATACCTTTGGGTTTCAGAATGTTGACTCCTAGTCCATGGGAAACAAATTTAAAATTAAGTTTTCCAGGGGATAAACCAGGTTATAACAAACCAATTCCCAAGCAAATAAAATTTTCTACCAAAAATTACACCACTCATTAAAGTTAACCGGTACTCCCGGAACTCATTATTTCTGAATAAAATCAAAAATATTTTAGCTAATGCTAAAATTTGGTTTCTTTTCTCAAACCAAAACACTTTGAAAATAATCAGATTATAACCAAAGACTTTTTCTAAACTCGATTTTTCAGCACTTTAGAAATAAAATGATTAAACCCAAAGACTTCCTCAAACCCCAAAGGTTTGAAACCAAATCCGTCTTAGTTGTCATTTCTAAACAAATAAGAACTACTCTTTAGTTAAGACTAAACACTTTGGTTTCTATTACAGAAAAACCAAACCAAGTTCCAAACTTACAAACAATTTAAAAAATTGCTAACCAAACTACAAGCAATGTAAAAAATTGCTATAACAAATTACATGCATATAAAATGCTTCCAACCTTACAAGCAAACAAACTTGCTTAAAACTTAGGTAATTAATCACTACTAAACAAAAGTAATAAATTGCTTTAATTAAAAAGAGAGTAATTAATCCATAAGGATTTTATATAGTCTAAAACCTTTTCCACGCTTAGAAATTCTTGTTCATCACAAAGGTTAGTCGTTCATACTTTTTGTTTTGACATCCCTAATACTATTCATTTGATTTGGCTTTGTTTTGTTTTGTTTTGTTTTTTCTTTTTTTCACTCCCATTTGCATAGGTATTCCTGTAAAGAAAATTAGTAGAGAACCACAAGAAAATGCAAACAAAATAACCTAAGGACAATAAATTATTTTTTAAATTACTAGCATAATTAACTAATGAATTAAAATGCTAAATGAGTTACAAACATAAAAGTTATAACTCCACAAATAAATTAAAACATGAATAGGCAATAGTTACAAATAAACCTTAAGAGTTCAAAATAAACCTATAACTCTAAGAATTAAATTAAAAAAAATAGTCATGAGTTATGAATGAAATTAATTCACAGTAAATATTTTAACATATAACTCCAAATAAATAAATTTAATTCACCCAAATAAATTACAAACCTCATAACTCTAAATATTAAATTAAAATTAATTTACAAGAGTTATATGAAATTATTACACAATATTCATGTAAAATTTAAATCAGCCACTTATGAGCATGCAAATAATTTTTTTTTAGAATTCTAGAAAAATAATTAGCATGCAACTTTAACCCAAAACCCCTAAGACACAATAACCATGGGAATTATATGAGTGTTTCTAGTAGTTAACATGTGAATAACTCATATAGATAATTCTAGACATAATAAGCATGTAACAAAACCAATTAAAATCTAGACAATGTTGAACATGCAAATTGTATCATAAAATTAAAAATATGAGCATGTTTTTATACAAAGCTTCATTACTACATGTCATGCAAAGATTGATACCGATATAATAAACTTATATTAGAACAAATTAATCTACTAGAAATCTAGTAATAATACTATTTTAAACTTTGCATCTAATAATCCTTTTTTCACAAAACAATGAATTAGAAAGCAGTAAATTAAAATCCCAAAGCATTATGTATATTAGATTACTTATAATCATGTATTATATAAAGGCAATGGATTATTACAGGCGCCACTTTATGTGTATGAGGAAAACCAAATCAATCATGATAAGGACCATAAAACAGTAACATGCACAGTAGAATCTAATTGTTACAAATTTCATATGAATCTAGATATCTAATTTCAAGATAAACACATTAATTTGTTTTAAGTTTGTTGTGAAATTGTGTACTTAAATCAAATAAATAGATTCATATTGAACAACCACTTTGAATTTCAGAATAAGAACATACTAAAATTTACAGAAATTCATAATAAAATAAAACTAGTAGTAGGAAGCAAACCGAAACCTGTGTGATACCACAGTGTCCTTAAAATAGATTAGCTGCCTCACCATGGGTGCTGGAGGTATCGACTTCTGTCTTCCAAGATACGACGGTCAAAACCAGCTAATGCAGAAGCATCTTCTGAATTGCTTCGGTGAACATGATAATGGTTGCACTCTCTCTAACAAGAATAAAAAAAGGGACTAGCAAAAGAAGATAAGAAATTTTCTTTTTGTGTAAAAACCATCTCCAACTTTTTTATCTCAAAACAACATCTCCATTTTCCATCAAAAATCTCTCTTTTTTTCTCTTCTACTAAGTTGGAGGGGAAATGCCTCTATTTATACAAGAAGGGGAATCCCTAGCCATAAAGGCTATACATCAATAGGGTCATCAAATGCCATTAACCAAGGCCATCAATTCTAGCCATTAGGGCTAGAGTTACAAAGGTTGAAAACCTATGGCCACTAATATGGTCATCAACTCCATCATAAAAGATGAGAGTTTCAAAGGTTTAAACCTCTCATGTGCTTAATATATACAAATAAATATGTATATAATGATGTTTGAATAAACCAACTAGATGGGTCACACAATGGATACCAATATTGGGTCACAACCCGATCCAAACCCAATTCTCAAACACATGTACAAGCTAAGCCCAACACAACATAACTTAGCTCAAACTTAAGATTAAGTCCAAGTCTAAGTCCAAGACCAAACTCAACACATGCACAAGCACAAGTACAAGTCTAGGCACAGTCTAAATTAAGACTAAAAGTCCAAATCTAAGCCCAACTGATGTCCACCTTATGAGACAATTCTCATTCACACCTCAATGGTTTCGGCCCATCATTTTTATATTGTAATATTCTCACTTGAGAGAATACAAAATCACTCAGACCCACCTCAACCGGCCGTTGAATTCCACTTTAATTTTGAATTAAAATTGCCGAAAAACCATTATTTTCAAACACTACATATATATAATAAGAAAATGAATGAGAATGCCATATTATTTTTGCCTTTTATTTTTGGATGTTATTATTTAACTTGTAATGGGCCAGGGTTTGAATCTGCCTTCTAAAAGCCAAACACAATAATATTTTTGGAATTTCGTTTCAAAAATTCTTATGAGAAGTTACATTTTGTTCTGAGGGCAATACAGATCTGGTCAAAAACGAGATAAATTGTTTTCATTTAAGAAGTTTAAACCGAGGGAGCACACGTCAGACTTTAGGCATCGACCACGGCCAACTTCTTTGGGTTTAGATGCCCATAACTTAAATGTAAAATTTTGCTCAAAAAGTTATTAAAAAAATTCAATAAGTACAAAAGAATTAAAAATATACTGAATTTTTATTATTTTTTCTACTTTTTGTATTTAGTGATTAAAAAAAAAAGGTGAAGTATTAATAAATCTCAAATAGTGATTTTATAAAATGTTTGGTCCTCCTTTTTTACTTATGGACCTAAAGGTCCCATTCTAATGTGAATTACATAAAGAGTTAAGCATAAATGTGTGTATTATATATTGAGCGACAAATGTGAGTTTTCTCATAATGTTGAAATTACTAAACGTAACATTTCAAAAAAACTCTTTAGTATACTTTTCTCACACCTAACATTCCAATATAACACTTCAAAAACGTAACACTCTAATGTAACATATTAAAAGACTTTTTAATATATTTTTTTCAAACATAACACTTCAATGAATGTAACACTAAAAAATTTTTAGTGTACTTTTTTCCAAATGTAACACTTCAATATAACACACTAAAAAACTTTTTAGTGTATTTTTTTCAAACATAACAACGTATATTCCAAAAAAACTGTTTAGTGTATTTTTCTCAAACGTAGTAACGTATATTCCCAAAACGATTCCTTAATGTATTTTTTCCAAACGTAACACTCCAATAAATGTAATACACAAAAACTCCTTAATATATTTTTTCCAAACACAACAACGTAACATTCCAAGAAAACTCCTTAACATATTTTTTTCCAAATATAACACTCCAATCAATGTAACACATAAAAATTCCTTAGTATACTTTTTTTCAAACGTTGCACTTTAATATAACATTCAAATATAACACTAGAAAATTACTCTAATAAAAATGTAAATTTTTACGTTCGAAAAGAATCTTCCATAACTTCACCTTTCCATTCTCATCCCAAAAATGAATCAAAAAATTGAAAAAATAAATCTCAAAAGAGCATTCACTTAAACTCAATCATACAAAATCAAATAAATACAACTTTCCCAAACAAAAAGGACTAATTAATTCATATGAAAACTCTTAAGAATAAATGGATCAACATTTCCCCAAATGAGATTTATGGATAAATTTTTCTTAAAAAAATTACAAATATTATACTTTTTAAGAAAGTCTAGATTAGTTACATCTAAAAAGTTTTAAAAAATATTTAATATATTAAATAAAATTATTAAAAATTAAAAAATACAAAATACAAAAAACTCAATTTCAAAAAAATTACTCTAAACCAAACAAGGTGCTATTTTTTTTACACACTAATATGGGTGTGATGCTTACTATGTGGGTGTTTGGGAAGTGGGATATTATTGGAGGAAAATTTTTTTGTGTTTGGAAAGATAGTTGGATTTTTTTTTGTGATTGGATGTGATGTTTGTGAGAGAAAAAGTGAAATGATTATGAGATTTGATGTGATATTTTATTTAGATTTATTTTTTTTTTAATTTTTAATTAATTTGTCTTTTAGTGAAAAAAAACAAAAAAAAATCAAAAAAATTTCTTCCCAAACAGTGCCTATATGTAATGCCCATATGATGTGGGTTGAAAAATGTGCGAGTACATTAATTGAGGCCTATTGAATGCCAAAAGTTGAAGAAGAAGAAGAAGAAGAAGAAGAAGAAGAAAAAAGATAAGATAACAACTCTACCAACTATTTACATGCGTGAGAAATTCATATTATATAAATGGGGGAATTATATTAAAGGGCTTTATAGTTTGGAGTTTATATCATTTTAATTTTTAATTTTTTAATTGTGATATATTTGATCTTAAATTTTGAAGATTATTTTAAATAAAGAGAATTGAATATATCATTGCTTAATCTCAATGGCAAATTCATCAATTGATAAAAATAAATATCAAAAAAATATTTTTTAATTTTTAAAAATTATTTCTACCCACCACAAATAAAATTATGTAAAATTGATAAATCTTTTACATATTTATTTATTTCCAAATTAATTTTTATTATGTGTTTGGATGATGATCATGTAATAGGTGGTTGTTTTTATTTTTATTAAATTAGTTTCTATTTTTTCAAAAGTCAAATATGGTAACAACTTTGATATCATTATTAAATCAATCCACTAAATCAAAAAATCAAAAACTAAAAACATTTCATATATCGATTAAACATTAAAAACTTAACAACTACCCATTACGTGATCATCATCCAAACACATAACAAAAATTAAGTTGGTAAAAAAATAAATAAATGTGTAAAAGATTTATCAATTTTACATAATTTTATCTTTGATGGGTAAAAATAGTTTTTTAAAATTCAAAAAAAAAATTTGACATTTATTTTTATCAAATTAGTTTATATTTTATCAAATTGACGATTTTGCCCTTGAAATTGAGCAATGGTATCTTCAATTGTCCTTATTTGGAATAAGATTCAAAATTCAGGATCAAAAGTGTCACAATTGAAAAGTGAATGACCAAAGTAACATAATTGTGACACGAGCCCCAAACTATAGAGGCTGTTAGTATAATTCGCCCTATATAAATCCCATATATATATATATATATATGGGGAATTAATAAAATAAAGTGTTATTATTAACATTCTATCAATTATTTTGGATCTTCACTTATAAATTGTAAACTCCTCAGAATTTCTTTTCTCCCTAAATAATATTAAAATTATCCTTATAAAAACACTATACCCATTTAAATGCACACCCCCACACTCCAAAAAACCTCTCTCTCAAAACCCTAACAAAACCCATGACGGTGGAACCTCCTAAAACTAGTGAAAGAAATTTGCATTGATTAATAAATTTTTTTTTTCTACTTTATTACGAGATTTGTCAATCTGTTCGATTTTTTTTTCTATTAACTATTTTCATACATACAACACAATCTACTATCATACTTCTCTGGTTGGTTTTCTGTCATTCATCCATGGCCTCACTGTATTTGTATGCTCTTTATGTGAGCAAAACTGG
Source organism: Camellia sinensis (assembly GCF_055761805.1). Lineage (NCBI taxonomy): Eukaryota > Viridiplantae > Streptophyta > Magnoliopsida > Ericales > Theaceae > Camellia > Camellia sinensis. The sequence continues at coordinate 42,102,135 of NC_138973.1, forward strand.
ACAGGATTTCACCCATCGATCTACTACCCGGTCAACCGACCAGTTGACCGGGTAAGTGGTTCGACCGCTTTTGTGTTGCCTGCTTCTTTTACTGTTGCTGCTGCTCCGGTTATCTGTTCCCGAACAAATAAGAACGTTCGATTGCCTATTCTCGAGCAAATAAACAATGTTCGGTCATATGTTTAGGAGTTCAGTCCCAAAAAATAACGAACAATTTTTATTATTTTTGCCATTTTTTTAAAAAACTTACCTTTACAAAATTAATCTCCTCTGAGTTAAGAACACCATCAAAGCTATAAACCTTTTCTGAGTTTTATTATTATACTCCTCTCGTCTCATGGAGTTGTGATTACCGGAAATTTTTTCACTCATTGTCATTATCAGAGAAGTGTATATAATTAAATGGTTACCATTGTTGTTGCCGAAATATTGCTGCTAAAGTATTTTCAAAATTTTGAGGGTGGATATGTTTTGAAAGTCGGATTTGAGATGATGGACAAATGGTGATAGAGATGTGTACTCTTATAAACCCTAATTCATGATGTAATAGGTGTGTGGGTTTAATTGTGAGATGGGGTGTTTCAAAATTATTGATGTTATTTTAGTAATTTCATTTGAAGTTATTATTGTAATAAAATAAAAAAAAGGGCTAAAAAATGGGAGGTTCAAAATAATTGATGGATGCTAATAGGAGCATTCTAAAATAATTGATAAATTTAAGGGTAAATTACATTAACACCCCCTAAAGTTTACTCTTAATACATATTTCTCTTTAAAGTTCTAAAAATTGCAATTCCCTCCCTGCCATTTATAGTTGCATTACAATATGCCACATATGTTAGTCAATAGTTAGATTGACTAACAGTTTTTGGTGATGTCAACGGTTAATTTTTCTTAATGCCAACTTTACCTTCATGCACTTTCTCATTCTACAACACATCATTTTCTGTCATAATTCATCACTCAAGTCATTTTAGAAATTTAGAAAAATTTTTGTGTTGCTCTAAGAATAAATTCACATGATATTCTGCCTTGATATTTATTGGTTAAAATTGTAAGACTCAATACATTTTGTTAAGATTTAAAAAAATAAATTGACAAGTATCAAGTAATAAATAGTAAGAAATAATACTCCAAGACTACCGATTAATCACTCCCATTTTAAACAACCACGACCCTCTCCTTCCTTACATTACCTCCAATCACCACCATAATCATCTAGAAAAGTATGAATACGGATACGAGGTACGAATACAATACGATACTTTTAGCTTTCGAAGGTTATTTTTGTAATTATGAGCGTGCCAACAAGGATCAATCAGCCCTTACAGAATTTTGATTGCCAACCAATTATCAGACGATTGTGTTGTACTTTTTTTCAGCCTCAATGAAGAGGACTTTTACTGGTGGCTTGATTTAGGAGAATTTAAGTACAAGAATAGTTAAATAAAGAACAATTGACGCATTTCATTAGTATGAAAAACTTACAATGATCCAAACTCAGCCTCGTAGAGGTTTACAGCGACAATCTACTTGAAACTACTCCTATGAATGACGTGCAGCGCAGGAATTTAAAGTACAGAAATGTAAAGAACAGGAAATATAAAAACTGGAATGAAATATGTAAAGTAAGACTGGTTTTTTGGATTTGAGCCTATTTTCCTGGGGTTTTCCCTGCTATTTATACTCCTCAAAGATGATCATCGAATTGTACTTCAAACCGTCGAACTGCTCCTCCGTGATCGCTGGTCATGCTGCCTCATAAGTAGTTCCACTACGCCATCACTTGGAGTTAGGCTTCCCTCCTATATTTGAATTTAAATGTGAGTAACCGTTGAAGCCACGTCACCTTGCATCTCTTTGTTGATCCACTACTACTCAGATCTCATAACAACTAATATTAACTGCCACGTGTATGATCAGGATCGAAGACTTGACTGGTCTCCCCATATTATCCTTACTTTGCCACGCGTCGAATTGTCATTGGCTTACACAAAATATGTAGCCAACATCACCCCCCGCACTAATATACCCTAGACTTGGTGATATTAGTGGATCAGGGTCTTTTCCCCACGTCTTAGAACGTGCATGGGTTTTGCATCTTCCCAGAAATGCAACTGTCACTCATCATCTGTATTAAACTCTCGTTTAATCCTTTGAGCACTTCCACCGTCTTAGCATTGAAACCGACTGATAAATTTCATGGCCGAATTAATTTTTTCCTCCAGCGAGCACATGAAGAGTCATATGACGATGCTGTTCCTCCTCGAAAGAACGTTCATGCATTTATTAGCCACCTTTACCCACCTTTCTATATTCAGGTCATGGATGCCTTTGCAAATTACCAACCTTTGGATTACGAACACATTGCTCTTAATCCTTCGATTCAGAAAGTTGCAGATATAGACATAAGAAGTTCTTCCTCTAACTCACCCTTACAGTTCGAACAAACTGCTCTCAAACCTTTGATTCGGAAAGTTGCAAACATGGACTTGAGAAACTCTTCTTCACAAGTCTCTGTATGGGATAAGGCTGCAACTTCTTCCTCTTCTGGGGGTTCTGATTGGACAAGCTGGTCAACACCTGAGACCTGTGATTTGAAGGAGTGAATCAACCATCATTTTGTTGAATTCACTGACCCTTTAGAGTTTCCTTCCTATGCTCGAAGTTCGGTGGTCTATCCCTACGTGCCCATTGACCATCGACGTAGTTTAGAGGAGAATCTGCTTGTAGCATGGTATACATCCTCCATGCCTACAAAGATAGTGCACGCTGCCTGACACCTAGAAGAAGCATAAGGGTACAACCCATCATTCTTAGCCCAGAAGGCGAAGATTTGTTCTTCTGACTGGCTCGATTATATTCATGCCTTTGTTCCTTCTGCTCTCGTGTCATCTCTCATAATAGAAGCATCCACACCTTCTTCATCTCTTGAAATTGAAGTATGCACACCTTCTCCTCTACCAACTCTTTACTGGACAGTGAGACTGAAGCTTGCCCTATCCATGAATAACGTCTTTCCACCTTATAAACCTCTACCTTCTCCTACTCCAGCTGAGCAAAAACAAGCTCAACTTCTGCTTGCAGCTTTCTCTCACTTGCCTTTCAATGTTCTTGAGGACGAAGTCCCTCTCAAGAACCTTCGATGGGCTTGTGATATTTTGACTAGGGGTCATGTCCTTAATCCCCTTGCCCAAGTAGAACTTCATATGTTTCTAGACCAACTTCCATTGCTCCTCTACTGGCATCGAAATTCTATGGCCACTACACAATCTTTAGACCAACTTTCGTCTCTTCGAATTCATGCCCAGTACGAAGCAGAGAACTTCATTGAAGAATTCGAAGATTTTAAGAATAAAGATTCTGCGTATTGGGATGACTTAGACATTGATGAATTGGAACAAGGATTGAGAGAGGTGGCTTTCGAAATAAAGGCTGAAGAGCTCTACTACGAAGTGAGAGCACATCAACTTATGCAGCCAATGCTAGAAGACATAGAAGATAGAATAAAGAAAGAACAAAAATTTATTGATCATTGTTGGACTAAATTTCATGATCTTGTTATTTATCCCATTCCTTATTTTTATGAGCTTGAGTTTATACCCAAATAGGGTCATCTGATGTAATTGCTTTGGCTTTAATATAAACAAAATTCTTCTTCATTTGGCATTGTTTGACCCTGCTTCCATTTGTCTTTAAAAGCCAATTTAGAGCTTCGAACTGAACAATCTCATCCTTCGAATCTGGACTTAATTGTTTTAAATGAAACACTAAAAGAGCCAATTATGAACTTTTCCAATTTATGGAATAAAGTTGACAGTTTTGGCTGATTTTCAATTAGAAACAGTGCTTCAGATCTAGCAATCTTATACTTAAAGTTTGTTTCAACCATAATCAACATCTGATCATTGTTATTATGATCAATTAGTTTGAAATTGACCATCTTTTGCTTCGAACAACAGTTCATGCTATTTTAGTTCGACAGACAACCCCCCATTTTTTTTATATAAACCAACCATTGGTTTTGATGTTTCGAACACCAAATCCCATCCTTAAAGAATCTTAAGTTTTGCCTCGAAGGACATTACCTTTGTTAAAAAACCTAAAAACAAGTTTTTAAACCCTTTGGAACAAACACTCGAGGATTCTTATATTTTTGGGTATGGAAATGTGCTTCGAAGCCGGCTTCTCTGTTTCGAAGCCGTCGTTTTTTGGCTTTTGGCGCTAAAACTTGGCTTCGAAGCCAAATATCTTACTTCGAAGCTAGCCTCAACATCTGGGCTATGTTTTTCCCTCCAAAAGTATCAATATTGAAGGAAGCTTTTCGTATTCGTACTTCTAGTACTTAACAACTTACGCAATATATTTTTCAAACACAAAAGCTTTAAAAACCCTTTTGTTTCGTGCTCTGAAATCACTTGCTCTTTTAATGCACAAACCCTTCTTTCTACCGATCTTTGGCTTCTCTCTACTTCCTTTCTCGGCTTCACTTTCAGGAAAAGCATACTGTCAATGGCTTCTTCTTCAGTACCGGTCGTAGAGCGTGTGAGCCCATCTGTGACCCTGAAGAGGATCATTGATGCAGAATGTGAGAAGTATAAAGCTGGGGAGAAAAGCGCTATTGATGGACGCATCTTCGTCCCTCGTCGTCATGTGCAGCAAGATTACGTGCTTGGGCCCATATTCAAAGAGATCCTTACTGAGCTCCCAGCCCTATATCGTCGTCTGGAAAACCAATGTCTCATTTATGAAGGTGGTCTTGACTGGAGGAACTGGAGGATAAATCGCCCCCACCGATGCTGGCCCACGGTGAGACCGGAGTGGCAAGAATGGTATGACTGGGTTGTTCCTGCTAGGACTCTGGACCTTCAAGAACTTTGCCTTCTCGATGCTCTCAGATTATCCAGGGTAACTATCTCAGAGGACCCTTTTCTTGTTCCTGCTGCCTTGTGTTTTTGGAATCCTGTCTTTAATTTCTTTCAATTTAGATGCGGGATGATGGCCCCTACTATTCTTGACATTTGCCATCTACTAGGATTATCCCCCATTGGTATCCCATTTGGACCGGATTACCCTGACTCAGCAGTCCCTTTCTCTCTCCCCTCCCTTAACTCATCCTATAGTGATTTCGCTAAGGCTAAGAATAAAAGATAGGGCCCTGTGACGGATTGTCACGACCCAAACCCGGCCCTATGGGTTTAGTACCGTAACCGGCCAGTAATCCGAGATTACCGAAGGCCTGCAGAACAGTAGTACAGTGAAACAGAGTACAGGGCCTGGCGGAAGCCAATACAGTAAAGAAACAATGCCCAATGAGCTGTGACAGTCTGCTTGCACAAAGACTTTTCATACATTCATACATAAACGGTACAGAATAGCATGCACAATATTTACAATCATTCAGACTAGGGACTTGGTCCCTGCATAACAGTACGATAAACATTCAGTCTATACAGAACAGTAAGACAGTACAGAAAGGGAAAATCTAAAACACCCCTAAGCCTTAACAATTAGGCTCGGAACCTCGCAGTGAGGCACATAGGCTGGCTTGACAAAACTGGAGTAACCCTGACACTCCTAGCCGCGGTCTGGTGCCTGTACACCTACATATATATATGAGCAGTGAGCTAAAGCCCAGTGAATAACATAGTGCGTAAAGAGGTTAAGAATGAATGTCCTTACAGTATGAAAACAGTTCATTTCAATCAGTCTTTCAGTTGTTCAGTACAGTAAACAGTCATATGTGGTACATCCGTTAGCATAACAGTAAACAGTAGGTCTAGAAGACCGAACAGTAATGATGGCCATCAGTCAGTAAACAGTAGTGGTTCCAACAAGGGAACCGACAGAGATCTCTGTAACAGTAACAGTAACAGTAACAGTAGGTGCTAATGATGCCACAATACAGTTCAGAATATATGACATACATTCATTCAGTTAACAGTAATCAGTTCAGAAACAGTACAGTTCAGTTGTTCATAAAATAATCATTTGTGAACATATCTTTACACAATCGTTACTCACAGAGTTCGGGCTACAGTATGCTAGAGCGTGCCTCCCCAGTCGCCAACCCTACACAGTTAACAGATTGAACACACTAAGCTACACAGTTGGGAAAGATAATAACTTAATCCCTAAGTTGCCTCGATGTGTTCTACATCTATCCTCAACCAGACGTCTTAAACTAGGCCTAAGAATGCCTAGAATGGGATGAGGATGCAAAGATGTACTCGAAAAGCAGTTTTAGAAAAACAGAGTCCCGCTCGAGCTCAGGTTTCCCCGCTCGAGCGGACATGCAACAAAGGTACACGCTCGAGCGTCAACTTTCCTGCTCGAGCGTACTGTAAAAGTACTGGATGGGTAAAATCTCCGCTCGACGCCCGCTCGAGCTTGAGACATAACTCCGCTCGAGCGCCCAATCCTCTGCTCGAGCAGACTGTAAAACAGTGCAGAGAGATGCTGGATGCTCGGATTTCACGCTCGAGCGGCACTTCCCCCGCTCGAGCGGAAGTGCAGAATCTGGGAATTCCAGATTGCACCTCCAAGTTCAAACTCACACTCAAATGCATCAAAACCAATCCTCTTGGGCCCATTTTCTGGAAAACATTTATAAACACATAGAATATCCTAGTTCAAAGCTCAATTTTGAGAAATCAAGGCCCAAGGGTGTTTAATTCAAACTCAATTTCAAACCAATTTCATGAACAATATGAACACGCAAACATGCATGAATTCAAATCAATTCAAAGCTCCAATTTGATGCTCCAAGGAGCCAATTATTTCCAAAACATGATGAAATCATGGACTACACTCAAGACATGAACATGCATGTAACATTTTGCCATGAAAACAACTCAAAATCCAACAATACTAACATGCATGCAAAGATTGGGCTTCAATTCACCATTAATGAACCAAATCATGACTAGCTCTACAATTGGACATGAACCATGCATGAATCAACTTAAAGATAGGTTAAAAGGATGAAATTCATACCTAGGTTCCTTGAATGCAAGTCTAGAGGTTCAATTTAGAAATCTACACTTCAATTAGCAAGCAATTCTCCAAGTTCCAAGCAATCCAAGATGAAAACCAATCTCTCACTCTCTCCCTCTCAAGGTCGGCTAAGCACAAGGAGAAATGGCTGATGAAGTTATGTTGTTCAAGTGCAAGGAGTTCAAAAGTGTATGAGTTAGTGGGCACTTAAGGCTAGTTTGGTAAATAAGGCCAACTTAGGCAATTGATCAAGATTTAATCTAATTTACTCATACCTAATCAGTTTTCAGATAATTATACCATAAAATCACATTAATTATGATGATCATAAAACAATAACCAATTCCCAGTTCGGCCGTCGATAAGGCCTTCAATTAACAGTTTAAACAGAAAACACAAACAGATCAAATAATCAATCAAACAGAATACAAATTAACATACATACTTAGTCAATTCAGTTCCAGTTTTCGGTCAGTCAGTTCAGTACTTTCACCAGTCCAATTATCAGTCATAATCAGTTCAGTTTAACGGTAATCAATGTTTATCGGTAATCGATCAGTCATTAATCGGTAAACAGTATGAGGGTTGTTACACGGATAGGGAATTCTTTTCCTTCTTATTGTATTGGCTTTGTAAATTCCTCTTCTGCACCTCATCTCAAAGAATCATGCTTGAATTTGCCCCTCTTGCCAAAGCCTTTGTTTTACAGAAAAAGGTGGCCTTAGCCCCACATGTTCTAGGTCATGTATATAGAGTCTGCTCCCTTTTCTGTGAGAAACCCTTAGATGCTAATCAAGGGGGGCCATTCTGGATCCTTCAGTTTTGGTTTTTGCCTATTTTACTGAGTTACAATCCAAATGCCTTAAATTTTTTGAGCCAAATCCTCTTACTCATGGCATAAGGCTGGCCAATGCTTCACTTTATCCCTCTACCTTTGCTTTTACTTCTCTTTCTTCCACCAACTTTCGGCTTCCCTTCCTACCTACCGTTTCCGTCCCTTCGAACCCACCATTGGTCCATCTTGGTTGAAGAATTTCCTAAGCGACAAGTCCTGTACTTCACCTATTCACAAAGATATATGGGCCTCCATTCTGATTCCCAGAGAGTTATTTATTGGGACTTTGAACCCCAAAGCCTACAAATGCATCGCTGAGCCTTACTGTCCTGCTCAATTTGCTAGACAATTTGGCCTCACACAAGGGGTCCCAATACCTCTCTGTAATAACACAAATCTCAGTCTTACTAGAAGGGATCTGAAAGTTCGGAAGTCCAGGCTAGAAGAGGTAACTTTTAAATTTATAGACGACTTGGTCAATTTCGAGTATATCCCTTTCATTCCTCAAGGTACCCTATTGAAGAGATACCAAAACTGGTGGGTGACCAACATGGAAATCTACTTGGCCATTTCACCTCAAAACCTACTAACGGTGTTAGATGTGACTAAGCCCAAAGGAGCTGGAATTGTCATTTCTTCCACTGTTTCAGTTGCAGTACCTGCTACAACCCAATCTGCTCCTGCTGCCTTAACTCCTCCTAGAGTTACTCAGGCTGCCTCGAAGAAAGGTATATACCCTTGTCTCTTCTCCTTTTGTCTTCTTTGTAATGCATTTAGCCTTATCTTTAATTTTTCTTTTGTGGAGGTGGCCAACAACAAAAGAAAAGGAGACTCCTTGAGCTTGAGAAGGAAACATCTGATATTCAAGGAGAAGAAAAAGAAGAAGCAGATCAAGAACAAGAGTCACCTTTGAAAAGAAAGAAGAGAGTGATCATCTCTTCCTCTGGCTTGGTTGGAGATGAGACAACTGTCAGAGAGATGGAAGATGAGCTCATTTCTTCGGAATCCATATCTCAGACTGAAGAAGTTGAGAAGGAAATTGAGAAGGAGCAGACCATGCCAACACAGAGAAAAAAGAAAAGAAAGGTGACTGTCTCTCCTTCTGATATGGTCGAAGACTCCGATTCCGAGACAATTGCCAAAGCAATGGAAAAGAGAAAGAAAGTGACTGCTTCTGCTACTATCTTGGTTGAAGATACCATCCATGAAGCAGCCGTCAAGGCAGTAGAACAAGAACATTCTAAGGCCATGATTGTCTTCGAGAGAGCTGAGAAGAAACGGCAGCAACAATTTCTGAGAGATGAAGCTGCTGCTGCTGATGCACTACAAAGGGAAACTGCAAGAAGGCAACAAACTACCAGGCATTACTCCCTTCGTAGTTCTCCCATCAACGCCGACACTTCTGGAGCAGGTAATTTCTTTCATAATTCTGCTGTTTTTCCTTTGTCAGCCTTTGGTATTGAAGTTTAACATTGCTTTATATTTCATCCTCTTGCAGCAGCAACTACTGAGTTCATCTTTCCAATGAGACCTCTCTCAGTTTCACTTGAGGTTGATCAGATGCAGGATGTAAGGGCTATTCAGACCATACTTCCACTTCCAAGGTCTACATTTCCTGCACTTTTCCTGAGGCCAAGCATTCCTGCACTTCTTTCTCTTGGTTTGACTCCACGTCTTTCCTACTTGACCCTCGACTTTCCTCAATTTACTTCTCTATCGAGCCTTGCTCCTCTTCCTCCTTCCGAAGAAATTCCAACTACTGCCTCATCTATGATGGCAGTTGATTCCCCTATTGAGGGTGCTGGCAGCTCTCCAACCTGTGGTTTATCACCTTTACCTAGCTCCAGGCCTTCTTCACTTGATTCATTGGTGGCTAGGACCATGGAGACTGCTAAAGATGCTTCACCCATTTCTCCTATCCATATGCAGTCTTCTGTGTCTTCCACGACCACTCTCTCTGCGCCTCTTATGTCTAATGATGAGGTTGATGTCTTCGAAGCAAGACTAGCTAGTCTCTTTGACATCCCCTCTACTTTTCCAACATTCGATGAGGAAGCTGAGCCATTGGTTTTGGCTGACTCTTTGCTGGAGATTTTTGAGAGCTTTTCTTCCTCCAGCAGCAAGCCTTCTGTACCTTTGATAGACTTAGACACCTGCCTGGACCTGTTAATTTCCTTTTCAAGGATTCCCATCGAGGCTCTACAAAGGCCTATAATCAGAAATGGATTTCTTCAGTGCTGCAAAATTGCTGAGCAGTCTGGTATGAATGTCTCAAGTCACCTATCCCAGGCAGTAGCTACTATCGACTTCTACATCAGCATTTGTCATGCTGCCAAGGCTGCGGATGAGAAATTGGTTAGAGACCAAAGTTTTGTTTCCCAAGTGCATACTGAAGTGTCGAAGCTTAAGGAACAACACTCATCTGCCTCTCACTTTCGAACTCAACTACTGGAGAGGAAAGTCAACTTGAAGAGGAGCTTTCTGCAGTGAATTAGGCCTTAGTTTGAACTGACATTAAACTGCAAATCACCAACCAAGGACTGTCTGATCAAAAGAGAGACATGGCTGCAACTATTCAACTATTTTCATCATTTACCAATAGGAAATCTGTTGTACAAAAATAATTAAAACATTGTAATGATTTTTGGGCCAATTTGTGGCACGATGTACTTGACTCTTTATGAAAAACAAATTCTTGTTTATCATCTGAGTAATCTTATGTTCTTGTATTTAGTGTTTATTTTAGTCCTTGTGTTTCCCAAATAGTTGGAAAATAAGGCTTCAAATATCTGCCATTAATCTTTTTGGGATGCACATAACCATTCAAATTTTTCAAATGGTATGCTCCAAAAGACAGAACTCTATGAATTTGATATGGTCCTTCCCAGTTGGGTGACCATTTGCCAAACTTATGGTTTTTAATTCCTATTAGAAGTATTGTCATCCATACCAAATCACCTTCATCAAAGTCAATGTGTTTGACTTTCTTATTATAATTTTTGACTGCTTTCTTCTTCTGAAAGAGAATGCTATTTAATGCCAGAATTTTAGCTTCATCTATGTCTTTTAACTCCAAGCACATACTCTGATAGTACTGCTCAGGATCCAACTAGTCTTGGCATCTTACCCTCAAGGACTTAACATTGATCTCCACAGGTAATACTGCGTCATGCCCATAAACTAAGGCATAAGGAGTGACTCCTGTGCTTGACCTTGGGGAAGTTCTGTAAGCCCACAATACATCCAACAATAAGTTATGCCAATCCTTAGGATTATCTTCCACAACCTTCTGTATTCCTTTCTTCAAGGACTTATTGGATGATTCAGCTTGACCATTGGCTTGTGCATAATATGGGTGGAATTAACAAGGCTAATTCCAAACTCAGACACAAAAGGCTTTACCATTTTCCCATAAAAAACAGTCCCATTATCGACCGTTATAGTTTGTGGGACACCAAATCTATGGATCAAATCTTTAATAAACCCAATAACCTCCATCTAGTCTACAGCTTTGTATGGCTTAGCTTCGACCCACTTGGTGAAATAATCAGTAGCCACCAAAATGAAACAATGATGCTTCGAATAGGGTGGGTGTATTTTCCCCATCATATCCATGGCCCATCCTCTGAATGGCCAAGGCTTTACTACTGCATGCAGATCAGTTATGGGCACATGCCTTATTGTGCCATGCTTTTGACATGCCTGGCAACCCTTTCCATATTCTATGCAGTCTTTAAGGATAGTTGGCCAATAGTAAGAATGTCTTCGAAGCAGCCATCTCATTTTTACACCAGGCTGATGTGCACCACAGATGCCTTCATGAACCTCAGCCATAGCTATTAATGCTTCTTTTGGCCCTAAACATTCCAACAATAGACTATCTCCCCCCCCCCTTTGTAGAGATCATTGTTATATATGATGTATTGCATAGATTGCAATTTAACTCTTCTGCTGGCCTTTGAGGATGGGCCAGTCAAGTACTGTATTATTGGATGCCTCCAATCTTGTTCCTGCAAATCATTATGATTGACTTCCAGGACCACATTCCTTTTAATTAAGGGTGGTATAGATTTTTGTTATGTTGTTTGGCTTATGTCCCGTTGGGTACCATCCTTCCTTTCGAACTTCGAGGCTTTCTGAGCCACATCATTAGCTCTATTATTCAAGAATCTTGGAACATGAGTTACATTTGCTATTTGAAATTGAGAGAGCAAATGTAATGCGACAACATAATATGGCAGCATACTTACACTTTGACACTTGAAAATCCCTTTTACTTGGTTAACCACCAATTGGGAATCTCCAAATATGTCAACTGCATGTACTTGTAATCCAATAAGAATTTCCAATCCCACTATCAAAGCTTCATATTCAGCTTGATTGTTAGAACAAGTAGTTTCATCCACTCTGAAACCATGTGTGGTTTCTATTCCTTGTGGTGACTTGATCACTATACCAATTCCAGTTAGGCCATTGGCTTTCGATCCATCGAACCACATTTGCCATGGCTCGACACTAGCCATACTAAGTTCCACTATCTCTTGACTCTCTGTTTGAGATGGATGGTCTGCCAAAAAATTGGCTAAAACTTGTCATTTCACTGCCTTTTGGGGAACATATTCTAAGTGAAATTCTGACAAGGCTAATACCCATTTGCCAATTCTCCTCCTCAACATAGGTCTAGATAACATATATTTAACCAAATCTGTGGTTGCAATTACCAAGACAGTTGTAGGTAAAAGGTAATATCTTAATTTCATTGCAGCAAAATACACCGCAAGGCAAAGTTTTTCTACAGCTGAATATTTACATTCACAAGAATTTAAAACCTACTAAGGTAATAAACAGCTTGCTCCTTGCCTTCTTCATTGTCTTGGGCTAAGAAAGCTCCCAATGAATCTTCTGCTGCAGCTATATACAACTTCAAAGGCTTAACACCATTTGGTGGCATCAGTACTGGAGGGTTGGCCAAGTAGGCTTTGATTCCTTCGAAAGCAATTTGATGCTCCGCTGTCCACACAAATTCCTCTTCATCTTTCAGCCTTAATAAGGAAGAAAAAACTTTAGTTTTCCCTACAGTGTTAGAAATGAATCTTCGAAGAAAATTAACCTGTCCAAGGAACTTTTGTAATTCTTTCTTACTTGATGGAGGTCTGGCTTTAATGATGGCTTTGGCTTTATTCTGGTCGATCTGTATTCCTTTCTTGTGTACTACATAGCCCAAGAAGTTTCCAGATGATACGCCAAAAGCACACTTAAGAGGATTAAGCTTCAATTTGAACTTTCTCATTCTTTCAAAGGCTGCTTCTAGGTGAAACAGATGTTCCTCCATGGATTGGGATTTAACTACAATGTCATCAATATAACACTCTAAATACCCTCTAATAAGGTCATGAAAGATAGTGTTCATAGCCCTCTGATATGTGGCCCCAGCATTCTTTAGGCCAAATGGCATTTTAACCCATTCGAAGGTCCCAATATTCCCAGGACATCTAAATGCTGTCTTGTGAACATCCTCCTCCGCAATGCAGATTTGGTTATAACCAGAGTGCCCATCCATCATTGACAAAATCTGATGCCCTGTTGAGCTGTCTACCAGCAAATCTACTATAGGCATAGGATATTCATCTTTCGGAGTTGCTAGATTTAGGTTTCTAAAATCGATGCATACCCTCATCTTGCCATTCTTCTTAACTACAGACACAATATTAGATAGCCATTCAACATACCTGGTTGTCCTGATAAAACCTGCCTTGAGTAGTCTAAGAATTTCTTCCTTAACTTTCTGGATCACTTCTGAACCCATTTTTCTTGGTTTTTGTTTGTATGGCTTGAAGTTAGGCTTCATAGGAAGCCTATGTTCCACTAATGACCTATCCAATCCTGGTAGTTCATTATAAGACCATGCGAAACAATCTTTATATCTCCTCAGAATAACCAACAACTGGCTCCTGTCAAGAGAATTTAACCAAGCACCTATATAAATGGGTTGTTGTACAGAATCTTCCCCTAAATTTATTTCTTCTAAGGGGTCTTGTATCTGAGTACTTACTGGAACTCCTTCTTTGATTTCTTCTGGCTTCGAAGCAATCTCTTTGTTGCGTTCTGTTTCCAGGTTCTTTGATTCCACCTCTTTATCCTCCTCCTCATAGACAAAGTCTGTCCGCAAGGCTTATTCTTCCTGTATTTCTTGGACTTTTGTTTCTATGTCCAATGCACAGTATTTATCAAGGGTCAAAACTCTGGCTTGTTGCTGCTCCTGCTTGTAGCCAATTGTCATGACTTCTTTCTCTTGCTCCCGCACTTTCTGGACTATTGACTTTACATCCAATATTGAAAACTTAATTAAAGCCAAAGGCCTGGCTTCTGGTGCTTCATCTTGCTGCCTATAACCAGGCATCATTGTCATCTTTAACGACCAGCTCTTCATCAGCACTCTCCTGGACTAAGTACTTCAGGTGTGTTACTTCCTTATCAGCCGTTACTTCGGCTGAGCCATTAGATTTCATCAATATACTGAGCGGTGCCACTCTCTCAATATACAATTTGGCTTCTGCGAAGTCTGCACAGGCTATGAAAGGTTGAGGATCTGCATTAATTTCCTCCGTCTCCCCATTGCCTAGAGCCATTATCATTTTCTGATGCAAAGAGGAAGGCACACATTTGTTAGTGTGGATCCAATCTCTACCAAGTAAAGTATTGTACTTCGCATTACTATCGATGACGAAAAACGCCGTCATGCAGTCCCTGGTTCCCACACTCAGGTTGATGGGTAGAATTCCCTGGGCCATCTGTTTGTCTCCAGCAAAACCAGCAATGGTTGTACTGGTTGGGATCAACCTAGGATTCTTTTTCCCTAATTTCTTCAAGGAAGATTTCGGTAGTAAGTTGACCATTGCCCCATTATCCACTAAGACTCGGTTTAACTGTATCCCATCGAAGAAGGCCTTAATGTACAAAGGCTTAACATGCTGTGTCATAGAATTCGAGGGATATTCAAAAGGATACGAGAGGTTAATACTTACCACTTCTTCACTCTCATACTCAGTTTCCATTGGGGTAACCATTTCGGAATTATCTTGTACCATACTCGCTTGTGAGTCTTCACTAGAGATTGGAATTGGATCAATTTCTTGCCCCTCTTGATTCTCATCTCCAGTTTGGAATTCCTGTAGTAGTATGTGTACCATGTTTACTGATACTGGGGGAAACGAGCCAAACTGGATGGCTGGCTGTACCTGTTTTCCCTCTTGGCTACCTTGGTCAATTACCTCAGAAGCATCCTGCATGTTGCATTCTGGTACTTTATTGCTAACAGGTTCTTTCAAATGGTTTTCTTCGACTGGTTTTTCAACCAAAAATGTTTGCTCGGCCATGAAAGCTTCGAACATTTCTTCTTCCACCATTTCTTTCTTTTGGCTCATACCAATTTCTTCTTCTGTCTCGCTACCACTCTCCATCAGAGCTTTCTCCAATCCTGCTAGGCTAACCTTCTCTCTGACTTTTAGTTCAGAATGGACCTTAACCAACTGTTCTCTGCTGCAACTCACCTTGCTTTGTAGGGCTGGCTTTGGAGTATGGTCTGACTTTGGATTCTTCTTTCCTTCAGTCTAAATCAATGAAGAACTCTCTCCACTTTCTTTCAGGTCTTGCTGGTATTGGGTGTACCTAAGCTGAATTTTCCTCCTTTGTGATCTGGAAATAACGGGGACCATATCTGGTTCCTTCGTTCTTGGGTGTTTCAGCAATACCCAGTTGTTGGGGGCCACCAATGGAGGCTTAACCATCCTACCTTGATTTCCAACATTCATTTGGGTAGGCACTTCCCTAGGTTTGTTCTGCATCACAAACCAATCTGGAACTCCAGGTACCCATGAACTTACTGACCCAGATGTTGAGCTGCCCTTTTCTTCCTTCGAGGTCACCTTCAAAGCTGGCTGTGAAGGAAATTGCTTGGACCTGACCTCAAGCTTTGAGCCTGATTTGGGCCTTCGATGATAGTGATCATTTTCTATCCTCCGTGAAGCTAGTCTAGGGGGCCAATCTCTGGCTTTGATCCTAAAACCTGAACTCTTCTCCAATCTTCTTTCAGAATGACTACTCTCCATTCTGTAATAGTTAGGTGACCTGGACTCATATAAGGGCCTCTTGCCTTTAGCATGCATTCTATCAACTGCAGGCTCAACCACTAATGGTTGTTGCCTAACATTAGCCGGATACGGCCTTTTATTATAAGCATTGGTTGGTTTGGGATGCCTCTGCACATCCCTGTAATATTGCTTCCCATCAACTGGAAGGCCTTTCAACCACTTATAACTTAGTCTACACCTGGGACACATCCTCTACATTACGGCTGCCTCTAGGGAGTCATCATCTAGTGCTTCTTCATCAGAGTCTTCCCACTGGTGTGAGAAATCTTGTCCAATAGCTGGTAGATTTCTAGTGTCTTTCTTGATTGCTGTCTGGTTGGCCACATGCATCTGTACATTGACTTCTTCCAATTCTTTCAAAGACAAGTTCTGAAAATCTGGCATAATGACATTGGCTGCCACCTCTCCAATTTCTGGAAATGGATTACTGTCGATCCCCATGGCCTTATCAGCTTTGGCTGGGAATTTCAAACTCCCTTTCCGAATTTGTTCTTGAATCCTGCCTCGAAAAACAACACAGTTTTTAGTCGAGTGAGACCAAGAATTATGCCATTTACAATATACTTTTCATTTAAGTTCATCAAGAGATGGAATTTTAACCCCTTTTGGTTACTTAAGGAAATTGGCTACAAGCAAATGATGAAAAATGTCATCTACCTTAGTTAAATTGAAAGAATACTTCCTGTGGAGATCTTTCTTTTTAAACTGCTGGTCAAATTGTCGTATCTTTATGAATTAATGCTTCACAGATCATAGGCTCTTTCCCCACAATCTCTGCTGCATCAATCTCATAGTTAAGATCTTTGTAGTATGTCCTATATGATGCATTATTTTGATCTTGTTCCTCTTCTGGTAATGCTTCATATCTAGATACTTTATAAGTCAGTTCCACTAAATCCCTGAACTCTGTTGAATCAAACTTCTTTCGAAGCCTGAACTCTAAGCCATTTTGGGCCAATCTTATGAATTCTGGCTCTGGCAAGATTACTCTACATTTATTTCGAGCCCTTTTAAATCTGGCAATAAACTGAGTAGCCTTCTCTTCAGGCCTTTGACTCAATCTTGCCAAGTCTGCCATGGAAACTTCTGGCTCTGATTGGAAGAATTGGGCATGAAATGCCTCTTCCATTTGTTGCCAAGTCTGGATGGAGCCAGGTGGAAGGTTAATGTACCATACAAATGCTCCCCCAGTTAGAGAATTTGGGAATAGTCTCAACTTCATATAGTCATGATTAGTAAATTCACCACATTGAGCAGCAAACCTAGCAATATACTCTACTGTTGATTGGTTTCCGTTCCCATAAAAAAGGACAAAATCTGGTATCCTGAAACCCCTTGGGTATTCATGTACCCTGTTGACCCATTCTGGGTATGATTTTCTGTACACAGGAGTTTGGACCCCCCGAGCCATTGCTCCACACAGCTCCCTAACTATATCAGCAATTTGGTCCCTAGGGACCATATTTTGTGCGTGTTGAACCACTACTGGGGGAACAAACACAGGATTTGGTGGACAAACTTGTGCTCGTGGTCCTGTTGGTCCATAGGGTGGTACATTTGGGACTGGTTGTCCCTGTGGTACAGGCTGCTGTTGGGGGTGTGGGTAACCTCTTTGAGCCTGTCCTGCAAAGGGACCTACGAAAGGTGCTGGAACAGGTGTTGTATCCCTTCCATTTGTGGGAAAACCTTCCAACCCCCCGGGTATAAATTCGAATAAGGGATTATTGTACCCCCTAGTGCCAAGTATGGCTTCGAATGTGGGATTTGGAACCATTCTTATGCTATTTTCTTGTGCTGGGCCAGATCCACCAATTTGCATGGCTTCACTGTTGAACATTGAGGCATTTAGGCCTGCTATAGGCCTTGAAACGGGTTCGTACCAAGATTGAGGTGGTGGTCTTTCATGACTTTGATTACTAGTTTGACCATTAGAATGTCCATTAACTTGCATAGGCTGTTTATCTCTAGCCAATCTTTGCTGAGGGACATTTACTTCCACCATGTGTCTTGCATTTGTTGGTTGGTGGTTATTGATTCGATCCAAAAAGGATGTTGCCCACCTTTCCATTGTGTTTATTAATTGCTGTCCCATGGCATCTACTAGGCCACCCCAAGGATTTACTAGCTGAGTAGATGGGACAGTGGATGGTCCAGTTCCTTGGTCTCGTCCAATATTACGAACAAATGGTATTTGCTCTGAAGTACTGGTCTGTTCGACCATAGGTTCTGATAAGATAGGAGTCTCCACAGGATGTGTTATCACATTATCCTCTGGATTAGGTATCTCTACCTTTCCTTCCACGCCTTCTTCCAAGCGTTCATTTTCTCCTTGTCTCCTACGTCTAGCCATTTTAAATGTGTCCCACTGGGCGTGCCAAAAATATATGTTGGCTTTTTAGCTTTCAAAGGTTATTTTTGTAATTATGAGCGTGCCAGCAAGGATCAATCAGCCCTTACAGAATTTTGATTGCCAACCAATTATCAGACGATTGTGTTGTAGTTTCTTTCACCCTCAATGAAGAGGACTTTTACTGGTGGCTTGATTTAGGAGAATTTAAGCACAAGAACAGTTAAATAAAGAACAATTGACGTATTTCATTAGTATGAAAAACTTACAATGATCCAAACTCTGCCTCGTAGAGGTTTACAGCGACAATCTACTTGAAACTACTCCTATGAATGAAGTGCAGTGCAGGAATTTAAAGTACAGAAATGTAAAGAACAGGAAATATAAAAACTGGAATGAAATATGTAAAGTAAGACTGGTTTTTTGGATCTGAGCCTATTTTCCTGGGGTCTTCCCTGCTATTTATACTCCTCAAAGATGACCATCGAATTGTACTTCAAATCGTCGAACTGCTCCTCCGTGATCGCTGATCATGCTGCCTTATAAGTAGTTCCACTACGCCATCACTTGCAGTTAGGCTTTCCTCCTATATTTGAATTTAAATGTGAGTAACTGTTGAAGCCACGTCACCTTACATCTCTTTGTTGATCCATTGCTACTCAGATCTCATAACAACTAATACTAACTGCCACGTGTATGATCAGGATCGAAGACTTGACTGGTCTCCCCATATTACCCTTACTTTGCCACGCGTTGAATTATCACTGGCTTGCACAAAATATGTAGCCAACAGATACGGATACGAATACGGCGATACAGCAAAACCTAAAAAGTAGGATATGGGTACGGTTAGGATATGTTTGTAAAAAAATAAAAAATAAATAAATTATTAGCAGTAAGTTACACATAAACTCCAGAATATTGAGAAACCACAGTAACTTTATGATACAAAATACTAATATTTAAAAATTAGATATTAATTTAAGGCAGTAACTAGTTTAGTTTTTAAATTTTCAATAGGTCTTGCAAATATTTCATTTCAATATCAAGTCTAATATGTTGATATTATAATATCAAAATAATCCACAACTTGACCCTATGCTTTTTCCTTTTGCACTAGTCAAAAATATTCTATGCAAGTTTATTTGCTTATTTATTAATTAATATTTAATTTTACTATTGTTATATCTTATTAATCCTTACTTCTATGTAGTTATAGGGGACACGCATGATACAATGAAGATATATCAATTTGATGAATTCTATTACTTTAGCTTACTATGTTATTTTTATAAAAAAAAAAAAGCTAGGCAAAGTATTGTAAAAATATTCTATTTATCCTCGCAATTATATTATATTATGATATTAAATGATACAATTCTAATTTCGTAAAATGAGTAATATAAGACTTGAAGCATTTGATACTTCAAAATTAATTAAGAAGTATATGATAATATGTGACTTGGAGCATCCGATACTTCAAAATTAAGAGTTTGATAAATTCTAATCCGATTCCACTATCAACCAAAGAGTTTCCAAACGGTCACAAACGAGACACGAAAAGTCTCACAAACCACCTTTAGGTGAATTCCAAATAATCACAAATAAACAAAGAGGAAAGACCTCACCAAATAGATGAACCAAAATCTTCAGAACCAAAGTTGAAGAAGACCCAAAATAACGACCCAAATCAACTTCACCAAAGCACCCAAACAAAGATGCACCAACATCAATTTGCTGCTGCTACTCACTGATTTTTCCGAAGCACTATCTCACCAAGAAAACGGCTGCCACTTTGCTTTGCGAAAAACAATACACACACCATAATATTGTGAATTTAGGATTTATTATCAAACCTTAGTTGTTTCCAAATTGGATTGGGTCTCCACAAATTCAAATATAATATATAAAAATATATTATACCTAAACCAAACCAAATTAAAACTCTTTTTCCAAAACCAATTGGGTCCCACACTCCATTAAGGAGGTATACCCAACAATTCTCCCCCTACCGACTTAGGTGGAGATATCAACCATACCCGCCAAAGTTTGACACTTCAAATGTTTGTCCCTCGACAAAGTCTTAGTCAACATATCTGAAATATTATCATCCTTGTGAACCTTTTCGAGTTGTAACAATTTCGAATCTAACATATCACGAATCCAATGGTATCTCACATCAATGTATTTCGATCTCGAATGAAAAGTAAAATTTTTACTCAAGTGAATAGCACTTTGACTATCACAATAAAGCATATACTTTTCTTGCTTCAAACCCAACTCTTGCAAAAATTTCTTCAACCATAACTCTTCTTTGCAAGCTTCTGTAATAGCAATAAATTCAGCTTCAGTAGTTGAGAGAGCAACACATTTTTGTAATTTAGATTGCCATGCCACAGCCCCCCCTGCAAAAGTCATCAAATACCCCGAAGTAGATTTCCTAGAATCAATATCACCGACCATGTCAGAATCTGTGAACCCATCAAGCATCGGCTTACCATCCCCAAAACACAAACACACATTCGAAGTCCCTCGAAGATACCTTAAAATCCATTTTACCGCTGCCCAATGTTCTTTACCCGGATTAGAGAGAAAACGACTCACCACACCAACGGCGTGAGCAACATCCGGCCTTTTACAAACCATAGCGTACATCAAAGAACCAACTGCTGAAGCACAAGGAACTTTCAGTATCTCTTCATTGTTTTTCTCACTTGTAGGACATTGATTCGAACTAAGCTTGAAGTGACCCGCAAGTGGACAACCAACCGGCTTTGCTTTATTCATGTTGAACCTCTGAAGAACTTTCTCAATGTAGCTTTCTTGAGACAATCAAATCAGCCCATCTTTGCGATCACAAACAATTTGCATACCAAGTATTTGCTTTGCTGGTCCCAAATCTTTCATAGCAAAAGACTTGCTCAACTCCAATTTCAACCTATTAATCATGGTAGAATCTTGACCCACAATTAACATATCATCAACATAAAGCAAAAGAATAATAAATTTACCATCCGAAAATTTTTTCACAAACACATAATGGTCCGAAGTGGTTTTAGAAAAACCATTATTCATCATGAAAGAGTCAAATTTTTTGTACCATTGCCGCGGGGCTTGCTTGTGACCGTACAAACTTTTCTTCAATTTACAAACAAATTTCCCTTTCCCTTTCTGTACAAAACCTTCCGGTTGCTCCATGTAAATTTCTTCTTCAAGGTCACCATGAAGAAATGCGGTCTTCACATCAAGTTGCTCAACTTCAAGGTTCATACTTGCAACCATGCCAAGTACAACCCGAATAGAAGACACCTTTACAACCGGTGAGAAAATCTCGTCAAAGTCAATACCTTTCTTTTGCCCAAAGCCTTTCACAACAAGACGTGCTTTGTACCTCAGAGTCTTGCCATCATTCTTCAATTTGAAAACCCACTTATTTTTCAGAATTTTCCTCCGTTTAGGCAACTTCACTAAATCATAAGTCTGATTTTCAAGCAATGAATTCATCTCCTCGTCTATGACCTTTTTCCAATCACCTTTCTTTGCATGCTCAATTGCTTCTTGGTAGCTCTCAGGCTCTCTTTGATCGGAAATCAACACAAATTCGTTGGGAGGATACTTTCTTGAAGGTTGTCGGTCCCTTGTAGATTTCCTCAACTCAAGTTGTGGTGGCGGTTCTTGAGTTGGATGCTCTTCCTCAATTTATGGCTCAACTTCATTAAGATTAGCATCATCCTCTACATCTTCAATAGGTGGCTGCACATCTCCCCCATTTTCATCATCCACCGAAGATGAAGGAGATGGATCCATGTCGATGAGATCATTAGTTTTTGGCTTCAGTTGATCACCTTTGCCAAAGTCTTCAATTGTTTGGTCTTCAAGAAACACAACATCACGGCTTCGAATGATTTTTTTGTTGACCGGATCCCACAATCTATACCCGAATTCATCACGCCCATAGCCAAGAAAAATACATTGTCTTGACTTACTATCAAGCTTGGACCTCTCATCCTTTGGAATGTGAACAAAAGCTCAGCAACCAAACACTCTCAAGTGCTCATAAGATACATCTTTGCTAGTCCAAACTCTTTCAGGAACATCACCATTCAAAGGATAGCAAGGAGACAAATTAATCACGTCAACCGCTGTCTTCATTGCCTCATCCCAAAGGGATCTTGGCAATTTAGCTTGTGAAAGCAAACACCTTGTTCTTTCCACAATGGTGCGGTTCATCCTCTCAGCAACTCCATTTTGTTGTGGAGTCTTCTTAACTGTCTTTTGGTGCCGAATACCTTGGCTGCGACAATACTCATCAAATGGCCCAATGTATTCACCACCATTGTATGATCGGATGCACTTCAATTTCTGCCTTGTTCTCTTTCAACCATGGCCTGAAAATGCTTAAATACTTCTAGAACTTGATCTTTAGTTTTTAGTAGAAACGCCCAAACTTTCCTTGAATAATGATCAATGAAAGTAACAAAATAAAGTGCACCACTATGTGTTCTAACTTTTAAAGGACCACAAACATCCGAATGAATCAACTCCAAAACATTTTCTTTTCTAGAAGCAACATTTTTATGAAAAAAAACTCTATGTTGTTTACCCGCCAAACAATGAATACAAGTTTTAAGATGTGTACCTTTCAAACCGGGTAGAATCTCTTTCTTGAACAAACCTTGTAACCCTTTTTCACTCATATGGCCAAGCTGCTTGTGCCACAATTCGGTAGAAGTATCATCTTGAAGTGCATTGACAACCCCTTTACAAATTTTTCCTTGCATCGAATAAAGTGTATGAGTCTTCTTGCACTTAGCCACCACCAAAGAACCCTTTGTGAGCTTCCATATTCCATCACCAAATTTGTTGTTGAAGCCTTCATCATCTAGCTTCCCAGTAGAGATCAAATTGAGGCGAATGTCGGGAACATGCCTCACATCTTTAAGCAACAACTTGCAGCCCAAATTTGTTTCCAAGCAAACATCACCCATGCCAATAATCTTGGACAAACCTTCATTACCCATTCGAACAGAACCATAATCTCCTTTGGTGTAGGTAATGAAGAAATCAACTCGAGAAGTCACATGAAAAGAAGCACCGGAATCAATTACCCAATTGCTCTCTTGGCCCACAAAATTGATACAATCATCTTCACAAACGATCATGAGATCATCGGTAGTAACTGCCGTTGTGTCTTCTTGCTTCTTATCCACACTTTTGTCACGCCTTTTCTCCTTGTTCTTGAGCTTTCGGCATTCCCGCTTCATGTGCCCTTTCTCATGGCAATAATAGCACTCAATGTCTTTCTTTGAAAAAGAACCATCTCTTGATTTGTCACGGCTTTGATCACGACCATGAGGAGTCTTACTCCTCCCCCTTGTTTTGCTTCGGCCTCTCACAACAAATGCTTCCGAATGAGAGGAACCCGCTGATTTTCTTCTAGTTTCTTCATTCAACAAGCTACTAGTGACTTGGCCCATTGTGGATAGTGGAATTTTTTTAAATTTTTTTTAAATATATTTAATATAAATACACTTAAAACATACAATATTTTGTGAACAAATGTTTTTAAAAATTCATTAAATACCAAAAATATAAAAAAATAAAAAATAAAGAATCAGTACATTTTCTTAGGGGTGATCATGGATCTGCCTAACCTAACCGAACTGACCCAACCCGATTGATTTTGGACGAATGCATGTCTTTTGGTGGATGGATGCGGATGAAATATTTCAAAATTTGTGGAGACGGTTCGAATAGCGAATCAACCATCCCGCACCCGCATGAATTCGATTCGTCCGTAGATGTAACTTCCAAAAAAAAAAAAAACACTATTAACAAGTAACAACATAGGATAAAAATAATAAAATATATACTTTTGTGAAAATAAAAAACAATACCTAAATAATATGTGTGTGTGGTGCCATGACCTATTATAGACAAATAATACATATTTTTTTTCAAATTCATAATTATTAAAGATTGTAAAAGTTATGAATTATAATTCAAAAAAATGTCAAAATTTTGTAAAGTTCAAACTGCCAAACCGATCGCATCCATCCACCAACCTACACGGCCCACTCAATTCTCATCTGCCAAACTGGTGGACTGATGCAGATTGATTTTTTTCAATCTGCCTTATTTTAGACTGATGGCAGATGAGATACCACCCAACCCAACTCGATCTACGATCACCCTTACATTTTTGTAATCTTGTGTATTTATTAATTTTTTAAAATATTTTTTACAAGTATTTTACGTTTTAATGCATCTAAAAAAGTAAAGAAATTGCTTCTAATTTTAAAAATATTCACTAAAAATAAAAAGAAATACAAAATATAAAAAATTAATTTTCAAAAAAATTGATTTTAAAAAATTAAAACCAAATAGAGTGATTAGCATTTAAGGTCTTAAAACATGTGACATTTACATATTTTGACAAGAGTAATAATAGATGGTTAACAATGGGTCAAAATGAATTATAATTTCAAAAGTAAGGGATATTATTGTTACTATTAAAACTATAGGAGATCTTCCTATAATTATGTTAAATTTCAAAAGAGATAAGTGTAATTTATCCTTTCATTTTTCTTATTTTCTGCGGCAGTAAGAAGCAAAGTGCTAGTTTTCCTTTTCCTTTTTTTTCTTTTTTTTTAAATTTTTTTTTAAATTTCCTATTTATTGTGGTAAGTATCATAGTATGTATATTTTTATACCATAGACGTTTGAGGCTGCTTTTCTAAATTGATTTGTTTGAGAAGTTAAATTTTTCTTTTTGTAAGTACAAAAAATTAATGTGGCCTTTTTTTAACACATGATAAAGCTTTTTAATTTTATAATTTTCTTATTTGTTTTGGTAAAAACTGACTTTTTAAAAATTGTTCCAAATTGATGAACTGATGTCTTATTAAGAGTTCGTGTGAAATGTGAGTTGGTTTTTTTATTTTTTTGACTATCTTAGTTTAGGACTAAAAAATCTCGTTTGTAATAGACTTTTTTACTATTTTAACTTTTGTAAGAAAAAAATAAAATGATTATTAGTTGAATGTGATATTTTATTCTATTTGACTAAAATAATCAATTTATTTTATATAACTATTTTAACCTCAAAGAACATGTCAAACCAATACTAAGTAATACTTATAACTTATGGAGATACCATGGGAAAGTTTTCTCCCTCTTAGATTCTAGACTAAGAAGCTCTAATTTATGACCTTTGCTGTAGTTATAAATTAAAAATTATGGGCAAATTATACTCACACCCTTTCACAATACAGATCCCCTCGACATACAGATCCCCTCAGAATTTAACTTGCAATAGTGTCAACAAAAATAATAATAATAATAAACAAGATGACTAAATTACCCTTTACTACCCAAAAAAAATTACTCAAGTACCATAATGGTCTTCTTTCTTTACCCAAATCCATCTTTATACCCTTTGCCACTTTTCACCTTCACCATTGCATCCCCACCAGTCCCCCTCTCCACTCTTACCAGTGTATCCCCACCTGCACCACTTCCATCACCACACCATTAGTGTATCCTACTACAGTTCACAACTTCCATCACCACTAATCACTAGTCACCGCCGGCGACCCACCACTCCTCTTCCCTATTGCGGAACCAACAACCATCAATTTCAGTACCATCAACCCTTTGTCGCACCACCCAACCCACCAATCACCATCTCAACATGAATTGAAGTAGATTTTCTTGATTAATTTCACCAAGTAAATTGGATTAATGTTACCATGTAGTCTCTTGGCTTCTTGACTCATGGTGGTGGTTTTGTTTTTGGGTTTGTAAAGTCATGGACAATGGGTTTGATTAGTATATCACAGTGGTGGTTTTGTGTTTGTAAAGTGAATTTGATTGCATGTGGATGTGAGTATAAATTCAACCACGCTAAAGATCCACATTTTACCCCTACAAATGTGTGTGGGTGATTTTCGGACCACACTACCCGCTTAGTAATCAGCTGGAGAGCACCGGCAGAATAGATGGCTTCAGATAACCTGTAACAGAAAGAAAAGGCTCCGGCGGTAGTTCTTCCACCCGGGGGCACTCCGACGATCAAGTCAGTATATCTCTCAAAGATAATTAAGTGCTAAACTTATTGCTCAAAACATAAATTGCGTACCTTAGACCCACGGGGGTGCCTCTCTTTTATAGTTTACTTAATCCTCGTTTCACTAGAAACTTGACTTCTATGAACTCCAATTTAATACTGTCTTTGGACTCTTCCAGAGATAAGGATAAACTCCCAAAGAGCTTTATCCACATCTTAACTAAATTTCCTCTTCATTTTAGGACTCTTGTCCCTTATCCACTTATCTTGGATTCTGATATCTTCGGAGGTAACCTCGGCCTATCCGAGATGACCTCGGCATAACAACCAGGACGCGTGGCACCTCGGCTGACATATCGGCGTCACCTTGCCACGTGTTGGTACTCAGAAAATATATCCCCACAACTGCCCTCTAGGTTCTATTACCTCGGCATTCTGAGGTAATGGAACCTATATCGATATTTCTTTCTGTACATTGGCTTAAAAACTCTTCAACCGAGATTATTTATTTCAAGCCGACATGTTCTCTTCGGAGAACAAGAATTCTAGTGAACTTCTTCATATGTGTGAGCTGTCACGCATCGTTTACTCAACCGTTTCTCTCACGCGTCCTTACCTTATTGGTCCGTGTTTGTGACGCACCTATAAACCACGTTTTTTTTGCGCACGCCGCCTAACGTATGCGCTGCTCCAGGCGCATTGATTACCTTTTGCCGCCGTTTTAGGTTTTTGACAAAACTCTTCCCTCTTCCTTCATTTCTTCACTATTGCATTTGATTTCTCCTGCTGTTTCTCTCTCTAAACTCGTTCTTTCGAATCCGCCATTGTTGAAGCTCTAAGCTCTGCATTTGTCTTCCTGGTGGAATTTTCGTCATTCTGTCACATCTGTAACTACCGACTGACTTCGGCAGCCCTCACATCGGCTTCATTTTTTCTGGTAAGCAACTGTTCATTCTGATTTCAATTCTTGACCATTTCTGGAATCTCATGTTCATTACTACCTTGCTTAAATATCTATTTTGTGAATCATATATCTGAATGTGTTTACTCCTTGATTTGGCCCTTGCCCATATCTTGAACACACGCACCGTTGCACCACTTCACCGCATTTTTGCCACTGATCTTGGTCCTTTATTTCTCGTATTCTTCATGTTCTTGATAGCCCATCCCTACTCTTCATTCTGAAACTTCGCCTTTGTTTTCTGTTTTTTGTGTCTTTGCCAGATCTGTGCATTTGATCGTCATCTTGATAGCTTTAGGTTTGAGATTTGTTTGTAGAACCCACATTTTTAGGGCAAAACTAAAACATTTCTTACAAATTTCTGTACCTGTCCAAACCTAGGTTTTTGCCGAGGTCCTATCGATAGAAAACATCTTTCTGAATTTCAACCCTTCTAATTCAAGCCGATATCATGGGTATGTGGAGACATAGGGTAGATACCCCGACCAAACTTGAGTACTTTAGGGAAGAGTTCTCCATCCCTGCCGATGTCCACCTGAGACTGGCTGGGGATAATGACTCCATCATGCCTACCGAAAACTCTATGCCCTTAAGAGTAAAACGTTTATCAAATGCTAATGTTTTGGTTAATTCTCATATTATGTTTAGTATATCTCTACTGGGCTTTAGCTCACCCTATATGGGACACCATTTTCAGGTACAGGTGACATGCCGCCTCCAAGGATGTAGCTTGGGAGGTTTAGAGGCTGAAGGTGTATTTTTGTGTTGTTATCTTTTTGTGTTACATGTAAATTCAAGCCAAGGGCTTAATATGTAAAGAGTTAGAACTCTCTTATGTTGTAACCAAGTGTTGACTTGGAAAGTTGTAAGCCCGTAGGGCATTTACTTTTGTTGTCAACATGTAATACTTTTTGTATTGAACACTCTGATGAATGAAAATATGTTGTATTCTCCTATGTCTATGGATGTCTTGAATGATTGGTTTATGTATTTATTTTGAGGGCGTTACAACTTGGTATTAGAGCGTATCGGGTTTGAATACTTTGGGTACGTCTAAAGTGGTTAGTACCATAATGGGTTTGTCTCGCTTGTTAGAGACTTATGTATGATGTTATGTGCTTATGTGATAACATGTTTATATGATTATGTGGGTATGGGATTTAGTTTCCAAGATGTTGATCGGGTCCATGGGTTTCTAGGAGTCTTGTTGGAAAGGCACCTGATCACTACCGTCTCTAACTGGAACTCTAGCGAAGCCACGGGACGATCCTTATCCGGGAATGAAATTCGTATATGTTTGTGTGATTATGTGCTTAAATGGAGTGAATTACAGTTGTCCATTGTATTAGGACGCGAGTGAAATAGCTTCGGCACATTTGTGAATGTGCTAATGTCTTTATGACCTTTATTAGGATGTCAGAACGAGCTCGTGGTGGTAGGCGTGGTATGCCTAGGATGCATGAGGTACCTATACCGGATGAGATTCCAACGTAGGAAGAGGGTGTTGATCATGCCAATGTGGCCGAGCCAGTAGGACAACAGGCCATGGGCGCCTTAGCCCGTGAGATGACCGGAACATTGAGGGAGTTTTTTTTAGTTTTCTCAGAGCTGAGAATCAAGCCCAGGTCCATGTGGCCGAAGTAGGGCCTTCTTTTCTGAAGAGGGAGTTTTTCCAGTCGAATCCGGACGAGTTTTTGGGTGATCCAAAGGAGCCACTGAAGGCTAATGAATGGCTAGAACAGATGGCAAAGACATTTGAGATGCTTGGCATTGAAGACGGAGGCTTGAGGGTAACCTTGGCGTCCTTCCAGTTGAAGGGAGACGCAGGTCAGTGGTGGAAGTTTGTATGAGGGCGTATTGGGAGAACTTGGGAGGCATTTGTTGACGCCTTCCAGGAGAAGTTTTTGCCTTCCACTGTTAGGGAGAAGTTGAGAGATTAGTTTTGTCAGCTCATGCAGCTGAATACACCAGTGGCGGAGTTTGAAGCCGCTTTCACTAGTTTATCGAGGTTTGCACCTCAGTTAGTGGGGTCTGAAGAACGCTATTGTTTGGAGTTAGAGAAGAAGTTGAGGACTGGGCTCATGTTTCGAGTTGCCGGGTCCATGATTAGGGATTATGGGCGCCTGGTGCAGACTGCAGCCCATCTTGAGATGATTATGCACGTTGAGAAGAAGCAGATGAGGGGCTCTAGGAGGAGTCAGGATGGTTAGGGGGACAGCAAGAGGCAGAAAGGTTCTAACCCTCAGCAGTCCCAGGGAGCACATTCTAGATCTATTTTTCCAGTACCAAGCTCAGGTTCTGGGAGAGATGGTCAGGGAGACATCACTTGCTACAAATGTGGTCAGTTGGGCCACAAGTCTCTAGCTTGCCCACAGAGAGGAGGAGGGCAACGAGCAGCATCTTCTTCGGCCCGTTCTTAGGGTCAGAGTCAAGGCAGAGGCTAGCCGCTCACTTGTTATCAGTGTGGGCAGGCGGGGCACTTGAAGAGGTTTTGCCCACAGTTGGGTGGCACATCTGGTGCGTTTGGTTCGAGGCAGACACAGAGTCACCAGCTAGCACAGTTAGTTCAGGCCTCGAGGGCCAATCAGGGAGCCTCAGTCTTTTGCTCCGAGAGGTGAGCAGGTGAATCAGAGGCCTACGGGTGCATGTATGCTGTTACCGCGCCGGATCTTGTATCGGCTCCATCTGTTGTGAGAGGTACCTTTTTGTTTTGCAACTTGATTGCTAATGTATTGATTGATACAGGTGCATCACATTCCTTTATATCTGTTGCATTTGCATCTATTTTGGGATTGGAGTTGGCACAATTAGCTTCTCCTATTTGTGTAGTATCACCGGTTGGGGGTGAGTTGATTTTGAAATAGGGGTGTCGGGGCTGTCATATAGAGGTCGCTGATCGCTGGCTTTCATTTTCTTTTGTAGTAATGGCTATGTCGAGTTTTGATGTGATATTGGGTATGGACTAGTTATCGTCATACCGGGCTGTCATTGATTGCTACCGCCAGAGGGTTACTGTATGTACCTTGAGCGGGGATTGTTTCCATTTCTTGGGAGATCGGGTTGGTAGAGTCTTGCCACCAGTGTATGATCCGCGCGGGCGGAGTGAGCTTAGTTGTCTTCTCGCTAGCTGTATGAGTAGTGAGGGTGATGAGACTCAGGTTGAGTTGTCGAGAGTGGTTTGTGAGTACTCGGATGTTTTTCTCGGGGATCTTGTTAGTTTGCTACCTCACCGAGAGATTGAGTTCTCTATTGACTTAGTGCCTGGCACGGCACCGATATCCATGGCACCGTATCATTTTGCCCTAGCCGAGTTGAGTGAGTTGAAGATTCAACTCCAAGAGTTACTAGATAAGGGTTTTATTCGCTCTAGTATATCACATTGGGGAGCACCGGCCCTCTTTGCTAAGAAGAAAGATGGGGCCTTGAGGCTTTCCATTGATTACCAAAAGTTTAACCGGGCTACGGTTAAGAACAAATACCCTATGTCTCGTATAGATGATCTGTTTGACGAGTTGAAAGGGTCCTGTTGTTTCTCTAAGACAAACTTGAGATCGGGTTACCATCAGTTGAGGGTCAGGGAGGAGGATATCCCAAAGACGGCATTCCATACGCGGTATGGCCATTATGAGTTTCTGGTGATGCCTTTTGGGCTCACCAATGCACCGGCAGTGTTTATGGACTTGATGAACCGGATCTTTTGGGAGTTCTTAGATCGCTTTGTGGTTGTCTTCGTGGACGACATTCTAACTTATTCACCTTCTGAGGAGGAGCACGAGGAACACTTGCGAGTGGTGCTTGATTTGCTTAGAGCCCATAAGCTGTATGCTAAGTTTGGGAAGTGTGATTTCTGGCTAAGGGAGGTTAAGTTCTTAGGCCACGTGGTTTCCGGGGAAGGGGTGACTGTCGATTCATCCAAGATAGAGGCAGTGCGGGATTGGGCTCAGCCTAAGAGTGGATTTGAGATCCACAGTTTTCTAGGGTTAGTCGGTTATTATCGCCGATTTGTGAAAGATTTCTTCAGGCTAGCTTCGCCTTTGACTAGATTGACGTAGAAATGGGTCAAATTTGTGTGGAATGAGACTTGTGAAAAGTCGTTCCAAGATCTTAAAGTTAGACTTACCACCGCTCCAGTCTTGATTATTTCGGAGAGGGATTTGGGTTATGCGGTATATTGTGATGCCCCACGAGAGGGTTTAGGATGTGTATTGATGCAAGAGGGGAAGGTAGTAGCCTATGGCTCACGTCAATTGAAAACATACGAGAAGAACTACCCTACACATGACCTAGAGTTAGCAGCCGTGATATTTGCCTTGAAGATTTGGAGGCACTATCTATTTGGTGAGAGGTTCGAGGTGTTCTCGGATCGTAAGAGTCTGAAGTATTTGTTTACACAGAAAGACTTGAATTTAAGGCAGAGGAGGTGGATAGAATTTTAGAGGATTACAACTTTGAGTTACACTATCATTCGAGGAAGGCCAATGTTGTGGCCGATGCCTTCAGTAGGAAGTCCATGAATGATGTAGCTTGCATAGCCATCCGAGAATGGGAGATGTTGGATGCTCTTGGCGAGTTCGACTTGCTTTTGTGAGAGCCTGTCGCGTCTGCGGCTTTGTTTTCAGTAGTGGCACAACCTATCCTTGTGAATCGAGTGTTAGAGGCACAGAAGGGTGACCTTGAGGTGGAAACCCTCCGGGAGAAGATTTCTAGTGGAAAGGTAGAGCAGGATTTGACTGAGTATCCAGACCTGAGTGTGAGGTACCGAGACCGTTTGTTTGTGCCGGAGTCTTACCGAGAGGAAGTACTCTGAGAGTTCCATCATTCACGCCTTGCGGTGCATCCGGGAGGCACTAAGATGTATCGTGATTTGAGCCGCCAGTTTTGATGGAGGGGTATGAAAATAGATGTGGCAGTGTTTGTGTCGAAGTGCCTTACCTGTCAGCAAGTGAAGGCCGAGCATTAGAGGCCAGCGGGTTTGTTATAACCCTTGCCTATCGCCGAGTGGAAATGGGAGCACGTCACGATGGATTTTATCGTGGATCTTTCGAGGACCCAGCGGGGTAGTGATGCCATTTGGGTGGTGGTTGACCGGTTGACTAAGTCGGCCCGCTTTATCCCTATGCGCGTGAGAAATTCGGTAGATCATCTTGCCGACTTGTATATTCGGGACATAGTGAGGTTGCATGGAGTCCTAGTGTCGATCGTCTCAGATAGAGATCCACACTTTACTGCTAGGTTGTGGCAGAGTTTGCAGAGTGCCTTGGGCACTAGATTGACTTTTAGCACGGCTTACCACCCTCAGACTGACAGGCAGTCAGAGCGTACTATTCAGATCCTTGAGGATATGCTTTGAGGCTGTGTCCTTGACTTTAAGGGGTCGGGGGAGAGGCACTTACCCTTAGTGGATTTTCCTACAACAACAGTTTCCAATCGAGTATTGGCATGGCACCGTTTGAGGCCTTGTATGGCTGACCGTATAGATCTCCTGTGTGTTGGGCCGAGGTGGGTGATGCACCTTTTTTGGGCCCGGAGTTGGTGTGAGAAACGGCGGAGAAAGTTGAACTTATCCATAAGAGGTTAGTTACAGCCCAAAGTCGCCAAAAGAGTTATGCCGACCATCGGAGGAGGCATTTGGCATTTGAGGTGAGTGATCATATCCTTCTGAAAATATCACCTAGGCGGGGTTTGATGAGGTTTGGGAAAAGTGGGAAGTTGTCCCCTCGGTTTATTGGCCCTTTCGAGATCCTTGAGCGGATTGGGGAGATTGTTTACCGTTTAGCATTGCCGCCGCAGTTGTCCGGAGTGCATGACGTATTTCATGTTAGTATGCTTCGGAAGTACGAGCCGGATCCATCGCATGTATTGGATTGGACCGACCTAGAGGTTGATGAGGATGCCTCGTATGAGGAAAAACCAGTGCAGGTCTTGGATAGACGAGACCAAGTCTTACGAGGCAAGACGATACCCTTGGTAAAAGTCTTATGGAGACATCACAGGGTGGAGGAAGCCACTTGGGAACGTGAGTTGGAGGTCCGTGAGAAATAATCGGATTTGTTTATTAATGTTTAGCCATGTATTGGAAATTTGGTTTTCTTGATGAATTCTAGAAACATTGTATATGTTTTGGACTATGGAAATGTTGTAATCATTGAATATGTTTCGGAAATGGGAGTTTACTTTAACATTGTATCTGTTAAATACGTTTTAGAAATGCAAATATGTTGTTAACATTGAATATGTTATGGAATTATGGAATATATGTGTTGAAGTTGATAAATTTTAAAGAAATGCATGTTTATAATGCATGTTGAATTATGTTATACGATGTTCTCTTGAAAAGAGATGGAATGACCGGTAATGGGTCAAAATGGTAAATGTTGAATTATAATCTTATTGAGAATTAAGAAATCACAAGTTTCAAAATTGTATTAAATTTGGGGGACGAAATTCTTTAAGGGGGGGAGGTTATAGCGATCCCGGTTTTCCCCTTCATGTATAGTATTCCATATTCGGGTTCCATCATTGGTGGTTGTGGTTTATATCTTGTTTCCATCCTTATACTCTTTGTATTTGAGTTTTAGGATGTGTTGGATGAAATTGGAACAGGTTGGTTGTGAGTTGAAATAAGTGGTTGCTGCCCAGGTTTTACTTCTTCACTCAAGCAAGGCTTTTTGCGCTCGAGCGAGCCTTGGGTTTTTGCTTCTTCGCTCGAGCGAAGGTTCTTGCGCTCGAGCGAGGAATGTGGGTCTTTAGGTTTCTTTTTCAGACGCAGTTTCTGCTCTAGCGAGCTTTCCTTCGCTCGAGCGAGCTTGGTCTGGTGTGTCTCTTTGCTCGAGCGAGCAGTCTTGCGCTCGAGCGTGCGTCTGCGTCTTTTTTAGACCTGAGCGTGCGTCTGCGTCTGCTTTCTAGCGCTCGAGCGAGCAAGCCCTATGTTTTGAGTTTCTTCACTCGAGTGAGCACTCTTGCGCTCGAGCGTGCTTCTGGGTTGCAGACCTGAAGTTTCGCATTGTTCGCTCGAGCGACGCTTCTTGCGCTCAAGCGAGGTTCTTTTGTGTCTGGTTGCTCGAGTGACCACTTCTTCGCTCGAGCAAGCCTCGAGTATATCAGATTGCAGCAGCGTATTATACATCACTTTTTCATTATCTTTTTTTTTTATCCAAACCCTAGATCCAACTGCTCCTCTCTCTCTACACACCTTCTCTCTACAAATATTCTTGATCTATAGCTCTTCTAGCCTAGTTCCTTTGCAATAGAGGTAGAGCTTTGCGTGGGCTATATTTTGATCCGAAAATTTGTGAATTTGAAGCATCTTGGGTCTCACTCTTCTTCTCCTTTGAGCTCCTAATTTTGAGGTAGGGATAATCTACTCCTTATGAGTTTTAACATAAATTTTAGTCAATTTGTATAAATGGTAAAATATGGAAATTTTGGGAGGTTAGGGTTTAAATTTGAAATTTATAAAAAAAAGAGGGTTTTAAGTTGTTGAGCTCCATGTATATGTGAGACCTTGGAAAATGGGGTCATTGGTGTGAAATTGAGGAAATTGAGCCTTAGGGCTAAAGTTTGAGAAAATGGGGAAAATACCCAAATTAAATATAATTGATTAATTTGTATGATTAATTTGGTAATTGTGGGAATATGAAATTGATTTGAAAATCATGAAATTGGATGGAATTGGAATTAAATGGTGTAGTTGGATTGATGAATCACTCACCGATGGAAAATGCAATAAATTATCTGTTTGGTAGATTTATTTATCTGTTTAGACATAACTGCTTTGGGCTATCGGTAGAGGCCTTGATTGTTGTAGACACTGCATGTTGATTAGGGAAAATTGAAACTAATCAATTGAAATATGTCATTGAATATGACGGTTGAGTATAAGAATTGAAAATGTGATTGAATTGGTTATTGTATATGACAAAGTGTTTAAATACATTGTATATATATATTGTGTGGGAGGAGATAGGGGATTACTCCATTATGTAGGAGGAGATAGGGGATGGACTCCATGGATAACTAAGTTGGCCGGAGTGTTCAGGGTGAAAGTCCCGAAATCTTATTTGTATATGGGTGCCGGTTCCCTCAGACGTAGTTTCGTAAAATGACAAAGATATGGAAGTGTATTAATGTTTTTTATGAGTGAAGAATTGTGGAATGAGTTGTGATCTCATATTGAATTGTTTAAAAGGAAATGAGCTATTTAAATGGATTGACTTGGATGTATAACTGAAACTGAATTGATATATGGGTATCAATGTTGTTAGATCATGGAAAGATGCAAGATGGCTTAAGAGTAAAACGTTTATCAAATGCTAATGTTTTAGTTAATTCTCATATTATGTTTAGTATATCTCTACTGGGTTTTGGCTCACCCTATATAGGACACCATTTTCAGGTACAAGTGACATGTCGCCTCCAAGGATGTAGCTTGGGAGGTTTAGAGGCTGAAGGGCTTAATATGTAAAGAGTTAAATTCAAGCCAAGGGCTTAATATGTAAAGAGTTAGAACTCTCTTATGTTGTAACCAAGTGTTGACTTAGAAAGTTGTAAGCCCGTAGGGCATTTACTTTTGTTGTCAACATGTAATACTTTTTGTATTGAACACTCTGATTGTCATGACCCAAACCCGCCCCTGTAGGTTTAGCACCGTAACCGGCCAGTAATCCGTGGATTACCAAAACCCTTTGAACAGATTAGCAAATAATAAGGGGCTATGGAAGCAATAATACAAAATAGACAAGGTCCAATGAGCTGTGATAACATACATGGGACAGAAGATTTCAAAACTTATTTATATATACATAAACATGCCAGTCAAAGGACACCACTATTTGCAAAGTATTTACAGAAGTACACATCTCAAGACCTGACTTTACAAGACAGTCATAGAGACTAGCATGAATACAAAAACAGCCGTATAACGAGACTTTGATTGGAACCTCCTCGGGAGGCACAACGGTTGGCTGACAAAAACAAAACAAAAGGCCGTCAACTCTGGCCCTGATCACCCGCTGGCTCACCTACATACATAATATAAACTGTGAGCGGAAGCCCAGTGAATAATAACAGAGTAAAGGGATTTTATGAATGATGTTTAGCACAAGTTAGGATCCAGTATTTAAATCAGAACATATTCAGACTTCAAAACAGAAATAGATTTAGATACACACTCACGTTCATATTCAGATTTTGCATAAGATCATACGTGGAACACCCATTAGCTATCAGATCAATTTTGTCCAGAGACCCATAAGCATAGTTGGTACCAACGACCATAAAGGTCCATATCTTGCGCACAAGTAGCCATGGTAATGTTAACCCCAGGCAAGGGTCACGTGCAGATTGGCCGTGGTATTGTTACCCCCGGGCGAGGGCCACGTGTAGATTGGCTGCGGTATTGTTACCCCCGGGCGAGGGCCACGTGAACTAAGGGTGCCACAAATATTTTTCAGAAAATTGGACATACATTCATAATTCTTAAGATAGCATTTAAGAAAACAGATCATACCACACCAGTCAGAAAATACTTAAGTTAAACATAACTTTACAGAGTTATTACTTATAGTGGGCCTTGAGACAAACAGACGGAGCAGGTTAGTCAAACAGGACGCGGCACGCGACCTACATAACACATAACAGATACACATTTGAAACACACGTTCTAATTGTACAAAACTTATTTCGTTGGCTCTTAGTCTGTTTCTAATCTCTTATCCTCATTAAAGGGTCTTAAACTTGGCCTAGGAATGCCTAGGATGGAATGAGGATGGAAGAATGCATTGAAAACCATTTCTCAAATTTTGCCGAAGATAAGGCCTACGCTCGAGCGTGGCTTTCCCCGCTCGAGCGGACATGCAGATAAAGAAGCTCCGCTCAAGTGTGGACTTCCCCGCTCGAGTGAACTGCAAACTCATGAAAAAGTGTTGGATGCATGAAATTCACGCTCGATGGGCGCTCGACCCCCGCTCGAGCGTGTGACACAGACCCTCGCTCTAGCGGACGGCAAAACACACAAACTTCTGGGTATACGCATTTCACGCTCGAGCGTGACTCTCGCCGCTCAAGTGGAAGTGCATGTACTCAGACTTCACGCTTGAGCCCGAAAGTCGCCGCTCGAGCGTGGGTCAAATTTCTGGAAAATCCAGATTGACCGCTAAGCACGAAACTCGACCTTCAACCATCCAAAACTCA
Organism: Camellia sinensis; assembly: GCF_055761805.1. Classification (NCBI taxonomy): domain Eukaryota; kingdom Viridiplantae; phylum Streptophyta; class Magnoliopsida; order Ericales; family Theaceae; genus Camellia; species Camellia sinensis. The sequence goes on from NC_138973.1 coordinate 42,139,683, forward strand.
TTTTTCTGGGCCAAATCTTTGGAAAACACTTAATAACTCATAGAACAACATGTTTGAAGAATCATTTCAAGAAATCATGGCCCAAGAGCAACTCAATTTGTGCAAAATCAACATGAACTTCATGAACATGCTATTAATTCCACATGCAAGAACCTCTTTGAATTCAAACCCTCCAAAACATAATCAAACTTGATAAATTGTTAGGAAACATGGTGAATTCTCAAAACATAGATGAAATGAACACATGCATGAAAGTAACCTTTGAAATCATGCTCAATTTGCAAGAAAATGTACATGCATGCATGGTATGGCCCATTTCTAATACAATTTCCATATGAATTCTCTTAGTTCACTAATGATCTTGTTGAATCTAACTCAATTACTCAAAGGAGAGTTTTGTTTCTTACCTAGAGGCTCCAATCTACAAAATTAAGGTTGAGGCTCTACAAATCTTCTTCAATCGTTAACAATCCTTAGCACCACCTTGAATTTGAGCTAAATCTCTAAATCTTGGACCAATTCTTCTACTCTCACGTTTTTGGGTCTAAGAGGACTCAAGAGCGTATGTAAAATGAAGAAGGGAGTGAGTGGGGGGGGGGATATTGTGCTCAAAAGGGCCACTAAGGCTCTAATTAGGCCATCAAACAAAATGTGCTTAGTAAAGTTGATTAGTGGCATTAATTTAATCAAATTTAATCGTTCCGAACTGAATTTTAATTAAACTTACCATAAAATTCTATAAATCCTAACTAGCACATATATCAAGTCAATTTCGAAATCGGGCGCTGATAAGACTTTCAATTCGCAATTCAAAACTAAAACCTGAACAAATATTTCTTCGCCTAACAGATATAAACACAAAAATCATGCAATACTCATGCAAATTAGTTCCAAATCCTTCATAAATTATTATTAGGCTTAACTAAGCACGAATTAACGTTAATCTAGGGTCGGGGTTATTACAGTCTTCCCCCCTTAAAAGAGTTTGGTCCCCAAACTCAAATTACCTTCATTCTGGAAGAACATTAGGTCCAACGGGAACAAATCTGGATATCTTTTCATCATGTCTTCCTCGATTTCCCAAGTTGCATAGGTCCCTCCGTGGTTTTGCCAGTCAACTTTTACTAGTGGTATTTCCTTATTCCTCAATCTTTTGACTCGGCGATTCACAATCTGGATAGGTTTCTTCTCATAAGTGTAGTCATCTTTCAAAAGCACATGTGTCGGTTCGATGACGTGGAGTGGATCTCTCAAATATTTTCGAAACATCGATACATGAAAGACTTTGTGCATATGTTCCATTACTAGAGGCAAGGTTACCCGATACGACACTGGATTGATCTTTTCGAGGACCTCATAAGGTCCAACATACCTTGGCGCCAACTTGCCCTTAACACCAAACCGAGTTTGACCCTTCATCGGGGTCACCTTTATGAACACATGGTCCCCAACTTCATATTCTCTATCTCTTCTTCGGACATCAGCATAGCTTTTCTGCCGACTCTGTGCAGTTTTCAGGCGTTGCTGGATCAGTTTCACTTTCTCAGTTGTTTCTTGCACAAGTTCCGGTCCCAACAAAGGTCTATCACCTACTTCAGCCCAACATATCGGAGAACGACATTTCCTTCCATACAAAGCTTCGTAAGGAGCCATTTCAATGCTTGAATGCTAACTTTTGTTGTACACAAATTCGGCTAATGGCAAGTAGGTCTCCCAATTCCCCTGGAAGTCTAACACACACATTTTGAGCATGTCCTCTAAAGTTTGGTTAGTTCGTTCAGTTTGTCCATCTGTCTGTGGGTAATAGACACTACTCAGCCTCAGTTCAGTCCCCAAGGCCTGTTGCAAACTCTGCCAAAATCTCGATACAAACTTTGAGTCCCTGTCAGACACAATAGACACTGGTACTCCATGCAGTCTCACAATTTCAGTCATATAGATATTGGCCAATTTATCAGCATTATAAATAGTTTTGAAAGGTAGAAAATGGGTAGACTTAGTTAAACGGTCAACTATAACCCAGATAGAGTCCATACCACGAGAAGAGTGAGACAATCCCACAATGAAGTCTATGGTAATGTGCTCCTATTTCCATTCCGGTACTGGGAGTGGTTGTAGCAAACTAGCGGGTCGTTAATGTTCAACTTTAACCTATTGGCAATGTAGACATCTAGCCACAAAGTCTGCAATACTCTTTTTCATTCCAGGCCATCAAAAATTCTGTTTCAAATTATGGTACATTTTCGTGTTCCCCGGGTGCATAGCAAACTTACCACTGTGAGCTTCGGTCATGACACGTTTCCTCAAATCACCATAATCGGGTACACAAAGACGGTTCTGAAATTTTAGCACATCCTTCTCAGACACAAATCCTGGCCTTGGCTTTGAATCAAATTCCTTCGTGATTTTTTCAAGTATTCATCCTCGTACTGTTTCTGTTTGATCTCATCAAGAATCGTAGGTTGAGTACAGATAGCGGTTAACAGCCCGACTTGTTCTAAGTCATTCTGCAGTTCTTTCCGGTTGGATAACAGACATGACAAACTTCCCATTGATTTTTGGCTCAAGGCATCTACTATGATATTAGCTTTCCCTGGGTGGTACAAGATCTTCAAATCGTAATCTTTGATTAATTCTAACCATCAATTCTTTTTGGGTGAAGAAGTATTTCAGGCTCTTATGGTCGGTGTACACCTCACAAGTTACCCCATACAAGTAGTGACGCCAGATTTTCAAAGCAAACACCACAGCTGCTAACTCAGGTCATGCGTTGGGTAATTCTTTTCATGCGGTCGAAGTTGTCTAGAAGCATAGACAATCACTTTTTCGTTTTGCATTAATACACACCCCGAACCTTTGTAGGAAGCATCACTATACACTTGAAACCCATCAATACCATTAGGTAAAGTTAAGATTGGTGCAGTGACTAACCTGGTTTTCAGTTCTTGAAAGGATGCCTCTCTTTGTTTGTTCCAGTCAAATGGCACATTTTTCTGAGTTAACTGGGTCAATGGCATGGCAAGCTTGGAAAAGTCTTTCACAAATCTTTGGTGGTAACCTACAAGTCCTAGAAAACTTCTAACTTCCGCTATGTTCGTCGGTCTAGGCCAATCCACAATAGCTTCAATCTTCTAAGGGTTAACAGAAACACCATCCTCATTGATCACGTGTCCCAAAAATGCTACATTATCAAGCCAGAATTCACATTTGGACAATTTAGCATACAGTTTCTTTTCCCTCAAAATATGCAAAGTAGTTCTTAGATGGTTCCCATGTTCTTTCCTGTCCTTAGAATAAATCAGAATGTCATCAATAAACACAACAATGAATTCATCAAGATATTGTTTGAAAACCCTATTCATTAGGTCCATAAAAGCTGCAGGTGCATTTGTCACTCCAAAAGGCATTACCATGAATTCATAATGTCCATATCTAGTTCTGAATGCAGTTTTCTCTACGTCTTCTGCCTTAACCTTTAACTGATGATAACCGGACCTAAGATCGATTTTAGAGAACACTTTAGCTCCTTGGAGTTGATAAAACAAATCATCTATTTGGGGTAATGGATAGTTGTTATTAATGGTCACTTTGTTCAATTCCCGGTAATCGATACATAACCTCAAAAACCTGTCTTTCTTTTTGAAAAATAATGCTGGAGCACCTTAAGGTGAGGTACTCGGACGAATGAATTTTTTGTCTAAGAGTTCTTGTAGTTGAGCTTTCAGTTCTTTCAGTTCAGAAGTTGACATCCTATATGGAGTCTTAGAGATGGGCTGTGTTCCAGGTGTTACATCAATGGTGAATTCTATTTCCCTACCAATTAAGTCCCCAGGTAGGTCATTTGGAAACACATTGGGAAATTCACAAGCAACCAGGATAGTTTCTACCGTAGTTCTGTCAGATGATGCAGTCAGTATACAGCACAAGTAACCTCTACATCCCTTTCTAAGTAGTTTTATGGCTTTCAAAGCTGAAATCAGATATGGGGGAGGAACTACCCCATCCCCAGTAAAAGTAAATTCAGGTATACCCTGTGATACCCTTGTTCCGTAGTATGCTAATTGGTCCTTAAATTGAGTATGATTATGTGTTTAGCATGATTTTATGTGCCATTATGTGAATATATGTGATTTTGAAGTTTTATCTGTTCACCGTAGGAATATCTGTTTGAATAATCTGCTTTGGAAATTAAATTGAGGGCCTTATCGGCCACAGAACCCAAAATTGATTACGCCACTGTGATTGGCATAATTTTTAGAGCCTACGGTGAAATTTAATTGAAAATTGATTCGGGTCGGATTAAATTGATTAAATTAGTGCATTAGTGCTCTATTCTTTGATATTATAATAATATTACAAGAGAGGGGCTGTTAATATGGGCACTACACAATTACTCCCTTTTGCTTCACTTGGCTGATATACACTCTAAAGAGAGGAAAGGGTCGGCTGTTAGAGAGAGAGAGAGGGGGAGAAAAATCTGTGTTTGATCTTGAAGGCTTGGAAATTTGAAGTCCAACTCTAAATTGGACCATAGATTGAAGGAATTGGGCTTCTAGGTAAGCCATTGACTCTTGAATTCATGAATTGAACTTGTAATCATGTAAGCTCAAGGTTTAATTGTGATCAAGGGCATGATTTAAATTGGTTTTGATGAGATATGGTCATGCATGCATAGAATTGCTTTTAAATTGCCATAAGTTGCATAATCTAGCATGTATCATGTCAATTAAGCAAGATTTGAAGTTTGATCATGCATGCAAGCTTGATTTTGTTGAGCGTTATGAGAATAGGCACTATTTGCATCTTTTGAAATGGAATTAGAGCTGAAAGATTGCATGCATGCTTGATTAATGAACTTATATGAGATTTGAAAGCTTGAACCATGAGTTTGCAAGAATGTCGATCTATTTTGAAGAAATGTGACCTTGATTTTGAGTAATTGGCCTCCTAATACTTGTATACTCATGGTATGTAATATGTTTGCATGTTTGGGAACCTTTGGAGGCCATTTGGAACTCAAGAGCACGATTCTGGATTTTTCCAGAATTTTGAGGTCCGCTCGAGCGGGATAACCTCCGTTCGAGCGTAATTTTTGTGCTCCCAGTACTTTTTGCAGAGTTGGATGTCCGCTCGAGCGGGATATTTCACGCTCGAGCGGGGAGCTTTTGTAGACAGGCCTTCCGCTCGAGCACCCTAATTCACGCTCGAGCGTAATTTTGAGGTAACCAGTACTTTTGCAGGCCTCTTGGGTCTGCTCGAGCGGGTAAGTCCACGCTAGAGCGGGGACCCTGTTTTCTGAAATTTTGTTCATGCATTCTATGTTTCGTTTTCTGTTCTCTTTCACTTGTAATCGCTCTTAGGCATGTGTTAAGCGTTGTAAATGAGTTAATGAGATAAGAATAAAGCCTAAAGAGGAATATGTGAATTAAGGAACGGATGGAATTGTTAATGACGCTTTTGTGTTCATGGAATGTGTAGGGTCAAGCTCCAAGGCGAATCCACAAGCCGATCACTGTGAGTAATATCAATATTTGAAAGCTTGTCAATGTCCAATTGTTTCTTCCCTTATAAACTTTCTGAGTTGTTAATTGGGATTGTGGACAAAAGTCTGACGTGAATGAATGAATGGACCGAAGGTCGTTTTGATAGAAACGAATGGACCGAAGGTCGTTTTGATGTATATGAATGGACCGAAGGTCGTTTTGATATAAATGAATGGACCGAAGGTCGTTTTGACCTATATGAATAGACCGAAGGTCGTTCTGACATGAATGAGTGGGCCGAAGGCTGTTTTGACGTAAATGAATGGGCCAAAGGCCATTTTGACAAAAATGAATGGGCCAAAGGCCATTTTGACAAAAATGAATGGGTCGAAGGCCGTTTTGACATAAATGAATGGGTCGAAGGCCGTTTTGACATAAATGAATGGGCCGAAGGCCATTTTGACAGGAATGGAAACCTGAATGGGCCAAAGGCCAGTATGTTGGAACATGTTGTTCTACATTGTTATGTAATTTCTGTATTTGATATTATTCACTGGGCTATTGCTCACGCTCATTCATGTGTTTGTAGGTGAGCCAAGAGAAGTCCAAACCCAGCCCCAGTGAAGTCTGCCAGGAACAACAAAGGTTTTTGAGAGTCAGCCCTTGTGTCTCACGCATGAGACCAAACCTTGCCATTTTGTTATGTATTGTATTTTGTCACGTTGGCAAGGGCTTTGTGTATATTTGTATATAGCCTGTCGTGGGTTGACTTAGTTTGGATGATCCTGTCTGTAAAGAATTTTATAGCACTGTACTTTTGATGTGGGTTATTAACATATATGAGTATGGTTTGTTTTGATGTGCATATAAGCACGGCTCCATGGACAAAGTTTTAAATTTTGCTTCCGTTTGGCCCCTTTACTCTGATGAGTTATGTCTCTTTTGGTTTGAGGCCATAGGTAAGCTCAGGATTACTGGCCGGTTATGTCCTTAACCCATAGGGGCGGGTTCGGGTCATGACAGAGTGGTATCAGAGCACGAGTTAATAACTCACACACTTGTCCAAAAAGAGCAATAAGCGTCTAGATAAGATCTAGGATGCATTCATGTGATAAATATGAATTTGGAAGCATTGATTATATGCCTAAATGTTTTGATATGAACAAGTATATGTTATAAGTTGTGAACTACTTGCATTGCAAGTTATCTGAATGTATGTATGCTCCTTGTTACATGCATACTTGTGTATATCCTGTATAAAATATAATGCAAGTTTAATCAGATGGTGAGAACAAGAGGAGATGAAATAGAGGAATCTTCCACTGCCAGACTGGACAGAATGGAAAGACTGATTCAGGAAATGGCAGAGGCTTTGAGACAGCAACAGGAGTGGCAACAACAGTGGCAGCAACCAGACCCGCCACCTCCACCTCCGGCACCACATGTGCCAGAAAATCAAAATGATGACCGGATTATAGCTCTCACCAAGGAATTCAAGAAAATGAAACCACCATAGTTTCACGGGGGATTAGATCCGTTGAAAGCCGAAGTGTGGGTCCTCGGCATTGAGAAATTATTTGAAGTGTTCCTCTGTTCAGAGACACAAAAGGTGCTTCTAGCCACTTTTATGCTAGAAGACGAGGCAAGAAGATGGTGGATGTTATTGCGAGAAAACCACAAAGATGTTGACTGGGTGAAATTTCTAGAAATATTCTATGACAAGTACTTCCCGCAGTGTGTCTGGGATAAGAAAGTAGTCGAGTTCATGGAACTCAAGCAAGACAGCATGACTGTAGCCGAGTATGAGGCCAAATTCACTGAATTGGCCAGGTTTGCACCACACGTAATTGACACTGATTATAAGAAGGCAAGACATTTTGAAGGTGGGCTCCGAAGTGACATCCTAGAGAGAGTGAATGTCTTGAAGCTGGAGACCTACATTGGGGTGCTTGGCAGGGCCATCATATCAGAGACTAACATAGCTAGACAGGCTAAGCTAGTAACAGAATGGAAAGGAAACAAAAGACAAGGCTTCTTTTCGAAGAAGAAATTTCTGAAAAAGCAAAACACGGGCTCCTCAAATACTTCGAGTTCTTCCCGAGACACAGCTCCCATGTGCAACATTTGTAGCAAAAGGCACCGTGGAGTCTGTTACCGTGCATTGGGAGCCTGTTTTAAGTGTAGGAAACAAGGGCATATAGCCTGAGATTGTAATCAGAATGGTGGAAAGATAGCTGCAAGTTCCACTGCATCGATCCCGAAGCCGGGAAATGATTTGAGATCTGCTACTACTGGGGATACAGTGAGACAAGGGAGAGTTTTTGCGCTTGTTCCAGGCGATACACGGAATGCCAATGCCGTTGTCTCATGTACTATTTCAATATGTAATCAGGATGCCTTTGTATTAATTGACTCTGGATCAACACACTCATTTGTGACATGTACATTTGCATCTAGACTAAATAAACCCTAGAATTATTGCCATATTTGTTATGTGTATCTGCTCCATCGGGGGAATCTGTGTTATGTGAATCCATATATCGGTTTTGTGACATGCATATTGAGGACGCTACCCTATATGTAGATTTGTTGCCCTTGAATTTTAGACACTTTGATATAATTTTGGGCATGGATTGGTTGACCAAATATTGTGCCACCATAGATTGTGTGACAAAGAGGGTTGTGTTTAAACCACCAGAACAGAAAGAGATTGTGTTTGTGGGAAATGGGGTAGTGCCTCCACCATATTTGATATCTGCAATAAAAGCATGTAAACTGATTAGGAAAGGGTGCCAGGGTTATTTGTGCTATTTGTTGTCTGAACAATCTGAGAATCTTGAATTGAATAATATCCCTATTGTTAGAGAATTTCCAGATGTGTTTCCAAATGAATTACTAGGGGAATTGGTAGACAGGGAGATAAAGTTTACTATTGAGACTGTGCCAGGCACCCAGCCTATTTCTAAAACTCCCTACAGAATGGCTACTGCCGAAATGAAAGAATTAAAGGAACAGTTGCAAGACCTTCTTGGTAAAGGATTTATCCGGCCTAGCACTTCGCCTTGGGGTGCACCAGTGTAATTTGTAAAGAAGAAGGATGGTACTTTGCACCTGTGCATTGATTACCGGGAATTGAACAAGGTAACGATAAAGAACAAATATCCCTTACCCCGTATTGATGACTTATTTGACCAGTTGCAGGGATCACAGGTGTTCTCTAAGATTGATTTGAGATCCGGGTATCATCAGCTGAAGGTTAAGGCAGAGGATGTTGAGAAAACCACATTCAGAACGAGGTATGGTCATTTTGAGTTTCTTGTTATGCCATTTGGAGTGACTAATGCTCCGGCAGCATTTATGGACTTAATGAATAGAATTTTTAAAACCTACCTTGATGAGTTTGTTGTTGTTTTCATCGATGATATTTTGATATACTCTAAAGATAGACTTGAACATGAACATCATTTGAGGACTGTTTTACAAATACTTCGGGAAAGAAAACTATTTGCTAAATTAAAGAAATGTGAGTTTTGGTTGGATGAGGTTGTTTTCTTAGGGCATGTGATCAACAAGGAAGGAATTTCAGTGGACCCGCAGAAGATAGAGACAATTGTGAATTGGCCTACACCGACTAATGTGACAGAAGTTCGCAGTTTCATGGGCTTAGCTGGGTACTACAGGAGGTTTGTGAAGGACTTTTCGAAATTAGCAGTACCTCTTACCCAATTGACACGTAAAGGACAACCATTTGAGTGGAATAGTGAAAGAGAATCATCCTTTCATGAATTGAAGACAAGATTGACCACTGCACCAATTTTGACACTACTTTTAGGTACGGAAAATTTTGTGATTTTCAGTGATGCATCCTATAAGGGTTTGGGTTGTGTGTTAATGCAGAACGGAAAGGTTATTGCTTACGCCTCCCGACAGTTGAGGCCGTACAAGAAGAATTATCCAACACATGACCTAGAATTGGCCGCAGTTGTTTTTGCTTTGAAAATCTGGCGGCATTATTTGTATGGTGCAAAGTGTGAAGTCTACACGGATTATAAAAGACTGAAATACTTCTTCACGCAGAAAGAGTTGAATATGCGTCAGAGAAGATGGCTAGAACTGATAAAAGACTACGATCTAGAGATTCAGTATCATCCCAGGAAAGCTAACACAGTAGCTAATGCCTTGAGCAGAAAATCAATAGGGAGTATGGCTTGTTTGCTTACTGAACAAAGGGAGATTTTGTAAGACTTTGAAAAGTCTGAAATTGAAGTGGTAGTATGTGAATAGGGCGGATTAATAGCCGCTATTTCAGCTGAGCCGGCAATCATTGATGAAATCAATTAGAAACAGAAAGGGGATGAGTTCCTCAAGAAAGTGATTGACGAATTTGAAGCAAGCCCGAAAGTAGAATTCAGTATTGAGAATGAAATGTTGAAATCCCGAAACCGAATATGTGTCCCAGATATCCCGGAACTAAAGAAGAGGGTTTTAGATGAAGCCCACAGGTCCGTATTTGCTATACATCCGGGTAACAATAAAATGTATCGGGATTTGAAACAAACCTATTGGTGGCCTAAAATGAAGAAAGAGATTGCAGAATATTTGTCCAAGTGCCTTCAGTGTCAGCAAGTTAAGGCTGAACATCAGAAACCAAGCGGTCTACTTCAGCCTCTCCCTATTCCTGAATGGAAGTGGGAACATGTGACTATGGATTTCGTTGTTGGCCTACCTCGGACTTCTCGAGGTATGGATTCTGCTTGGGTTGTAGTTGATAGACTGACTAAATCTGCACATTTCTGCCTGTCAAAACTACATTTATTGCTTATAGATTGGCTACTATTTATGTTGATGAAATTGTCCGTTTACAGGGAGTTCCGGTATCTATTGTGTCGGATAGAGATCTGAAATTTGTATCTAGATTGTGGAAAAGTATACAGGAAGCTATGGGAACAGAACTAAGGTTCAGTACTGCATTCCACCCACAGACGGATGGACAGTCAGAACGAACGATACAAACTTTGGAAGATATGCTTCGCATGTGTGCTTTGGATTTTCAGGGGAGTTGGGAAGATTATTTGCCGCTTGCAGAATTTGCTTATAATAACAGCTTCCACTCCAGCATCGGTATGGCACCATACGAGGCTTTGTATGGTAGGAGGTGTAGATCACCTATTTGTTGGACAGAGGTCGGGGATAGAGCTTTGCTTGGGCCTGAAATTGTGCAAGACACTTCTGAAAAGATCAAGACTATTCGTCAAAGGCTCAAAACAGCTCAGGACCGACAAAAGAATTATGCAGATGTTCGGAGAAGACCTCTTGAGTATGAGGTTGGTGACCATGTGTTCATCCATGTTTCTCCGATGAAAGGCCAAGTTAGATTTGGGAAAAAGGGCAAGTTGTCGCCCCGTTACATTGGGTCGTTCCAGATTTTGGAGAGACTCGATCCAGTTGCTTATAGAGTTGCCTTGCCATCGGGATTCAAGCAAATCCATAATGTGTTTCATGTGTCGATGTTGAGGGGTTACCTCCGAGACCCGTTGCATGTGATTGATTATCACCGGGTTGCTATTGATGAAAATATGGAATATACTGAATGGCTGGAACGAATTGTTGATCGGCAAGTGAAACAATTGAGAAGCAAGTCCATCCCAATGGTGAATATGGAATGGAAAGAACACTATGGGACGGATGCTACATGGGAAAAAGAGGAGGAAATGCGTCTACGCTATCCACATTTGTTTCCCGACGAAGGTAAATTAAGTTTGGAGGACCAAACTTTCTAAAGGGGGGAAGACTGTGATACCCCTGTTCCATAGTATGCTAATTGGTCCTTAAATTGAGTATGATTATGTGTTTAGCACGATTTTATGTGCCATTATGTGAATATATGTGATTTTGAAGTTTTATCTGTTCACCGTAGAAATATCTGTTTGAATAATCTGCTTTGGAAATTAAATTGAGGGCCTTATCGGCCACAGAACTCGAAATTGATTACGCCATTGTGATTGGCATAATTTTTAGAGCCTACGGTGAAATTTAATTGAAAATTGATTCGGGTCAGATTAAATTGATTAAATTAGTGAATTAGTGCTCTATTCTTTGATATTATAATAATATTACAAGAGGGGTTGTTAATATGGGCACTACACAATCAATTACTCCCTTTTGCTTCACTTGGCTGATATACACTCTAAAGAGAGGAAAGGGTCGGCTGTTAGAGAGAGAGAGGGGGAGAAAAATCTGTGTTTGATCTTGAAGGCTTGGAAATTTGAAGTCCAACTCTAATTGGACCATAGATTGAAGGAATTGGGCTTCTAGGTAAGCCATTGACTCTTGAATTCATGAATTGAACTTGTAATCATGTAAGCTCAAGGTTTAATTGTGATCAAGGGCATGATTTAAATTGGTTTTGATGAGATATGGTCATGCATGCATAGAATTGCTTTTAAATTGCCATAAGTTGCATAATCTAGCATGTGTCATGTCAATTAAGCAAGATTTGAAGTTTGATCATGCATGCAAGCTTGATTTTGTTGAGCGTTATGAGAATAGGCACTATTTGCATATTTTGAAATGGAATTGGAGCTGAAAGATTGCATGCATGTTTGATTAATGAACTTATATGAGATTTGAAAGCTTGAACCATGAGTTTGCAAGAATGTCGATCTATTTTGAAGAAATGTGACCTTGATTTTGAGTAATTGGCCCCCTAATACTTGTATACTCATGGTATGTAATATGTTTGCATATTTGGGAACCAAGATTTTGAGTTTGGAACCTTTGGAGGCCGTTTGGAACTCAAGAGCACGATTCTGGATTTTTCCAGAATTTTGAGGTTCGCTCGAGCGGGATAACCTCTGCTCGAGCGTAATTTTCGTTCTCCCAGCACTTATTGCAGAGTTAGATGTCCGCTCGAGCGGGATATTTCACGCTCGAGCGGGGAGCTTTTGTAGACAGGCCTTCCGCTCGAGCGCCCTCATTCACGCTCGAGCGTAATTTTGAGGTAACCAGTACTTTTGCAGGCCTCTTGGGTCCGCTCGAGCGGGTAAGTCCATGCTAGAGCGGGGACCCTGTTTTCTGAAATTTTGTTCATGCATTCTATGTTTCGTTTTCTGTTCTCTTTCACTTGTAATCACTCTTAGGCATGTGTTAAGCGTTGTAAATGAGTTAATGAGATAAGAATAAAACCTAAAGAGGAATATGTGAATTAAGGAACGGATGGAATTGTTAATGATGCTTTTGTGTTCATAGAATGTGTAGGGTCAAGCTCCAGGGCGAATCCACAAGCCGATCACTGTGAGTAATATCAATATTTGAAAGCTTGTCAATGTCCAATTGTTTCTTCCCTTATAAACTTTCTGAGTTGTTAATTGGGATTGTGGACAAAAGTCTGACGTGAATAAATGAATGGACCAAAGGTCGTTTTGATAGAAACGAATGGACCGAAGGTCGTTTTGATGTATATGAATGGACCGAAGGTCGTTTTGATATAAATGAACGGACCGAAGGTCGTTTTGACCTATATGAATAGACCGAAGGTCGTTCTGACATGAATGAGTGGGCCGAAGGCTGTTTTGACGTAAATGAATGGGCCAAAGGCCATTTTGACAAAAATGAATGGGCCAAAGGCCATTTTGACAAAAATGAATGGGTCGAAGGCCATTTTGACATAAATGAATGGGTCGAAGGCCGTTTTGACAGGAATAAAAACCTGAATGGGCCAAAGGCCAGTATGTTGGAACATGTTGTTCTACATTGTTATGTAATTTCTGTATTTGATATTATTCACTGGGCTATTGCTCACGCTCATTCATGTGTTTGTAGGTGAGCCAAGAGAAGTCCAAACCCAGCCCCAGTGAAGTTTGCCAGGAACAACAAAGGTTTTGGAGAGTCAGCCCTTGTGTCTCATGCATGAGACCCAACCTTGCTATTTTGTTATGTATTGTATTTTGTCACGTTGGCAAGGGCTTTGTGTATATTTGTATATAGTCTGTCGTGGGTTGACTTAGTTTGGATGATCCTGTCTGTAAAGAATTTTATAGCACTGTACTTTTGATGTGGGTTATTAACGTATATGAGTATGGTTTGTTTTGATGTGCATATAAGCACGACTCCATGGACAAAGTTTTAAATTTTGCTTCCGTTTGGCCCCTTTACTCTGATGAGTTATGTCTCTTTTGGTTTGAGGCCGTTGGTAATCTCAGGATTACTGGCCGGTTATGTCCTTAACCCATAGGGGCGGGTTCGGGTCATGACATACCTGGTGGTCTAAACACAACAGATTTACTTGCATAGTCAATGGTAGCACAGTATTTAGTCAACCAGTCCATTCCCAAAATACAATCAAAGTGATCAATGTTCAAGGGTAATAAATCAACATATAATATCACATCGCCAATCATAATATCACATACTGGATAAACATGAGCGCACACCATAGAATCCCCAGACGGCGTAGATACGGATAACACATATGTCATAAGTTCTAATGGTCTAGTCAATTTTCGAGAGAAAGCATGCGATACATAGGAATGTGTAGAACCAAAATCTATCAGTACACATGCATTTTGAGAACATACAGAGAGTGTACCTGACACCACAATATATGTGTTTGGTATGTCACCAGGCACTAAGGCGAACACTCTCCCTTGCCTCAATGTTTCATTACTTGCACTCCCTCTAACATCGTCCCTTGCATTTGGTCTTGCTACGGAAACAGACTCGGTGGAACTTGTCATAGAACGATTAACCTCGTTGAATCTCATTGGGCAATCCCTCACCATGTGGCCAGTCTTGCCACAGTGAAAACACGCACCTGATGCTCGGTAACAAGCACCTCTGTGCTTATTTCCGCAGTCGGGGCAGTTTGGAGTAGATCCGCTACTTTGGCTAGAGCTGCTGGAGGATCCTGTATTTTGCCTCTTCAAAACTGACCAGCCTTTCTTGAAATTGAATCTGGTCCTCTTTCCTCTCCATTGTGTTGTTGGTGTTATAGTTTGTTTCTTAGTCGCTATTGTGGCTTCTGCCATCAATGCCCTGTCGAGTACCTCCACATAAGTAGGTAGTTTTAGGACACTCACTCGGTCAAATATTTCCAGGTCCAGCCCTCCCTCAAACTTCTGTGCTTTCTTGTAATCAGTATCCACCATATGTGGAGCAAAACGTGCCAATTAGGTGAATTTGGCTTCATACTCTGTTACAGACATTCTTCCCTGTTTAAGTTCTTGAAACTTGGACACCTTCTGATCCCTGAAGCATTGGGGAAAATATTTATCATAAAAGATTGCATTAAACTGTGCCCATGTCACATTCCCATTGCCACTTCGAATCAGTAACCACCACCTTCGGGCTTCATCTTTCAGAGTATACGTGGCTAGGAGAACTTTTCAAGTTTCTAAACAAGGGAACATTTCATATAACTTCTCCATTTCAAGTAGCCACGTCTCTGCTTTTAATGGTTCAATTCCGCCATAGAACGTTGGTGGTTTCATTTTCATGAATTTCTGTGTCAGATTGATGATGTCATTATTATCCGCCTCGGCTTGTGCCGGTGGAGGCGGAGGGGGCAAAGGTTGTTGTCTCTGTTGTTGTGTCAAGGTTTCAGTCAATGCTACTAACATCTGTTCCATTCGGCCCATGCGAGCCTCTGAAGATTCACTTTCACCACTTCCCCTTGCATTCTCCATCTTACTATACAGACATCAAATGATAATAAACACAGGCATAATCTTATTCGTTTCCTTCAATTCATTAGACTCAAATGTACATTCAGTTTTCATATTCGGTTGAATCACCACACACTCACACATGCAGATGGAATGACCCTAATGCTCACTAGGACATCCTAAGCTCATACGGACCTGTGTGTGCGGTAGAACACGTGCTCTGATACCACTCTGTCACGACCCAAACCCGCCCCTGTAGGTTTAGCACCGTAACCGGCCAGTAATCCGTGGATTACCAAAGGCCTCTGAATAGATTAGCAAATAATAAGGGCCTGCGGAAGCAATAATACAGAATAGCCAAGGTCCAATGAGCTGTGATAACATACATGGGACAGAAGATTTCAAAACTTATTTATATATACATAAACATGCCAGTCAAAGGACACCACTATTTACAAAGTATTTACAGAAGTACACATCTCATGACCTGACTTTACAAGACAGTCATAGAGACTAGCATGAATACAAAAACAGCCGTATAACGAGATTTCGATCGGAACCTCCTCGGGAGGCACAACGGTTGGCTGACAAAAACAGAACAGAAGGCTGTCAACTCTGGCCCTGATCACCCGCCGGCTCACCTACATACATAATATAAACTGTGAGTGGAAGCCCAGTGAATAATAACAGAGTAAAGGGGTTTTATGAATGATGTCCAGCACAAGTTAGGATCCAGTATTTAAATCAGAACATATTCAGACTTCAAAACAGAAATAGATTTAGATACACACTCATGTTCATATTCAGATTTTGCATAAGATCATACGTGGTACACCCATTAGCTATCAGATCAATTTGGTCCAGAGACCCACATGCATAGTTGGTACCAACGACCACAAAGGTCCATATCTCGTGCGCAAGTAGCCATGGTATTGTTAACCCAGGCAAGGGCCACGTGCAGATTGGCCGCGGTATTGTTACCCCCGGGAGAGGGCCACGTGAACTAAGGGTGTCACAAATACTTTTCAGAAAATTGGACATACATTCATAATTCGTAAGATAGCATTTTAGGAAACAGATCATACCACACCAGTCAGAAAATACTTAAGTTAAACATAACTTTACAGAGTTATTACTCACAGTGGGCCTTGAGACAAACAGACGGAGCAGGTTAGTCAGATAGGACGCGGCACGCGACCTACATAACACATAATAGATACACACTTGAAACACACGTTTTAATTGTACAAAACTTATTTCGTTGGCTCTTAGTGTGTTTCTAATCTCTTATCCTCATTAAAGGGTCTTAAACATGGCCTAGGAAGGCCTAGGATGGAATGAGGATGCAAGAATGCATTGAAAACCATTTCTCAAATTTTGCCGAAGATAAGGTCCACGCTCGATCGTGGCTTTCCCCGCTCGAGCGGACATGCAGATAAAGAAGCTCCGCTCGAGCATGGACTTTCCCACTTGAGCGAACTGCAAACTCATGAAAAAGTGCTGGATGCATGAAATTCACGCTCAACGGGCGCTCGACCCCCGCTCGAGCGTGTGACACAGACCCTCGCTCGAGCGTGGCTTCCCCCGCTCGAGCGGACTGCAAAACACACAAACTTCTAGGTATACGCATTTCACGCTCGAGCGTGACTCTCGCCGCTCGACCGGAAGTGCATGTACTCAAACTTCACGCTCGAGCTCGAAAGTCGCCGCTCGAGCATGGGTCAAATTTCTAGAAAATGCAGATTGACCTCCAAGCACAAAACTCGACCTTCAACCATCCAAAACTCATTTTTCTGGGCCAAATCTTTGGAAAACACTTAATAACTCATAGAACAACATGTTTGAAGAATCATTTCAAGAAATCATGGCTCAAGAGCAACCCAATTTGTGCAAAATCAACATGTACTTCATGAACATGCTATTAATTCAACATGCAAGAACCTCTTTGAATTCAAACCCTCCAAAACATAATCAAACTTGATAATTGTTAGGAAACATGGTGAATTCTCAAAACATAGATGAAATGAACACATGTATGAAAGTAACCTTTGAAATCATGCTCAATTTTCAAGAAAATGTACATGCATGCATGGTATGACCCATTTCTAGTACAATTCCCATATGAATTCACTTAGTTCACTAATGATCTTGCTGAATCTAACTCAATTACTCAAAGAAGAGTAGTTTCTTACCTAGAGGCTCCAATCTACAAAATTAAGGTTGAGGCTCTACAAATCTTCTTCAATTGTTAACAATCCTTAGCACCTCCTTGAATTTGAGCTAAATCTCTAAATCTTGGACCAATTCTTCTACTCTCACGTTTTTGGGTCTAAGAGGACTCAAGAGCGTATGTAAAATGAAGAAGGGAGTGAGTTGGAGGGGGGTTATTGTGTTCAAAAGGGCCACTAAGGCTCTGATTAGGCCATCAAACAAAAAGTGCTTAGCAAGGTTGATTAGTGGGATTAATTTAATCAAATTTAATCGTTCCAAACCGAATTTTAATTAAAGCTACCATAAAATTCTATAAATCCTAACTAGCACATATATTAAGTCAATTTCGAAATCGGGCGCCGATAAGGCTTTCAATTCGTAATTCAAAACTAAAACCTGAACAGATATTTCGACGCCTAACAGATATAAACACAAAAATCATGCAATACTCATGCAAATTAGTTCCAAATACTACCTAAATTATTATTAGGCTTAACTAAGCACGAATTAACGTTAATCTGGGGTCGGGGTTATTACATTGATGAATGAAAATATGTTGTATTCTCCTATGTCTATGGATGTCTTGAATGATTGGTTTATGTATTTATTTTGAGGGCATTACATTGGGCCGTCTTAAAAATTTGATTTACGTAACGCTTAATCTCATTTTTATCAATAATTCATTAGTCTTTACACTAAAATGTATATTTTTTCTTATTTATTCTTGTATTGTTGCATCATTTGTATTAGTTTTGGTTTCTTTTTTATTACTAAAAGGGCCATTATTGAAATTGTAGGGCTTATTGTATTTTCTGTAAATCTCACGAGAGATCAATTTAAGCTACTCTTGTTTATTTTAGTATCTATCCACCATTCACGTTAATTTTAATCACTTTAACTTTATTAAAAGAAAAATTAATATAATTATGTCAAAAAAATAGAACTACTTGTAATTTTTCCCAACATCATAAAGGTGAGGGTAATTTACCCAAAAACTATTAAAAACTTGAAGAAAGGTAAAAACTTCAATGTTTAGATTATCAACTTGTCAAAATTGCTATGCTCCACCTGTTTGGAGTACAATGGTTTAGGCCTAACGAAACAAATTGAAGAATTGCTTGGTTCTTCTAAGTATGGAAAAAGCTTGGGACCCAATTTGGGAACCCATAACCCTTAAATGTGTGTAATTGATTTATGTGTTTTTTTATTTTGTTTTTTTCCCTCTCTCTCTCTCACATAGGATGACGTAGGGGTTGTGGGGGTGAAGTTTTTGTTGGGGACTCAATTGTTGCTCTCTGAGTATAAACCTTAATAATACGAAACAAAGAACAATGATTAAGACCCTCATAAAACTCCACCCCCACAACCCCTACATCATCCTATGTGAGAAAAAAAATAATAATAAAATAAAATAAAATAAAAATACACATAGAATAATCACACACATTTAGGGTCTCCAAATTGGGTGCAAAGCTTTTTCCATGAAACAAATTAAAGCATGGGGTAGTTGGCAAAGATACAGCTTGCGAGGGCATAACTGAAGCCAAATTCCAAAGAGAACTTGTGTCTTGTCATTAACTCAAATCTAACATATAAAATTCACAAAAAAACAAAGTAAGTTAAAATTTATAAAAAGACAAAATAGACTAAAATCTACAAAAATAAAGTAGGCTAAAATAGACTAAGGTTTACTTTCTTTTTTTTTGGCTAAAATTCACAAAAAGACAAAATAGGCTAAAATAGTCAATAAGACTGTGTGGGTAATTTTCTTACCACACTACCCGCCTAGTAATCAGCTGGAGAGCACCGGCAGAATAGATGGCTTTAGTAACCTGTAACAGAAAGAAAAAGGCTCCGGCGGTGGCTCTTCCACCCGAGGGCACTCCGACGATCAAGTCAGTATATCTCTCAAAGATAATCAAGTGCTAAACTCACAAGCTTGAGTATAAAACTGCGTACCTTAGACCCACGAGGGTGCCTCTCTTTTATAGTTTACTCAATCCAAGTCCTACTAGAAGCCTGGCTTCTATGGACTCCAATTTAGTACTTACTTTGGATTCCTCAAGAGATAAAGATAAACTTCCTAAGAGCTTTATCCTTATCTTAGCAAAGTCTTCTCTTTTATCTAGGACTCTTGTCCCTTATCCACTTATCTCGGATTCCGATATCTTCGGAGACAACCTCGGCCTAGCCAAGATAACCTCGGCAAAACTACCACGGTACGTGGCACCTCGGCTGACACGTCGGCGTCAACATGCCACGTGTTGGTATTCAGAAAATATATCCCCACAACTGCCCCCTAGGTTCTATTACCTCGGCATTCTGAGGTGATGGAACCTATATCAATATTTCTTTCTGCATAGTGGCTCAAAAAATTGTTTGGCCGAGATAATTCATTTTCAAGCCGATGTGTTCTCTTCGGAGAACAAGAATTCAAATGAACTCCACCACGCGCATGAGCTGTCATGCACATCTAATCGTTCCTTTCACGTGCTTTGTCTTCATTGGCCCGTGTTTGTGACGCGCCTGAAAGCTGTCTTTCACTCATCTACGCCATCTGACGTGTGCGTTGCTCCAGGCGTAATAAATGCCCTGCTTTTGCCGCCGTTTCAAGTTTTTTGATAAAACTTTTCTTTCCCTCTTCCTTTCTCCACTTTTTTGCATTTTGATTTCTTGCTTTTTCTCTCTCCAAAAGCTCTAGCATTCTTTGAATCTGCCATTGATCTAAGCCCCAAACTCTGTGACCGTCCTTATTCTTCCATTCCCGCGAAGCTTTTGCCACTGTTACAACTGTCGTCTGATCTCGGCGAATATCGCTCCAGCTTTATTTTATCTGGTAAGCAACTGGCCCCCTTACCCTCTTTCTCTAATTCTGGATTGTTTCTGAAGTTTCTTGCTATTACTGTTCTTCTTAGGTATTATTTGTGAATCATTCACCTGAATGCGTCTTATTTCATGATTTTTCACATGCCCTGAACACTTTGCACTGTTTCACCACTGTTCTTGGCCCTTAACCCTTTGTATTCTTCGTGTTCTTGATAGCCCATCCCTGTTCTTGTTTCTGAAACTTCGCTTTTGTTCTCTGTTTTTTGTGTCTTTACCAGATCTGTGCCCTCGATCTTCGTCTTTATAGTTTTAGGTTTGGGATTTGTCTGTAGAACCTTCAATCTTTAGGAAAAACTGAAACAAACCTTACCAGTCCTTACCCAGGTTTTGAAACCGAGGTTCTAGCAACCCTTCTGAAACACCTATCTTTTGAAACACAGCCTTCTTTGTTTAGGCCGACGTAATGGGTATGTGGAGACACCGGGTAAACACCCCAACTAAACTTGAATTTTTTAGGCAAGAATTCTCCATTCCTGCCGATGTCCACCTGAGGCTGGCTGAAGATAATGACTCTATCATGCCTACGGATAATTCAATGCCCTTTCCTATAGTAGCTTTTACTGAGTGCGGACTCCGGCTTCCACTTAACCCCCTTTTTCGTGAGGTTCTCCACTTCTATAAGTTGAACCCCATGCAACTTACCATCAACTCCTATCGAGTGATTAATGGTATCATAGCCCTAACTAGGTAGGAAAATGTTAGGATTACCCTTGCCGATGTACAATATTGTTATACCATGTGCCCCCTTAACCTGAAGGAAAGAGGTTACGTCTACTACCTCAAGCCGAGGTCTACTGAATTCAAAATTGTAGCCGACCTCCCGGACTCCAACAAGGGAGCCGGGGATGACTTTGTCATTGCTTCGGGAAATTGGGAATTTGGTCCAGACGAAGATGTTCACCTCGACCTTCTTCCTCGAACAGTTAAAGAGGGCAAGGGTAAGAGCCCAGCATCAATACTCAGTTATTTCTTTTCCAAGTCTTCAAAACTTTGTCTGTTTCTAAAGTATGTTTGTTTGTCCTGCAGATCTTCATCAACCACCAAAAAACTTTCGCCAATCGTACTTCCCAGGAAAAGATTTAAAGAAGCTCCTTGATCTTCCAATCCACAAGCGCAAGGCTCCCATGTTACTGAATTTTATTCTGACATACAAATCCACACTACCCGACGTCCCAAAAAGGAAGAAAAATTGTCTTTCTCCACCTTCTGCCACAACTCCTCCCATTGCTTCCACATCACGAGCAGACGAAGGATCCACTTCTGACCCAGTCGATCTGCCATCTACTTCAGCCCCATACTTGGTCCCAATACCAGAAAGAAAACGTCGGCGTCGACTTGTCAAGACTGCTGAGATGGGTCGCCCGAAGCCTATTGCTGTAGATCTTTTAGCCGACTTACCTGTCGATGTTGATGTTGTTCCAGCTCAATCCATGCCCCCACCAAAGCCCAAAAGAATAAAAAAGGCTCAGCCCAAGGCCAAAGACACTGAGGTCGAGGCTGAGTATGCTCTGCCCATCTCTTAATTGGCCGAGAATAGAAAGAGTACCTCTACTTCTGCCAAGAGGTCTGCTGAGGCCCAACCATCAGGATCCACTCAATCAAAGAAGCCGAGGTCATCGTCTGCGACGACCTCGGGTTCCAAGAAACCCGATGTCCCCTGGGCCCCAAAGTTGACTTTGGAGGATAGGCCAATTATGTCAACTGAGAGTGCCGACGACATTAATGTCGGTGTCGCCCTCAGTACTGCTCTTCTTCTTCCAAGCGATCTGGAGCGAAATGCTGGGTACAGCGAGTATGAAAACTACGCGCTAATGCTCCAGCACTCTGTTCAAGTAAGTGTTTCCTGTTTTGACTTTTCTTTTTGCTTCATACTTAGAAGATTTTTCTAACACTTCTGTTTTCTTTCAGGCCATCCAGCACGCCCATTCGTTTACAATGCAATCTTTTGAAAATCGGCAAAGATCGGTCGACATGAAGAGGGAGGTTTCTGCCCTCAAAAAGGAGAACAAAGCTATTCTGACAAAGATGAAGAAGCTGGAAGATCAGGCCGAGGCTGCCACTAAGGCCCAACAGATGGCCGAAGAAAAAGCGGAGTCTGTTGAAGCCATCAAAAAAGTTACCGAGGCCAAGAAGAAAGATGCCGAGGTAAAAAAGGCTCAAGCCGAAAAAGAGCTCAAGCAGGCCCTGGCCACTAAAAATGCCGAAATTACTGAAGCCGATGAAAAAGCTTACGCCCAAGGAATGGCCGATGTTGCTGAGGACTACAAACTGCAAGTTAGGCAGGCATGCAACCGGGGCTTTTCCCATGGTTGGATGTCCCTGGCAAAAAAGCTCAATGTTCCTGAAGATTCTCCTCTGCACAAGGCTGAAGCTATTCCTCTCCCATTCCCTCCTCCTGCTCCATCTTCAAGTCAAGCTGAAGATGAGGCAGAATCTGAGCCTGAGGATGAATATAATAATGAAGATGAGGCCTTGGTGAGGAAATCCAAGGATGCTACTGAGGCCAAGTCCCCTCCTTCAACTGAGCAAGTCATGGACTTAACTTTGGATGAAGAGGGTGATGAGGTCGGGGAGGCGCCTAGGGAAGCTGTTACAGGGATATTATCATCTGACCTCCTTTTAGCTGAAAGAAGTCTTGACAAAACGCTTGCAGAGATTGATGCCGAGCTGGCAGCAGAGAAGGCTGCCGAAGTAGTTCCCTAGGAATCTGCCGAGGTTCAGACCCAAATTTCTCCTGAAGCAGAAGAATCATAACTTCCATGTTTTTTGTACTTTTTTTTTTTTGACAATATAAGTTTCTTTGTATGGCCGATGTGCCTTCTTCTGAACAGTTATTTTTGGATTGTTCCCTCTTTTATGAAGGACTACAACTGTATTGTCTGAATGCTTCAATCTTTTAATTTCTGTTTGATTTGCTTCTGCATGGTTCTGTACTTAGAATATTTTGCTACCTTTGTGCAATCTCCTCGGGGTTACATACCTCAGGTACAACAACTTCAAACTTTACTTCGGCAAGATACAGACCTGAAAACTCTCGATAAATTCCAATCAAGTGTTTAACATATACTATTCAATATTAACTTTGCAAGCTTCTTCTCACGTTTCAACAAGTATCTAAACAGTGATCTCAGTCTAACCGACTTGTAAATTGCTACAAATTTCAACAAGTGTTATATATTGTAAATTTTTCTTAAGTTATAACAATGATCAATCTTGTAAATTGCTACAAATTTCAACAAGTGTTTAAACAATATACTTAGCTTTTACCTCAACCTGTAAATTGCTGTAAATTTCAACAGATGATGACACATCGGCTTAACAGTATCTTGTAAATTGCTACAAATTTCAACAAGTGTTAAGCATCTTCTTTGGTTGGATCAACCTGTAGATTGCTATAAGTTGCAAACTATAACCTCGGCTTTACTTCGACTTGTAAATTGCTGCAAATTTCAACAAGTGAAGAGAAATAGTAATCTCGGCTTATCTTCAACTTGTAAATTGTTACAAATTTCAACAAGTGAAGATAAGGAATCAGCTTAACTCCAACTTGTAAATTGCTACAAATTTCAACAAGTGAAGATAAGGAATCAGCTTAATTCCAACTTGTAAATTGCTACAAATTTCAACAAGTGGATTAAGGAATCAGCTTAATTCCTACTTGTAAATTGCTACAAATTTCAACAAGTGAATTAAGGAATAATCTCAGCTTAACTTTGACTTGTAAATTGCGACAAATTTCAACAAGTGAAGATAAGGAATCAGCTTAACTCCAACTTGTAAATTGCTACAAATTTCAACAAGTGAATTAAGGAATCAGCTTAACTCCAACTTGTAAATTGCTACAAATTTCAACAAGTGAAGATAAGGGATCAGCTTGACTCCAACTTGTAAATTGCTACAAATTTCAACAAGTGAAGACAAGGAATCATCTCGGCTTAACTTCGGTTAAGCATCATCTCGGTCTAATTTCAGTTTAAACATTATCTCGGTTTAACCAACTTGTAAATTGCTACAAATTTCAACAAGTGGTAAACGCATTCTTCTTCTTCCTGCCCCCAATGCGAACCTGAGTTCTACTTGCGTTCTCATTATTCATGTCTCTAAAAACATCAGTATGTAATTTTTTCAGTCATATGTGTTGAAAGAATTCTGAAAGAACTTTATTAAAGACATCGGCAAAAAATACTGTACATCTAATGATAGAAGAATTTTAAATTACAAGTATTCCAAGGTCTTGGCAGTGCTTTGCCCTCGTTATCTTCAAGCCGATAGGCTCCATTGCCTAATACCAAAGTAATTCTGTAGGGTCCTTCCCAGTTTGGGCCAAGCTTGCCCTCTCTGGGATACTTTTTGTTGCCGACGACTTTTCGCAAGACTAGATCGCCGACTGGAAAATCTCTTGGATTGACCTTTTTGTTGTAAGCTCTAGCAAGCTGCTGCTGGTATATTGGTAGCTGAATTGTAGCCTTTTCTCTTCGTTCTTCCTAAAGGTCCAGATCTCGAGCTAAGACTATGTCGTTAGAGCCATTCTCTACTCCCTGGGTCCTGATCCCTGGGATGCCGATCTCCAATGGGATGACAGCTTCTGTGCCATAAGCCATGGCAAAGGGGGATTCCCCTGTTGATCTTTTCGGCGTAGTCCGATATGCCCAACTTTGGGCAACTCGTCTACCCACTTTCTTTTTGCTGCCTGCAGCCTCTTCTTTATTCCATCAAAAATTACTTTGTTGGATGCTTCTGCTTGACCATTACTTTGGGGAAAACTTGGTGTTGAAAAGTAGTTCGTGATCTTGAATTTGGCACAAAAGTTCTTGATGGGTTTGCTGTCAAACTGTGTTCCGTTGTCGGCAACTATTGCTCTTGGAATCCCAAATCGGGTGATGATGTTTCTCCATATAAAGTTCTTGACGTCCACATCTCGGATTTTGGCAAGAGGTTCTGCCTCTATCCATTTTGTAAAGTAATCTGTTGCCACCAGCAAGTATTTTCTCTGTCCAGTTGCCTGGGGAAGTTTCCCAACCAGATCCATGCCCCATTGGGCAAACGGCCAAGGGCTGGACACTGGGTTTAGGTCAGCAGCTGGCTGATGTATCAAAGGTGCGAACCTTTGGCATTGTTTACACTTCTTCACGTAGGCTTCAGCATCCTTTTGCATGTAGGGCCACCAATACCCCTGGGTAATGGCCCTATGGGCTAATGATCTGCCCCCAGCATGGCTTCCACAAATTCCTTCATGAATTTCATATAGGAAATCTTCAACCTACAAAGGGTGTACGCACCTTAAAAGGGGTCCAGTGAAGGATCTTCTGTAAAGATGTCCATCTTCTGTCAGACAGAATCTTGCATATTTCAATCTGACTTTATGTGCCTCCTTACGATCTTCTGGCAACTTTCCTTCTTTCAGGAATACAATAATTGCATCCATCCAGCTTGGCCCCATGTCCACACACATTGTTTGCTGCTTTGTGCTCTCTGGTTCTATGCTCGGGCCCGACATATAGTCGATCATGATTGTTCTTGTTTTTCCAGTCTGAATTGAACTTGCCAGGTAAGCCAACGCGTCGGCATGGGTGTTGTCATCTCGGCTAACTTGGAGTAGTCCTCAGTTCTGAAATAGGGCTGCCAATCTAATGACCTCTTTTGCATATGCCGACATCCTTTCATCCATGGCTGCAAATTCACTTGTTGACTGGTTAACAATAAGTTGTGAATCACAAAAAACTATTACCTCATCTGCTTCTGCTGCTGCTGCCAGTTTTAGCCCTGCAATTAATGCTTCGTATTCTGCTTCATTGTTTGAGGCCTTGAACCCCAAACGGATGGACTGTTCTATTATTTCTCCATCTGGAGATATCAGCAGTACTCCTGCCCCTGCTCCTTGTCTGTTTGAACTTCCATCGATGAACAGTCTGAATGAATCGCCAATGTAGACGCTGCAGGGTCTGAGTTTTTCCTTCCTTTGCTCTTTTGGCTGGGCTTCTCCTTGCTTGCTGGGATATTGCTCATCTCGGCTCAACAGAGCCCGATGTTCGATGGCTTCAGGTGTGAATTCTGCCGCGATGTAGGCCAAAACTTGCCCCTTTATTGCTGTTCTCGGCCTGAACTCCAGGTCATACTGGCCCAGGGCTACTGCCCATCTTGCTATCCTTCCTGTTAAGTCTCCTTGTTGCAATAAGGACTTCAGTGGGTGCTCTGTTAGGACCACAATCTTGTGCGCCTGAAAATAATGGTTCAACTTTTTTGAAGCCATTACTAAGGCCAGCATTAATTTCTCCAGTGGTAGATACCTTGTTTCTGCATCGGCCAAGGTTTTACTTACATAATAAACAGCTTTTTGCTCCCCATTTTTCTCTCGGATTAGTACTGCACTGACTGTGTGTTCTGAAACTGCCAAGTACAAAAACAGCTCTTCCCTAGGTTCAGGTGTTGAGAGGACTGGGGCCGTTGTCAGGTACTTCTTCAGGTTGGTCAATGCGGCTTCGCATTCTTTTGTCCACAAGAAGTCTGTGGCTTTTTTTACCAGGTTGAAGAAGGGTCTGCATTTATCTGAGCTTCTACTGATGAATCTGTTTAGGGCTGCAGCCCTTCCAGTAAGCATCTGAACCTGTTTTGCCGACATCGGGCTCTTCAGCTCTAGGATCGCCTTGATTTGGTCTGGGCTGGCCTCTATGCCCTTTGTCGTTACCAGATACCCCAGAAACTTACCTGATCCGACTCCAAACGCGCACTTTGATGCGTTGAGTCGGAGCCGGTATGTTTTGAGTATATCAAAGATCTCTTTTAGGTCAGCAAGATGACCCTTAGATTCCTTGGTCTTCACGACCATGTCATCGATGTAGACTTCTACCGTTTTGCCAATCAGGTGCTTGAACATTTTTGTTACTAACCTTTGGTAAGTTGCTCCTGCGTTTTTCAACCCCAAAGGCATTACCTTGTAACAGTACAAGCCTTTAGGGGTGATGAACGCAGTCTTCTCTTCGTCTGGTGGGTACATGGAAATCTGGTGGTACCCCCTATATGCATCAAAAAAACTCATCCTTTCGTGCCCTAAAGTTGCATCTACTAGCTGGTCAATCTTGGGTAGAGGAAAGTTGTCTTTGGGGCAGGCTTTGTTGAGGCTGGTAAAGTCTACACAGACCCTCCATTTACTGTTCTTCTTTTTCACTACTACTGTGTTGGACAGCCATGTCGGATAGTGAACTTCTCGGATGGCCCTGGCTTCCAGAAGTTTGTCTACTTCTTCTTCTACTGCTTCGACGTGCATCAACGTCGGTCTTCTGGCTCGTTGAATCACAGGTTTTGCCGATCTGTCGACATTCAGTCTGTGGCAAGTGACCTTGGGGTCAATGCCAGGCATTTCATAAGGTGTCCAGGCGAACGCCTCAATGTTGGCTCTCAAAAAATCTTCCAGTTCTCTTTCCTCTTCTTCGGCTAAGCCTGAACCGAGAAGAAAGAAACGTTCTTCGTCACCCTCCTGGACTAGGATTTTCTTTAGTGTCTCTTCACACTTTTCGGTTGGCTCCTTGCCGACATCATCTAGGACCTCTATGTCCTCGTCTTCAATCTCTGCCTCTTTTGGCTCTCGAATGTTGCAAGTGGATTTCGTTGCTGCCATGGAGCAACTTTTTGCCTGCAGTTGATCTCCTCTAACTTCTTCAATTCCATGCTCTGTGGGGAACCGTAGTAGTTGATGCAATGTTGAGGGAACTGCGCCCATTGCGTGCAACCATGGTCTTCCCAAGATGATGTTATATGGTGAGGGTGTGTCAATCACCATAAATTCTGTTTTGATCTTCTTAGTACCAGCTTGTACTTCCACGCTTGCTGCGCCTAGTGGCCATGTCGGCGTTCCATTGAAGCCGACCATAGGGTTGCTGGATTGTTCCAGGTCGTCAGGATGAAGGCCCAGCTCCTTGTAACATCTGACGTACATGATGTCACAAGAGCTGCCTTGATCTATTAGGATGCGTTTTACTTGGCATTCCCCAACCTGGAGGGATACTACCAAGGCATCATTATGCGGATGTTGGACCATCTCTAGGTCAGCTTCAGTGAAGGTTATCATTGGTCCTTGGCTTTCTTCAGGCCGAGGTCTTTTTTCCCCGATTTGGTAGACATGCTGTAAATGCCTTACCCTCTGGGTCTCTCCTCTGAATTTGTTCTCGTTGACCCTTGAGTGGATCACATTAACCACCCTTGGCCCTCCTGCCTGTGGTTGCTATGCTGGAGGTGGTGGAGCTGCCGGTGCTTCAGGCAATCTTGCCTGTTCTTCTCTTGTTCTGGCCTCATCAATAAGGTCCCTCAGATGGCCTTGTCTTACCAAGTCTTCTAAATGTGCTTTTAGGGCTCTGCAATCCTGAGTTGGGTGCCCTTCTTCATTGTGGTAAGCACAACGCCTACCAACGTTTCTTCCCATGAATTCTCCTGGTGTTCTTACTGGAGTTCTGAAATAGGGTTGGTTTCGTATTTGATCCAAGATTTTATGGATAGGGATTCGGAACACCGTCGTCACTGCCTGTTTACCCTTCAATTCTGTTTCTTGCTTGGTCGGCCCGTTGTTACCTCGGCCTTGCTTCGGCGAGCCGTTTCCTTTCTCCTGCTTTATCTCTTTGTTTCCCAGTGTATCTTCCTCGGCTCTGGCGTACTTCTCGATTCTCGCCATGAGTTCTTCCATGCGTTTTGGCAGTGTTTTTGCCAAAGACTTCCGTAATGGGCAGTCATCTTTCAGGCCATTCTTGAAAGATACGACCGCTACTTCTTTGTTACATTCGGGTATTCGATTGAACACCTCGTAGTACCTCTTCGCGTATGCCCTAAGGCCTTTTTCTTTGGTGATCTTTAAAGCCATCAAGGCATCGACCCTCAAGGGCTGTAGTTTGTTCGTCACAAACCTGGCCACAAACATCTTGGTCAGGCCTTCCCATGTCTTCACGCTTCCCTTTGGTAGCTTATGGAACCAATCGGATGCAATTTCCCCAAAGGATGAGGGAAATACTTTGCAGAGCAATGGTTCGTTCCCACTGTATAGTGCCATTGAATTCAGGTATAGTCCAACATGAAAGTTGGGGTCTGACTTACCATCTTAAATTTGGAACCTCGACATACTGAATCTCTTTGGTGCTTCAAATTTATCCAGTTCTACCGAGAATGGTGTTCTCGGCTTAACTTTGGAAGTGACCTCGGCTTCAACATTCTGCTGCCTTCTTTTGAAGTAGTCCCTCAAGTCTTCCTTACTCCTACCTGGAGCTTGACTATCTCTGGACTTCAATCTTTTTGGCACACTACTTTCGGCCTCGTGGTGGGCCCGTTTCGATCTTTCTCCATGGGTTGTGTCAAAGCAGAGTGCTTGCCCTTGAATATGACGATGTTCTTTGGGCCCTGGATCCTTCATGCGATGTGTCCTTTGGGATTCTTCTTGCCTTGGTTCCTCTCGTCCGACTTCCCTAGAAGGTCGGTGAGAGTGGCTTCCACTCCTGGTGTGCTGAGGGGCTTCGGGGATTGCTTTTCTTCGTCCTTTCTGGGTATTAATCGCTGGCATCGGCGTATCTTGCAGCGGGTATGGTGGCTGCATAACATTGTTTTGCATCATGAAGTTGACCACTGACTGTAGGTCTGCCAGCTTGTTTGCCAAGTCTTTTACTTCCTCATCCCTTCGTAGGCACCTATCCCTCCAAACCTGAAGGTTATCTTCGTTGTAATACTTGCTTTGGTTTGTCCTTTTTGAAGCGTCGCCCT
This sequence comes from Camellia sinensis, assembly GCF_055761805.1. Taxonomy (NCBI): domain Eukaryota; kingdom Viridiplantae; phylum Streptophyta; class Magnoliopsida; order Ericales; family Theaceae; genus Camellia; species Camellia sinensis. The sequence goes on from NC_138973.1 coordinate 42,169,660, forward strand.
CCTGGCCGACGTCTTTTTCTCCGTGGCCCTGGTCATGATTTTCTGTACTGTGGTTGTCTCCTTTAACGTCAAGGTCGATTGGTCTACCACTCCCAGCAGGAGTTTCGCCCCCAATGTTTTCCCTTTGTCCGTCACTGGCCATCTATTCTTCTAAGATTCCCACAGACGGCGCCAAATTGTGTGGGTAATTTTCTTACCACACTACCCGCCTAGTAATCAGCTGGAGAGCACCGGCAGAATAGATGGCTTTAGTAACCTGTAACAGAAAAAAAAAGGCTCCGGCGGTGGCTCTTTCACCCGGGGGCACTCCGACGATCAAATCAGTATATCTCTCAAAGATAATCAAGTGCTAAACTCACAAGCTTGAGTATAAAACTACGTAGCTTAGACCCACGGGGTTGCCTCTCTTTTATAGTTTACTCAATCCAAGTCCTAAGCCTGGCTTCTATGGACTCCAATTTAGTACTTACTTTGGATTCCTCAAGAGATAAAGATAAACTTCCTAAGAGCTTTATCCTTATCTTAGAAAAGTCTTCTCTTTTATCTAGGACTCTTGTCCCTTATCCACTTATCTCGGATTCCGATATCTTCGGAGACAACCTCGGCCTAGCCAAGATAACCTCGGCAAAACTACCACGATACGTGGCACCTCGGCAGACACGTCGGCGTCAACATGCCACGTGTCGGTATTCAGAAAATATATCCCCACAAAGACAAAATGTCATATTAAACCCATATTTATTTCACTTTTTGTCTCACAAACATCACATCCAATTACAAAAAAATCCAATCCTCTTTCCAAACATAAATATTTTAGCCTACTAAAAGAACTTAAAACTAAAATAGCTTACTAAAATAGTCAACTTCTCAAACCAGGCCAAAATGGACACTGTTGTGTTCCAAAAACTAATTAAAGGTAATGCTTGTCAAAATAATCTCTGAAAAGTTCTAATTATAAGCCTTTCATATCATATGGCACACAAATTCTAATTTTGAACATCAATAAAAGGTTAACCCAATACACAATACACTCGCTAAAGTGGGATCTAGGGAGAACAAGATGTAAGTATGTTATCTCATTTCTGGAGAGGCTATTCCCGTATTTTGAATAGGAATATTACACCAAATAAAGACTATTTGGCTTTACTCTTCTTTGTTTAGTTTTTGTTTTTTTTATTATTTATAAATACATATGACAATTGGGGGAAATAATTTGTGTTGATATATACTTGCATCATGCCTTCTTGGATTTGAGCATCACAAGCCCAATAAAACGGATAAGAAGCTGAGAAGTGCCGCAACAACAAATACAGGTATGAGAATGGCATATTATTATGGAAGAAAGTACTCCCGGATGAAGTGATCACCACCCACAAATGGCTGAAATTTCATCAAAAGTCAACAACTATTTAGTCAAACTCAACAACTATTTAGTATTGGCTAGCCCTCTACTTCTACAAAATCAATAGCTTTGCCATAGTTCTCCTTAGTGGCCTCATCTCGTTGAATCTAGTCAATACGACCTCTGACTCAATAATCATTGAACCACAAAATCAAAGTGGTCCTTATTTCAATTTTTTAAGGGATTCCTTCTAACTAAGGCTGAAAATCAAAATCTTCAATTTGATCGAGAAACCCCACCCTAGACCTTATCCAAACTACACTTATTTCACCATTACTTTTTAACACAGCATGAAAGTTGAGGACCCCTAAATTCTCGACTTGCATGCTTCTTGCAACATCCAATGGTTCTCTAGATCTTTGGTCCACGATACTTTACACTTAATATATTGTTTTATGGTTAATTTTTGTCCTAATTTATTAGGAACGATGAGAGAATGATCAGATTTAATATTTGGTAAATGCCAAATAAAAGAGTTAAGAAAATGGACATCCAATATGCATTTACTAGGCAATATCTAATCTCTCTTATTGGTAGACCCTACTCTACGATTTATCTAAGTAAAGGAGTTACTCGTAAAGTAGTTATGGTTTTAGTTTAAGTTCCATTTCTTAGGGGCTGTTTGGTAATGTTTTCGTTTTTGTTTTCAGTTTTCAGTTTATATTTACAAAAAATTTAAAAACTATCATAAAAACTTGTTTGATAATTTTTTTTGGTTTATAAATGATTGTCTCAATTTGTAAATTTGAAGAAAAATTGTAAACTCAAAAAATGAGTTTACATTGGTTTTCAAATAGAAAACGGAAACTGAAAAAAATGTGGAGGAACAGTATTAGTAAGTTGGTGCCATGTTTGAAACTACGTACACGCAATTTTCAAGTTCCAAAATACAACGGTAATATCAAAAGTTTTCTCTCACTCACTCTCTGTGTTTCATCGAGAGCTTGAAGACTTGAAGATCAGGTCACTCTCTCTATTTCTCTCTCTATCTTTTTCTCTCTTTCTTCTCTCTCTCTCTCTTTTGTGTTTCACTGACACACCGATAGCTTCCATGGTTATTTCATTTTTTTTAAACAACATATTTATTGCAGATCTCTCTCTCTTTCTTCTCTCTTCTCTTTCTTTGTGTTTCACCGATAACTTCCATGGATTTTTCTTTTCTTTTTTTTTTTTTAAATTTAAAAACAACATATCTGTTGCAGATCTGTAAAGGTGTTGCAAATTTCTCAACTCAGTTGATTATAGGTCAATCTCTTCCTCTCCCTCTCTCTTTCTCGGTTCTCTCCCTCTGTCTTTTCTTCTTCTTCTTCTCTCTCTTTGTTTCACCAAGAGCTTCCATGGATTTTTCTAGGCGATGTAGTGACCGCCGAAGAACGAATTGCCGACCCTAACCACGTGGCAGCCGCTTTTCCTGTATGAATCGATCCCCTCATCTTCCTCTTCTGAACCACTTGACAATGAACACGACATGATCAATGATCAATCCTTCAATCTTCAATCAATTCAATCTTGTTTTTCTCAGTAGTTGGGATTGGATTTGTGGATTTGGATGGGTTTATATTGTTGTGTTTAGGTTTGAAAATGATTATAATAATACAGAAAAAGGAGGGGAGAGAGAGAGAGAGAGAGAGATGGATATGTATATGGATGGATATATGGGTTAGTTGTATAATTTGTAAAAGCCAATCGCAGAGTGACACGTGGCACCTAAAGGGCAATTTGGAGAATTAATGCAAGTCTTAAATCAAAGACAGACACGTGGCAGTTCATATTGGTAGTATCGAATCTACGTGGCATCGGAATAGTCAAGAGGCGCGAGATAACGTAGCCTAACGGTTATCTACAATTCAAATTCAAATTCAGAAGGGAAGCCTAACTGCAAAAGAAGCGTAGTGGGAGCTAGTTGAGCGAAGCCATAACCAGAGATCGTAAAAGCGTATTTCGACGGTTAGAAGACCACTTCGACTATTATCATTAAAGAGTATAAATAACAGAGAAGACTAAACAGAAAGGATCTAGACTCGGATCTAGAAACCAGTCATTTACTTCATATTTTCTTTCCAGTTTTATACTTCCAGTTCTTTATATTTTCAGCATTTCAATTCCTTTATTGCATTTCATTTCCTAGGAGTAGTTCTCAAGTAGTCATTGCTGTAAATCTTTTTAAGACTGGGGCCATTTCATTGTAAGTTCTTATTCATTCAATGAAATTCAGTTTCTAAATTGTTCTGTACTTATTATTTTTTATAAATTTCTTCTAAAACAATCCACTAGTAAAAGTCCTCTTCATTGAGACTGAAAGAATTTCAATACAATCGTCTGATAATTAGTTGACAATTATAAATTCTGTAAGGACTTATTAATCCTTGCTGGCTCGCTTAAAATTACACAATTAACCTTTGAAAGCCACAAAAGCCAACATATATTTTTGGCACGCCTAATGGGACTATTAAAAATGGCTAGACGTAGAGCAAGAGGAGAAAATGAATGCTTGGAAGAGGGTGTAGAAGGAGAGGTAGAAATACCTACTCCAGAGGACAATGATGCACCTATCCCATCAGAACCTCCACAAATGGTCGAACAGACCAACACTTCAGAATATACAACACATGTCCAGCACACTGGACAAGGCTATGAGACTAGACCTTCGGATGTCCCTTTAATCCAACCACTGAATCTGTGGGGAGGTTTAGTAGATGATATGGGACAACAACTAATGTATACAATGGAAAGATAGGCAACATCCTTTTTGGATTGAATGAATTTTCATCAACCAACTGTTGTAAGACAAAGTGAAGAAAATGTAAATAGTCTTCAGCAACGATTGGCTCGAGATAAACAAACTATGCGAAATAATGGACAAGTCAATGGTCAGGCCGGTAGTCACAACCATGAGAGGCCAGCGCCTATGCCTCAATCATGGTATGAAACTCCTTTGAGACCAATGGCCATTCAGAATGCACCATTCTCTACCAGTGCAATCATACAATTTGGTGGATCTGGGCTAGCCCAGGGTAATGATATAAGGGCATTTCAAAATCTAATGTTTGAAAACATGCCTGGCACAGGGGGTTTCACCAACCCTGTGTTTGAGTTTGCACCCGGGGGGTTGGAAGGATTTTCTACAATTGGAAGAGAAGCAACACTTCCTTCTCCTCCTATGGTACCTTTCACAGGACCTTTTGTCGCAGGGCAGGCCCCAAGAGGCCAGCCATACCTTCAATAGCAACTAGTACAGCAGGGACAACCAGCCTTGAATGTATCCATATATGGACCAAGAGGCCCACAAGCACATGGTGCTCCTCCAAACCCTGTGTTTGTCCCTCCAGTAGTGGTTAAACTAGCAAAAAAATATGGTTCGAAGGGACCAAATTGCTGATATAGTGTCACGACCCAAACGCGCCTCTATAGGTTTAGCGTCGTAACTGGCTAGTAATCCTTGGATTACCAAAGCTTCTTAACAGAATAACATATAATTACGGGCTGCGAAAGCAAATATACAAAATATGCATAGTCCATAAAATTGTGCAAGCATACATGGGAAAGAAATTTTCAAAACAAACTTATAATTATATATAGACATGACGTCAAAAATGCATTAGTCATACGTCACTAGAGCCACATATACGAAACTTTCAAAATATGTTCAGATTAAACATAAACATCAGAAAGTACAAAAATCTCGAAGACTCAAAACTTAGTCAGATCTCAAAAGGGAACCTCCACGGGAGGCACAACAGCTGGCTGACCACAAAACTTGCTAGGCAGCAACTTAGGCCAGGTCACATGCTTGCTCACCTACATACATAAAAATAAATAATGAGTAGGAACCCAGTGAATAATAACGGAGTAAAGAGTTTTAATGAATGATGTCCATTACAGAGTCAGAAATTAGAATTCATGTCACGCCCCACTTTTTATTACTCGGAAGTATCACCAAATTCATTACTTAATTCAATTTCAGAGATAACATGCGGAAATAACTCTTTAGTCCAATGAGTAGAAATAAATAACCATTCTCTCATTCGAATGCAAATTAAATACAACATGAGCATACTGAATAAAATGCCCGAAGGCTTACATCATTAAAGAATCAAGAAGAAGGGGGTAACCCTTTTACATATATGGCATTCCGCCAACACGAAAGAGGCCCCGTGGCCAACAAATAAGAAGATCGAAATCTTGTAGCACATCTTGCTTATTACCTAAAAAAGATTCAACAACGTGGGATGAACATATAGTCCAGTAGGGATCTCAACATGGCCCTCAACAATAACAACTTATAGATAGCTATGATCATGAATGCTCAATCTCATACTAGAATAGTAATGTGGCAGTTTAGACAAAATATACATAAGTATGTACTTTTCTCGAAAATAGCCATTTCATTCAACGCTATAAGCGATTCATCTTTCTTTTCATTACCCCTTGTTCCCAAACTTTCATAAACAATAACAACTCAAAAAAAAATTTCACTAAGCCCATTATTTTTCTCCCATTTTCCATACTTACAATAGATTTTTTCCTTTTTCAAAACGTACTTTCAAATACCCAATTTTCCTTCACATTTTCCCAAAATCTCATAATGGCATTTTGGTTTATCCCCAACACATTCATATCTATATGTGCATGCCTTTAATAGAAAGGAGATAACAAATCATCAACATGTATATAATCAACAAATGAGGTAACTCGGCCCTCCAAAACTGTAGCCATCGCAATCCATGATATACTCAGATACACTGAGACAAAAATAATAAAGTTTGCTCTACCAGTTAAATCAGTTCTCCAGGCGCTAACTGGAAGGTAACGGTACCTTTGATTATAAGCGCAGTGTATAACACTAATAATCACAATACAACAGAGCATAACCAACAAGTGTAATACATACACATGAACTATCAAGATACATAAGCAACGTGTTAAAGTATATGAACACATAGGTGTGTGGAGTACATCCCCTATCTCCTCCCACACATTGGAGTACATCACCTATCTCCTCCCTAACAATTAAACACATATAATGTATCGTAGCACTTCATCACATACAGTATTCAATCAACACCGGTGTAATGCGAACACAACTATCCAATACAACAATGTCATCCTCCACCAATGACCAAGGACAAAACCTCTAGATGCATGATTTTAATACACCAATTAGAAGACTCAACTATCATGAGATCTTAAACCCAACAACAACGCTAGTACGATAGGTAAAGGTAAAACCCCAAATGTGGGTATTTAACACTCATGACATAATAGTTCAATTTCCATATTCATTTTCCGAGACTCACATAGAGTTAACATTTCATTTTCCATTTTCACGATCAACTTTCATGAACTTTCCAAGTCAACATGTTACACCACTTATTCTCAAAAACACTTTTCCCATTCACAAAACCAATTCCATTCTTTTTATTTTACAAAATCAATTCCATGGATAATAAAAGCCATAATCCAACATGGTTCAATACATTCATTTCAAAACAACCCCAAAGCCATAATTAATCCTTTAGGCATTAATACCTTCACCCAACTCATATTAACAATAGTAATTTACAATTATTGTTCAACTACCCTCCATTTTAATTTACCAAATGAAAACATAATTTAGGGTTTTTCCCTCTTTCCACAATAACATGCTAATTTACACTCCAATTAGCCCAAAGAACTATCAATGATAAAATAATCATTTTCAAACAACCAACCCTAGGTTCCCTCACATGGTTTTCAAAGAAATTCAACATGATATGATTTTCATGCAATACCAAAATTACCACATGTCTATCTATAGACGGAGTATTGAAAAGGAACAAGCAGAATCCCTACCTCAAATGGAGAATCCAAGGGGAAGAAGAGTCAAACTCGGAAGTGCTCCAATCCCAAAGTTTTTCGGATCAAAACGAAGCCCACGCAACCCTCTATCTTTCTTACAAAGAGATTAGGGTAGGAACACCCAAGAACTAGATCAATTCCTAGAGAGAAGGTAAGTGTAGAGAGAGAGAGAGTCGAATCTAGGGTTTTGAGACAAAAGGGAAATCAAAAAGTGAAGAAGAAGCTGCTGCTGCGAACTGATATATACGTTCCTTGCTCGAGCAAAGGAGTGGTCGCTTGAGCGACCAGACACAAAGAAACCTCACTCGAGCGCACAAAGCCTGGCTCGAGTGAACAACACGAAGCTTCAGGTCTGCAACCCAAAAGCACGCTCGAGCGAAGAAGTCCAAAACATACAGCTCACTCGCTCAAGCGAAGAACATCTCGCTCGAGCCAAGGCTGCGTCTGAACAAAACCTGAAGACATGAAAAGCTCGCTCGAGCGTACAAACCCTCGCTCAAGCGAAGAAGCAACGACACAAGGCTCGCTCGAGCGACAAAGTCCTGGCTCGAGCGAAGAGGCTAAAAACTAGACAGCAACCATATGCTTTCAATCACAACCAACCTGAAACGAACCTGTCCAAAACATCCTATAACTCAAATACAAAGTATTGAAGGACGGAAACAAGCTAAATACAACAACCCACATCTACGGAACCAAGTTCGGAATACAATACTCAATGGAGGGAAAACCGAGATCGCTATAACCTCCCCTCCTTAAAGAATTTCGTCCCCGAAATTAAGAACACGCCAAAAGCACAAGGCCAACTGATCACAAAGCACCCAACACTCGAGTACTAGGAAAGAAACTATTCTCGCAACAAACCTCCGGTTAACTCTCACCAAAGAAGGGCTTACCAAGGAAACATGTTCCAAAAGACAACACTCAGGCACAAAAGCTCCAACAAAAACAAACCCTTCCAGAAACCAATCACTAACATCCGACTAGTGCTTCAAGCTAAGTCACTACTCAACAACATAATTCCCAAAAAGGAAACCAAAGCAAATCTTTTGTATAAATATAAGAAAAATCATTTTCTTGTTCATGAGATATTTCTCAAAGGTAGTCAAATTTTCAAGGTTGACATTCCGAATCAAATTTTTTATTTTCCCAGTGAAACTCAAAAGTTTTGTAAACATTTTTCACAAACACGGTGTTATCTAAAACACATAATCATCCTCAGTTTATTTGCCAAAAACTATTCATTTGGAATTTCCTCATAACATTAACATTAAATCAAATTTCCAACATTTTCCTTTTAACTACGCCCTTAGAAGGCCAAAACACAAGGAAGAACTTGTTTTCCATTCCTTTTTAAAATAACACTAGCAACATCCATCACTCACACGGCGATGTTACAACCAACACATAACATAACATTTCTATAATGATAGTTAATAGAAATAAACACTTTGCTATCAGCACATAAGGCATAAGAAATTCATGGTTTTGCAATTTCATTCCACCTTCCTCTACTTGACCAATTTAAGATCATAAACATGGCTCAGAACCTGGCTGAACAATTAAATGGGACTACAGCTCACAAATAAACATTTCAATGCTACAGTTGACACACATAACTGCTGTATCAATGGAGTCCATCTCCCATCTCCTCCCAAACAAAGGTACATATAAAAGATGTATTCAAACACTTATCATATACAATGATCAATCAATACACAGATTTGATGTATTATTCTAACCGTCAAATTCAATGACAGAACACGTTTGATTAGTTTCAGTTTTCCCTAATCAACATACAATGTCTACAACAATCATGACTATCCTCCAGGTGACCAATGCCAACCCAAACCCGATGCTAACAAGCTGACTAATCAACTCAATAAACCACCACACTCAGTAAACCACACACGGGTGTGCCACTCAACACCATTTACCCCAAACACGGAGTTCCCTACACAAACCCCAAATGAAATCTCACCGGACTTCTCAAGATTGAATCACACCGTCACTGTTTCTAAGGGAATCACCACCCCCCCATGGCTACATAGCAAGCCTGCCCATCTCCTCAACTCAAGACCGACATGGTCAACCCCAATCATACAAACCCGAACACGAAAGACAATTTTGATCAATGATACTTTCATTACCCGAAAACACAATCTATTCTTCCTTTCAAAGAATGCTGCCAACATCCACTCATGAAATTCTCCTCCTACTCACAAACCATACCTAAAAGCCAATAACACCACTAGCTCATCTCACCCACACATAATCACCAACTGATAACAAGTCACAATACGAACACTACCCACATACATGACTGATGGGATCACAACAAGTTCACTAATTAGCACAACCCAAGACACTAAACGATATACCGGTACCATTCCTGTTATCCCGAAATACAAATCTCACATAACTTTGCCCATACCACACAACTCTCAAAACCATCAAACCAATCACATTCACCTACAGATTTCCCGTTCTCAACAAACAACTTTTAAACTGAACAAGGTTCACAGGCCATCACATAACTATCTCATAATTCAGTACCAAGCATACAACAATACTAGGATCATCGATCCCATTGACAACTTCTCAATATAAATAAAAGAAGGTTCGAGATTCCATGCATGCCCCAATATGTGAGGATTACACAAACAACAACATGCATACAAAAGCATTACATAATCATGATGCCTCAGTATCCAACAATACACCGGTCAACAACAAAATGATTCACATATTCATCACCGGCCAATAATACAAAAGTCCCCCTCCAGGGTAGTACTATAGGGTTAGCTAATAAGTTGCTCCTCGCGAGGCTCTCGAAGCCTGGCCTGCACGTTTCTGGTACCAATAACGTCCCTGACTGGATGGGTACAACTAAGTCTGACTAGGCTTTGAAACACTTGTAGAATTCATACGCAAAGGGCAAAAAAATCTACCATGGCCCGGCTGAGCACAAACAAAACAACCAACAGACCCCCTACTCTGGGACTGGTCTGAAATCTGAACCTTCCTGGGCCTCCCAAAAGAAGAGTCTGAAACCCCTGGTGAAGAAAATGATTTAGCCTGGGACTGAGCATATTTTCGCCTCCACCCCTTACTGAGCCTAGAGTGCTTGTGAACCGTAGGAGTTACCGAGATGGCCTCCTCCCTAACCTGACCAGCACTCACAACCATGGCCTCCACGTGGGCCGTTGCCTCAACTAGACTATAATAATCCTTCCAAAAGGATCCAGCTACCTTCTCCCAAATATCGAAACACAACTGACTTTCAAACTCATAACAACGGTGCTCCTCTGTTGCCACCAACTCTGGAGCGAGCCTCGACAAACTGGTAAACCGCATCTCAAACTGTGCCACGGGAGTAGCATCCTGACGCAACTTAATAAACTATTCCCTCAACCTTTCCCGAGCAGAATGAGGGAAATACTTGGCCCAAAAGGCCTCGATAAAAGCAACCCACGTGCTACCCACAGTATTCTTAGCATACTTCCACCAATAACTCGTATCACCCTTTAATTGAAAAGTCGCCAAAGAAACCCTCAACTCCTCATCTTTGACTCTGAGCATATCAAGAGTCTTGGTAATCTGCTCTAACCAACTCTCTGCCTCCAACGGTTTGGCCTCCCCCACAAACTCTGGTGGGCTGGAGCGAAAAAACTCCTTAGTAAGCTTGAGGGCACGCCCGCTGCCACCCTCAGTGGGAGCTAGGGCGTCCTGCACTGCTCTTATAATCTCGCGTGCAACGTCCTCGCCGACAGTTGATGCTGCAACGACGGTTTTTAAAAGAACAGTTGTGCCTCTCCCGGCACTCCTACTACTCACTCGACCTCTACTCCCTCGTGCAGACATCCTATAAAATCCAAAACAAAACCACACTTAGTGCTCAACACAACAGCCTTCCCCAAGGCACACACTTATTACTCTAAAGTCACAAGACACACTTAGTCTCAAGACATATATTACGATTGCATATAAATATCTAAACATTTAAACACATAACCGAATCAAGTCCACAAAGATAGCCACTCATCCCGGAACTCTCAAGGAACTCCTACCAGAAACCACGTTGATCAGGCGTGTTTCCAAGAGGACCTCAAAGCAAGTTCACCAGCTATGAATACTATCCAGGAAACTTAATCCCATGCTCACATAAATGCAACACACAAGTCCTAACATTCATGTCAACTATATGCAACGTCCTCACCATACGTAGTACACCCACTGTGGTAAAAACCACTTCCCACAAGCCCAAAGTATTCAAACCCGGCTCGCTCTGATACCAAGTTGTCACGCCCCACTTTTTATTACTCGGAAGTATTACCAAATTCATTACTTAATTCAATTTCAGAGATAACATGAGGAAATAACTCTTTAGTCCAATGAGTAGAAATAAATAACCATTCTCTCATTCGAATGCAAATTAAATACAACATGAGCATACTAAATAAAATGCCTGAAGGCTTACATCATTAAAGAATCAAGAAGAAGGGTGTAACCCTTTTACATATATGGCATTCCGCCAACACGAAAGAGGCCCCGTGGCCAACATATAAGAAGATCAAAATCTTGTACCACATCTTGCTTATTACCTGAAAAAGATTCAACAATCTGGGATTAACATATAGTCCAGTAGGGATCTCAACATGGCCCTCAACAATAACAACTTACAGATAGCTATGATCATGAATGCTCAATCTCATACTAGAATAGTAATGTGGCAGTTTATACAAAATATACACAAGTATGTACTTTTCTCGAAAATAGCCATTTCATTCAACGCTATAAGCGATTCATCTTTCTTTTCATTACCCCTTGTTCCCAAACTTTCATAAACAATAACAACTTAAAAAAAAAAATTCACTAAGCCCATTATTTTTCTCCCATTTTCCATACTTACAATAGATTTTTTCCTTTTTCAAAACATACTTTCAAATACCCAATTTTCCTTCACACTTTCCCAAAATCTCATAATGGCATTTTGGTTTATCCCCAACACATTCATATCTATATATGCATGCCTTTAATAGAAAGGAGATAACAAATCATCAACATGTATATAATCAACAAATGAGGCAACTCGGCCCTCCAAAACTGTAACCATCGCAATCCATGATATACTCAGATACACTGAGACAAAAATAATAAACTTCTGCTCTACCAGTTAAATCAGTTCTCCAGGCGCTAACTGAAAGGTAACGGTACCTTTGATTATAAGCGCAGTATATAACACTAATAATACCAATACAACAGAGCATAACTAACAAGTGTAATACATACACATGAACTATCAACACATATAGGCAACGTGTTAAAGTATATGAACACATAGGTGTGTGGAGTACATCCCCTATCTCCTCCCACACACTGGAGTACATCACCTATCTCCTCTCTAACAATTATACACATATAATGTATCATAGCACTTCATCACATACAGTATTCAATCAATGCCGGTGTAATGCGAACACAACTATCCAATACAACAATGTCATCCTCCACCAATGACCAAGGACAAAACCTCTAGATGCATGATTTTAATACACCGGTTAGAACACTCAACTATCATGAGATCTTAAACCCAACAACAATGCTAGTACAATAGGTAAAGGTAAAACCCCAAATGTGGGTATTTAACACTCATGACATAATAGTTCAATTTCCATATTCATTTTCCGAGACTCACATAGAGTTAACATTTCATTTTCCATTTTCACGGTCAACTTTCATGAACTTTCCAAGTCAACATGTTACACCACTTATTCTCAAAAACACTTTTCCCATTCACAAAACCAATTCCATTCTTTTTATTTTACAAAATCAATTCCATGGATAATAAAAGCCATAATCCAACTCGGTTCAATACATTCATTTCAAAACAACCCCAAAGCCATAATTAACCCTGTAGGCATTAATACTTCACCCAACTCATATTAACAATAGTAATTTACAATTATTGCTCAACTACCCTCCATTTTAATTTACCAAATCAAAACATAATTTAGGGTTTTTCCCTCTTTCCACAATAACATGCTAATTTACACTCCAATTAGCCCAAAGAACTATCAATGATAAAATAATCATTTTCAAACAACCAACCCTAGGTTCCCTCACATGGTTTTCAAAGAAATTCAACATGATATGATTTTCATGCAATACCAAAATTACCACATGTCTATCTATAGACGGAGTATTGAAAAGGAACAAGCAGAATCCCTACCTCAAATGGAGAATCCAAGGGGAAGAAGAGTCAAACTCGGAAGTGCTCCAATCCCAAAGTTTTTCGGATCAAAACGAAGCCCACGCAACCCTCTATCTTTCTTACAAAGAGATTAGGGTAGGAACACCGAAGAACTAGATCAATCCCTAGAGAGAAGGTAAGTGTAGAGAGAGAGAGAGTCGAATCTAGGGTTTTGAGACAAAAGGGAAATCAAAAAGTGAAGAAGAAGCTGCTGCTGCGAACTGATATATACGTTCCTTGCTCGAGCAAAGGAGTGGTCGGTCGAGCGACCAGACACAAAGAAACCTCACTCGAGCGCACAAAGTCTGGCTTGAGCGAACAACACGAAGCTTCAGGTCTGCAACCCAAAAGCACGCTCGAGCGAAGAAACGCTCGCTCGAGCGAAGAAGTCCAAAACATACAGCTCGCTCGCTCAAGCGAAAAACATCTCGCTCAAGCCAAGGCTGCGTCTGAACAAAACCTGAACACATGAAAAGCTCGCTCGAGCATACAAACCCTCGCTCGAGCGAAGAAGCAACAACACAAGGCTCGCTCGAGCGACAAAGTCCTGGCTCGAGCGAAGAGGTTAAAAACTGGACATCAACCATATGCTTCCAATCACAACCAACCTGAAACGAACCTGCCCAAAACATCCTATAACTCAAATACAAAGTATTGAAGGACGGAAACAAGCTAAATACAATAACCCACATCTACAGAACCAAGTCTGGAATACAATACTTAATGGAGGGAAAACCGGGATCGCTATAATTCATTTCAGAAACAAATTTACATTCACATTCTTTTACAAGCCAATAATAGAAATCAGAATATATACTTAATCTTATATTCGTTAGCGCTAATAGATCACATACGGGGCATCGAAGATCATGCTTGTCAGTTCCATAAAGGAACCTCCAAACCAGGTACGAATAACTAGTTAGTTCCATAAAAGAACCTCCAGCTGGGTACAGAAAATTTGTCAGTTCCATAAGGAACCTCTGGACCGGGAACATATAACTTACTTGAGCCCCCGAATACTTATCAAAATTGGACAATCATTCATAGTACAAACATAACATTTTATAGAACAGATCTTATTTCATATACAGAAAATAAGTAGAGTTGAACATAGCTTTACTAAGTTATTACTCATGATTAACAGATGGCTCTAAGGCAAACAAACAGAATGGGCAAATTAGATGTCTTATGGCACGTGACCTACACAGTTACAGAGCGAACACATACTGAATTACACATCCAGAAATATTAACTTAATCCTCTCTTATCTTGGTGTGTTTCTACTTCTTTATTCTCATTATTGTGTCTTAATCTTGGCCTAGGAATGCATAGGATGCAATGAGGATGCAAAAATGCATTTGAAAACACTTGGTCAAAAATGCTAGAAACAGGGGTCCCGCTCGAGCGCAACTTCCCTCGCTCGAGCACTCTGTAAACCTTGCAAAAGTACTGGTTAAGTGAAATCTTCGCTCGATGGCCGCTCGACTCTCGCTCGAGCGTGAGACTCATGCCCTCGCTCGAGCGCAACTCTTACCGCTCGAGCGGTCTGCAAAACATGCAAACTTTTGGGAGCATGCATTTTACACTCGAGGGGACTTCAGGTCGCTTGAGTGAAAGTGTAAAATCACAAAGTGGCCGCTCGAGCGCAGATTCTGCTGCACGAGCAGAAGTGCAGAATCTGGATTTTCAGATTGCATTTCGAAGCTCCAAACTTGAATTCAAAGCCATTTAACTCAATCTTTGGGCCCCAAAACTTGAGAAATCAGTTTAAACTTAAAAATATTAAGAGTTAAAAATCATTTCATGAAATCAAGTCCCAAAAACATGTCAGTTGTGCAAAAATTCAATTTGAAATGTAAGAATATGATATGAACATGACATGCATGTATTAATTTGAGTTCATAGCTTCCAAAACATGATCAAATGAGGTCCAATGGCAAGAAATGTTATGAATTCTTCAAACCGTGCTAGAATTACAACGTGCATGTGAGGAAAGCTTTGAAAACAACTTCCAATTGCTATGTAATATGCATGAATGTATGAAATGATTTAATTTTCTTCAATTCTAGCTCAAAACTCATGTTAATCCACTCAATTCTCTAGAATTCATGAATTTACCAACTCAAAAGCAAGACTAAAGGCTTGAATTCTCACCTTAGCTTCTCAATTTCTTAAGATTTAAAGGTAATCTTGAGCAATTCTTTAAGTCTCCAAGCAATGTCCTTTTCTACCTTAAGTTTGATCTCAAGTTCTTGGCCTCTCACTCGTTTTTGCTACCATGGATGTAGATATGAGAGTGTAAAGTGTGAATGAGAGTCCACTAATGCCTTATATAGGCTAAATTAATGGTTTAATTAAATGATTAATCAAGTTACCTAATTAGAGATAAATTATTCTAATTTAGTCGTTCTGAATCGAATTCTAATTAAACTTACCATGATGTTCTAAAAATTCCAAATAACACATAAATCAAGTCAATTTCTGAATCGGATGCCGATGCCACTACTAAAAAATGTATTTTTTGCGACCGCTATAAACCGTCGCAAATAATAAAAATACAGTCGCAAAAGACCTTTTGCGACTGCCCATGCGACGGCAAATGGGGGTCGCGAATGTGGGGGTGGCAAATACTTTTTGCAGCCGCAAAATAGCAGTCGCAAACTATTTGCGACCACCTAACTTACTTATGGCGACTGATATTTTGCAGTCGCAAAAAAGTTTAAAAAATGCCTACAATGTATTAGCGACCATCTTGTTACCGTCGCAAAAAATTTGAAAAAAAAAACATAAAAATGTGGCGTTAAGCAATAGCAATGGCCAAAACACAATCTATTAAGCACCAACAAGAAAAATAACAATGTAACGTTCACAAACAACAATTGTCACTATTCAAGAGGAGTCTCAGGAGCCTTATTAATCCATTAAGCTTCAAATAAAACCAAATAACTAGTTTCAAACAAAGCACAAAATACTATTTGAAAAACTCCATGCCAAGTGAAGATGTTCGACTAAAGAGGCCATGTTAAAATCCCATTCTCCCACAGCTCATTCCACTTCTCAATCTGCAATAATTAATAATAAAAAGGATTAATAGGTGAAGTTGCATTTTTTGCTTATCTATCCATGATTATACAAATTATTTTTATACATAAAACACATAAGTATACATTTGTAAAATAGTAATCAGAGTAAAGAGAGGCAGTAAACTAGCTAAAACAAAAAGTTAGGTGCCACTATATGAAAGTCAACAAAACTTAACCACAATAACACTAACAAAATGCTAATTTTGTATTGTCAAAATCCTATAGGATGTGACAAAAAGAAATAGACATCGTGGGAAAAGAAAAGCATACCAGCATCAGTCTGCTGACTACTTTCATCAAAACCCTGCATTTGAAATATATGATCAGACAAAGTTACCGAAGGAGTAGGTTAGCCCCACTGCATATATAGCATCCTCCATGAGTATGAAAAATGAAGAAATAATCCTTAGAAAGATTAGCCAACTCTAGAAACACTAGAAGGGGAAAAAAATTGAAGTTGGATCTTACATTGCTCAGGTCACCCATATACTAGATCAA
Source organism: Camellia sinensis (assembly GCF_055761805.1). Taxonomy (NCBI): domain Eukaryota; kingdom Viridiplantae; phylum Streptophyta; class Magnoliopsida; order Ericales; family Theaceae; genus Camellia; species Camellia sinensis. The sequence goes on from NC_138973.1 coordinate 42,186,734, forward strand.
CCGTCGTTATAGAAACTTTGACACTTGATCAAAAAATATGAGAGAAAATCTTGCATCCACAATCAACAGTTGACTCATATTATGAGAGAAAATCCTGCATCCACAATCAATAGTCTACTCATATTTTGCGCTTTCCATCAACTGTTATATCAGGATTATAAAAGAGAACTCCAAGTATATCCAAGTATAATGGAACAATTTCAAGACAAGTTTTCCCTCATTTTAGTAGGATAGAAGTTAAACAAATGCTCGATCCCGGATCAATGGCTTCAGAACTGACGTGACCTGACTAAACTAAACAAGATGACATTGTCAAAGCAAAGGAAGTAAATATTATCTTTATAGATAATTTGCAAGCCGACTTTGCAAAAGAAACAAACTCTAATTTTCGAGGCTAACTCAACTTTTGTCTATATAGATGAAGAATATCTTCACCCAATGACAAGTGTGGCAAGTGAATAAAGCCCCATTGAATAGCATTTTTGAAGTACTTTTCAGGTTTCATAAAAAGGAAGGCATAAAAATCAGAGAACTCTGTTTAGCTATGGACTTTCCAAGAATCATGCAAATAAAAGGCAAAAATGTTGATTTCATCACCTACCACCACCACTAGCAGCAAAGCTATGTCACCATTTTCAAGCTTTAGAACCTCAAATTATAGAATTATTATCAAAACCAACAACAAAACCCAAAAACCACATCAACCCAAATCAAAACAAGCCATTTTTCAAACCTATATCTTCATCTTCGCAGATCTAGCTAAAAACATCATAGACAAAGTTCAGGTACTTTGTACATCATTCATCAAAACCCATACCTAATTTTAAATTAAAGAAGAAATGAAGGTCAACATATATATATATATATATATACAAATTTATAGATAACATTGAATTCATATACAAAAAAAAAAAAAAAAAATCCTATTTGTGGCACCTTTGAAGTGTTGTGTTTTTGCTATTTCTTTGCTCCATGCTATTCTTCTTCTTTTTGATTTTTTATTGTCTTTTGTTCGTATAACCCTATTTGTGGCACATTTTGTCTTAACAAGCACAAACAAGATACTGAAAACCAATCTTCTGATGACAACTGAGACTTGTGTCTAAGATCACGACCCTAAGCCATGGCTAGAACCACATAAAATTTGACCCAACAAAGTAATAAAATAAAATAGTTTTATCTGGTACAACTTTAGACCTAATGTAAGAAACAACTGGTACCTCTCAATATTGGGCTTAGAATCATCCTCATCATCGTCCTTGTCCTCGTCCTCGTCCTCGCCATCTAGGTTAGGCGATATGTCAAAAGTAGAATTCAACTCTACATCAAGAAATGCAGCAAAGTCCTCACTGCTTGACGAGTGTACTGGAGAATCAATCACAAGACTCATCTGAAATGCCATCCAAGCAATAAATTAACAAATCCATTTGACGGATTTTAGCAACAAAGTACTTTTCAATTATGTATTTCTAAATTCATGGAGATTATTGTGATGTTAGAATACAATTCAAATTCATGGAGATTATTGTGAATTTAGTAACATCACCAAATTTCAAACAAATTAACAAATCCATTTGATGGATTTTAGCAACAAAGCCAATCTTAAATCTTGAAGCTATCCATAATCTCATTTTTAGCAAAAACTGCACAATAATATAAATCGGTACTTCAATAAATTTTCTAAATTAATATTATTATTAAAAATAATTTGCTTTACAACCGACATTGAACCTGCTCTGATTGAAAATAATTTACCTTCAGAATATAATCTGTCTGAAGAGTTCTTTTTTGCCCCTCAATTGAAGTCGCCTGTTAAATACCATTCTCTTTATGATTTTCAACAGATCTTTTGAAGTAAAATAATCAATTTATAGTTATGGTTACCTTCATGAAGGTGTCAATGTCTATGTCAGGGGCAATTCCTGCTTCTTTCTCCCTTTTGCTAACTTCCTTCATAATTTCTTCATTTCCAGCTATGTAAGTTAAATCAACTTGTTATGAGGGCAAGTCTACACCAATATGGGATATATATAAATTACGAAAGAGTGAAGGAACCCTACCTGCTCTACTTCCAACACCTTGACAGCGTGCAGAAAAATCTGTCGTTTCCCTCACAGTCATCTCGGGTTTGTGCAGGTCATATTGGCTTATGTAAGCTGATGGTTTCTGAGGTACAAACTCATCGAGCCTGTAGCTGTTGTAAAAGACTTCCCCCGCAACCTGAAGAAATTAAAAGGATTGAAAATGAAATACATTACAAACATTGTAATGATTGGCTTTTTCAAATTCATGATTGAGATTTCTGTCTATAGAATCCTTATTAATTTGAATATGTTGAAAAGATTGTAATGATATGATTTTTGATAATAACGTTTCTTTGTCGTTTCATATTACTAACTCTCTTCATAATTAGATTGGTTGGCTTTTTTCCTTTTAAAATCATGTGATGTGATGTGATATGCTGGGAAAACTAACCTTGACAGACTGGTTTAGTTTTCCTGCTAGAGCCAATAATAAGGTGGTTTTTCCACAGCCTGGAGGTCCAAGAAGAAGAGTGAGCCTGCATCCAACAAAAACGTCCATAAACATGAATGATGGACTCTCTCTTCTCACATAAATATGAAATCTTCTCCTGTTGATACTATTTTTTTCAACAATTTTATGCTCATCATCTTTTTAATATTACACAACTTGGCTGAATTGGATCCATAAGACAGCCTAACTTTTCTGTCTTCCCCGCTACACAAAAATTTTAAGTATATTAAAGAACTGTCATTTTTTCTTCTTGTTTTTGTTTTTGTTTGTGTCATTTTTTCACACACACACACATACACGCAGGGAAGGGATAGTTTCACTGTGTTATACAAACAAAAGGTTCCCAAAGCTATGCCAAAACTAGCTATTAATGAAGGAATTTGCTAGTTCATCAATCTAATGACTGTTTCCAAAAATTGTAATATTGGTATTTTGTCAGGCCATCACTATGTGTTATGATATTCTTTGCTACTAAGCCTAAATTGATGCTGACATAAGATGGGATTCATTCCTCTGTCTGGAGTTGTTGAGATCTCTAGCATTTTTCAATAAATAATAGTTAAGGGAGGTTACTATATTCACAGTTTTATATCTACAGTATTTCTAAATCTCTTTTATATGGTAAGTTGATTCATATTCTTCATAGCTCTCGATTTTACATGGTAAGGTTCCTTGATATGGGAGAGAGGACCATAGGTACAATCAGTAATAATAATAAAACCCACAAATCTAGTACCATGCATATTTAATTTAATACATAAAAAAGCATATAATCATTTCATCTGTGAAAAGCCTTGTGGACACATCTAATTTTAACTATGGAGGTAAAGCAACTTTACAATTAATTACCAAAGTTAATAACCAACCAAATATTTTTCACAGCCTTGTGAACTGGTGACCTCATTGTTCTACCTTTTCTCTCAAATGGAGGGAGAGAACGGGTGTCGTAGAAAGAGAAAATTGATAGAGAATCTGAAATGGGTACTTAGAGAGAAACCAAACAGAGAGAATCCAAGGACAAAAAAACGAAAAAACTACATCCCCTTTTGTCTATTATTCCACTTTCCTGTGTGTGTTTTTTTCCTCCTCTCAGTAGCATAGCGGAATAAAAAATATTGATTTGTAATGACAAAACCTTACTCAAGATAATGGAGTAACATTATCACCAATGTGGGATTATGGTAATGACTAATTCTTCTACAACTAATGTATGTACAAATCCAATTACAGTGTCACTGTTAATGAAAACCAGAAATATACTCATACCTTTATATATACCAGTTTTCAGTTGTTCAGCATATTTGAAAGTTCTCCAGTATTAGCTGAAAACAGTGATTAGTTGCTACCAGCTAGGCCAACTAAATGGCCAATCTCATCTTCAAGGTGTGAAAAGTGAGTCAAGAACTTGTCATGAAGCTCAGAGCAGTCAAAATGATTTTGTTGCAAATGAGGAAGATGTAGACACCCCATTTTTGACCGACCTTAAGACTCAGACGTCACTGATTGAGCGCTTGGTGATGTTGCATAATGTGCTCGTTCAGAAGTTTCAGAGTTGCGGCCGTGAGCCCTGCCTCCGGACTTCCGAACCCTCTTTTGTGCTTTGCCTCGGTTTGCGAACCAGGCTCGGTTTTCTTTGTTTCTTTTCCTGAGGGGAGGGAGAGGTCCCGTAGACCATCTCTCAGTGGCCGTGGGCTACATTCTGTGGCCGTAGACCATTTTGCCCATTTCGGAGCCCGGTTTCCGATTTTTCGGAATCGTTGGCCGTGTGCCTCGGTTCGGGACCGCCTAACCATCTCCGTTTGCCCCGGTTTTTGGCATACTTCCTATTTTCTCCCTTTTGAGGGACACTGGGGTCTGAGAAACCCACTTCGTGGCCGAATGCCACTTTCTGTGCTTAACAGCCCATTTTCGGGACCCCGAACCGCGCGTTTTGGCCCCCGAACATTCGTTTTGCAACGGTTTTCGTTCATTTTTGGCAGGTACCTCTGTTTTATCACCGGGAAGGTCACTGAAGGATGAGAGGCTAGTAATTGTTGCAGCAACCAGTTATATATCCTCCGACGCCCTCCGACGCCCTCCGACGCCCGTTTTTCACACTTCCGGGCTAATGTTGAACACCTTGGGCCCATTTTCTTGAACTTTGAACCACATATTTGTGATGTACACACATGGGAGGACCCTAAAAGTTGGTGGCCGGCCACTAATGTTGCTTGACCCTTTTGAGCCCCTCCTTCCGGGCTAATGTTGAACACCTTGGGCCCACTTTCTTGAACTTTGAACCACATATTTGTGATGTACACACATGGGAGGACCCTAAAAGTTGGTGGCTGGCCACTAATGTTTTTTGACCCTTTTGAACCCCTCTTTCCGAGCTAATGTTGGACACCCTTGAGCCACTTTCTTGGACTTTTAACCACAGGGTTGTGTTGTACACACATGGGAGGACACCATCATGTGGTGGCCGGCCACTAAACCAGCTTGACCCTTTTGACCCCTAGCCGGCCGGCTAGGGGATGTGGCCGGCCGGCCACCTGAAGCAAAAATACCTGGCCGGCCATGATCCTCACACTGTTCACTTTACAGCTGTATAGCTTTATCCCCCAGAAAATATCTATATCCGGGGGATATTTTGTGGGGGAAAGTTTGCCTCCTTTTCCCCCCACCTTTACACCCTCTTTTGTTCCATATAACCAAGGGCAAAACATCATATTTTGGGGTTAGAAAAAATTGTCTTCAAGCCTCAATACACATATCTCCCTCCATCTTTCTCATTTTCCTAAAAATCCCTAAGTCCTACACCTTGTTTTCTTCATCACCACCAAGCTCTACCACCACCACTCCATTTCAGCAGCAAGGGGAAGAATTCCAGCAGCTTAGAGTCATCAAAGTTGGTCCAAGAAGCAACAAAAGTATTGATCTTCAAGGGTGAGTCCATTTCCCTCTTTTTTAGCTCATTTCTTGCAACATTTCTTAGCCTCTCTTTCTTATACATTTGAGCTCCGACCAAAACTGAAAGTACCCTTTTTTTGAGCGCATTTTCATGTCTCATGAAGGGCTCAACCCTGTTTGAGCCCCCCATCTTGCACTTGCTTCAATACCCTCTTTGTATGTCACTTTCTTGCATGCTTTTTCTAGCCTATGTGTGATCTATTTTGGAGCATGTTGTAAACTGATAATAGGCTTATTTTGAGCCCCTCTTCAACATTGAAGAAGGGCTCAACACTGTTTGGGACTTCCATGTTGTACTTCCCTTTATATCCTCTTTTTGGTCCCATTTTTGTATGCCTTGGCAGCCCCTGATGTTGCTGTTTTTGGACTTTTATCCGAACTAAAAGTGGCCTTATTTTGACCTCCTGAACATGTTTTATTAAGGGTCTTTTCTTGTTTGATGAATGTTTTGTATACCTCATGTTATAGCCACTTTTGAGCCTCATTTTTGCATTGCATTTCTAGCATATTTGTATACTGTTTTTGGGGCTTCCATAAACTGTAAATAGTCCTATTTTGGGTCCCTCTTCAACATTTTTGAAGGACCCTAACCTGTTTGGGGCCAGAAGCTATGAGTTTCTTCTTAATCTCATGTTTAGGGCCATTTCTTGCATGCTAGTTTTGCCCTATCTTGGTTTTCTGTTTGGCCATGTTTTGTACTGGTAAAATGCTAATTTTGGGGCTGCCTTGCTTCTGTCTTTACATTCCATGTACCAATTTTGCATGTTTGGTATAGCTATAGGCCATTTCGGGTGCCAAAATTCGTGTTTCGGGACTATTCCGTGCAACGGGTGTACTCTCGTCTCGTTTCGGGGCTGTTTTACCCCATATTTCATTGCTGAAAATCCATTAGCATGCTTGCATACCATTTTTGCCATATTTGCATTGCGTATACCATTGCCTCGGTTTGCGTGCCCGTGTGTACACATTTCGAGGCACTTCATTTTCATCCATCGGCCTCTTATGTGAGTGTGGCTGAGGCTCTCTCATGTTAGTATAAGTCCATGTTGCATTTTCCATGTCATTTGCATTGCGTATACCATTGCCTCGGTTTGCGTGCCCGTGTGCACGCATTTCGAGGCACTTCATTTTCATCCATCGGCCTCTTATGTGAGTGTGGCTGAGGCTCTCTCATGTTAGTATAAGTCCATGTTGCATTTTTCTTGTCATTTGCATTGCGTATACCATTGTCTCGGTTTGCGTGCCCGTGTGCACGTATTTCAAGGCACTTCATTTTCATCCATCGGCCTCTTATGTGAGCGTGGCTGAGGCTCTCTCATGTTAGTATAAGTCCATGTTGCATTTTCCATGTCATTTGCATTGCGTATACCATTGCCTCGGTTTGCGTGCCCGTGTGCACGCATTTCGAGGCACTTCATTTTCATCCATCGGCCTCTTATGTGAGTGTGGCTGAGGCTCTCTCATGTTAGTATAAGTCCATGTTGCATTTTCCATGTCATTTGCATTGCGTATACCATTGCCTCGGTTTGCGTGCCCGTGTGCACGCATTTCGGGGCAATTCATTTTCATCCATCGGCCTCTTATGTGAGTGTGGCTGAGGCTCTCTCATATTAGTGTAAGCCCATATCACATTTCCATGTCATTTAGATCGCATTCTGTCATTGCCTCGATTTGCGTGCCCGTGTGCACGTATTTCGAGGCATCTCATTTTCACAGCATAGTGCATACTAGGTTGTATCTTAGATCACATTCATGCATTTCCTCGGTTTGCGTGCCCGTGTGCACGCATTTCGAGGCATCTCATTTTCACAGCATAGTGCATACTAGGTTGTATCTTAGATCGCATTCATGCATTTCCTCGGTTTGCGTGCCCGTGTGCACGCATTTCGAGGCATCTCATTTTCACAGCATAGTGCATACTAGGTTGTATCTTAGATCGCATTCATGCATTTCCTCAGTTTGCGTGCTTGTGTGCACGCATTTCGAGGCATCTCATTTTCACAGTATAGTGCATACTAGGCTGTATCTTAGTTACATTCACGCATGTCATGCATATTGCATCGTGTTCGGAATAGGAGTTAGCCCGGGCACGGGAAACGAGGTGCATTTCGTACTCCGAGTGACGGAATGTATCTCAATTCCCCAGTCACCAACACTCCGGATTATCCATGATGGAGTTAGGTTTTAGCTGTGTTTTCGTGTGCATTCATCCTATATTGAATTGTGCATTTCGACTCCTCGGCCATCATGCCTTGGTGTGCGTGATTGGTGGCACGAGGATCGAGACATGCATATATCTGTGAAAATACATTGCTATGCCCCTTTCCTGCTCTCTGTTGCAGCAAAATGAAGAATCAGCAACTTTTCGGGGCTTGGCGCGCATTTCACGAATAACTGCTAAACAGAAGCTAATTGGGGCATCCCGGTGGATTTCCGCGCAAGGCAGCCCAAATGTACATCATCCATCAGAAGCAAGGCAGTCCCTGGTTTGCATGCCAGTTTTATTTATTTTCTTAGTTGATTTGTTAGTTAATTAGGAATTTGTATATTATTTGGACTGTAATATTCTTTTATTCGGGACTGTATTATTTATTCGGACCCTCTGCGCGAGGGCACAACTGTAATAAGTGTGCGTGTGTATGTTGTATGTCTTCCAACCCCACGTCTTTCTCCCTTTTATTTATCCGCTTATGATGGTTAGATTAGGGCATATTTTAATTAGCATACAGTATGACAGCATGTTTGCATTCATTCATCTGTTTTGCATGCATCGGGCTCGGCGCATCATACTAACTGCATTGTATTTTCAATTCCAAATTGAATACATGTTAGCTGTAGCATTCCATATGCCATGTTTAGAATAACCGAGCCTGCTATAGTTGCATTTTTGCATGTGTTGCATTAGGCATTTCTGTATACTTAGGATTCATGCATGATTTCTAATGAGTTTTTGTTTTGGCTTGGAGTACCCGGTGAGCTTTATGCTTTAGCATCCTTACATGCGTGTGAGTGAATGCCATGATAGCATGCTTACCATGAGGCAATATGCTTATGTGATATAACTGCCTGAATGCCTGTGGGTGAAGGTCGGGTTGTTTAAATTGGAACAAATCATCAACTGTAAGTTTCAAGCCCACTAGATAGTGGCAAAACCATCTTTTCTAAGCCCACCTGCGGGTGGCAAAATCTGCATTTTAAGCCTACCTGCGGGTAGCAAACCATTTTCAAATAGCGAACATGAAATGTTTTGTTCCAATTCAGGCGACTCAGTCTATACTTGTATGTTTTGCGCATCACATAGTAACCTAGGCTAATAACCGGAATAAGAACACACAATGTTTTCAAACATAGATATCATGGTTAGTAGAGGCCGATCTTTGATCGGGCGAGCGGGGGTGCTCACGAAGTGACCTTCCCCAATCGTACCCAAGTTCCCGAGCCGAGGCAACTTTGGTGATGACGGACACGTGGCCTTTGGCACCGAGTCAGGGTTTCCTAAATTTCCCATTAAAAAAACATTTAGGTGGCGACTCTGTATCTGGCAAAGCAGTCCATGTTTGGCACTTCTTTCAAAAAAATCTGTTTTTCTCAAAACGATTTGCCGGATTTGGACTCTTTGGTTCAGACTTAGAACCGTGACTACAAAGTCGAGTCCGAGCTGTAGCGAGGTCCCCCGCGGGCTTGTCTACAGTTTCTGGCGACTCTGCTGGGGAGTTAGAGAACTTGACTCGAACTCATGATATCTGTTTTTGACTACACTTGTGTGTTTCTTTGCATTACATTTGCATTGGTGCGCCTAGGACACCGTGTTTGCCATCTGCTATTCCTGAACGGTTTGCCGGAGGCTTGTCTTGTCAAGGCATGACCATAAGGCTGACCGGTTGTGGGCTCTGCCAGTATGGGAACACAAACCCCACTTTTACCGGGGCACCCTCTTTGACCATTCGACCTAGTGCATATTCGGATCCATAGTGACTATTCCAAACTAGGACAGGTTGCTTACCCGTTTATAGGTTGTTTGAAACCGCTGCGTGCATAATGAAACCCTAGCTCCTGACAAAATAGGACAGGGAAACCCTACCCCAACATATGGGTGTTTTTGGCTCTCACCTATCTGTTATGTGCCTTAGAGTACGTCTCTACAGGAATGCATGTATCAGTATATGAGTTTGGGCATCAGGCCTGCGGGCATCAGTTCAGTATTGTCAGTATCAGGCCTGCGGGCATCAGTTCAGTATGTGAGTTTGGGCATCAGGCCTGCGGGCATCAGTTTAGTATTATGGGTATCAGGCCTGCGGGCATCAGCCAGTATTTGAGAATTGGTTATCTGTGGGTATCAGATTCTGTTTTAGGGGACAGTGATACAGGGATAATAATCAGTGTTTGAGGACAGTGTGTATTCAGCTTATTGACTGTGTGTGGTTATGCCTGGCTGTGTGTCATGCATTTTATTTTAAGCTGTTATGCTGTCCGTTTATCTGTTTATTTATTTCCTTTTTGCTTTATTTATCTTTTGCTAGGTCAGTTCTAGCACAATTGCTTCCAACCCAGCAGGCATTCCCCAAGCACTTTGGACACGAGGTCGCCGACTCAATCGATCTGAGGATCTAATTGACGGACAGCCAGTGTTCCACTCTCTACCCCCCGTTGTCAAAAGAAGGCAGAGAAAGCGTAGTGTATCTGAACAGAGATCACCAGAACAGTGGTTTCCCCCATTAGTGGACAGTTGGATTGAGATCCCCATCATTGCTACAGAGCTAAATCTGCCAGTAGTTCAGATAGATCAAAACAGTATGGCAGCACCAACAGGAGTTGAGGAGATGATGCGCCAAATGCAAGAAACCATGCGGGCCATGCAGCAGGATGTCGTTCGCCGAGATGAACTCGCCAAGCAACAGGCCGAGATTATGACCCAGCAGGCTGAGTTGATTACCAGACTGCAACAACAGAATACAGCGTCTGCTTCACAACAAATTCCTCCTCCGGCAGGGGCTCCATTACCTGAGCAGACACCTGCTGTTCAGAACGCTCCTCCAAACACCCAGAATATTGTGCCAACTATCCAGAACCTACAAGAGGACACTAACCTCCCAACGGGTCCAGCTCCGCCCCCACTTCCGCCACAACTGTCCAAGGTCCATACACCCAATCACCCGGACTCTCCCTTCGAGTTCGAGGTTGATCATACAGCTCTGAAATTGAGCAAACTTGAGAAGCTCTTCAAGAAATCCCAAGGGGTCAAGGCTATGCCGGATATCGAAGACGGATATACCGAGGAGGCTGTAACACTCCCCGATAGGTTCAAAATGCCACAAATCGACCGCTTTGACGGGACCGGCGACCCCATGGTCCATCTCCGACTGTTCGCAGACATCTTGCAGCCAATGGGCCTGACACGACCACAGAAGCTTTCACTATTCGGCCGAACCCTGTCGGGTGTGGCCGCCCACTGGTACGCAAAGTTAGAGGATGAAGTGAAGAAGAATTGGGATGAAATGGCTGAGGCCTTTGTCACGCAATATTCGTACAATACTCAGATCGAGATTACAACTCGTGATCTCGAAACGACAAGGCAAGAGCCCAAGGAAACTTTCTCAGATTTTGTAATCCGATGGAGGGCAAAGGCGTCAATGATGACTTTAAGGCCCACGGATAAAGATCAAATCCGGATGATTGTGCGCAATCTCCACCCAAAGTTGATGCAGAGAATGATTGTAATCCCCTTTCCTACTTTCTCAGATTTACATGAGATGGGGGTGCAAATCGAAGATGCAATGAAACATGGTCTGTTTGACCACGACAGGGAACAACCGAGGAGGACTTTCAACCGTAACAACAATGTGGGCCCGAGTGGCGCTGCAAATACAAGAGCCTCGGAAGTTAGTATGGTTACCACCACTCCCCCTCTCCCTCCAAGGCCCATGGCTGCCACACCCTTCTCCAGCGCGTCCGGAAGCAACACACAAACCACCAGATTCCAACCTCGAGGCCAAAGAACCTTCACTCCACTATACATGCCCCTGACCAAGGCTCTAGGGGTATTGATCAGAAAGAAGCATTTGAAACCTCTGGAGCCAAAGCCACTACCAAATCCACTCCCTCCCTCTCATGACCCGTCAAAATACTGCGCATATCACCAACAACACGGTCACGACACCGACCGTTGTTACAGATTGCGTCATGAGATCCAAGATCTTATCGACAAACAGGTGATCGCGCCTCCCGATAAACCCAATGTCACAACCAACCCTCTCCCATCACATAACCAAGCTCCCCCTCCCAACAGAATTAATTTTATCCAAACTGGGGTCGCATCTTACGATCCCAGTATCTATATCACCCCATCCCACCTACCCAAGCCGGAGGTGTTCCTCCCCGACTGCACTGACTTCTTGTGCATGGTGGACATCTCCAAAACCCAACCAGAACCGATTGTGGTGACCGTCGAAGATGGGGCAGGGCAGATTTCGGGAGAGAATGAGATTGTTGAATCTGGGGATGAACAGAGTTTTGCTGGGGGAGCCTATGATCCAAGCGAGTACATCCTATCAACGAGCCGGATTGGGCTAGGTATAGAATTTCCAGAGACAGGAGAGCTATGCATGATCCGGGGAGATGGATTCAGGCAAGGGGCATATGATTTGACAGCTATAGAGGAGGACTTTGCCGACCTACAATTTTTCGATGACCAGGAACCGGGGGATTCGGCAATCAACTGGTTCGACTATGAGGAATCGGCAGAGGCCACTGGATGGCTCGAGAATCAACCAGATAAAGTAGGGGAAGCCCAACCAGAACGGAGCCCGGCAGGGGCAGGGGTATCAGCTGTGGCCGGAATGGCCGAAAGTCAAGTTGTATCGCCGGAGAGCGCCGGTGCTAAGAATTCCGCTCGAGACTTGGGCATTATGGATACGGGAATTGTTGAACAACCAGCTGTACTGAGGCAGTTGGAACAAGAAAAGTTTGAGGAGGCCGAGAGAATTAGGAAAGCTAAAGGCCCTGAGGGGACTGAAAGTGCTGTGTGCACGAAGATAGAGAATGCTGCGAGCATGTGGACAAGGAGTACTGCGAGTACAACTAAACCGGAGCCAGACAGGTGTCTGTTGGCTGCCGACGGAATGTGGTGGGAAGACGACGACTTATGTCTTGCCCACACGGATGAAGACTGGGGAAATAATCAACCGGATGACACTTGGTACCTCGACGAGGTTGACCACATGACGAGAAGTGGGCGGTACTTTAAACCCCCACACCTAGACCAACCCGAGGCATCCAGGAAGGATAGAGAAGCGGAAAAGCAGAAGGAGAAGCAGATTGAAAAGGAAGCTGTGCTGAAATAGTTAAAAAAGATACAAGCAGACATCTCCATCTGGGGACTGCTAATGGCATCACGAGTACATAGGGAAGCTGTCCTGTCTGCCATGGACAAGTCCAAACTCTCCATACACACCACGCCTGAACAGCTGGTTGGGCTGGTTTTTCCGAGAGGAGGTTCCCCGGCATTAACCTTTTCGGACAAGGAATTACCGCCTGAGGGCACAAATCATAACAAACCTCTCTATATCTCCGTGGAATGTAGAGATAAGTGGATACCGGTGGTACTTGTTGATACCGGGTCTGCTATTAATGTCTGCCCGACCAGAACGGCGTATGCAATCGGTTTGAAACCCGCGAACTTTGTCCCGACCACTCAAGTAATCAGAGCATACGACAATACCAACAGAGAAGTGATGGGGACTGTTAAAATTCAAACCAAGGTTGGTCCAGGACAACACAGCATTGAATTTCACATCTTGGACGTTCCCGCAACCTTTAACCTACTTTTGGGGCGACCGTGGTTGCACCAGGTCAAGGCAGTCTCTTCCACTCTACATCAGATGCTAAAGTACCCTCACGGGAAAGGGGTAGCGATCGTTTTTGGGAATTCATCAATCCATCCGCCGCCGGAAGTGTCCACACCTGTCTTGGAGATCGAGCACGGCACGGAGGATGTGTTTTTATCGGGGTTCACTTTGGCGGAGGCCCGAATTGTGCAGAATGTCATGGCTATGAATGAGGGTATGTACGTTAGTGCTCAATCTATCTACCTCATGAACAAGCTAAAACATACTCCCGGGATGGGATTAGGGAGAAGCGGCCGGAAGGGCGTCTCAGTGTTGGCCGAAGTGCCACACAACCCTCACACCTTTGGACTGGGTTATCTGCCCACCAAAGAGGACTGGGTGAGGAAAGGAAAAGAAATGGCCGGAAGAGCCAGGGCAAAGAAGGCTGGGAAGCCATTTGAGTTAATGCATAGGCCCATCTGGGGTACCCTAAACGGACGCTTCGTCCGGGAGGGGGAAGATTTTCCATTCTGCGGCTTCCCAGAGCCATGGCTGAACGAGGAGAGGAAGCGCGTGCCTGGTTTTGAAATCTTCTTCGACATACAATTATCTGGGGATGACGTTGCCGAAGCGCAGACAGACCCACCAACTGAGGTTGAGCAGTGTAGAGCAGTGGATCCTGAGAGCACAGAGCTTGAAATGGGGGTAGCACTGACGCGTCTACTATCAGATCCTCCGATCGGCCAAGAGTGCTTGGGGGATAACTCTTCGGTTTCTATGATTGGAGATGAAATAGCTGCGGGCTTTCCGGCGCCGATCTTGGATGCATCTATCGCACCTTCTCTCATCTGGCAATATGAAGAAGGCTTTTTATCTAGCAGCTCCGGGTCAGGTAGTGAGCCGGAATCTGATTCCACCGAATCTTGTGCGTCGGAATCAGATTCCAGCTCGACTGAGTCTGAGTCCGGTATTCCTGGGGGTGATAACCCGGATGCCACAGTCCTGTCTAGGTCGTCATTTTCATTTTCTTTTGAGTCTGTTGTAACAGAGGAATCTGACGGCTTGGAAATATTTAATGAGAATGATGTGGATGTGGTTTCTGAGTATTTTTCTGTGCCTTTGATTTATTGCTTAAATCAGGATTTTCAAAATTTTGATAAAAACAACGAGGAAGAAATTCCTCCGGTTTTGCAACGGTTAATTGATCAAGAGCAGGAAAGATTTGTTAAACCTTTAATGGATGAAATCACTACTGTGAATGTTGGTACTGAGAAGGACCCGCGGCTGGTCCAGATCGGGTCCACGTTGTCTTTGGAGGAACGCGAGCGCTTAGTCGCTTTATTAAAAGATTTCAAAGATGTTTTCGCGTGGTCCTACGAAGACATGCCTGGAATCGATCCTGAGATTGTACAGCACCGGATCCCTCTTGATCCCGAGGCCCGCCCTGTCAAACAGAAACTCAGAAGGATCCGCCCGGACTGGGCCCTCAAGATTAAGGAAGAGGTCACCAAGCAAATTGACGCAGGGTTCCTGCTGGTATCTGAATACCCAACTTGGTTGGCCAACATTGTTCCGGTGCCAAAAAAGGATGGCAGAATTCGGGTCTGTGTAGACTTCAGAGATTTGAACAGGGCCAGTCCGAAGGACGACTTTCCCTTGCCACACATTGATGAATTGGTGGATTTCACGGCAGGACACGCCTTCCTTTCATTTATGGATGGTTTCTCAGGCTATAATCAGATAGTAATAGCGCCCGAAGACCGGGAGAAGACTGCGTTCACTACCCCGTGGGGTACATATTGTTATAGAGTGATGCCATTCGGGTTGAAGAATGCTGGAGCTACTTATCAACGGGCAGCAACTACAATATTGCATGATATGATCCATAAAGAGGTCGAGGTGTATGTGGACGACATGATTGTCAAGTCCAAAGAAAGAGAGGGCCACTACACCGCCTTACAAAAATTCTTTCAAAGGATCAGAGAGTTTCGGCTGCGATTGAATCCCCAGAAGTGCACGTTTGGTGTTACAGCAGGGAAGATGCTAGGGTTTCTGATTACACAAAGGGGCATCGAGGTCGACCCTTCCAAAATCAAGGCCATCTTAGAAATGCCACCACCAAGGACTGAAAAGGAGGTGCGAGGCTTTCTGGGTAAAGTGCAATTCATAAGACGGTTTATTTCTAAATTAACCTTGACTTGTGAACCACTTTTTGGTCTCCTGAAGAAAGGAAAGAAATTCCAATGGGACGGCCGATGTCAAGCAGCTTTTGAACAGATCAAAGAATATCTACAGAACCCGCCCGTGTTGTCACCACCAGAGCCGGGGAGACCGTTGATATTGTACCTTTCGGTAACTGAGACTACCATGGGCTGCATGCTCGCGCAGGAGTCAGAAGACAAAGTGGAAAGGGCCATCTACTATCTGAGCAAAAAGATGCTGGATTACGAGACCCGCTATACACCGCTGGAAAAGGCTTGTTTGGCCTTGGTATGGGCTACCAGGAAGCTGCGGCACTACCTGTTAGCTCACTCTGTAATGTTGGTTTCACGTTTGGATCCCATCAAATATCTTTTCGAGAAACCAGCACTTACGGGTAGGCTAGCTCGTTGGCTGCTGTTGCTCTCCGAATTTGATTTGAAGTATGTAACGCGCAAGTCAGTAAAAGGAAGAGCGGTAGCAGAGTTCCTTGCCGACCACCCGGTTGAGGGGGATGAAGCGGTTGAGTACCTATTCCCAAATGAAGCCATTCTGCATATCGAAGATGAAACTTGGACGATGTACTTTGACGGAGCGTCAAACCAGTATGGGTATGGGATAGGGGTGTTGCTGATAGCGCCTGACGATTCCCGTATCCCTTTAGCATTCAAGCTCCGGTTCAAAGTCTCGAACAATGAGGCAGAGTATGAGGCATGTATTGCTGGCCTGGAAGCAGCCCTAGAACTAGGGGCAAGACGGTTGGATGTCATTGGGGACTCAAACCTTGTTGTGTCTCAAGCAAAAGGAGATTGGAAAGTCAAGGAGGAAAGGATGATAATTTACCACCAAACCTTGGATTTGTTAATTCCTCGGTTTGAGAAGCTAAATTTCACCCACCTCGTAAGAGAGAACAACAGGTTTGCAGATTCATTAGCAACTCTATCTTCTATGATAGACATCTCGTCCGGAGTCCGGATGCGTCCAGTCATTATTGATCAAAAGTTTGTGCCAGCATACGAGTCGATTTCCGCCATAGATGAGGCTCAAGACGGCAACCCCTGGTACTATGACATCTGGAACTTCTTGGAAAAGGAGACGTATCCACTAGGGGCAAATGCCAAGGATAAGAGGGCCATCAGAAGAATGGCTGCTCAGTTCATCATCTGCGGAGGTAAGCTGTACAAAAGGGGTCATCTGGGAATGCATAAGCTCTGTGTAGAAGCTGAAGAGTCAAAGCGCCTGATGGAGGCCATCCATGGGGGGGAGTGCGGTGCACATATGAATGGAGTATTGCTGGCCAGAAAGATCCTCAGGCAGGGCTACTACTGGTCAACCATGGAGGAGGATTGTATTAGTTTTGTTCGGCGCTGCCACAAGTGTCAAATTCATGCAAACCGCATGAACATCCCGCCGTCAAAACTGTACAACATGACTTCGCCATGACCTTTTTCAGTCTGGGGAATTGATGTGATCGGAGCTGTTACCCCAAAGGGGTCAAACGGGCATGAGTTTATCCTGGTAGCGATAGATTATTTCACAAAGTGGGTCGAGGCCCAATCATACGCGGTGTTGAAGGCGTCGCACGTCGCAAAGTTCATCAGAAACAACATCATCTGTCGCTACGGGGTGCCAAATGAGATAATTTCAGATAATGGTTCCCACTTCAAGAAAGAAGTGATAGACTTGTTGGAAAAATACAATGTGGCTTTCCATAAGTCATCTACATATCGGCCGCAAACCAACGGAGCGGTTGAGGCCGCCAACAAGAATATCAAGCATATACTGTAGAAGATGGTGGGAACCTACCGGGATTGGCCAGACAAGCTGCCATTTGCTCTGTGGGGCTATAGGACTTCAATCAGAACTTCTACTGGAGTGACTCCGTATTCATTGGTCTATGGAATGGAGGCTGTTCTACCCATCGAGATTGAGGTTCCGTCGTTACGAGTATTGGCTGAATGCCAAATAGCCGAAGCAGATTGGCAGCAGAGCAGATTCGAAGAACTCATGCTCTTTGATGAAAGAAGACTGAAAGCACTGTACCACATCCAAGGCTATCAACGCAGAATTGCCCGGGCTTTCAATAAGAAGGTTAAGTCCAGGAATCTGAAAGAAGGAGATTTGGTGCTCAAAGACAACCGAGCTCCCATCCACGACCCAAGGGGCAAGTTCAAACCCAATTGGACTGGTCCTTACATCATCAAAGCTATCTGGTCAGGTGGAGCTGTGGTTCTGATGGATCTAGATGGCTTGGAGTTCTCACAACCGATCAATATGGACAAGTTGAAGAAATATTACCCTTGAGAGGCTCGCTAGGCCGAAAACCCGAAAGGGCGACCTAGGCAAAAGTCAGAGCACAAAAAATTAGAAAATATAAAAACTGAGCTCGCAAGGTTGAAAACCCGCAAAGGGCGGCCTTGGCAAAAGTTAGAGCGCAAAAGGAGAGTGAAAATACTCGAGTGAACCTCGGCCTGAACTACGTAAGGCTTGATTCCCATCTTTGGGATACGTAGGCAACTTCACCTTGAAGTTCAGCCATAAACTTTTCCCCGATCAACTCTGTCCATTCTGATCATCTCAGTCATCTTTATCCATCAGCATTTATCGCGATCTCCGGTACAGTGCTGTTCAGACTAGGGGCAACTTTCCGTTGCCGCAACGGTGCAAAGTTACTCAGACTAGGGGCAACTTTTCGTTGCCATGCAGTGCCGCATTGTTCTTCAGACTAGGGGCAACTTTCCAGTTGCGAGGATCTGGAGTTGTGCGTCTCAGTGACAGATCTTCGGCGTGTCCAGTTCTGATCCACATCGAAAATAGTTTTGAAAAGTTTTAATAAAAGTCGACTTTGTTCAAATTAATCTTTTTACGACTAAGACCATTTTTGGACCAAAGCGGAAAATTTTCAGTACCATAACCTTCAATTTCATTGATTTCAAAATAGAGTTCTCCTGCTCTTGCATACAATCGAGGTTGCTTTTTTTAGTACATTCATAAAGAAAACTTGAAAATACTAATAAAGCAATAAATTTGGGGCATAGTTGAATCAAGTATCTCTGCGTCCCCTCCCAGAGCTGGACGAAGCATCTGAAGCCAAGATAGGCCCAACCTGTGCCTCCTCGTTGAGCCAATCCAAGCACTCGTCGGACAAAGTGCAACTGAAAGTAGAAGCAGGGGCCAGGAGCTCTCTAGTCCTCCATGCTGTGGCATATCGGGCAAGCTGTGCACCCCGGACCGGGAAAGCAGCTGGGTACTCAATCCCCTCCGGTGGGCAGGTCTGAACATGACCAAACTGACGCAGGAACCGGAACGGAAAATAAAATACGCAGTGTGTTAGACCAATCAATTGGATCCCAATCAGCTGGGACATACTATAGCTCATTGCCGGGAGGTTGAGCCAAGGACAACGCCAAGCGATGCGGTCTGCGGACAAATTGCACATCCAATCAAACCACCACCTTTCGTCAAGAGCATTGACTAGGCGCTGCCGAAAGAAGTAGCCTCGAGCTGAATAGGCCGGGCAAGAGTCCACAACCTGCAACTTATCCATTAACCATACCTAGGGGAGGGATGGAAAATGAGAGAATAAAGAACAGAGAGATGTACGATGAGAGAAAAGTAAGACAAGGGTTTTGTGAGAAAAACCGAGCCTGAGGGTCAAGTGATGTGAGCAAATATATATGTAAGATTGGGTGGGAAATATTACCTGCAACAGCAGTGGACTCCCAGCAAACCTAGTCGCCTCCCGGCGATAGACAGAATCTAAGCCCATCAGTGTTTCGGCCAAGGTCATGGCAATACAGCTCTTTCCTTCTCTCAAGCCTTGGGCAACTTCAATCAGGCGAATGCTAGCTCTGCCGAAGCCCGAGGAAAGCAGAAAGTGAGACAACAAACACAAGCAGAGGGCGTGTTGCCGGAAACCCTGCCAATAATGGTTGCTGCGGTCACCGGCGTTGGAAAAACGATGGATCAAGCCGAGAATGTCCAGTTCCCCACTGCAGATCAGAGATCGAGTATCATGCGCCGTGAGCCCACACATCCGCCCTAAAGCCTGGGCATGACCAAAACGGAGCTGGGGCAAGATCACTTTAGAGCATTCAGACTCCATTAGAACCTGAAAATCTTCGAAAGTGGGACATACCTCTTGGCCGCCGAAGCTAAAAACGTGCGTCACTGGGTTCCAGAACCTTGCCGCGGCATGGAGAAAAGGGAGCTGTAGCGGAGTACGGCTCAGCGTGAATAGTGCATTCAAACCAAAACCCCGGAAGTTCAGCTTTTCCGAGCCATCTAGAGAAGAGATCCAAGATGTGAGATTTTCTGCGAGAAACGCCTCCATCTTTGTCTAAAACTAAGATGAAATGAATGTTCCCGAAGTTGAGGCTTTTATAGGGGGAAAAACACTATTCACGGGACACGTGTCAAAAACTAGGTGGCTGCAGGAATAAGTGGCCGGCCGGCCACCTTTTCTGGCTGGCCGGCCATTCTCTTTTTCAAAAACTGACCGGCCGGCTCCCACTCTCCATAAAATTGGCCAGCCGGCTCCCAAAGGTGGCCGGCAATGCTGTAGTGTATCTCCTTGGCCCTGTTTTACCCTTCGAGGGAAAGTTTCAAGCATTTCCATGCAAAGGGAGAGTCAAAGGCCTTCATTTCCCTCTGTTTCGGATGCGTTCCGGTGCCCAGATCGTCCGAAGTACACTCTGTTGTTGTTGTTTTGATTATCGAGTTGTTGTTTTGATTATCGAGTTGTTGTTTTGCTTATCGAGTTGTTTGTCGAGCGGACGTGTTTCGTGTCTTCGAGTCATTGCTCTCTGGTTAAACAATCTTTGTTTAAATCTTGTTTATTTACGTTGTCAACACTGTTGTTTTTGCTTATCGAGTTGTAAACTTCCTAAGGTTCCGTTATATCTTAGTAAGTTGAGTTGCTTAGTTTGTTGCGTCGGTTCACTACCTGACTTGGTGATTACACAATGCACATTCCCATTCAATTTCATTTTTGTGCAAAATAAAATGATGCGATACGATGCTAAAAGTTTGAAATACAAACACCTTTTCAAAAGCTATTTCATTCCATCATGCTTTACAACGAACAAAGGTACAAGTTTTACGAAAAATAAAACTACCTAACAATGTGCAAAGTGCTACAAACTACTAGCAAAAACAAAAATAAAGCAGGAAACAGCAGCATCAATGTCCTCGGGAACGGGAATGAGAAGCACTCCTCATCCTCTTCTGCGGGACAACCTCTGCACCATCATCATCATCCGGGTCGGAGCTGTCATCCTCAGGATTCCCCTCAGCCTCGCCTCTGTTCCCCGAACCAAGACCGGAGCCCCCCTCCTCAGCAGATGTCTGTGACTGACGGTCGGTAGCCTCCTCCTCCTCCTCATCATCCTCCTCCTCCTCCTCCTCCTCCTCGTCAGGCTCCGCCTCTACAACGTGAACCCTGCGTCTGTGAACAGGCCCTCCTCGAGCTCCTCGAAAAGGCCTAGATGGCTCGGCTCCTCGAAAAGGCCGGGATGGCCCAGCCCCCTGAAAAGGCCCAGATGGCCCAGCTCCCCAAGAAGGCCCAGATGGCCCAGCTCCCCAAGGAGGCCCAGGTGGCCTGGCCTGCGGCTGACCGGACCATGAAGGCATCTGAAAACAAAGAGTTCAATTCAAATACATCAGTCCAAATATATACATCAGGTGCAGATACAAGCAAAGGCTACGTGAAGTGGGTGCATGTAAATACAGTGTACAAGTGGGGTGTGTGTCAGATGTGCTCTACACAAGTAGTCTATCGATGCAGTAGAAATCAGCATATCATCAGAAGTATGATAAATGCCAGAAAACTGAAGGGTACCTGAATGCCCGCGATAGACAACTGTGCCTCCCTCCGCAGGACCATGCCCTCAAGTGTGGCCACCAGTCCAACCACCTCCTCCATGTACCCTCGCGGTGGCTGCAAATATGAGCTCATAATCATCAGTGAATAAAAGAATGTCTAAACGTATGAATGATGAATGAAAAACAGTGGGGCATACCAGCGGTGAGTCACGATCAATGGCGTATCGATCACTGGGCATCGGAGGCTCTAGCGGGATCGGAGTCGGAGAAATAGCCCCATACTGCCACGCCATCAACTCAGTTGGCATATCTGGCCATCCAGGATGAGGATAAGTCGACGGAATCGGAGGAACCGGTCTACCCCCACCTCTAGATGCACCAGCCCCGCTGGTGGGAGGGGCGTCTGCAGCCCGAGCCCGGGCCTGGCCCGAGGATGACATACCAGCAGGCCTCGTCATCGGGGTACGAGCTCCCGTCAATGGAGGCATCAAATATGTATGGCGGTAAGTGTCGTAATCTCCCTCCTCGAGATATAGTAAAGCATCGCTACCCAGCATAGCGCCGACTACCTCCGAGAAAGAGAGCCTGTCAGCAGTCCGCATACTGACTAGGGGTACTGCGGGAGGATCCTGAGAAAGATACCCCCATACCTGACGCAGAAAGCGTTCCCCCAGAAACCATGCCCTGCCAACCGGCCCTTCGAGCAGGACCCTATACTGGGAAGTGTCCGACCCTCCGGTATACTGAGGTCGGAGACCATCACCCAGGGGCGCCCAGGGCTGCCATGTGATCTGCGGATGATAAATGCATAAACCAATCAGAAATCGGGAATATACAGAGCAAATCAAAGATGAAAATGAAAGGAACTTAAAGTTCTGAAGTACCTCCGAATGTCGCACAGTGTCAAAGTACTGTCGCAGGTAAATGAGAGTCTCTCGGGGTCTCGGCCGGTGCGGGCCCTCGAACACCAGTGAATATGGGGTCATGGGAGGCCCTGCCACCTCCAACTCTGGGGCTAAGGCTAGGAAGTATACGTAGACCCATAGCTGAGAAAAGCAGTACAAAATGTAAAGTACAAAGTGCTGAGAGCAAAATACAGACTGTAAAGTGCGCTGTGTGTGCAATGTATAAGTAATGAAGAGCAGAAATGTAAATCAAGGGGACAGAAAAGTACCTCCCAGGCTCTCCAATAACCGCCAAGTAAATCGCCCCGCCCGCGGGAGGTCGCGCTCATATAGTAGTAAAAGGTAGCCAGGCCGGCGTCACCCCAGTCATATCGACTGACCTGTGATAGGTCAACCAGAGCGCTCAGCAGATATAGCCCGACTGTATTCCCTCTATCGGCGAACAGGGTAGTCCCGAAGAGGAACATAAGGAAACCACGGGCGTACTGTTCCGTCTCCTCAGGAGTCTCGGGCACCATCTCCGCCCGCCGGAAGTGTGAAGAGAACCAAGTGTATCGGACTCTCCCAGAAGCCCTGTCAACAGGCGGGCGAGCCCCCAATAGATACATCCAGGCGGCCTCCCACTCGCCCATGTCCTCGTCATAGGGGATGAACCAACCTCCTATGCCCAGGCCGGTCAAGACAGCGAAGTCTAGAGGCGTCATGGTCATGTCTCCAGTGGCAGAGAAATGAAAGGAGTTGGTGGTGTCCCACCATCTCTCTACCAGTGCCGCCATCAGTGTCCTCCTGGCAGGACAACGTGACAACCCAATGCAAAAGGCCCCGAACCCTGCCAAGTCTACTAAATCTCGAACACCCTCCGGGAGCTCAGCGTACCAATCCCGCGCTGCGGTGGAACCATACTCCCGCACACTGCGAGAGCCAACCTGCATTCAGAATGAATACATGTGTCAGTATGAAATGAATGGGCTGTGTGCCAATGGAATGCATGAGCTGTGTGTTCAAAGTGTGATGTATAAGCGTTCAGGAAATTTAAGTTTGGGCTGCGTGTTCAACTCTAAGTCAGTGTGGGCTGCGTGTTCACTATCAATCTGGGCTGCGTGTTCAGGAAATTTAAGTTTGGGCTGCGTGTTCACTATCAATCTGGGCTGCGTGTTCAGGAAATTTAAGTTTGGGCTGCCTGTTCAACTTTTAATCAGTGTGGGCTGCGTGTTCACTATCAATCTGGGCTGCGTGTTCAGGAAATTTAAGCTTGGGCTGCGTGTTCAACTCTCAATTAGTGTGGGCTGCGTGTTCACTATCAATCTGGGCTGCGTGTTCAGGAAATTTAAGTTTGGGCTGCGTGTTCAACTTTTAATCAGTGTGGGTTGCGTGTTCACTATCAATCTGGGCTGCGTGTTCAGGAAATTTAAGTTTGGGCTACGTGTTCAACTCTCAATTAGTGTGGGCGGCGTGTTCACTATCAATCTGGGCTGCGTGTTCAGGAAATTTAAGTTTGGGCTGCGTGTTCAACTTTTAATCAGTGTGGGCTGCGTGTTCACTATCAATCTGGGCTGCGTGTTCAGGAAATTTAAGTTTGGGCTGCGTGTTCAACTCTCAATTAGTGTGGGCTGCGTGTTCACTATCAATCTGGGCTGTGTGTTCAGGAAATTTAAGTTTGGGCTGCGTGTTCAACTTTCAATCAGTGTGGGCTGCGTGTTCACTATCAATATGGGCTGCGTGTTCAGAAAATCGGAGTTTGGACTGTGCGTTCTACTCTAAGTTAGTGAGTGCTGCGTGTTCACTATCAATCTGGGCTGCGTGTTCAGGAAATTTAAGTTTGGGCTGCGTGTTCAACTCTCAATTAGTGTGGGCTGCGTGTTCACTATCAATCTGGGCTGCGTGTTCAGGAAATTTAAGTTTGGGCTGCGTGTTCACTATCAATCTGGGCTGCGTGTTCAGGAAATTTAAGTTTGGGCTGCCTGTTCAACTTTTAATCAGTGTGGGCTGCGTGTTCACTATCAATCTGGGCTGCGTGTTCAGGAAATTTAAGCTTGGGCTGCGTGTTCAACTCTCAATTAGTGTGGGCTGCGTGTTCACTATCAATCTGGGCTGCGTGTTCAGGAAATTTAAGTTTGGGCTGCGTGTTCAACTTTTAATCAGTGTGGGTTGCGTGTTCACTATCAATCTGGGCTGCGTGTTCAGGAAATTTAAGTTTGGGCTACGTGTTCAACTCTCAATTAGTGTGGGCGGCGTGTTCACTATCAATCTGGGCTGCGTGTTCAGGAAATTTAAGTTTGGGCTGCGTGTTCAACTTTTAATCAGTGTGGGCTGCGTGTTCACTATCAATCTGGGCTGCGTGTTCAGGAAATTTAAGTTTGGGCTGCGTGTTCAACTCTCAATTAGTGTGGGCTGCGTGTTCACTATCAATCTGGGCTGTGTGTTCAGGAAATTTAAGTTTGGGCTGCGTGTTCAACTTTCAATCAGTGTGGGCTGCGTGTTCACTATCAATATGGGCTGCGTGTTCAGAAAATCGGAGTTTGGACTGTGCGTTCTACTCTAAGTTAGTGAGTGCTGCGTGTTCACTATCAATCTGGGCTGCGTGTTCAGGAAATTTAAGTTTGGGCTGCGTGTTCAACTCTCAATTAGTGTGGGCTGCGTGTTCACTATCAATCTGGGCTGCGTGTTCAGGAAATTTAAGTTTGGGCTGCGTGTTCAACGTTCAATCAGTGTGGGCTGCGTGTTCACTATCAATCTGGGCTGCGTGTTCAGGAAATTTAAGTTTGGGCTGCGTGTTCAACTTTCAATCAGTGTGGGCTGCGTGTTCACTGTCAATCTGGGCTGCGTGTTCAGAAAATTTAAGTTTGGGCTGCGTGTTCAACTCTCAATTAGTGTGGGCTGCGTGTTCACTATCAATCTGGGCTGCGTGTTAAAAAAATCGGAGTTTGGACTGTGCGTTCTACTCTAAGTTAGTGAGTGCTGTGTGTTCACTTTCAAATTTGGGCTGCGTGTTCGACAAATTAGTGTTTGAGCCGTGTGTTCACCTCTTAACTAATGTGTACTGTGCGTTCGCAATTAATTAATGAGCCGAGTGTTCAGAAATTCGAGTGTTTAAAACTACATGTTCAGGATGCAAGCAAAGTACTATGTCATAAGCTAAACTGCGTGTTCAAGCATGGCAAAGGTGCGAAATGTACGAAAAATGCAGAAAATGAAGTAAATACCTCTCGGGCCTCATGAGAGAGGTGATGCTCTGGCTCTCGGAGAAGCAAATCCCCAGGTGCTCGCTCATCAAAGTGAGTGAAATGACGGAAAACAGCACGCGGAAGGACATGTGCTGGCGGAGCGTACCTCCCGGGAATAAAAGGTTGGGTCCTCGGGGGCAAAGTCATGGGATCAAAATCGTCCCCGGCACCCGGAAAGCCTCCACCATGAGGAGAATGACCCGCCATTTTCAGAAATTCTGCAAAAGGAGCAAAAATGAGCGAAAATGAGCCAAAATTAGGAAAAGTCAACAAAAGTCAACTCTCGAGAAATTGGAAAAAGTCAACAAAAGTCAACTCCCGAGAAAATCTTCCAAATATTGAGACAAACTTACCACAAGTGACGAAAATGAGAAAGGAAGCTCCGAAACCGAAATTTAATCAGTTCAAAGTGCTTGAAACTGAATATTTTTGCGGAAACAACTTGCGTGGGGCGTTGGAAAACGCGTATGGAACTCAGATTTGGAGAAGAAAGTGGTGTAGGAGGTAAGAAAAAAGAAGATCTCGGCTGCATTTATAGGCTCCAAGTCGTGGGATGAAGGAGCATAAAGAAAGGATGTGAAAGGACCAAAATGCCCTCGGATTTGGTCATATAGCCGGCCGGCCACCTTTTCCAGCCGGCCGGCCATTTCCTTTTTGGAAAACCGGCCGGCCAGCCATTCACTTTTTGTAAAACCAGCCGGCCACCTCCTATCCCTCATAAAACTGGCCGGCCATGTCCCTCAAAGGCTCACCTAGCTCCCTGCAAATTTTGAGGAAGATTGGAGTTCCCGGGACCTGAAAAATTCAAGAAAAGTACACTTCCGGTCGCGAAATTGCTCCGCCGAAACTTCAGCTTCAAGATCTGACATGTGTCTCATCATCATTCATCAAAATCAAAGTGTATCCTTTTTGAATGAGTTATAGCCTTTCCAGGAAGTGGATCGGAGGCCGTGATCGAGTCGCCTTCGCCGAAACACGCATTTTCGTACTCGTTATTTCATGACAAACGGGCACCCTGATTCATGCTCGTTTCGCACTATCATGCATATAACTTGCATTCTCATGAGCATACTTGCATTTCCGTGCACATTTCTTGATATTGGCATACCTCTATGCTTGAGCATGCGTTGTCACGCATGTTCCACTCTTGCATTGCGATGCATTCACTCACCGGCACTGCGTGTGTCAAACTTCCAGAATCACATTGAATATATGTTGGTAGCATACTGTACTTGTTACAATTTCTCTCTTTTGTAGGCACGATATTGTATGTACGGTTCAATTGAGGCTGGTGCGACCAGACGAATCGCGCAGGTATCGTATCTTCTCCGTGTGAGATGTGGCGGGGATTGAATAATCCTTCGCATTCTTAACTACATGAAATGCAGTTGTTGCTTTGCGTTCTTGCTTAAAACTGTTGCATCTATTTGCGAATACTTGCTTCATTACAGCTTGCTGCATTTGCACGATCATTGAGTTATGTTCGGCTTCTTGCATATCGCTTTGCATTTTGCCCCCCCTGCCTGCGGGCCTGCCTGCGGGCACATCTCTGCTTACTTTGTACGTTTGTCTAAGTCTTTGGCCTTGTCAAAAATGGGTCGTCTCTGGGCTTTGACATTCACTCCCGTCACTTGTGACTTTCGAGTTCTGTCAAAGAGGGGCAACTGTAGACACCCCATTTTTGACCGACCTTAAGACTCAGACGTCACTGATTGAGCGCTTGGTGATGTTGCATAATGTGGTCGTTCAGAAGTTTCAGAGTTTCGGCCGTGAGCCCTGCCTCCGGACTTCCGAACCCTCTTTTGTGCTTTGCCTCGGTTTGCGAACCAGGCTCAGTTTTCTTTGTTTCTTTTCCTGAGGGGAGGGAGAGGTCCCGTAGACCATCTCTCAGTGGACGTGGGCTACATTCTATGGCCGTAGACCATTTTGCCCATTTCGGAGCCCGGTTTCCGGTTTTTCAGAATCGTTGGCCGTGTGCCTCGGTTTGGGACCGCCTAACCATCTCCGTTTGCCCCGGTTTTTGGTATACTTCCTATTTTCTCCCTTTTGAGGGACACTGGCGTCTGAGAAACCCACTTCGTGGCCGAATACCACTTTCGGTGCTTAACAGCCCATTTTCGGGACCCCGAACCGCGCATTTTGGCCCCCGAACATTCGTTTTGCAACGGTTTTCGTTCATTTTTGGCAGGCACCTCTGTTTTATCACCGAGAAGGTCACTGAAGGATGGGAGGCCAGTAATTGTTGCAGCAACCAGTTATATATCCTCCGACACCCTCCGACGCCCGTTTTTCACACTTCCGGGCTAATGTTGAACACCTTGGGCCCATTTTCTTGAACTTTGAACCACATATTTGTGATGTACACACATGGGAGGACCCTAAAAGTTGGTGGCCGGCCACTAATGTTGCTTGACCCTTTTGAACCCCTCATTCCAGGCTAATGTTGAACACCTTGGGCCCACTTTCTTGAACTTTGAACCACATATTTGTGATGTACACACATGGGAGGACCCTAAAAGTTGGTGGCCGGCCACTAATGTTTCTTGACCCTTTTGAACCCCTCTTTCCGAGCTAATGTTGGACACCCTTGAGCCACTTTCTTGGACTTTTAACCATAGGGTTGTGTTGTACACACATGGAAGGACACCATCGTGTGGTGGCCGGCCACTAAACCAGCTTGACCCTTTTGACCCCTAGCCGGCCGGCTAGGGGATGTGGCTAGCCGGCCACCTGCAGCAAAAATACCTGGCCGGCCATGATCCTCACACTGTTCACTTTACAGCTGTATAGCTTTATCCCCCAGAAAATATCTATATCCGGGGGATATTTTGTGGGGGAAAGTTTGCCTCCTTTTTCCCCCACCTTTACACCCTCTTTTGTTCCATATAACCAAGGGCAAAACATCATATTTTGGGGTTAGAAAAAATTGTCTTCAAGCCTCAATACACATATCTCCCTCCATCTTTCTCATTTTCCTAAAAATCCCTAAGTCCTACACCTTGTTTTCTTCATCACCACCAAGCTCTACCACCACCACCACTCCATTTCAGTAGTAAGGGGAAGAATTCCAGCAGCATAGAGTCATCAAAGTTGGTCCAAGAAGCAACAAAAGTATTGATCTTCAAGGGTGAGTCCATTTCCCTCTTTTTTAGCTCATTTCTTGCAACATTTCTTAGCCTCTCTTTCTTATACATTTGAGCTCCGACCAAAACTGAAAGTACCCTTTTTTTGAGCTCATTTTCATGTCTCATGAAGGGCTCAACCCTGTTTGAGCCCCCCATCTTACACTTGCTTCAATACCCTCTTTGTATGTCACTTTCTTGCATGCTTTTTCTAGCCTATGTGTGATCTATTTTGGAGCATTTTGTAAACTGATAATAGGCTTATTTTGAGCCCCTCTTCAACATTTAAGAAGGGCTCAACACTGTTTGGGACTTCCATGTTGTACTTCCCTTTATATCCTCTTTTTGGTCCCATTTTTGTATGCCTTGGCAGCCCCTGATGTTGCTGTTTTTGGACTTTGATCCGAACTAAAAGTGGCCTTATTTTGACCTCCTGAACATGTTTTATTAAGGGTCTTTTCTTGTTTTATGAATGTTTTGTATACCTCATGTTATAGCCACTTTTGAGCCTCATTTTTGCATTGCATTTCTAGCATATTTTTATACTGTTTTTGGGGCTGCCATAAACTGTAAATAGTCCTATTTTGGGTCCCTCTTCAACATTGTTGAAGGAACCTAACCTGTTTGGGGCCAGAAGCTATGAGTTTCTTCTTAATCTCATGTTTAGGGCCATTTCTTGCATGCTAGTTTTGCCCTATCTTGGTTTTCTGTTTGGCCATGTTTTGTACTGGTAAAATCCTAATTTTGGGGCTGCCTTGCTTCTGTCTTTACATTCCATGTACCAATTTTGCATGTTTGGTATAGCTATAGGCCATTTCGGGTGCCAAAATTCGTGTTTCGGGACTATTCCGTGCATCGGGTGTACTTTCGCCTCGTTTCGGGGCTGTTTTACCCCATATTTCATTGCTGAAAATCCATTAGCATGCTTTCATACCATTTTTGCCATATTTGCATTGCGTATACCATTGCCTCGGTTTGCGTGCCCGTGTGCACGCATTTCGAGGCACTTCATTTTCATCCATCGCCCTC
The DNA here is from genome assembly GCF_055761805.1 of Camellia sinensis. Taxonomy (NCBI): domain Eukaryota; kingdom Viridiplantae; phylum Streptophyta; class Magnoliopsida; order Ericales; family Theaceae; genus Camellia; species Camellia sinensis. The sequence goes on from NC_138973.1 coordinate 42,216,343, forward strand.
TTATGTGAGTGTGGCTGAGGCTCTCTCATGTTAGTATAAGTCCATGTTGCATTTACCATTGCCTCGGTTTGCGTGCCCGTGTGCACGCATTTCGAGGCACTTTATTTTCATCCATCGGCCTCTTATGTGAGTGTGGCTGAGGCTCTCTCATGTTAGTATAAGTCCATGTTGCATTTTCCATGTCATTTGCATTGCGTATGCCATTGCCTCAGTTTGCGTGCCCGTGTGCACGCATTTCGAGGCACTTCATTTTCATCCATCGGACTCTTATGTGAGTGTGGCTGAGGCTCTCTCATATTAGTGTAAGCCCATATCACATTTCTATGTCATTTAGATCGCATTCTGTCATTGCCTCAGTTTGCGTGCCCGTGTGCACGCATTTCGAGGCACTTTATTTTCATCCATCGGCCTCTTATGTGAGTGTGGCTGAGGCTCTCTCATGTTAGTATAAGTCCATGTTGCATTTTTCATGTCATTTGCATTGCGTATGCCATTGCCTCAGTTTGCGTGCCCGTGTGCACGCATTTCGAGGCACTTCATTTTCATCCATCGGACTCTTATGTGAGTGTGGCTGAGGCTCTCTCATATTAGTGTAAGCCCATATCACATTTCCATGTCATTTAGATCGCATTCTGTCATTGCCTCAATTTGCGTGCCCGTGTGCACGCATTTCGAGGCATCTCATTTTCACAGCATAGTGCATACTAGGTTGTATCTTAGATCGCATTCATGCATTTCCTCAGTTTGCGTGCCCGTGTGCACGCATTTTGAGGCATCTCATTTTCACAGCATAGTGCATACTAGGTTGTATCTTAGATCGCATTCATGCATTTTCTCGGTTTGCGTGCCCGTGTGCACGCATTTCGAGGCATCTCATTTTCACAGCATAGTGCATACTAGGTTGTATCTTAGATCGCATTCATGCATTTCCTCGGTTTGCGTGCTCGTGTGCACGCATTTCGAGGCATCTCATTTTCACAGTATAGTGCATACTAGGCTGTATCTTAGTTACATTCATGCATGTCATGCATATTGCATCTTTTCGGAATAGGAGTTAGCCCGGGCACAGGAAACGAGGTGCATTTCGTACTCCGAGTGACGGAATGTATCTCAATTCCCCAGTCACCAACACTCCGGATTATCCATGATGGAGTTAGGTTTTAGCTGTGTTTTCGTGTGCATTCATCCTATATTGAATTGTGCATTTCGACTCCTCGGCCATCATGCCTTGGTGTGCGTGATTGGTGGCACGAGGATCGAGACATGCATATATCTGTGAAAATACATTGCTTGCCCCTTTCCTGCTCTCTGTTGCAGCAAAATGAAGAATCAGCAACTTTTCGGGGCTTGGCGCGCATTTCAAGAATAACTGCTAAACAGAGGCTAATTGGGGCATCCCGGTGGATTTCCGCGCAAGGCAGCCCAAATGTACATCATCCATCAGAAGCAAGGCAGTCCCTGGCTTGCATGCCAGTTTTATTTATTTTCTTAGTTGATTTGTTAGTTAATTAGGAATTTGTATATTATTTGGACTGTAATATTCTTTTATTCGGGACTGTATTATTTATTCGGACCCTCTGCGCGAGGTCACAACTGTAATAAGTGTGCGTGTGTGTGTTGTATGTCTTCCAACCCCACGTCTTTCTCCCTTTTATTTATCCGCTTATGATGGTTAGATTAGGGCATATTTTAATTAGCATACAGTATGACAGCATGTTTGCATTCATTCATCTGTTTTGCATGCATCGGGCTCGGCGCACCATACTAACTGCATTGTATTTTCAATTCCAAATTGAATACATGTTAGCTGTAGCATTCTATATGCCATGTTTAGAATAACCAAGCCTGCTATAGTTGCATTTTTGCATGTGTTGCATTAGGCATTTCTGTATACTTAGGATTCATGCATGATTTCTAATGAGTTTTTGTTTTGGCTTGGAGTACCCGGTGAGCTTTATGCTTTAGCATCCTTACATGCGTGTGAGTGAATGCCATGATAGCATGCTTAGTATGAGGCAATATGCTTATGTGATATAACTGCCTGAATGCCTGTGGGTGAAGGTCGGGTTGTTTAAATTGGAACAAATCATCAACTGTAAGTTTCAAGCCCACTAGATAGTGGCAAAACTATCTTTTCTAAGCCCACCTGCGGGTGGCAAAATCTGCATTTTAAGCCTACCTGCGGGTAGCAAACCATTTCAAATAGCGAACATGAAATGTTTTGTTCCAATTCAGGCGACTCAGTCTATACTTGTATGCTGCGCGCATCACATAGTAACCTAGGCTAATAACCGGAATAAGAACACACAATGTTTTCAAACATAGATATCATGGTTAGTAGAGGCCGATCTTTGATCGGGCAAGCGGGGGTGCTCACGAAGTGACCTTCCCCAATCGTACCCAAGTTCTCGAGCCGAGGCAACTTTGGTGATGACGGACACGTGGCCTTTGGCACCGAGTCAGGGTTTCCTAAATTTCCCATTAAAAAAACATTTAGGTGGCGACTCTGTATCTGGCAAAGCAGTCCATGTTTGGCACTTCTTTCAAAAAAATCTGTTTTTCTCAAAACGATTTGCCGGATTTGGACTCTTTGGTTCAGACTTAGAACCGTGACTACGAAGTCGAGTCCGAGCTGTAGCGAGGTCCCCCGCGGGCTTGTCTACAGAAGAACATCACAAATAATTTTCAAACCACTCTGCAGTAATTCCACCCCTTGGTGAATTCCATCTGGAAGTTTCCGTATTTTATAGGCTTGGTTTTCAACGTCAATCTGAGAAAATAACTGGAGGAAAAAGAAAAATGAAAAAAAAAATGTGAACATGTTTGAGCATGGGAGATAAGATGGAAAAACAGTTGTGAACTGGTGTCTTGCAAATAACCATTGAATTTTGCTTGCCAATAGTTGTCATTCTTAGTATCTCAACAAATTATTGTTCATTACAGACTGAATAATTTAATGTCAGTTACTGGCATTCAATTTAAGACCTATCCTTAAACATGATTATTTAGTCATCATTGATTCCACAGAGTCAATTTTTACTTTTACATGTAAAAGTTCATTGGTCATATGTAAAGGAATTCATTACTTACAAAGATTGCAGGGAAGCAGACAGAGCAAACACTGGTGCACCAAACACACCAGAACCGCACCCTCTGATTGATACATCATCAAAGCTCTCCATGAACTCAAAGTATTCAATTAAAATTCTTTGTGTAGCAATACTTTTCATTCTATCAGAAAGCAAATTTAGCACACTAATTTAATAATATAAATCGGTATTTTAATAATAATATAAATCAGTATTTTAATGTAGAAACACACTAATGTTTTCTCGAAAAGATCGAAAGCCACTGCTCTACTTAAATAAATGTCCAAAAACGCTTTGGAAGTTCCAAGAAACATTTTCGTTTTCCCATGAACTTCAACCCTAAAAACACAGAATCAAAAAAAAAAATCAAAGTTTCAGCAGGTATTAAAATAGACGAAAATTTTCAGCAGGTATTAAAACGGAGCACATGCCAATCCAATTACTATACATGCAAAACCACATAAATCCATCACCGATCATGACTATTGAACTTACAGTAAAGATATATAGACAAAAATTAAAAGCAGATCAGAAAGATATGTGAATCTCGGTATAAATCAAAGTTACTTAGCAATGAATGAACACAGATGTATATATATATATATATATATATATATATAACAAATTTTCATGTACTGTTAGCTGCAAAGAGAAGAAAGTGTACATGCTTAAATTGTTGCAAAATTCAAAGAATATATATATATATATATATATACAGAGAGAGAGAGAGAGAGAGAGAGAGAGAGAGAGAGAGAGAGAAGGGGAAAAAAACATGCCAGAGATTAATCGAAAGAAATACCTAAAAATGTTGATTTTGTGTTGCCCTAGAGAGATCATTTTGGACAATCCAAGGGGCAATCTGAGTGATAATGAATGAAAAATATAGATTTCAAAAGAACTATAAAGAGAGAGCAGGAGATTGAGAAACAGAGAGAGAAAGCAAGATTGACAGAGACAAAGAGAGATATAGAACGAGATTGAGAGGTCGAGAGAGTTCGTAACGCCATTTCCTTTTATAATCTCAAAAGTGAGCTGTGGAGAAGAGGTTAAAGTTGGATTCGACGGTGAAGATGACAGAATCGGGGATGGCGTCTCGAGTTCTGATCATCAAACCCTAGTAGCTCCGGCATTGTGGTCTGTTGCTTTTTATCACAATCTTAGAAAGAGAGGATGAGAGAGAGAGAGAGCGCGACCATGGCGAGCGAGAGTGACAGAGATCTCCGTTTGTGAATTGTCGGGAAAGTCAGAGTGAAAAGGATTAGGGCATAGGAGTAAGAAAAATTCAAAATAAATAGTAAAAGAAAAAATTATGAACCTGCGCTTGCAAATATTATTTTTTGAGACGGTGAAATAGTCTGTCGCAAAAAGTTAGTCGCAAAAAACCACTTTTCTAGTAGTGTGCAGCTTTCAATTTGTAACCCGAAACGGAAACATGAACAAATCTTTCTATGTTAAACAGATATAAACACAAATAAGGCAACATATGATGCAGAATTTCACTTTAATTACTTATTAGGCATATTTAAGCATGGATTAACGTTAATCATGGGTCAGGGTTGTTACAGTTTTCCTCCCTTTAAAGAGTTTGGTCCTCCAAACTCAAGTTGCCTTCATTTTGGAAGAACACTAGATTCAAAGGAAACAATTCAAGGTATCTTCTCATCATATCTTCCTCCATTTCTCAAGTTGCATAGGTCCCTTTGTGGTTCTACCAACCAACTTTTACCAACGATATTTCCTTATTCTTTAGCTTTTTAATTCGGCGGTTTACAATCTGTATTGGCCTTTCTTCGTACGTGATGAATCAGGTTTTTCATGATTATCTTGATCTTTTTATGGTTGTCTTTGTTAATGACATTTTGATTTATTCACCCTCTGAGGAGGAGCACGAGGAACACATGGGGGTCGTGTTGGAGTTGCTTAGAGTCCATCAGTTATATGCTAAGTTTGGGAAGTGTGAATTTTGGCTGAAAGAGGTGAAGTTCTTAGGCCATGTGGTATCTGGGGAAGGGGTGACTGTGGATTTCTCCAAGATAGAGGCAGTGCAAGATTGGGGGTAACCCAAGAACGCCTTTGAGATCCGGAGTTTCTTGGGGTTGGCTGGGTATTATCCCCGTTTTGTGAAAGACTTTTCTAGTTTGGCCGCTCTATTGACCAGACTAACGAGGAAATGAATCAAATTTGTGTGGAGTGAGACTTGTGAGAAGTCATTTCAGGAGTTGAAAATTAGACTCACTACTGCTCTAGTTTTAATTATCCCGTAGAGGGGTTTAGGTTATGCTGTATATTGTGACGCATCTCGGGAAGGTTTAGGGTGTGTCTTGATGCAGAAGGGGAAGGTAGTTGCTTATGGTTCACGGTAGTTAAAGATTCAGGAGAGGAACTACCCTACTCATGATCTAGAGTTAGCATCAGTGACCTTTGCCCTGAAGATCTGGAGGCATTATTTATATGGTGAGAGATTTGAGGTGTTCTTGGATCATAAGAGTCTGAAATACTTGTTTTCTCAGAAGGATCTGAATTTGAGACAGAGGAGGTGGATGGAGTTCATGGAGGATTATGACTTCGAGTTACATTATCATCCCAGGAAGGCCAATGTTGTAGCCGATGCTTTGCATCGGAAATCCTCTGGCAGTGCAGCTTGTATTGCCGTCCAGGAATGGGAGATGTTGGGTGCTATCGGCGAGTTTGACTTGCATCTTGGTGAGTCTGCTGAGTTGGCTACCTTGTTTACTGTAGTTGCACAGCCTACACTAGTGAGCCTAGTTATTGAGGCATAGAGGGGTGATCCGGAGGTTGAGACCATCTCGGAAAAGATTGCTAGTGGTAAGGTGAAGAGGGGTCAGAATGTGCATTCTGATTCAAGTATTAGATATGTTGACTGACTTTTTGTGCCAGAGTCTTGTCGGGAGGAGGTACTCCATGAGTTTCATCACTCACGCCTTGCGGTGCATTCGAGAGGTACAAAGATGTACCATGATCTTAGTCGTCGATTTTGGTGGAAGGAGATAAAGAAGGACGTAGCATTGTTTGTGTCGAGATGCCTTACTTGTCAGCAAGTGAAGGCCGAGCACCAGAGGCCAGCAGGTAGTGGGAGCATGTCTCTATGGACTTTGTTGTGGGTCTTCCGAGGACTCAGCAGGGTAGTGATGCCATTTGGGTGATTGTGGATTAGCTAACTAAATCAGCATATCTTGTACCTATGCGCATGAGTGACTCCATAAATCATCTTACCGACCTTTATATTTAAGATATAGTTCTACTTCACAGGGTTCCAGTGACTATTGTCTCGGATAGAGATCTATGTTTTATGGCTCAGTTATAGCAGAGCCTACAGAGTGCCTTAGGCACTAAGTTGACTTTTAACAACGCCTATCACCCGCAGACTGACGGACAGTCAGAGCATACTATTCAGATCCTGGAGAATATACTTTCAGGTTGTGTTCTTGATTTCAAGGGGTCTTGGAAGAAACACTTGCCTTTAGTAGAGTTTTCCTACAATAACAGTTTCCAGTCGAGTATTGGCATGGCACCATTTGAGGCCTTGTATGGTCGATCGTGTAAATCCCCAGTGTGTTGGGCCGAGCTGGGTGATGCACCTATGATAAGCCCAGAGTCGGTTCGGGAAACGACGGAGAAGATTAGTCTTATCCGTAAGAGGTTTGTTACAGCTCAGAGTCGTCAGAAAAGCTACGCCAACTGTAAGAGGAGTCCGTTATGTTTTGAGGTTGGGGATCTTGTATTTCTTAAGATCTCACCTAAGCGAGGTTTGATGAGGTTTAGGAAGGGGAGGGAGTTGTCTTCTTACTTTATTGGGCCTTTTGAGATTTTGGAGCATATTGGGGAAGTGGCATGTCGGTTAGCTTTGCTGCCACCACTACCTGGAGTTCACGATGTTTTTCATATTTCAATGCTTCGGAAATACAAGCCCGATCCATCACACATGTTGGATTAGACTGAGTTAGAGGTGGACGAGGATGTCTTTTATGAGGAGAGACCGGTGAGGATTTTAGACACTCGGGATCAAGTCTTGCGTGGCAAGACAATTCCCTTGGTGAAAGTGTTGTGGAGACACCATGGGGTTGAGGAGACGACTTGGGAACGTGAGGCTGAAGTTCGTGAGAAGTATCCGGACCTTTTTATTGATGTTTGTGAGTTGTAATAGAAATGTTATTTTGATATTAGGATGTACATTGTGTATGTTATGAAATAGGGTGAATTTCTTATGTTTAATTGGGAGGTTATGTTATCATGCCATGATTGCGTTTCTACAGTTGTAATTGATTTTTATTTAGCGAGGTTATCTAGTTTAAATTTCAGGGACGAAATTCCTTAAGGGGGGAAGATTGTAACAAGTTGAATCAAATTGAATTTATACTTTAATCTCAGTTGGGGATTTATTTTAAATTATTAAACTCATTCATTTTGGACCCAATTGATTTAATCGTGACCCGTTAGTAACCATGTAATATTGTTGTGGTTTTATTATTATTATTTGATTTCCAGAAAAGAGTTGTGAATATTTATGTTGTGTACCATTAAACGAAATATATTTTGTGGTGAGAAAATATTATATTTACTTTTGTCATTAAAGATGTTGAAATGTATTTTTAATTGATCTATATATATATATATAGGTGTATATATATATATATATATAGCTAGATATTTGTGGTTAGATATTTGTTTAAATATTTGTTTAGGTGTATATATCTATAAATAGCAACCAAAAAGGATTTTTGTTCAACTTTTGGGAGAATGCCGTGAGGAAGAAAGAAAAAAAGGGTTCCAAAGTTGGTTTTTCTTGGGTTTGAACTAGTGTAAGTCATTTTTGACACCTAGTGTTTTGGATCAAAACGTAGAGGGCGGAAAAAGATTTAATTTCTGTTGCCAAAAAAATTGAAAGCTTCTTGGCTTGAGGTAGGGGTTTTTCCTACACTTTTTCATGCACTTTTACTTAATTATATGGAACTTAGAGTTATATATAATTTAATTAGAATTTTTGAAAAAATTGTGATTTATTTGCTTAAAAGAGAAATTTTGAGAAAAATAAAGAGTTGATGCCCAAATTGCAAAAGTGTAAACCTGGAATATTTTTGTAAGGTTATGAAAGAGCTATGTTTTAAATTTGAACAAAAACGAACCCCGACTCGATCGGTTTTGAAATTTTTATCAGTTTGCTACCAAAAGAGCATTTTTAAAGAAAACAAAGGAATTATGTTTAACTTTTGGGGCTTTTGATCAAAATAGGATTTCATGGTTGAATAATGCATGGAGAATGAGTTTGGAAAGAAAATGATGTTTTCTTGCGCATTAACAGTATTATTTTGCTTAATGTATCTGTTGGAATAAAACCGACACGGTTAGAAATGGACCTTGAGAGGTTACCGGATGTGATTATGGTATGAAAACTAGTGTAGTTGTTCATATTTGATGAGATGTGGAATAGATTGTATTTATCTAAATTTTTGGAATTTAATTGTTTAAATATTTGTTTAGAAATATTTGTTTTGGGCTATCGGTGGAAGATAGCCATGATTGTTGTAGAAATGCATGAGACTTAGGTAAATTGAACCACATTCCTCATTTGTTGCATTGGAAATTGCACTACATTAATTTCATTGGAAATGTATCTGTTTTTGAGAAATGTTTAGAAATGTAACTGTTTGCGAAAAGATGAATACTTGGTGAATCAGGGTAGGGGGTGTAGAACCGCGCGGTTAAGTGTCAAGCCTTCCAGTTTACTGGTAAAAATGACAGTGGTAGTGCATTAGAGCCTACTTGCAAACACTCACCTAGAGATTCACAGAGCCTGTATTCATGTAGCATATATGGTTTAAAATGGAAATGAAAATGGTTTTATATCTGTTGTTGCATCTCAACATTGCATGCTTTATAAAAAAAAAAGATAAATTGTTTTATCATGAGCATCGCATGAGCATACTCCTATTTAGTCTTGTCATGGTCCATATGTTGTGTAGTATATCTCTACTGGGCTGTGGCTCACCCTATAAGGGAAACCATTTTAAGTAGAGGTGATATGCCTCCGCCAAGGCACTGACTTGGGAGGACTCGGAGCTGAGGCTTCATTTTTATTTTATGGTTATTTATTAAATGTAAGCCCAGGGTTGTATTTGTGTTGAGTTGAAATGCCATTTTGTGTAATCAAGAATGTTCTTGGATAAATTTGTAAGCCTGTAGGGCACTTATTATCTATTTGGCTTCCATTTCATACTTGTTGTAAAATGCATGCTTGTGATTAGAACTGGGGCATTGAGATGTGTACAACATGCATTTGTCATTTGAAATTAAATGGAAATGGATGTATGAAATAATTAGATATAAATATGTGTTTATCGATCAGGTAGGTTTGTTGTATAAATAGATATACCCTGGATGTAACGCCCTCAAAACAAACAACATTAAAACCCATCAATATAGACATGCATTGATAAATAAAAGTTCTACATTCTTCTATTCATCAGAGTTCCATTACCAAAAGTATTACATGTTAACAACAAAAGCAAATACCCTAAAGGCTTACAGCTTTCCAAGTTAACACTTGGATACAACAAAAGAGTGCTAACTCATTTACACATTAAGCCCTTGGCTTGAATATACATGTAATACATCAAAGAAAGGAAACAACAAAAGTCCGTCTGCCTCTAGCCTCCCAAGCTACGTCCTTGGAGGTGGCATGCTACCTGTACCTGAAAAATGATATTCCCATATAGGGTGAGCCACAGCCCAGTAGAAATACACTAAACCAAATATGAACAATGACTAAAAGATTAGCAGTTGATAGATGACCAACACTAATACTCTCCCTTATCACACTTTACGGTTTCATGACATACAAGTCCATATTACAGTCCATTTTCCAATTCTTTTCAATTCTCAATTTATAACCATGGTTCAGAACCTGGCCAAACAACTCATATGAGACAGTAACTCATATCAAGCACTTCCCCATTTCATAATAGATAAGCATACTAGCTATATCACATACCAACAGATAAGCATACAAGCTATATCACATACCAACTGATAAGCATACAAGCTATATCACCACTTCCACAGATATGCATAAGAGCACTATCACACTTCCAATGACAAGCATATGAGCTCTGTCAACACATTAATAGATAAGCATATGAGCTCTATTTATGGAGTCCATCCCCTATCTCCTCCCAACAACATCCGGTTTAGAGGTCCACCCCCTATCTTCCCCTAAACCGTGGAGTACATCCCATATCTCCTCCAACACAACACAATGCATATAACAATAATTATACACATCATCACACAACACATAACTTTAATGTATTCTTTCAATCGTCATACTCAATGACACATTCCAGTGATTAGTTTCAGTTTAGCCTAATCATCATGCATTGTCTACAACAATCACGACTATCCTCCACCGATAGCCCAAAGCAGTTATTTCTATACAGAAAATAAATGCAACAATGGATATATATAATCAACATTTCAACTAGGTGAGTGATAAACAATCCAACTACACCCTTTAATCCCATATCTTTCCAAATCAATTCCTCATTTCTCATAATTAATTATACAAATTAATTAACCAATGTAATTAGGGCATATTCCATAATTAACATTACAACCCTTAGGTTCCATTTTCACTAATGTTTCCACATTAATTTCACTTTTCCATGCCAAACATGCATCTAGGTTTTATATAGCTAAAACCCCTAACCTTTGGAAATTTACACAAAAACCCCAAACTTTCACAAAATTACCAAACCAACCCCAACATCTCAAAATACTAAAATTTAAAGGCAAAGCTCATAGTAAGGAGTAGGTTATCCCTACCTCGAAGTTAGAGCTCGGATGGAGAAGAAGCCAAAACCAAAATGCTCCAAAGACCAAGATTCTCGGATCAAAACGACGCCCTCGACGATCCACACAACTTTTACAAAGACCGAAGAGAAGGAGGACACTCTAACTAGATCAAACCCTAGAGAGAAGGGAGTTTCTAGAGAGAGAGGCTCTCAAAAAAGGGTTTTAGAAAAAGTAGGAGAGAGAAAGGAAAGCAAAAAGTGATTTAAAATCACCCAGCGGATAACTCATATACGTATGACCCGCTCGAGCGGAGAACACAACGCTCGAGTGCCAAGAACAAAAATCTGGACACGCTCGAGTGCAATAAGGCCCGCTCGAGCGCCAAGACACAGGAATAAAACACTTCCACTCGAGCGCCAAAACCAGACCGCTCGAGCGTAGATTTCCACCCTCTAGAACTGATACCTAGAAAGTGCTACCCGCTCGAGCGCCACCAGACCCGCTCGAGCGCTACCGCTCGAGCGTAAACAAACCCGCTCGAGCGTCAAAATCACATCTGCAGAAGTTTTGCAGGAACACGACATACTGGTTTTGTGAAATCCCCGCTCGAGCGCAAGAAGACCCGCTCAAGCGGAACGCCTAAAAACTGGGCAACAAGGAATTGAAACCAGGGCCTAACCAACCTGTAACAACCCTCCCCAAAACATCCTAAAACTCAATCGAGTAGAATTAAAGGACGGCAACCAGATAGATACCACCACCAACTTCACAGAACCGAGTCCGGAATACAACAGAACTGAAAAGGAACAACCGGGATCGCTATACTGGACGTTACAGTGTATAACATTACTCAACAATAATTAATAATACTCCTTTCATTCCAAAATTTAAGTCTCTTTTGAGAATTTATTTATTTTATTAGAGCAATTATTACATTTAAAAAATATTAACTTTTCAAAATTATCTTTTAATAGTACCACTATTATGTTTCAAAAATATTAATATTAATGAATTTAAAGAAAATTACAAAATAAGAAATTCAAGTTATTTTAGTCTTGAATTTTTTAAAATGAACTAATATTTTGAGATAATAAAAAATAAAATAAAAGACTACAAATAAAATTTTCTAAAACGATAATTCTAAAAATTGAAACCAAATAGAATGATTTTTTCTTAAAATTCTTCACGAATTACATGTGAACATATTACTTTACGCCCTCTGTGTGTGTGCGCGCGCGCTTTCAAACAAATCTTCTCTTTTTTTTTCTCTTTTTTTATAAATAGATATTAATCGCAACCCACGTCAACGTTAGGAAACAAAATCGACAGGCTTTACATTCTATTCTAAAACTAGGAGATACAGAAATGGAGAGAAATGGCCAATGATTTCCAGTGGGATCACATCAAATGTGACCTATTTATAAAAATATTGCACAAATAAATTTAGTAATTTACAATAATGATATTTTAATATTTAATAAAATTAATGAAAATTAACTAATAATAATTACACATTAACTTTAAAAGATAAATAAATATTCCATGTGTACAACATTACTCAATAGTAATTAATAATACTCCTTTTATTTCAAAATTTTAGTTTCTTTTGAGAATTTAATTTTTTTATTAGTGAAATTATTACATTTAAAAAATATTAACTTTTCAAAATTATCTTTTAATAGTACAATTATTATATTTCAAAAATATTAATATTAGTGAATTTAAAGAAAATGACAAAATAAGAATTTCAAGTTATTTGTCTTTAATTTTTTAAAATAAACTAATATTTTGACATGATAAAAAATAAAATAAAAGACTACAAATAAAATTTTCTGAAAAGAAAATTCTAAAAACTGACACCAAATAAAATTATTTTTTCTTAAAATTCTTCGTGAATTACACGTGAACGTATTACTTTACGCCCCATCCTCTCTCTCTCTCTCTCTCTCTCTCTCTCTCTCTCTATGCAAGCTTTCAAACAAATCTTCTCCTTTTTTTTTTCTTTTTTTTTTAAAATAGATATTAATCACAACCCATGTCAACTTTATGCAGCAAAATCGGCAGGCTCTAAATTATATTCTAAAACTAGGAGACATCGAAATGGAGAGAAATGGCCAATGATTTGCAGCGGGATCATATCAAATGTTACCTATTTATAAAAATATTGCACAAATAAAATTAGTAATTGACATTAATAATATTTTAATACTTAATAAAATTAACGAAAATTAACTAATAATAATTACACATCAACTTGTAAAAGATAAATAAATATTCCATGTGTATAACATTACTCAACAATAATTGATAATACTCCTTTCATTCCAAATTTTTAGTCTCTTTTGAGAATTTAATTTTTTTATTAGTACAATTATTACATTTAAAAAATATTAACTGTTCAAAATTATCTTTTAATAGTACCATTATTACATTTCAAAAATATTAATATTAATGAATTTAAAGAAAATGAAAAAATAAGAAATTCAAGTTATTTTAGTCTTTAATTTTTTAAAATAAACTAACATTTTGAGATGATAAAAAATAAAATAAAAGACTACAAATAAAATTTTTTGAAAAGAAAATTCTAAAACCTGAAACCAAATAAAATGCTTTTTTCTTAAAACTCTTCGTGAATTACACGTGAACGTATTACTTTACGTCACATCTCATCTCTCTCTCTTGTAAACGCATTACTTTATGTCCCATCCCATCTCTCTCTCTCTCTCTCACTCTCTCTCTCTCTCTCTATGCATGCTTTCAAACAAATCTTTTCTTTTTTTTTCTTTTTTTTTTTGTAACGCCCCGAAAATTTTGACAAGGTATATCTATTTATACAACAAACCCACCTGATAAACAAACACATATTTATAGCTAACTATTCCATACATCCATTTCTATTTAATCCAAAATTTCAAATGCATGCTGTTCACATCTCAATGCCCAAGTTCCAATCCCAAGCATGCATTTTACAACAAGTATGAAATTGAAGCCAAACAGATAATGAGTGCTTTACAAGCTTACAAATTTATCCAAGAACATTCTTGGTTACACAAAGTGGAGTTTCAACTCAATGCAAATACAGTCCTGGGCTTACATTCAATAAATAACAATAAAACAAAAATGAAGCCTCAGCTCCGAGTTCTCCCAAGTCAGTGCCTTGGCGGAGACATATCACCTGTATTTGAAATGGTTTCCCTTATAGGGTAAGCCACAGCCTAGTAGAGATATACTACACAACATATGGACCATGACAAGACTAAAGAGGAGTATGCTCATGCCATGCTCATGATAAAGCAGTTTATCTCTCTTTTTATAAAGCATGCAATGCTGAGATGCAACAACAGATATAAAACCATTTCCATTTTAAACCATATCTGTTGCATGAATACAGGCTTTGTGAATCTCTAGGTGAGTGTCTGCAAGTAGGCCCTAATGCATTACCACTATCATTTTTACCAGTAAATTGCAAGGCTCGGCACCTAACCCCGCAGTTCTACACCCCCTACTTAGATTCACCAAATATTCATCTTTTCGCAAATAGATACATTTCCAAACATTTCTAAAAAACAGATACATTTCCAATGAAATGAATGTAATGCAATGTCCAATGCAACAAATGACGAATGTGGTTCAATTTACCTAAGTCTCATGCATTTCTACAACAATCATGGTTATCATCCACCGATAGCCCAAAACAAATATTTATAAATAGATATTTAAATAATTAAATTCCAAAAATTCCGATAAATACAATCTATTCCACATCTCATAAAATATGAACAACTACACTAGTTAAACATAATTCCTTTGTTTTCTTTAGAAATGCTCTTTTGGTCCCAAACCGGTAAAAATTTCAAAACCGATCGAATCGAACTCCATTTTTGTTCAAATTTAAAACATAGCTCTTCATAACCTTACAAACATATTCCAAGTTTACACTTTCACAATTTAGGCATCAACTCTTTATTTTCTCAAAATTTTCCTTTTAAGCAAATAAATCATAAATTTTTCAAAAATTCTAATTAAATTGTATACAACTCTAAGCTCCATATAATCAAGTAAAAGTGCATAAAGAAGTATAGGAAAAATCCGTACCTCAAGCCAAGAGGCTTTCAAATTTTTTTGGCAACAGAAATTAAATCTGCTTGGAGCCAAACAACGCCTTTTTCGCCCTTTACGTTTTAATCCAAAGCACTAGGGGTCAAAAATGACTTACACTAGATCAAACCCATGAAAAACCAACATTGGAACGCTTTTTTTTCTTTCTTCCTCATGGCATTCTCCCAAAAGTTGAACAAAAAATCCTTTTTTGGTTACTATTTATAGATATATACACCTAAACAAATATCTAACTATATACACCAATATATATATATATATATATGTATATATCAATTAAAAATTACATTTCAACATCTTTAATGACAAAAGTAAATATAATATTTTCTCGCCACAAAATACATTTTGTTTAATGGTACACACCATAAATATTCACAACTCTTTTATGGTAATCAAATAATAATAATAAAACCCCAACATTATTACATGGTTACTAACGGGTCACAATTCAATCAATTGGGTCCAAAATGAATGGAGTTTAATAATTTAAAATAAATCCCTAATTGAGATTAAAGTAGAAAGTCAATTTGATTCAACTTGTTACAACCTTCCCCCTTTAAGGAATTTCGTCCCCGAAATTTAAACTAGATAACCTCGCTAAATCAAAATAAATTACAACTGTAGAAACACAATCATGGCATGATAACACAACCTCCCAATTAAACATAAGAAATTCACCCTATTCCATAACATATACAATGTACATCCGAATATCAAAATAACATTTCTATTACAATTCCCAAACATCGATAAAAAGGTCCGGATACTTCTTACGGACTACAGCCTCACGTTCCCAAGTCGCCTCCTCAACCCTGTGGTGTCTCCACAACACTTTCACCAAGGGAATTGTCTTGCCACGCAAGACTTGATCCCCAAGTGTCTAATATCCTCACTAGTCTCTCCTCATAAAAGACATCCTCGTCCACCTCTAACTCAGTCCAATCCAACACGTGTGATAGATCGGGCTCATATTTCCAAAGCATAGAAATATAAAAAACATCGTGAACTCCAGATAGTTATGGCGGCAAAGCTAACCGATAGGCCGCTTCCCCAATACGCTCCAAAATCTCAAAAGGCCTAATAAAGCACGAAGACAACTTCCCCCTCTTCCCAAACCTTATCAAACCCCGCTAAGGTGAGATCTTAATAAACACATGATCCCCAACCTCAAAAGATAACGGCCTCCTCCTACGGTCGGCGTAGCTCTTCTGACGACTCTGAGCTGTAACTAACCTCTTACGGATAAAAGCAATCTTCTCCGTCGTTTCCCGAACCAACTTTGGGCCTATCATAGGTGCATCACCCACCTCGGCCCAATACACTGGGGATCTACATGATCGTCCATACAAGGCCTCAAATGGTGCCATGCCAAAACTCGACTTGAAACTGTTGTTGTAGGCAAACTCCACTAAAGGCAAGTGTTTCTCCCAAGACCCCTTGAAATCAAGAACATAGCCTCGAAGCATATCCTCCTGGATCTGACTAGTACGCTCTAACTGCCTGTCAGTCTGAGGATGATAGGCGGTGCTAAAAGTCAACTTAGTGCCCAAGGCACTCTGTAGGCTCTATCACAATCGAGTCGTAAAACGTGGATCTCTATCTGAGACAATAGTCACTGGAACCCCATGAAGTCAGACTATGTCTCAAATATAAAGGTCGATAATATGATCTACGGAGTCACTCATGCGCATTGGTACAAAATGCGCTGACTTGGTCAGCCGATCCACAATCACCCAAATGGCATCATTACCCCACTGAGTCCTCGGAAGACCTACAACGAAGTCCATAGTGATTTGCTCCCACTTTCACTTGGCTATAGGCAAGGGTTGTAACAAACCCGCTGGCCTCTGGTACTCGGCCTTCACTTGCTGACAAGTAAGGCATCTCGACACAAACAATACTACGTCCTTCTTTATCCCCTTCCACCAAAACTGGCGGCTAAGATCATGGTATATCTTCGTACCTCACGGATACACCACAAGGCGTGAGTGATGAAACTCACGGAGTACCTCCTCCCGGCAAGACTCTGGCATAAAAAGTCGGTCAACATATCTAATACTCGAATCAGAATGCACATTCAGACCCCTGTCCACCTTACCACTAGCAATCTTCTCCCGAATGGTCTCAACCTTTGGATTACCCCTCTGTGCCTCAATAACTCAGCTCACTAGTGTAGGTTGTGCAACTACAGTAAACAAGGTAGCCAACTCAACAGACTCGCCAAGATGTAAGTCAAACTCGCCGATAGCACCCAACATCTCCCATTCCCAGACGGCAATACAAGCTGCACTGCTAGAGAATTTCTGACTGAAAGCATCGGCCACAACATTGGCCTTCCCGGGATGATAATGTAACTCGAAGTCATAGTCCTCCATGAACTCCATCCACCTCCTCTGTTTCAGATTCAGATCCTTTTGAGAAAACAAGTACTTCATACTCTTATGATCAGAGAACACCTCGAATCTCTCGCCATATAAGTAATGACTCCAGATCTTCAGGGCAAAGATCACTGCTGCTAACTCTAGATCATGAGTAGGGTAGTTCCTCCAGTGAATCTTTCACTGCCGTGAACCATAAGCAACTACCTTCTCCTCCTACATCAAGACACAGCCCAAACCTTCCCAAGATGCGTCACAATATACAACATAACCTAAACCCCTCTCCGGGATAATCAAAACTGGAGCAGTAGTGAGTCTAATTTTTAACTCTTGAAATGACTTCTCACAAGTCTCACTTCACACAAATTTGATTTCCTTCCTCGTCAGTCTGGTTAATAGAGCAGCCAGACTAGAAAAGTCTTTCACAAAACGGCGATTATACCCGGCCAATCCCAAGAAACTTCGAGTCTCAAAGGCGTTCTTGGGTTACCACCAATCTTGCACTGCCTCTATCTTGGAGAAATCCACAGTCACTGTGACAACCCTTCCCACTGATTAGTGCTAATTTATGATTAAACATGTTAACTGACTGATTGACTGAAATTCTGAGCTGATTGATTTAGTGTATTAGTTTAAATGCATTTCTATCTGTTGACCATTAAATGATCTGTTCATGTTTTATGTTTTAAATTGCAAATTGAAGGCCTTATCGGCAACCGAATCTGAAATTGATTAATGTTTTATGCTAATTGGAATTTATGTGATTTTATGGTATATTTAATTGAAATTTGATTTTGTATGATTAAATTAGATTAAATAATGTTGTAACGCATTAGTTAGACTTATTTACCAAAATGCCATGTTAGTGGGCCATCTCATAAAATATTTGAGGCTTAATTCATATCTCTTCCTCTGCCATTTCCTTATACCAAACCGACTAGAGAGAGATAGATAGGGGATAGCTTGATTTCATCTTGTTTTGGCTTGGAGATTAAGAGAGTTGAAGGAAATTTGCATAATTGAGCTTCTACATTTGAAATTGAAGACCTAAGGTAGGACATTTACCTTCTTGTTTGTGAATTCAAGTTAGTTCTTGCATGGCTCATGGTAGATATGAGCCTAAGGTCATAGTTTGGTCTTAAATTGTTGAATTGAAGCTTGAATCATGCATGCATGTTCATATTGTTGAGTTTTAAAGTTGTTTCATGAGGATTTCTTCATGCATGTTCATATTTTTAGTCGTGATCCATGAACTCACCATGTTTTGAAGTTAAACATTGCATTTGATCTTGTTTTGTAGCATTGGAGTTCCTAGAAACCCATGCATGTGTTGAATTTACATTGTTCTTCATGTTCATGAAAACTTCTTTGAAATTTGTGTTCAATCGAACTACCTTTGGGCTTTGATTTCTCAAATTGATCTTTGAAGCATGCCATATTATGAGTTTACAAGTGTTTTCTAGAAAATTAGCCCAAAATGATCATTTTTTGTACATTTAAAGCTGGTTTTGAGCTTGAGGTTCAAATCTGGAAATTCAAGATTTTGGACTCACGCTCGAGCGGGGAACTCTACACTCGAGCGTACGCTTTGTGTTCAAGTAGTCCGCTCGAGCGGGGAAAGTGACGCTCGAGTGGGAAATGCGTGTATCCAGTACTTTACATGTGTTTACAGTTCGCTCGAGTGGGGGAATGCGCGCTTGAGCGAGGACTCGTGTCTCACGCTCGAGCGGAGGTCAAGCGCCCATCGAGCATGAATCTCACCCATCCAGTACTTTTGCAGTCCGCTCGAGCGGAGTAAGTCACGCTCGAGCGGGGCTCTTTTGTCTGCATGTCCGCTCGAGCGGGTAAACCCACGCTCGAACGGGACCCCTGTTTCAACAAAATTTTGAAAAGTGCATCTTTGCATCCTCATTCCATCCTAGGCATTCTTAGGCCTAGTTTAAGGCATCTTAATGAGGATATTGATGTAGAACCACACCAAGTCTAGGTAGGGACTAAGTCTTCGATTCCCAAGTATGTGACTCAGTGTGTGTTCATCTTGTAACTGTGTAGGGTTGGCATCCGAGGACGCGCACTAACTTATCTGTAGCCCAGAACTCTGTTAGTAACAATGTTGTAAAGATATGCTCAATTGAGATTATTTTCTGAACAAATGACTGTACTGCTTAATGAAATGACACTGTTTACTGAATGAATGTTTGTCCTATTTGCGAACGGTATTCGTGGCATCCATTGCAATATATTGTTACTAAATTGTTACTACTGCTGTTACAGAGATCTCTGTTGGTTCCCATGTTTGGAACCACTACTGTTTACTGATATGATGGTCGTCAATTGACTGTTCGGTCTGATAAGACCTACTGTACTGTTTGCTATTGGATGTACCACTTATGACTGCTATGATCGAATAACTAATATACTGTTCAAATGACTATTTTAAATACTGAAAGGACATTCATTCTTAACCTCTTTACACATATGTTATTCACTGGGCTTTAGCTCACTGTTTATATATATATATATATATATATGTAGGTGTCCAAGCATCGGATCGGAGCTAGGGGCATTGGGTTAAACTCCCTTTTTGTCAAGCCAACCAACGTGCCTCACTGCGAGGTTCCCAATGCTGCCAAGCTAAGGCTGCTTCGGGGTGTTTTAGATTCCCCCTTTTCTGTCTCTATTTTGTATAGACTGTTACTGCACTGTTATGGTAGGGATTTGGGTCCCTAACTTGAATACCCGTATATGATTGTATATGATGCATGTATATACTGTTTTTGTTCTGGATGTGAATGTGTTATGAAAAGTCTTTTTGCATACAGACTGTCACAGCTCATTGGACATCTTTTAATTACAGTTTTGGCTTCCGCCAGCCCCTATACTCTGTATTACTGTTTTACTGTTAAGCAGGCCTTCGGTAATCACGGATCATTGGCCGGTTATGGTGCTAAACCCATAGGGACGGATTTGGGTTGTGACAGAGTGGTATCAGAGCGATACTAAACCATGAGTTATACCGCACACACGTGTCCAAATGAGCTATAGAATGTCCTAGAAAAGTGAATAGGGCATTGCATTAGCATTGACAAGTGTGTGTGGTCATGACATGAATATACGTGCTAATGTGTTAATATGTTAAGTATACAACTGTCTATGTTTATAATTGCCATAATTGCCTAGAGTGAAATGGAGAATGCAAGAACTACTGATGAAACTGAATCATTTGAGGCCAAAATGGCAAGGCTAGAAAGAACAGTGGAAATGTTGACGGAGGCCTTGAGGCTACAACAGCGGAACCAACAGCCCCCACCTCTTCCAGTTCAATCGGAATAGAATGTTAATGATGATATAATAGCTCTGACACAGAAGTTTAGCAAGACGAAACCGCCATCCTTTCAGGGAGGCCTTGAACCCTTAAAGGCCGAAGCATGGGTCCTAGAGACCGAGAAATTGTTTGAAGTCTTTTCGTGTTCTGAAGCACACAAAGTGCTACACCTTCACCTTACAAGAAGAGGCCAGAAGGTGGTGGATGCTTGTCCGTGACACTGACACTGTTATGACTTGGGCTCAGTTTAGGGGAGCCTTCTTTGAGAAATACTTTCCACAGTGTGTCAGCGACCGAAAGGTGACTGAATTTGAACAACTGAAACAAGGCACCATGTCGGTAGCAGAGTATGAATCAAAGTTTACTGAACTTGCCCGATATGCACCACACATGGTGGATACTGACTACAAGAAGGCCAGGAAGTTTGAAGGCGGCCTTAATGTGGAAATACTTGACAGGATTAATGTTTTGAAACTGCTTAAGTATATGGATGTTCTTGACCGAGCAATAATGGTTGAGTCGAACATCGAGGCACTGAAACAGACTAAAACATCGAGAACCGAGTGGAGTGGTAAGAGGCGAGGCTTCAAGTTTAGGAAAGGCAGAAATAATTCATCGAACAAAAGTAGAATACAGGGTCAACAACCAGTTCTGGTCAGGGAAGTGGTTCTATACCGCCCTGTTCTGATATGGTAAGAAACATAAGGGGTTTTTTTTTATAAAATCTCTGGTGCTTGTTACAGGTGTGGCAAGGTGGGCCACATGGTTAAAGATTGCCCTTCCACTTCCCAAGGCAATAGCAAAGCTGTACCAAGCGCAGCAGCATCAACTGCTCCACCGAAACCCAACCCCAAAGCTACTGGAAAAGAGCCTATGAGGCAAGGCCGAGTGTTCGCACTCGTACCGGGAGATGTACAGAATACCGAGACCGTTGTGTTAGGTATACTCTCAATTTGTGCTCAAAATGCATATGTTTTGATTGATTCGGGGTCTACACATTCATATGTATCGCATGCTTTTTCACGAAAATTGAATAGACCATTGGAACCCATGAACTATCTGTTAGCTGTATCTTCACCTGTTGTGGGATCCATGACTTGTGCTTATATATACCCTGCATATGAAATTATTGTTAGGGATGTTCATCTGTATATTGATTTATTGCCTCTGAATATTGATCACTTTGATGTGATATTGGGAATGGACTGGTTAACAAAATATCATGCTACCATATACTGTGTAACAAAACAAGTTATTTTTCGTCCACCCGGACTGCCTGAATTTGTGTTTAACAGAGTTGGAGTAGTACCTTCCCCGTATCTGATTTCATCCATGAAAGCTTTTAAACTGATTAAAAAGGGGTGTAAAGGATATTTGTGTTGTGTATTGACTGTACCTACTGATGATAAAACTAATGTGGACAATATTCCTATAGTCAGAGAATTCCCAGATGTTTTTCCAGATTATTTGCCAGGGCATTTGATTGATAGAGAGATTGAGTTCACCGTTGATGTGATTCCGAGTACACAGCCAGTATCTAAAGCTCCTTACAGAATGGCACCTACCGAATTGAAAGAGTTGAAAGTTCAGCTACAAGAACTATTAGATAAGAAGTTCATCAGGCCCAGTACTTCACCGTGGGGCGCGCCAGTCTTATTTGTGAAAAAGAAAGACAGCTCACTGAGACTCTGCATTGACTACCGTGAACTAAACAAGGTAACAATGAAAAATAAATATCCATTGCCTCGTATTGATGATTTGTTTGACCAGTTACAGGGTGCCCAAGTGTTCTCCAAAATTGACCTTAGATCTGGATACCACCAGTTGAAAGTCAAGACAGGGGACATTGAAAGGACTGCCTTTCGAACGAGGTATGGACATTACGAATTTCTTGTTATGCCCTTTGGAGTTACAAATGCACTAGCTGCATTTATGGACCTTATGAACCGAATTTTTAAACCATTCCCCGATGACTTTATTGTTGTATTCATAGATGACATTTTAATTTATTCCAAAAGCACGGAGGAACATGAACATCATTTGAGAATTGCCCTACTGACCCTAAGAGAACAGAAACTGTATGCTAAACTGACTAAATGTGAATTTTGGCTTGACAATGTTATGTTTTTGGGGCATGTGATCAGTAAGGATGGAATTTCAGTTGATCTGCAGAAAATTGAAGCAGTAGTGAGTTGGTCTAGACCGACAAATGTTACCGAAGTCTGAAGTTTTCTAGGCTATTGACACAGTTGAATTTCTGCTCAACCGGCACTGATTGAAGAGATTAAAGAGAAATAGCAACAGGATGACTTCTTGAGGAAGATCATCAAAGAACGGGAATCCAAACTGAGGCCAGATTTCAAATTTGAGAATAATGTGTTGAAATTTCAAGGAAGATTGTATGTACCGAGTGATTCTGAACTGAAAAGAAGAATTCTGCAATAGGGCCACAATTCGAAATTGTCTATCCATCCAGGGAATACGAAAATGTACAAAGACTTGAAACTGAATTTCTGGTGGCCGGGAATGAAGAAAGAGATTGCTGATTTTGTGTAGCAATGTCTTCATTGCCAACATGTTAAAGCCGAACATCAACGACCCACAGGTTTACTACAACGCTTACCGATACCGGAGTGGAAATGGGAACATATCACTATGGATTTCATTGTTGGTTTACCTCACTCCAGTAAAGGTATGGATTCAATTTGGGTTATTATTGATAGACTGACTAAATTTGCTCACTTCTTACCTGTCAAAACAATTTATAATGCGGATAAATTGGCTATAATTTATATTGATGAGATTGTTAGATTGCACGGAGTACCTGTGTCCATTGTTTCTGATAGGGATTCGAAGTTCACATCGAGATTTTGGCAAAGCCTATAGACAGCATTGGGTACTGAACTGAGACTGAGTAGTGCATACCATCCTTAGACAGACGGTCAGTCAGAAAGTACCATCCAGACTCTGGAGGATTTATTGAGAATGTGTGTCAGAAGTTGGAGATGGGCCTTTGCTTGGGCCCGAGATTGTATAGGAAACCACAGAAAAGGTGAAACTAATCCAACAGAGACTGAAAATTGCACAAAGCCGATAGAAAAGTTATGCGGATGTCCGAAGGTGGGACAAAGAGTATGAAGTAGGTGATCATGTTTTTGTAAAAGTAACACTGATGAAAGGCCAGACTCGTTTTGGAGTCAAGGGTAAGCTAGCGCCGAGATATGTCGGACCGTATGAGATTATTAAGAAAATCAATCCGGTGGCGTATCAAGTAGCGCTTCCTCCTGAAATGGAGCATATGTATAACATGTTCCATATTTCAATATTGAGGGATTGCCTCCGAGATCCTTTCCATGTGATTGAGCCTACCCGTGTGGTGCTAAGTGATGACTACACTTATGAAGAACAGCCTATTCAGATTGTGGACAGACGGATCAAGAAGTTGAGGAACAAAGAGATTCCGTTAGTGAAAGTTGATTGGCAAAACCATGGTGGCGTGTATGCCACTTGAGAAAGGGAAGACGATATGATCAAGAGATATCCTGAACTGTTCCCTCTGGATCTAGTATTCTTCCAAAATGAAGGTAATTTGAGTTTGGAGGACCAAACTCTTTGTAAGGATGAGAGACTGTGACAACCCTCCCCACTGATTAGTGCTAATCTATGATTAAGCATGTTAACTGACTGATTGACTGAAATTCTGAACTGATTGATTTAGTGTATTAGTTTAAATGCATTTCTATCTGTTGACCATTAAATTATCTGTTCATATTTTATGTTTTAAACTGCAAATTGGAGGCTTTATCGGCGGCCGAATCCGAAATTGATTAATGTTTTATGCTAATTGGAATTTATGTGATTTTATGGTATATTTAATTGAAATTTGATTTTGTATGATTAAATTAGATTAAATAATATTGTATCGCATTAGTTGGACTTATTTACCAAAATGCCATATTAGTGGGCCATCTCATAAAACATTTGAGACTTAATTCATATCTCTTCCTCGACCATTTCCTTATACCAAACCGGCTAGAGAGAGAGAAAGAGATAGGGGATAGCTTGATTTCATCTTGTTTTGGCTTGGAGATTAAGAGAGTTGAAGAAAATTTGCATAATTGAGCTTCTACATTTGAAATTGAAGACCTAAGGTAGGACATTTACTTTCTTGTATGTGAATTCAAGTTAGTTCTTGCATGGCTCATGGTAGATAGGAGCCTAAGGTCATAGTTTGGTCTTAAACTGTTGAATTGAAGCTTGAATCATGCATGCATGTTCATATTGTTGAGTTTTGAAGTTATTTCATGAGGATTTCTTCATGCATGTTCATATTTTTAGTCTTGATCCATGAAATCACCATGTTTTGAAGTTAAACATTGCATTTGATCTTGTTTTGTAGCATTGGAGTTCCTAGAAACCCATGCATGTGTTGAATTTGCATTGTTTTTCATGTTCATGAAAACTTCTTTGAAATTTGTGTTCAATCGAACTACCTTCGGGCTTTGATTTCTCAAATTGATCTTTGAAACATGCCATATTATGAGTTTACAAGTGTTTTCTAGAAAATTAGCCCAAAATGATCGTTTTTGGTACATTTAAAGTTGGTTTTGAGCTTGAGGTTCAAATCTGGAAATTCCAGATTTTGGACTCACGCTCGAGCGGGGAACTCCACGCTCGAGCGTACGCTTTGTGTTCATGCAGTCCGCTCGAGCGAGGAAAGTGACGCTCGAGTGGGAAATGCGTGCATCCAGTACTTTACATGTGTTTACAGTCCGCTCAAGCGGGGGAATGCACGCTCGAGCGGAGGTCGAGCGCCCATCGAGTGTGAATCTCACTCATCCAGTACTTTTGCAGTCCGCTCAAGCGGAGTAAGTCACACTCGAGCGGGGCTCTTTTGTCTGCATGACCGCTCGAGCGGGGAAACCCATGCTCGAGCGGGACCCATGTTTCAGCAAAATTTTGAAAAGTGCATCTTTGCATCCTCATTTCATCCTAGGCATTCTTGAGCCTAGTTTAAGGCATCTTAATGAGGATATTGATGTAGAACCACACCGAGTCTAGGTAGGGACTAAGTCTTCGAGTCCCAAGTATGTGACTTAGTGTGTGTTCATCCTGTAACTGTGTAGGGTTGGCATCCGAGGACGCGCATTAGCTTATCTGTAGCCCAGAACTCTATGAGTAACAATGTTGTAAAGATATGTTCAATTGAGATTATTTTCTGAACAAATGACTGTACTGCTTAATGAAATGACACTGTTTACTGAATGAATGCTTGTCCTATTTGCGAACTGTATTCGTGGCATCCATAGCAATATACTGTTACTGAACTGTTATTACTGCTGTTACAAAGATCTCTGTCGGTTCCCATGTTTGGAACTATTACTATTTACTGATATGATGGCCATCAATTGACTGTTCGGTCTGATAAGACCTACTGTACTGTTTGCTATTGGATGTACCACTTATGACTGCTATGATCGAATAACTGATATACTGTTCAAATGACTATTTTAAATACTGAAAGGACATTCATTCTTAATCTCTTTACGCATATGTTATTCACTGGGCTTTAGCTCACTGTTTATATATATATATATATATGTAGGTGTCCAAGCACCGGATCGGAGCTAGGGGCGTTGGGTTAAACTCCCTTTTTGTCAAGCCAACCAACGTGCCTCACTGCGAGGTTCCCAGTGCTGCCAAGCTAAGGCTGCTTCGGGGTGTTTTAGATTCCCCATTTTTTGTCTCTATTTTGTATAGATTGTATAGATTGTTACTGCACTGTTATGGTAGGGATTTGGGTCCCTAACTTGAATACCCGTATATGATTGTATATGATGCATGTATATACTGTTTTTGTTCTGGATGTGAATGTGTTATGAAAAGTCTTTTTGCATACAGACTGTCACAGCTCATTGGACATCTTTTAATTACAGTTTTGGCTTCTGCCAGCCCCTGTACTCTGTATTACTGTTTTACTGTTAAGCAGGCCTTCGGTAATCACGGATCATTGGCCGGTTACGGTGCTAAACCCATAGGGACGGATTTGGGTCGTGACAGTCACCTCTTCCCCAGATACCACATGGCCTAGGAACTTCACCTTTTTCAGCAAAAACTCACACTTCTCGAACTTAGCATATAGCTAATGCACTCTAAGCAACTCCAACACAACCCGTAAGTGTTCCTCATGCTCCTCCTCAGAGGGTGAATAAATCAAAATGTTGTCAACAAAGACAACCATAAAACGATCAATATACTCATGAAAAACCCGATTCATCAGGTCCATAAACAAGGCCAGTGCTCCCCAAGGTGAAGTACTAGGGCAGATAAAACCCTTGTCTAACAATTCCTGGAGCTAAATCTTCAACTCACTCAACTCAGCAGGTTCAAACCTATACGGAGCCGTGGAAATCGGTGCCGTACCGGACACTAGAAAGATCCTTAGGAAAGAAATCTAGGTACTCACAGACTACCCTCGACAATTCAACTCGAACTAGATCACTCTCTGCCCCCAAGGATGTAACAAAAGAGGCTAAGCTCGCCCCGACCATGCGGGTCACAAACTGGCAACAAAGCCCTATTAACCCAATCTCCCAAGAAATAAAAGTAGTCACCGCTCGAGGTACACACAGTAACCCTCTGACAGTAACAATCTATAACAGCCTGATACGTAGACAACCAATCCATACCTAGTATAACATCAAAACTCAACATATCAAGCAAAGCAAAAGAAAATGGAAGTCGACGACCGAAAACTTCTATATCACAACCTCGACATCCCTGTTCTAACACATTCTCACCCCCAACCGGTGACTCTACGCAGAGTGGCAATGGTAACCGAGCCAACTCTAACCCCAATGCACGAGATAAAAGAATGTGATGAACCTGTGTGAATCAATACATTGGCAATAGAATTGCAGAACAAGAAGGTGTCTCTCACAACCGAAGGTGCTGGTACTAACTCTGGCGTGGTAACAACATACACACGCCCGGTAGGTCTCTGATCCACTTGCTCCCCTCTCAGAGCATATGCCGGATGTACAGACTTAGCAGAAAAGGCTCCTAGAGTGGCCCTTGAGGCCTGTGCCGACTGTTTTGGCTGGTGACTTTGAGTCTGCCTCGATCCAGATGCACCAGGTGTGCCACCCAACTATGGACAATACCACTTCATGTGTCCTACTTGTCCACACTGAAAGCAAGTCAAACACTGCCCCCTCCCTTGAGTCTAGCTCGGTGGGCGGATTGAAGACGGAGCAAATCATTGTCCTCCCTCCTTTTGTGAGCAAGAAAAAGACTTATGACCCAACTGGCCACACTTGAAACAAGAAAATCCTACCTGGCCACCTCTCTCTGCCCCTGAACTCGGCATTGGAAAAGTGGACCTAGACTGTGCCCCATGAGACTGTTGTGGTGTAAAACCCCTCTGCCTCTTGCTATCTCAGGTCTCACCCTGCATCTCCTAGCCTCTTTGCTTGAAACCCCTCATCTCTCTCTCTCTCCAGCTCCTAACCAGGTTTCCATATGTGCCGCTACCTCAACAAGATGGATGTTCTCCCTCGTCATAGACCCGCCCACACAGTAGGCAAGCTCATCTCTCAGTCGAGTCTCAAACTCGATACAACTGCGCTCTTCTATCGCCACAAGCTCAGGAGCAAATTTGGACAAATTAGCAAAAGTGGCCTTGAACTCCGCCACCGGTGTGCCAAGTTGCTGTTTAAGGTTCTTGAACTGTTCCCTTAACTTCTCTCTGATAGTAGCAGATAGACACTTCTCCTGAAAGGTGTTGACAAAGGCCTCTAAGGTCACCCTAATACGTCCTCGCGCGTATTTCCACCACTGACCCGCTTCTCCCTTCAGCTGAAAAGATGCCAAGGTCACTGTCAGAGCATCGTCCTCAATGTCTAGCATCTCGAACGTCTTAACCGTCTGCTCTAGCCACTCATCAACCTTCAGTGGCTCCTTAGGATCTCCCACAAAAATATCCGAATTGGTTCGAAAGAACTCCCTTTTTAGCAGGAGTGGTCATGTCTCTGCAACTGGGGCAGTTGGGGCCTGTGCTAGGTTCTCATCCCTCAGTATGTTCAGTGCCCCTGCTATCTCTTGTGCCAAAGCACCCATGGCCTGTTGCCCAGCTAGCTCAGCCACATTTGCCTGTCCTGTCCCCTCTTACTGTGTCGAAGCTAACTCACTCACGTCTTAAGGCAATGGACAACAGTTAATTCATTCCACACAAGCACATACAGATTTTCTTTCTAGATAATGATTGTTCCATGACGTTGTTAGAGTTCCAATCAAAAATAGCAATGATCAAGTGATTTTCTGACTGGAGTTCCAGGAACTCACAGACCCAATGAACATCTCAGAAATCAAACCCCATACCCATATAATTACATAAGTATGTTATCGCATAGCACCTCATCATACAGATATCTCTATCAAGCGGGATAAACCCACTGTGGTACTAACCACTCCCCATGTACCCAAAGTATTCGAACCCAGTACGCTCTGATACCAAGTTGTAACACCCCAAAAATTTGGACAAGGTATATATATCTATACAACAAACCCACCTGATAGACAGACACATATTTATAGCTAATTATTCCATACATCCATTTCCATTTAATCTCAAATGCCAAATTCATGTTGTTTACATCTCAATGCCCAAGTTCCAATCCCAAGCATGCATTTTACAACAAGTATGAAATGGAAGCCAAACAGATAATGAGTGCCCTACAGGCTTACAAATTTATCCAAGAACATTCTTGGTTACACCAAAAGGAGTTTCAACTCAATGCAAATACAGCCCTGGGCTTACATTCAACAAATAACAATAAAACAAAAATAAAGCCTCAGCTCCGAGTCTTCCCAAGTCAGTGCCTTAGCGGAGACATATCACATGTACCTGAAATGGTTTCTCTTATAGGGTAAGCCACAGCCTAGTAGAGATATACTACACAAGATCTGGACTATGACAAGACTAAAGAGGAGTATGCTCATGCCATGCTCATGATAAAACAGTTTATCTCTCTTTTTATAAAGCATGTAATGCTGAGATGCAACAACAGATATAAAACCATTTCCATTTTAAACCATATATGTTACATGAATACAGGCTCTGTGAATCTCTAGGTGAGTGTCTGCAAGTAGGCCCTAATGCACTACCACTGTCATTTTTACCAGTAAACTGGAAGGCTCAACAACTAACCACGCAGTTCTACATCCCCTACCCAGATTCACCAAGTATTCATCTTTTCTCAAACAGATACATTTCCAAACATTTCTAAAAAACAGATACATTTCCAATGAAATGAATGTAATGCAATGTCCAATGCAACAAATGAGGAATGTGGTTCAATTTACCTAAGTCTCATGCATTTCTGCAACAATCATGGCTATCTTCCACAGATAGCCCAAAACAGATATTTCTAAACAGATATTTAAACAATTAAATTCTAAAAAATTCGATAAATACAATCTATTCCATATCTCATCAAATATGAACAACTACACTAGTTTTCTTATCACAATCACGTCCGGTAACCTCTCAAGGTCCATTTCTAACCATGTTGGTTTTATTCCAACAAATACATTAAGCAAAATAATACCGTTAATGCCCAAGAAAACATCATTTTCTTTCCAAACTCATTCTGCAGGCATTATATCCTATTGTGATCAAAAGTCCCAGAAGTAAAACATAATTCCTTTGTTTTCTTTAAAAATGCTCTTTTGGTCGCAAACCGGTAAAAATTTCAAAACTGATCGAATCAAAATCCGTTTTTTTTCAAATTTAAAACATAGCTCTTTCATAACCTTACAAACATATTCCAAGTTTACACTTTCGCAATTTGGGCATCAACTCTTTATTTTTCTCAAAATGTCCCTTTTAAGCAAATAAATCACAAATTTTCCAAAAATTCTAATTAAATTATATACAACTCTAAGCTCCATATAATCAAGTAAAAGTGCATAAAGAAGTGTAGGAAAAATTCCTACCTTAAGCCAAGAAGCTTTCAAATTTTTTTGGCAACATAAATTAAATCTGCTCGGAGCCAAACGACGCCTTTTTCGCCCTCTACGTTTTGATCCAAAGCACTAAGGGTCAAAAATGACTTACACTAGATCAAACCCATGAAAAACAAACATTGAAACCCTTTTTTTCTTTCTTCCTCACGGCATTCTCCTAAAAGCTGAACAAAAAATCCTTTTTTGGTTACTATTTATAGATATATACACCTAAAAAATATGTAACCACAAATATCTAACTATATATGTATACACACCAATATATATTTATATATATATATATATATATATCAATTAAAAAATACATTTCAACATCTTTAATGACAAAAGTAAATATAATATTTTCTCACCACAAAAATATATTTCGTTTAATGGTACACACCATAAATATTCACAACTCTTTTATGGTAATCAAATAATAATAATAAAACCACAACACTATTACATGGTTACTAATGGGTCACAATTCAATAAATTGGGTCCAAAATGAATGGAGTTTAATAATTTAAAATAAATCCCCAACTGAGATTAAAGTATAAATTCAATTTCATTCAACTTGTTACATTTTTTCTCTTTTTTTTTTTTAAATAGATATTAATCGCAACCCATTTCAACTTTATGCAACAAAATCGACAGGCTTTACATTCTATTCTAAAACTAGGAGACACAGAAATGGAGAGAAATGGCCAATTATTTCTAGCGGGATCACATCAAATGTTACCTATTTATAAAAATATTGCACAAATAAATTTAGTAATTTACATTAATAATATATTAATATTTAATAAAATTCTAGTCCCTTTTGAGAATTTAATTTTTTTATTAGTACAATTATTACATTTAAAAAATATTAGCTTTTCAAAATTATCTTTTAATAGTACCATTATTATATTTCAAAAATGTTAATATTAATGACTTTACAGAAAATGCTAAAATAAAAAATTCAAGTTGTTTTAGTTTTTAATTTTTTAAAATAAACTAATATTTTGAGATGATAAAAAATAAAATAAAAGAGTACAAATAAAATTTTCTAAAAAGAACATTCTAAAAACTGAAACCAAATAAAATGATTTTTTCTTAAAATTCTTCGTGAATTACATGTGAATGTATTACTTTACGTCCCACCCCCTCTCTCTTTCCCTCTCCCTGTGCAAGCTTTCGATCAAGTCTTCTCTTTTTAAATAGATATTAGTCGCCACCCATGTCAACTTTATGCAACAAAATCGACAGGCTTTACATTCTATTCTAAAACTAGGATATACAAAAATGGAGAGAAATGGCCATTGATTTCTAGCCGGATTGCATCAAATGTTACCTATTTATAAAATTATTGCACAAATAAATTTAGTAATTTACATTAATAATATTATAATATTTAAGAAAATTAACAGAAATTAACTAATAATAATTACACATCAACTTGTAAAAGATAAATAAATGTTCCATGTGTATAACATTACTCAACAATAATTAATAATCCTCCTTTCATTCCAAAATTTTAGTCCCTTTTGAGAATTTAATTTTTTTATTAGGACAATTATTACATTTAAAAAATATTAACTTTTCAAAATTATCTTTTAATAGTACCATTATTATATTTCAAAAATATTAATATTAATGAATTTACAGAAAATGGCAAAATAAGAAATTCAAGTTATTTTAGTCTTTAATTTTTTTAAAAAAAAACTAATATTTTGAGATGTTAAAAAATAAATAAATGACTACAAATAAAATTTTTTAAAAAGAAAATTCTAAAAACTGAAACCAAATAGAATGATTTTTTCTTAAAATTCTTCGTGAATTACATGTGATCGTATTACTTTACGCCCTACCCTCTCTCTCTCTCCTTCTCTCTGTGCAAGCTTTCAAACAAATCTTCTCCTTGTTTTCGTTTTTTTTTTAAATAGATATTAATCGCAACCCACATCAACTTTATTCAATAAAATCGAGAGGCTTTACATTATGTTTTAAAACTAGGAGACACCGACATGGAGAGAAATGGCCAATGATTTGCAGCGGGATCACATCAAATGTTACCTATTTATAAAAATATTTCACAAATAAATTTAGTAATTTACATTAATAGTATTTTAATATTTAATAAAATTAACGGAAATTAACTAATAATAATTACACTTCAACTTTAAAAGATAAATAAATATTCCATGTGTATAACATTACTCAACAATAATTAATAATACTCCTTTCATTCCAAAATTTTAGTCTCTTTTGAGAATTTAATTTTTTTTATTAGTACAATTATTACATTTAAAAAATATTAACTTTTCAAAACTATCTTTTAATAGTACCATTATTATATTTCGAAAATATTATTATTAATGAATTTGAAGAAAATGAAAAAATAAGAAATTCAAGTTATTTTAGTCTTTAACTTTTTAAAATAAACTAATATTTTGACATGATAAAAAAATAAAATAAAAGACTACAAATAAAATTTTCTGAAAAGAAAATTCTAAAAACTAAAACGACATAAAATTATTTTTCTTAAAATTCTTCGTGAATTATAACTTCCCAAAAAAATTCAACTATATTCCCTCCATTGTTTATTGTATTCCGGACTTGGGTTCCGTCATGATTGTTGTTGTCTATATCGCATTTCCATCCTTTAATTCTTTGTATTCGAGTTTTGGAATGTATTGGGCAGGTTTGTAATAGGTTGGATGTGATTTGAAATAAATAGTTGCTGCCCAGATTTTTGGTTTCTTCGCTCAAGCGAGGCTTTTGTTGCTCGAGCGAGCTTTGGGTTTTAGTTCCTTCACTCGAGCCAGGGTTCTCGAGCAAGATTTGAGTAGTGTGTCTCTTGGCTCGAGCGAGCACTCTTGCGCTCGAGCGTGCGTCTACGTCTCTTTTTGACCTGAAGGTTGTGTTTCTTCACTCGAGCGAGCTTTCCTTCGCTCGAGCAAGCGAGGACTATGTTTTTGAGTTTCTTCGCTCGAGCGAGAACTCTTGCGCTCGAGCGTGCTTCTGCGTTGCAGACCTGAAGCTTCGTATTGTTAGCTCGAGCGACGCTTCTTGCGCTCGAACGAGGTTCTTTTGTGTCTGGTCGCTTGAGCGACCACTTCTTCGCTCAAGCGAGCCTTGAGTATATAAGTTGCAGCAACGTGTTTCTACTTCACTTTTTCATCCCCTTTTTCCTCAAAACCCTAGATCCGGCACACTCTCTCTTTACATACACCTTCTCTCTAGAAATACACTTAGTTCTTGGGTGTCTCTACCCTAGTCTCTTTGAAGAAAAGGTAGAGCTTTTCTTAGGCTACACTTTGATCCGAAAAAGGTTGGATTTGGAGCACTTTGAGTTTCTTCCTTCTTCTCCTTCGAGCTCCGAAACTTGAGGTAGGGATAACCTACTCCTTTCTATGAGTTTAGACATAAACGTTGGGTATTTTGTATAAATGGTATTGTTTGGGAGTTTTGAGAAAGTTAGGGTTTGTTTTGAAATTATAAAAGATGGGTTTTTAATTGTTAAGCTCCATGTATATGTGAGACCTTGGAAAATGGGATTATTGGTGTAAGATTAAGGAAATTGAGCCTTAGGGCTAAAGTTGAAAAGAAAATGGGAAAATGCCCTAATTAAATGTGATTAATTAATTTGTATAATTAATTTGGAAAAATATGTAAATATGAAATTGAGTTGAAAATCATGAAATTGGGAAGTTATGAGAATGAATGGTGTAGTTGAATTAATTAATCACTCACCTATGAAAATGTTGATAATTTATCTATTTGATATATTTATTTATTTGTTTAGAAATAATTACTTTGGGTTATCGGTGGAGGATAGTCTTGATTGTTGTAGACACTGCATGATGATTAGGTGAATTAAAACTAATCAACTGAGTTATGTCATTGAATATGACTGTTGAATTGACACATTGAATATGCGCCTAGATTGATCATTGTATATGATAAAACGTTTAAATACATTGCATATGTATCTTGTTTGGGAGGAGATAGAGGATGTACTCTCAAACCTGTTCGGGGGGAGATAGGGGATGGACTCCATTGATAACTAAGTTAGCTGGAGTGTCCAAGATAAAAGTCCTGAAACCTTAATTACGTTTGCATAACGTAGATGATTGAAGTATTGATAATATGGTTTGTAGTCTCATTTGAATTGATTACGATTGAAGTATTGATAATATGAGTTGTAGTCTCATTTGAATTGATTATGATTGAAGTATTGATAATATGAGTTGTAGTCTCACTTTGAACTGTTTGGATAAACAATGAACCATATCTATGAATTGGTTTGGATACTTATAGCGACCCCGGTCTTCTCCCATTCTATTATTGTATCCGGACTTAGGTTCCGTAGATTCTGTCATTGTATTACTGTTGTTGTTGTCCCTTATTTTCTCATTTGGACTTATAGGATGTGTTGGGCAGGTTTGTTTTAGGTTGGTTGGGTTTAGAAACCAAGTGTTGCTGTCCAGAATTTTGGGTCTTCGCTCGAGCGAGGAGTTTGTCGCTCGAGCGAGCTGTTATTTTTGGTTCTTCGCTCGAGCCGGGGTTTGGTAGCTCGAGCGAGAGGTTGCGTCTGATTTGGACCTGTAGCTGTGTATTCTTGGCTCGAGCGAGCTTTCCTTCGCTCGAGCGAGTTAGTTCGTTCTTCGCTCGAGCAATAGTTCCTTCGCTCGAGCGTGAGTCTGGTTACAGACCTGAGGGTTTGAGTTCTTCGCTCGATCGAGTTTTCTTTCGCTCGAGCGAGCTTTTGGGTTGTTGGCTCGAGCAAGGTTTTCTTGGCTCGAGCGTATCTTTTCTGTGTCTGGTCGCTCGAGCGACCAAGTCTTCGCTCGAGCGAGCCTGTCAGGTTTAAATAGGCAGCAACGTGTTTCAGATCTGTTTTTCATACACTTTCATATTCCAAAACCCTAGTTACGAGTTTTCTCTCCCTATACACACCTTCTCTCTTAGGATTGATCTTCTTAGGGTGTGTTTCTACCCTAGATCCTTCATTAAAAAGAGTGTGTGAGTCGAGGGCTTCGTTTTAATCTAAATTGTTGGTTGTTTGGAGCACATTGGTATTTGGGCACTCATCTCTGTCTTCACCATTTGGGTTGTTTTCTTCGAGGTAGGGATTTCCTACTCCATTTTATAGGTTTTGTTCTAAGTTTTGGTATTTTGATATGTTGGGGCTACTTTGGTAAATTTTGGGAAAAACCCTAGTTGTATTATTAAATTAATTTGTATAATTAATTCATGAAATTGGGAAAAGATGGTTAAATTCATGGAATTGGGGAATTCATTGATTAAATGGCGTAGTTGGATAATTTGAATCATTTGTCTATTGAATTGTTGACATAGTTATTTTCAGTTTAGAAATAACTGTTTTGGGCTATCGGTGGAGGATAGTCGTGATTGTTGTAGACATTGCATGTGGATTAGGAATAACTGAAACTAATCACAATGGTTAAGTCATTAATTTTGACTATTGCATTTATACAGAAAATATGTGTATTGATTGAGCATTGCATTTGCATACATTGTTTTGTGTGGGAGGAGATAGGGGATGTACTCCACGGTTTAGGGGAAGATAGGGGATGGACCTCTAAACCGGATTTTGTTTGGGAGGAGATAGGGGATGGACTCCATTAGCATCACTTTTATGTGTGCTTATTTATATAGAAGTGTTTTATTGATACAGCACTAAAATGTGTATCAATCTGGAAGTATGAAGTGTTTTGATTTGAGCTTGAATCTCATTTGTTTGTTGATATTGGAAGGATGTGAATATGATATATTATGTAATTCACTGTTGTAAGTTTGGCCAGGTTCTGAGCCATGTTGATAAAATTGGAAAGTAAAACGTGTCTTAGACAATAGTGTCACGAGACTGTAAAACGAAGTAATTGATTACCTTGGTTAACCATCTGTTGAATGCTATTGCTTTATTCATTGCTTATATGTGGTTTAGTATATTTCTACTGGGCTGTGGCTCACCCTTTATGGGAACATCATTTTCAGGTTCAGGTGATAAGCTACCTCCAAGGACTTAGCTTGGAAGGACTTGGATTTTGAAGACTATTTTTAGTTATTTGTTTTTCATTGTTAGTACATGTAAACACACAAGCCTAGGGCTTTATTTATATTTGAGTTAGAACTCATACTTTGTGTCCAAGTGTTGGCTTGGAAAGATGTAAGCCGGTAGGGCATTTACTTTGATGTTACATGTAATGCGTTTGTTTTGTAAGACTCTGATGGATATTATAATGAATTATTAAAGTGTTTTCCTTAATTGATGCATGTCAATGATTTATATAATGGGTTTATTTTTGAGGGCGTGACAATTTGGTATCAAAGCGTACCGGGTTTGAATACTTTGGGTACGTGGGAAGTGATTAGTATCACATTGGGTTCGTCTCGTTCGATAGAGACTTAGTGTAATGTAACATGTTTATGTGATTATGTGGGTATGGAATGTAGTTTCTAGGATGTTGATTGGACCCTTGAGTTTCTAGTAGTCTTGTTGGAAAGGCACTTGATCACTGCTGCTTCCAACCGGAACTATAGTAACGCATTGGGACTATCATTATCCGGGAATGAAATTCGTAGGTGCTTATGTGATTATGTGTTTACGTGGAATGAATTATTGTTGTTCAATGTATTAGGACGCGAGTGTTTAGCTTCGGCACATTTATTAATGTGCTAATGTCTTTGTTTCCTTTATTAGGATGTCAGGACGAAGACGAGGACGCGGTAGGCGTGGTAGGCCGGGTAGGCAGGAGGTGCCTGTGCCAGAGGAGATTCCGGCAGTTCAGGAGGGAATTGGCCAGGCCGATGTGGCCGAGCCAGTAGGCCAGCAGGCTATGG
Organism: Camellia sinensis; assembly: GCF_055761805.1. Classification (NCBI taxonomy): domain Eukaryota; kingdom Viridiplantae; phylum Streptophyta; class Magnoliopsida; order Ericales; family Theaceae; genus Camellia; species Camellia sinensis. Next base: position 42,253,920 of record NC_138973.1, read on the forward strand.
GCGCTTTAGCTCGAGAGATAGCAGGGGCATTCAGGGAGTCAGTAGGCATTCTCAGAGCTGAGAATCAATGTAACAACCCTCACCTTACTCTTGTCATACTTGCATGATCTTGCTTGTTATGCTAATTTGAAGGTTTTGTTTTTTCCTTGATCTGCTTAAAGTTGTTGCTTGACTTTGATCCTTGCTTAGTGTGTGTGTGTGCGTAGCCGAGGTCATCTTGAGCTTAGTCCGCCTTTGATCCTTTGTGCTTAGAACTATCTTGAGATCTTGTTCAACCCCATCTTCACCTCGGGCATTCATTGCCGAGATGTTCTATACTTGAACCTTGTCCGCAGGCAGGTATGGCCTAGGCCGAGATGTGGCACACCCCGGCCAAGGTGTGGCACAGCTTAGTCAAGTGTCGTCCTCCCTAGCCGATGTTTTTCTATCCTGTTGCTGGATCCTTGATTGAGCCGATGTCATCTTGTTGCCGATGTGCCTTACCCGAGCTTGCTGCATACACTTTGTCAGAGACTTGTCTTGTCTATCAATCACCTTTTGGAGCTGAACCAACCCGATAACGCCACGTGTCCGAGCTAGTTGTTAAGACAGCCGGCAGACTTAGAAACAATCATTTTGTCTCAAATCTTTGTTTTAGAGAGAGAAGCTCTAGAGAGGGGGAAGAGGAGTTCTTGAGTGAGAGTAGTTTTCCAAGCTTGATCTTCGTGGTTTGAACCGTTAGATTCGAGTTTTGAGGTTAGATTCTTGATCCACTTTGAATGTTGTTATGGATTATCTAGCTGCATTGCATGATCGGATTTGTGTTGCATGTCATGCATTGTTTTGAAGTTGGTTTTGGAAAGAGAAAATGGTTTTCATGTGCTCTTGAAGGAAATCTCATTTCGATCCGAAAATTTGAACGGAAACCATGTTTTGTGTTTGTTCTTGCATAACTTTCTTGAGTGGGTACCCAGGTCCATATTTTTGAACTCTTGGCATGTAAACTCAGATTTTTATAACAAGTAGTGAACTTGCGTCCATCTTTCAGATGATCATGTTCTTCATGTTCTTCAAAGGAAAACCCAGGTTTTTTCCTGACCATGTTTAAACGGGACCTCGGCTTAGTCCTGGACGGTACCCAGTGTGTTTTCATGAACGGGAGCAGTGATTAAGCTTCCAGTTTGTTTTGCTTTGTCTTTGACTTGGATCTGGCAAGAATGCCGAGATCATTTGCATGAATATAGAGCTTGCTTTGAGAATGTGACTTGCCGTGTGATTGTAGGTCCCTGATATTTGCTTGAGTCTACACCTAAAGAACTAGGTGAGTGGTATTATTGATAAAGCTATGTTAAACTGGTTTTGGATAAATCTTGCTGGCCTTGTTTTGACAAAAATATTTTGTTAGCATGAATAAATAGCTCTTGTTTTGATATGTCAAGTATACTCCTTGTTGATGCCATCTTTGAAAAGGATACGGTCCTTGTTAAATCGGGCTACGGGCCTAAGTAACACAAGTCCCTTGTACTGGAGGACTCTAAACTTTCGCAGTACTAAGTATAAAGGATACGGTCCTCGTTAAATCGGGCTATGGGCCTAAGTAACACAAGTCCCTTGTACTGGAGGACTCTAAACTTTCGCAGTACTAAGTATAAAGGATACGGTCCTCGTTAAATCGGGCTATGGGCCTAAGTAACACAAGTCCCTTGTACTGGAGGACTCTAAACTTTCGCAATACTTTTGACCTGATGAATACGGTTCATCCCTTGCTTTGCCGATGTTATGATACTTGAATGATGAATACGGTTCATCCCTTGCTTTGCCGATGTTATGATACTTGAATGATGAATACGGTTATGATACTTGAATGATGAATACGGTTCATCCCTTGCTTTGCCGATGTTATGATACTTGAATGATGAATACGGTTCATCCCTTGCTTTGCCGATGTTATGATACTTGAATGATGAATACGGTTCATCCTTTGCTTTGCCGATGTTATGATAATTGATTGGTGAATACGGTTCACCCCTCGTCTTGCTAAAGTTAATGAGTTCGGTTGAAGGACCTCGGCTATATTCATGCAAAACCTTTATTATTAGTACCATTCACTGAGTTTTGTACTCACCCCTCTATATATATGTAGGTGATGAGCAGGACGGCGGCGACGCCTAAATCGTTTTGGATGCTTGTTTTGGAGTCGTGCTTACGTCGGCAAATCTTGAAAATCATGCTTCTTGAATTGTATTAGTTGTATTTTGTATATGTCGGCTCGAGAAGCCTTTTGATCAAGATGTAACATGTATTTTCTTTTCCTTGTTGTATTCAAGTTGTAAAGTTAATTGGAATGTTTGGCATTGCTTTGATCTATGCACAGCTCTTATGGACCACTTGTATTTGATTTATCGCTTCCGCATTTGTGAGCCCCTATATCCATACTCTGATTGTGTTAAGTTTTGAAAAGTTGGCCTTCGGTAATTACGGATTACTGGCCATCACGGCACCAAACTACTAGGGGCAGTTTGGGGTCGTGACAGAATGGTATCAGAGCACAAGTTCCTCGGTATACGTTAATCACACACCTTGAGTCCTAAAGAGCATAGGATTTCCCTTAGAAAGATGTTAGGGTTGCATCATGGTACTTGTTGTTTGAGTGAGGTGTGCATTGTTTTGATATGCTTATTTGCTACTTGCCTATGTGGTTATTTGCTTAATTGTTTTAAAGTCATACCTTGCATACTCATAGTATCATGAGGAGAGGCAGACCCCCACTTGGCCGAGATCAGCCTGAAGATAGAATGGACAGATTGGAAAGGGTAGTTGAAGGTTTGGCCCGCGAGTTGAGGCAAACCAGGCAGCAGTTCGCTAGTGCTACGTCGACTCAGGCCGAGCAGACCAACGGCCGAAATGTAGCTCCACCTCCACCCCCTCCAGTGTCGCAAGTTCCCCCGCAGCCTGCCTTATATGGGGATGGCACGATAGCTTTGATCAGGGAGTTCAAGAAGATGAGACCACCGAGATTCTCTGGGGGTATAGAGCCGATGAAGGCTGAAGCATGGGTTTTAGAAATGGAGAAGTTGTTCGAGATCTTCCATAGCACCGACGCTCAGAAAGTGACGTTGGCAGCATTCACATTAGATGATGACGCCCGCAGGTGGTGGATGATGGTTAGAGGGAGCAACCCAGATTTGACCTGGACCCGATTCTTAGAGTTGTTCTACAAGAAACATTTTCCCCTAAGTGTTCGAAACCGCAAGGCTACCGAATTTCATACTCTGACGCAAGGTAACAGAACAGTGGCGGAATATGACCGCGCTTTTACTGAATTGGTAAGGTTTGTACCTCACATGACCAACGACGAATATATGAAGGCCAGGAAGTTCGAGTGTGGGCTTCGTGGACCGATTCAAGACCGGGTCAACTTGCTCGATATGCCGACTTATGCCGAAGTATTGGACAAAGCCATTCAGGCCAAAGCTAATTTGAACCGATACCAGAGCTCAGGAGAAAACCAGCGAAAGAGGCAGACTTATGACAATCGCCGAGGACAGTTGAGCACCAAGAAGAAAATGAACATGGGCAGCACTAGTAACCTAGGGCAGGAAGGGAGCGCTAAGACGATGTGTTCAGATTGTGGGAAGCAGCATTTCGGGATCTGCCGACGAACATCTGGAGCCTGTTATGAATGTGGCGAGATGGGCCATTATGTGAGGGATTGCCCCAAAACAAAGACTGATAACAACAAGAAAGGTGAGAATACCTTGGGTTCCGTTCAGAAGGGAAATGCTGGGAAAGGACAGATGAGACAGGGCAGAGTGTTTGCACTGGTACCAGGAGACACTCAGAATACTGAGGCAGTGGTGTCAGGTATGTTACTAATTTGTTCCCAAGATGCCTATGTGTTAATTGATTCGGGTTCTACTCATTCGTTTATATCTACTAAGTTTGCCGAGAAAATTAATAGAGAACTAGAGCCCCTTGATTTCGTATTATCTGTGTCTACTCCATCTGGGAGACCTATGATTGTTATGTCTGTTTATAGGGCGTGTGTTGTTATGATTGAGAATGTTGAACTATTAGTGGATTTAATGCCCTTGGATGTGACTCATTTTGATGTTATACTGGAAATGGACTGGTTAGTCGCAAATCATGCATCTATTAATTGTGTTTCGAAAAGTGTTACACTGAGACCCCCAAACCTAGCCGAGGTTATTTTCCAGGGTAAAGGGATAGTGCCCCCACCTTATTTGATTTCGTCTATTAAGGCCTATAAATTAATCCAGAAGGGGTGCAGAGGTTACTTGTGTAGTATACTGAGTGATCAGAACGGGAGTGTTAGCTTAGCCGACATCCCAGTTGTTAGTGATTTCCCCGACGTCTTTCCGGACGAATTGCCTGGCCACCTAACTGATAGAGAAATAGAGTTTACTGTTGACATCATGTCGGGAACACAGCCGATCTCCAAAACACCTTATAGGATGGCCCCAGCTGAACTTAGAGAATTGAAACTGCAACTGCAAGACTTGTTAGATAAGGGATTCATTAGACCGAGCACTTCACCATGGGGAGCACCTGTTTTATTTGTTAAGAAGAAGGATGGCACACTCCGACTTTGTATTGACTATAGGGAACTCAATAAAGTCACCATTAAGAACAAGTACCCGTTACCTAGAATTGATGATTTGCTTGATCAGTTACAAGGAGCACGAGTCTTTTCTAAGATCGACCTTCGGTCTGGTTACCATCAGCTTAAAGTTAAAGCCGAAGATGTTGAGAAGACTGCTTTTCGGACGAGATATGGCCACTACGAGTTTTTAGTGATGCCTTTTTGAGTGACCAATGCCCCTGCTGCATTTATGGATCTAATGAACCGAGTCTTCAAACCATACTTAGATGAATTTGTAGTTGTTTTCATTGATGATATATTGATCTATTCCAAGAGTGATATTGAACATGAAAACCATTTGAGACTTGCCTTACAGATTTTGAGAGAACGGAAATTGTATGCAAAGTTTAACAAGTGTGAGTTTTGGCTTTCTACCATCTCATTTTTGGGTCATATGATTAATGAAGAGGGTATTTCAGTGGATCCTAGCAAAGTTGAAGTCGTAGTAAATTGGCCGAGGCCGACTAATGTGTCCGAAATTCGTAGTTTTCTGGGTTTGGCAGGTTATTACAGAAAGTTCGTGAAAGATTTCTCAAGGATTGCAATTCCATTAACGCAACTGACTAAGAAGGGAACACTGTATGAATGGACAAAAGATCGGGAGTTAGCCTTCCAGGAACTGAAGACGAGGTTAATTACAGCACCAGTACTTCTACTACCATCAGGTAACGAAGAGTTTCATGTCTATAGTGATGCATCACATAAGGGATTGGGTTGTGTACTAATGCAAAAAGGTAAAGTTATAGCTTATGCATCTCGTCAGTTGAAACCACATGAGAAAAACTATCCTACTCATGACTTAGAATTGGCGGCCGTGGTATTTGCTTTAAAGATTTGGCGTCGCTATTTGTATGGAGCTACTTGTCAGGTTTTTACAGATCATAAGAGCTTAAAGTATCTATTCACTCAGAAGGAATTGAATTTGAGACAGAGACGGTGGCTTGAGTTGTTGAAAGACTATGATATGCAAATTCAATATCACCCCGGGAAAGCTAACAGTGTAGCCGACGCTTTGAGCAGAAAGTCAGATGGAAATTTGGCGTGTTTAACCGTGATATCAGCAGAGCCGACTATTGTTGATGAGGTAAAGACAAGACAGATGGAAGATAACTTCCTCAAGAAAATAGCCGAGGAGATTGACACAAGGCCGAGACCAGGGTATACCATCGAAAACCGAGTACTCAAGTTTGAAGGAAGGATATGTGTGGCCGACATCCCAGAGCTGAAGAAAAAGATTTTGCAGGAAGCTCATGGTTCTAAGTTTGCTGTCCATCCAGGGAACACCAAAATGTATCAAGATGTGAAGCAGACCTTCTGGTGGCCAAATATGAAGAGAGAAATAGCCGAATTCGTGTCCCAGTGTTTACATTGCCAGCAAGTGAAAGCAGAACATCAAAGACCAGCAGGACTTCTTCAACCTTTGCCGATTCCTGAGTGGAAATGGGAGCACATCTCTATGGATTTTGTAATTGGGTTACCGAAAACACCAAAGGGTATGGATTCAATTTGGGTTGTTATGGATAGGTTAACTAAGTCAGCACATTTTCTACCCGTTAAGACTACCTTCAACGCCAATCAACTTGCCTTACTATACGTGAACGAGATTGTCAGACTTCATGGAGTGCCGATGTCAATTGTTTCAGACCGAGATCCTAAATTTGTTTCTAGATTTTGGCAGAGTCTACAAAGGGCTTTCGGAGCCGAGCTGAGATTTAGCACAGCCATTCATCCCCAGACAGATGGGCAGACTGAGAGGACAATTCAGACGCTTGAAGATATGCTTAGACTTTGTGTATTGGACTTCCAAGGAAGTTGGGGAACACATTTGCCCTTAGTGGAGTTCGCCTATAATAATAGTTATCAAGCTAGCATTGGCATGGCGCCGTATGAAGCCTTGTATGGAAGAAAATGTAGGTCGCCGATATGTTGGACCGAAGTCGGGGACAGAACTTTGCTTGGTCCCGAATTGATTCAGGTGACAACAGAAAAGATTAAACTTATCCAACAGAGGATTAGAACTGCCCAGAGCCGACAAAAGAGCTACGCCGACCAGAGAAGGAATGAGATAGAGTTCGAAGTTGGGAATCATGTATTCCTGAAAGTCTCACCAATGAAAGGAGTTTCCAGATTTGGAAAGAAAGGTAAGTTAGCACCCCGCTATATTGGGCCATTTGAAATTCTTGAGAGAATTAACCCCGTTGCCTACAGACTTGCTTTGCTGCCAGATTTGAGCCAAGTCCACAATGTGTTTCATGTCTCGATGTTGAGGAAGTACATCCGAGATCCACTGCATATAATTGATCATTCCGAGATTACGATTAATGAAGATTTGGGCTACGAGGAGAAGCCAATGAAAATTGTTGACAGACAAGTGAGACAATTGAGGAACAGATCGATACCGATGATAAAGGTCGAATGGAAGGAGCATTATGGCACAGAAGCCACGTGGGAAAAGGAAGAGGATATGAGAATCCGTTACCCGGAGTTGTTCTGAGCAAGGTAATCTAAGTTTGGGGACCAAACTTCTTTAAGGGGGGTAGGATGTAACAACCCTCACCTTACTCTTGTCATACTTGCATGATCTTGCTTGTTATGCTAATTTGAAGGTTTTGTTTTTTCCTTGATCTGCTTAAAGTTGTTGCTTGACTTTGATCCTTGCTTAGTGTGTGTGTGTGCGTAGCCGAGGTCATCTTGAGCTTAGTCCGCCTTTGATCCTTTGTGCTTAGAACTATCTTGAGATCTTGTTCAACCCCATCTTCACCTCGGGCATTCATTGCCGAGATGTTCTATACTTGAACCTTGTCCGCAGGCAGGTATGGCCTAGGCCGAGATGTGGCACACCCCGGCCAAGGTGTGGCACAGCTTAGTCAAGTGTCGTCCTCCCTAGCCGATGTTTTTCTATCCTGTTGCTGGATCCTTGATTGAGCCGATGTCATCTTGTTGCCGATGTGCCTTACCCGAGCTTGCTGCATACACTTTGTCAGAGACTTGTCTTGTCTATCAATCACCTTTTGGAGCTGAACCAACCCGATAACGCCACGTGTCCGAGCTAGTTGTTAAGACAGCCGGCAGACTTAGAAACAATCATTTTGTCTCAAATCTTTGTTTTAGAGAGAGAAGCTCTAGAGAGGGGGAAGAGGAGTTCTTGAGTGAGAGTAGTTTTCCAAGCTTGATCTTCGTGGTTTGAACCGTTAGATTCGAGTTTTGAGGTTAGATTCTTGATCCACTTTGAATGTTGTTATGGATTATCTAGCTGCATTGCATGATCGGATTTGTGTTGCATGTCATGCATTGTTTTGAAGTTGGTTTGGAAAAGAGAAAATGGTTTTCATGTGCTCTTGAAGGAAATCTCATTTCGATCCGAAAATTTGAACGGAAACCATGTTTTGTGTTTGTTCTTGCATAACTTTCTTGAGTGGGTACCCAGGTCCATATTTTTGAACTCTTGGCATGTAAACTCAGATTTTTATAACAAGTAGTGAACTTGCGTCCATCTTTCAGATGATCATGTTCTTCATGTTCTTCAAAGGAAAACCCAGGTTTTTTCCTGACCATGTTTAAACGGGACCTCGGCTTAGTCCTGGACGGTACCCAGTGTGTTTTCATGAACGGGAGCAGTGATTAAGCTTCCAGTTTGTTTTGCTTTGTCTTTGACTTGGATCTGGCAAGAATGCCGAGATCATTTGCATGAATATAGAGCTTGCTTTGAGAATGTGACTTGCCGTGTGATTGTAGGTCCCTGATATTTGCTTAAGTCTACACCTAAAGAACTAGGTGAGTGGTATTATTGATAAAGCTATGTTAAACTGGTTTTGGATAAATCTTGCTTGCCTTGTTTTGACAAAAATATTTTGTTAGCATGAATAAATAGCTCTTGTTTTGATATGTCAAGTATACTCCTTGTTGATGCCATCTTTGAAAAGGATACGGTCCTTGTTAAATCGGGCTACGGGCCTAAGTAACACAAGTCCCTTGTACTGGAGGACTCTAAACTTTCGCAGTACTAAGTATAAAGGATACGGTCCTCGTTAAATCGGGCTATGGGCCTAAGTAACACAAGTCCCTTGTACTGGAGGACTCTAAACTTTCGCAGTACTAAGTATAAAGGATACGGTCCTCGTTAAATCGGGCTATGGGCCTAAGTAACACAAGTCCCTTGTACTGGAGGACTCTAAACTTTCGCAATACTTTTGACCTGATGAATACGGTTCATCCCTTGCTTTGCCGATGTTATGATACTTGAATGATGAATACGGTTCATCCCTTGCTTTGCCGATGTTATGATACTTGAATGATGAATACGGTTCATCCCTTGCTTTGCCGATGTTATGATACTTGAATGATGAATACGGTTCATCCTTTGCTTTGCCGATGTTATGATAATTGATTGGTGAATACGGTTCACCCCTCGTCTTGCTAAAGTTAATGAGTTCGGTTGAAGGACCTCGGCTATATTCATGCAAAACCTTTATTATTAGTACCATTCACTGAGTTTTGTACTCACCCCTCTATATATATGTAGGTGATGAGCAGGACGGCGGCGACGCCTAAATCGTTTTGGATGCTTGTTTTGGAGTCGTGCTTACGTCGGCAAATCTTGAAAATCATGCTTCTTGAATTGTATTAGTTGTATTTTGTATATGTCGGCTCGAGAAGCCTTTTGATCAAGATGTAACATGTATTTTCTTTTCCTTGTTGTATTCAAGTTGTAAAGTTAATTGGAATGTTTGGCATTGCTTTGATCTATGCACAGCTCTTATGGACCACTTGTATTTGATTTATCGCTTCCGCATTTGTGAGCCCCTATATCCATACTCTGATTGTGTTAAGTTTTGAAAAGTTGGCCTTCGGTAATTACGGATTACTGGCCATCACGGCACCAAACTACTAGGGGCAGTTTGGGGTCGTGACAATCAAGCTCGGGATGTTGCTGCAGATGCAGGACCTTCCTTTCTGAAGAGGGAGTTCTTCCGGTCTAATCCGGATGAATTTGTGGGTGATCCTAAAGAGCCGCTTAAGGCAGATGAATGGCTCGAACAGACAACGAAGACGTTTGAGATGCTTGGCATCGAAGACGAGGGGTTGAAAGTGACCTTGGCATCTTTCCAGTTGAAGGGGGATGCGGGTCAGTGGTGGAAGTTTACTAAGGGGCGTATAGGAGGTACGTGGGAGGCTTTTGTGAATGCTTTCCAGGAGAAGTTCTTATCTCCAGCAGTCAGGGAGAAGCTGCGAGACCAGTTTTGTCAGCTTAAGCAGGCGAGTTCTTCAGTGGCCGAGTTTGAGGCTGCATTTACTAGTTTGTCCAGGTTTGCACCTGAGTTGGTGGCGTCTGAGGAACGCCGTTGTATTGAGTTTGAGAAGAAGTTGAGGTGTGGCCTCAAGCTGAGAGTTGGGGGAACTATGATTCGGGATTATGGGCGTTTGGTTGATGCTGCAGCCCATATGGAGATCATGATGCAGGAGGAGGAGGAAGGGCAGAAGGGCTCCAAGAGGAGTCAGGATGGTCAGAGTGAAGGTAGGAGACAGAAGGGTTTTAATCCCCAGCAGTCTCAGGGTAGCTTTTCTAGATCGACTTTTCCTGTGCCAAGTGCTAGTTCGGGGAAAGGCAGTCAGGGAGACATTACCTGCTTCAAGTGTGGCCAGCTGGGCCACAAGTCTCCAGTTTGTCCTCAGAGGGGAGGAGTGCAGAGAGCAGCATCATCTTCGGCTCGATCTCAGAGCCAGAGTCAGGGTAGAGGCCAGCCACTCTCGTGTTATCAGTGTGGTCAGCCAGGGCATATGAAGAGGTATTGCCCGCAGTTGGGTGGCACACCTGGTGCATCTGGTTTGAGGCCGATTCAGGGTCAGCAGCCAGCTCAGTCAGGTCAGGCCGTGAGGGCCAATCAGGGGGCTTCATCGTCCCAGTCAGTGCAGCAATCTTATGCTCCTAGGGGTGAGCAGGTTGATCAGAGGTCGTCTGGGCACGTGTACGCTGTTACCGCGCAGGATCTTGTACCGGCACCATCAGTCGTGAGAGGTACCTTCTTGTTTTGCAACTCAGTTGCTAATGTTTTGATTGATACGGGTGCATCTCATTCCTTTGTGTCTGCTGCATTTGCATCTGTTTTGGAGTTGGAGTTAGCACAGTTAGCATCTCCTATATGTGTAGTGTCACCTCTTGGGGGTGAATTGATTTTGAAACAAGGTGTTAGGGGTTGTGACATAGAGGTTGATTATCATAGAATTCCATTTTCCTTTGTAGTTATGCCTATGAGGGGTTTCGATGTTATTTTGCGTATGGACTGGTTATCGTCATACCGGGCAGTTATTGATTGCTACCGCCAGAGGGTCACTTGTTGTACCGTGAGCGGAGAGTATTTTCATTTTCTGGGGGACCGGGTTGGTGATGTGTTGCCACCGGGGTATATTCCGCGAGGACGGAGTGAGCTTAGTGGTCTACTTGCCAACCTTTCGATCAGTGAAGATGATGAGACACAGATTGTGTTGCCAAGGGTGGTTTGTGAGTACTCGAACGTTTTTCCCGAGGATCTTGTTGGTTTGCCACCGCATCGGGAGATTGAGTTCTCTATTGACCTAGTGCCCGGCACGGCGCCGATTTCTATGGCACCTTATCGTTTTGCCCCAGCCGAGTTAGTTGAGTTAAAAATTCAGCTCCAGGAGTTACTAGACAAGGGTTTTATACGTCCTAGTGTTTCACCGTGGGGAGCACCGGCCCTCTTTGTTAAAAAGAAAGGTGGTGCTTTGAGACTTTGTATAGATTATCGGAAATTGAATCGGGCTACGGTTAAGAATAAGTACCCTATGCCTCGTATAGATGATATGTTCGATCAGTTGAAGGGTTCCCGTTGTTTCTCGAAGATAGACTTGAGATCGGGTTATCATCAGTTAAGAGTCAGGGAGGAGGATATTCCGAAAACGGCTTTCCGTACGCGGTATGGCCACTATGAGTTTCTGGTGATGCCATTTGGGCTCACCAATGCACCGGCAGTCTTTATGGACTTGATGAACCGGATCTTCCGGGAATTCTTGGATCGGTTTGTAGTCGTTTTTGTGGACGACATCCTTATCTATTCGCCTTCTGAGGAGGAGCATGAGGCGCACTTGAGGGTGGTGCTTGAGTTACTTAGAGCACATAGGCTGTATGCCAAGTTTGGGAAGTGTGAGTTCTAGCTGAAGGAAGTCAAATTCTTAGGCCACGTGGTGTCTGGGGAAGGAGTGTCTGTTGATACATCCAAGGTAGAGGCAGTGCAGGATTGGGCACAGCCTAAGAGTGTGTTTGAGATCCGCAGTTTTCTGGGATTAGCTGGTTATTACCGTCGGTTTGTGAAAGATTTCTCCAGATTAGCTTCGCCTTTGACTAGATTGACTCGGAAGGGAGTCAAATTTGTATGGAGTGAGACTTGTGAAAAGTCGTTTCAGGAGTTGAAAGTTAGACTGACCACCGCTCCAGTCTTGATTATTCCAGAGAGAGGGTTGGGTTATGCAGTCTATTGTGACGCCTCACGAGAGGGTCTGGGTTGTGTATTAATGCAAGAAGGGAAAGTAGTTGCCTATGGTTCACATCAGTTGAAAATTCACGAGCAGAATTACCCTACGCATGATCTAGAGTTAGCAGCTGTGATATTTGCCTTGAAGATTTGGAGGCATTATCTTTATGGTGAGAAATTCGAGATATTCTCGGATCATAAGAGTCTGAAATATTTGTTTACACAGAAAGACTTGAACTTGAGGCAGAGGAGGTGGATGGAGTTCATAGAGGATTATAATTTTGAATTGCATTATCATTCGGGAAAGGCCAATGTGGTGGCCGATGCCCTTAGCAGAAAACCTATTGGTGTCATAGCTAGTATAGCCATCCGAGAATGGGAGATGTTGAGTGCACTTGGGGAGTTTGATTTACTTTTGGGCGAATCCGTTGAGGCTGCGGCATTGTTTTCTGTTGTTGCACAGCCTACACTTGTGACTCGAGTGTTAGAGGCTCAGAGGGGTGACCTTGAGGTAGAATCTCTCCGTGAGAGGATTTTCGGTGGGAAGGGTGAGAAGGGTTTAACGGTGTATCCCGACCTGAGTGTGAGATACCGAGACCGTCTGTTTGTGCCAGAGCCTTGTCGAGAGGAGGTACTCCGAGAGTTCCATCATTCACGCCTTGCGGTGCATCCGGGAGGCACTAAGATGTATCGGGATTTGGGTCGCCAGTTTTGGTGGCGGGGTATGAAGAGAGATGTGGCAGCTTTCGTATCTAAGTGCCTTACTTGTCAGCAAGTGAAGGCCGAACATCAAAGGCCAGCGGGTTTGTTGCAACCCTTGCCTATTGCCGAGTGGAAATGGGAACACGTCACTATGGACTTCGTTGTGGGTCTTCCGAGGACTCAGCGGGGTAGTGATGCTATTTGGGTGGTTGTAGACCGGTTGACTAAATCAGCGCACTTCATTCCTATGCGCGTGAGAGATTCGGTAGATCATCTTGCCGCCTTGTACATTCGAGACATAGTGAGGTTACACGGGGTTCCAGTGACGATTGTCTCAGATAGAGATCCTCGTTTTACTGCCAGGTTGTGGCAGAGTTTGCAGAGTGCCTTAGACACTAAGTTGACCTTTAGCACGGCTTATCATCCTCAGACTGACGGGCAGTCCGAGCGTACTATTCAGATCCTTGAGGATATGCTTCGGGGTTGTGTTCTAGACTTTAGTGGGTCGTGGGAGAGGCACTTGCCGTTGGTGGAGTTTTCCTACAACAATAGTTTCCAGTCTAGTATCGGTATGGCACCGTTTGAGGCCTTGTATGGCCGACCGTGTAGATCTCCTGTTTGTTGGGCTGAGGTGGGTGATGCACCTCTGTTGGGTCCGGAGTTGGTGAGGGAAACGACGGAGAAAGTTGAGCTTATCCGTAAGAGGCTTGTTACAGCACAGAGTCGTCAGAAATCTTATGCCGACCGTAGGAGGAGACCTTTGGTGTTTGAGGTAGGTGATCATGTCTTTCTGAAGATATCACCTAGACGGGGTTTGATGAGATTTGGGAAGAGCGGGAAGTTGTCCCCTCGGTTCATTGGTCCGTTTGAAATCCTTGAGAGGATTGGCGAAGCTGCTTATCGTTTAGCTTTACCGCCGCAGCTGTCCGGAATACATGACGTTTTTCATGTGAGTATGCTTTGGAAGTATGAGCCGGATCCATCACATGTGTTGGATTGGACCGATTTAGTGGTTGATGAGAATGTCTCATATGAGGAGAGACCGATTCGAGTCTTGGATAGGCGGGATCAAGTTTTGCGAGGCAAAACCATCCCTTTGGTCAAAGTTTTGTGGAAACATCACGGAGTAGAGGAAGCCACTTGGGAACGTGAATTAGAAGTCCGCGAGAAATATCCGGACATGTTGGTTGATTTGTAATCTTATAATTAGATTCTGTTATATTGTTGAACTTAAGAGCTTTATATATGTCTTAAGTTATAAAACATTGAGTTTGTGTTGGTAAATGGGTGTATCTTGAAACTTGCTTCATTATAGAAGTTTAGTGTAATATTGCATCTGTTGAGTACATTGTTGAATGGGTTGCTTATATCATGCGATTGAATATGATATGGGGATTGTTAACATTGAAAGGAATAATGCATAATAATGATACAGGTTGATATATATGTTGTGTTATATATTTAATGTGAGATGCCTCTTGATAAAGAGATGAAATGACCAGTTTTGGGTCAAGATGTTTACTAACGAATTGTAAAAAAAATCTATTTTCAAAAACTTACGCTTAATTTCGGGGACGAAATTCTTTGAAGGGGGGGAGGTTATAGCGACCCCGGTCTTCTCCCATTCTATTATTGTATCCAGACTTAGGTTCCGTAGATTCTGTCATTGTATTATTGTTGTTGTTGTCCCTTATTTGCTCATTTGGACTTATAGGATGTGTTGGGCAGGTTTGTTTTAGGTTGGTTGGGTTTAGAAACCAAGTGTTGCTGTCCAGAATTTTGGGTCTTCGCTCGAGCGAGGAGTTTGTCGCTCGAGCGAGCTGTTATTTTTGGTTCTTCGCTCGAGCCGGGGTTTGGTAGCTCGAGCGAGAGGTTGCGTCTGATTTGGACCTGTAGCTGTGTATTCTTGGCTCGAGCGAGCTTTTCTTCGCTCGAGCGAGTTAGTTCGTTCTTCGCTCGAGCAATAGTTCCTTCGCTCGAGCGTGAGTCTGGTTACAGACCTGAGGGTTTGAGTTCTTCGCTCGATCGAGTTTTCTTTCGCTCGAGCGAGCTTTTGGGTTGTTGGCTCGAGCAAGGTTTTCTTGGCTTGAGCGTATCTTTTCTGTGTCTGGTCGCTCGAGCGACCAAGTCTTCGCTCGAGCGAGCCTGTCAGGTTTAAATAGGCAGCAGCGTGTTTCAGATCTGTTTTTCATACACTTTCATATTCCAAAACCCTAGTTACGAGTTTTCTCTCCCTATACACACCTTCTCTCTTAGGATTGATCTTCTTAGGGTGTGTTTCTACCCTAGATCCTTCATTAAAAAGAGTGTGTGAGTCGAGGGCTTCGTTTTAATCTAAATTGTTGGTTGTTTGGAGCACATTGGTATTTGGGCACTCATCTCTGTCTTCACCATTTGGGTTGTTTTCTTCGAGGTAGGGATTTCCTACTCCATTTTATAGGTTTTGTTCTAAGTTTTGGTATTTTAATATGTTGGGGCTACTTTGGTAAATTTTGGGAAAAACCCTAGTTGTATTATTAAATTAATTTGTATAATTAATTCATGGAATTGGGAAAAGATGGTTAAATTCATGGAATTGGGGAATTCATTGATTAAATGGCGTAGTTGGATAATTTGAATCATTTGTCTATTGAATTGTTGACATAGTTATTTTCAGCTTAGAAATAACTGTTTTGGGCTATCGGTGGAGGATAGTCGTGATTGTTGTAGACATTGCATGTGGATTAGGAATAACTGAAACTAATCACAATGGTTAAGTCATTAATTTTGACTATTGCATTGATACAGAAAATATGTGTATTGATTGAGCATTGCATTTGCATACATTGTTTTGTGTGGGAGGAGATAGGGGATGTACTCCACGGTTTAGGGGAAGATAAGGGATGGACCTCTAAACCGGATTTTGTTTGGGAGGAGATAGGGGATGGACTCCATTAGCATCACTTTTATGTGTGCTTATTTATATAGAAGTGTTTTATTGATACAGCACTAAAATGTGTATCAATCTGGAAATATGAAGTGTTTTGATTTGAGCTTGAATCTCATTTGTTTGCTGATATTGGAAGGATGTGAATATGATATATTATGTAATTCACTGTTGTAAGTTTGGCCAGGTTCTGAGCCATGTTGATAAAATTGGAAAGTAAAACGTGTCTTAGACAATAGTGTCACGAGACTGTAAAACGAAGTAATTGATTACCTTGGTTAACCATCTGTTGAATGCTATTGCTTTATTCATTGCTTATATGTGGTTTAGTATATTTCTACTGGGCTGTGGCTCACCCTTTATGGGAACATCATTTTCAGGTTCAGGTGATAAGCTACCTCCAAGGACTTAGCTTGGAAGGACTTGGATTTTGAAGACTATTTTTAGTTATTTGTTTTTCATTGTTAGTACATGTAAACACACAAGCCTAGGGCTTTATTTATATTTGAGTTAGAACTCATACTTTGTGTCCAAGTGTTGGCTTGGAAAGATGTAAGCCGGTAGGGCATTTACTTTGATGTTACATGTAATGTGTTTGTTTTGTAAGACTTTGATGGATATTATAATGAATTATTAAAGTGTTTTCCTTAATTGATGCATGTCAATGATTTATATAATGGGTTTATTTTTGAGGGCGTGACAATACTGAAACGGAAAGGGATAAAAATGTGGTTGTGAATATGTATTGGTTATGGAAGAGATGTACGTTGGTTTATATGAGTTAAACATTTATCAAATGCTAATGTTTTAGTTAATTCTCATATTATGTTTAGCGTATCTCTACTGAGTTTTGGCTCACCCTATATGGGACATCATTTTTCAGGTACAGGTGATATGCCGCCTCCAAAAATGTAGTTTGGGAGATTTTGAAGCTGAAGGCTTATTTTTTTTATAGTTACCTTTTTGTATTACATGTACTTTAGGCCAAGGGCATAATATGTTAAGAGTTAGAACTCTCTTTTGTTGCAACCAAGTATTGACTTGGAAAGTTATAAGCCCGAGGGGCATTTACTTTTGTTGTCAACATGTGATATTTTGTACTGAATACTCTGATAAATGAAAAGATATTTTATTCTCTTATGTCTATGGATGTCATAAATGATTGGTTTATATGTATCATTTTGAGGGCGTTACATTCCCAAAAATAAAAAATTTAGTCTCCTAAAATAGCCAAAAACTAAATAGCCTACTAAAATAGAAACTTCCCAAACACCCACATAAATGCTGCATTTTGGCAGCAAAAACGCAGCCTAAAAAATTGGAGCAGGATTCCTCATTGACTTTTCTACTTGACTCTCTATTTGATGGGCCATTGGATTCACTTTTGGACTCAATTTCGATGATCAAAACTGTTCACATTTTAGAATTTGTCATGTACATCATACCTGTAAAAAGTCAAATTGATCGAATATTGGAAGAACTAAAAACCATTTATTAAAAAAATTTAATAAACAGTTTTATTGTTTAATAACACTTTTAGTTCACTTAATTTTTGATATCCGATCGATTTGATTTTTTACAGGTATAATATATATAACAAATTTTAAAATGTGAACGGTTCGAATCATTAAAATTCGAACCAAAAATTGATCCAATGACCCATCAAGTACGAAATTAAGTAGAGGATTCAAAGGATAGGATCCTTGCTCAAAAAATTGGTCTTTTGGCAATAAAGCTGCGTTTTTGCAGCAAATTTTTTTCCTCAGCTAGCTACAAAAGGTGGATGGATATTTGGAAAGTTTGCAAAACGCGTGAAATTACATGAGTAACCATCCTTGTTCCAACAAGGAGTTAAATGAGCCAAAAAAAGGTCAAGCAGTAAATTTCTTAAGTTGAGTGAAGTATTTCGATCATTTTATTGTGATGTGATATTATAAATAAATATTAATTCAAAAAACAAAAAAGTAATTTTTTATTAATTTTTCAAATCATTTTTCACAAAAGTCAAAAAATTAGTTAAAAGCCAAAAGTTAGTCTTTAAGCATCTTACAAAAACACCCCGTAGTATCTAAACAAAATTATGTACATTTGGAGCGCATATTTATTTTATTTTATTTTTTAATTCTGTGTATTAGTGTTACAATTCTAAGACTTATTTGAGAAAAATAAAATACATACCTATTTTCTTTACTTGTCTTCATATAATAATAACAATTTAATAACCTAAATAATTAGAATACTGTAGTATGTTTGGTCCCAGTTTTTTAAAACTTGATTTTTTTTTTGTATTTTTTTTAGTGAATATTTTTTAAATTTTAAATAATTTTTTTATTTTTTTAGATGTACCTTACTTAGATACATCTAAATAGTAAAATATTTGTGTAAAAATACTTTAAAAATTAATAAATACACAAAAATATGAAAATGTACTAAATTTTTATATTTTTTATATTTTTGGTATTTAATGAATTTTTCAAAGATTTTTTCACAAATATTATACTTTTTAAGTGTATTTATATTAGGTGTGTCTAAAAATTAAAAAAAAATTACTTAAAATATTAAAAAAATCTGTGAAAACAAAAAATATATATATAGAAAATGAAAAAAAAAAATTCTGAAAGGCAAATTTTAAAACTGAAACCAAATAAAATCTTCTGAAAAGACTGTACTGTATTTAGAAATTTGAGAAAATGGAAATTATTTAATTTTATTTAATAATAGTCGTTTTCAGGAGATTTCACGGTATTTTTAGAAATTCGAGAAAATGGCAATTATTTAATTTTGTTTAATAACACTCGTTTTTACGAGACACGTTTTTTTTTTTTAGGAGACACGTTTTAGCTCTTACCAAAACACAAAAACAGTGTATATATACACTTCATTTTGCTTGTAGGAGAGAGACAGAGAGAGACAGAGAGACAGAGAGATGAACACGTACCAAATAGATTTGAGAATTTCAATTCCGTTGTTGGTGAAACTTGCTTCGTTGTTAGCCTCCTACTTGTGTCCACCGTCAGTCTTTCGGGTCGCCTATATGTTTTGCATCTGCATCTGGATCTCCCCATGTTCAGGCGTCCTGTGCAGCATGCTAAACCGCTCATTGCAAGCAATGCCAATACCAGCCCTTCTTATAACATGCACCACCCCCACCACCCAAACCCATCAACAACAACAAACTACTACCACCCCTCCTGTGCTTGAATTTCATTCTAATGATGAATTTGTAATTGACATTGATGAGGGTGATGGCGAGAACCTGCAGGTAATCTACGGAGGACATGCCTAAACTTTGCTCAAAGCTCGTGTGCGTACGTTTGTCACGTTATAGTGCATCAAGAACACCAAATATCAGTTGTCAACAGTATATTTGTTGTGTTCTATAAATAAAAGATTGTTTGGTAAATTGCATCTGAGTTATTTATATTTTTATATTTGTTCTGTTCTATAAATTGAAGATTGTTTGCCAAAGTGTGTAAGAGGGGCTAATTTCAGCCCACTAAATTATTTAGGCCCAATAGCCCAAGATTAGTGGGCCCGAATTTATCGCAAGTCCAAGAATCGGTGGGCCTAGATTTATCGCCATCAAACGGATTGAATCGCTGTAAGCCTCGAAAGGGTTCGGGTCCACGAACCTAGAGACTTACTCGGGCCCGGACTCGAAAGGGTATTAAGCAAGCCTAGAGATCCGAGGCACTCGGACTCGAAAGGATTCGGACACACGAATCTAGAGATCCGAAGTACTTGGCTTCGAACGGATTCAGACGCAATCTAGAAGTCGCTCCGTTAATGAGTCCCAGAACACTTGCGGGCTCGGAGCTTTCCGGGATCTACGCACCAGAACGATGGGCGTAATGGAGTTCGAACAAAGGACCCGATCCCGAGGACGGTGAGTGGAGATAAATTCACTCTTCGGTTAAACTAGCCTATACCCGGGTCGAGGTGGCACGACCTCGGGGGGTCCATGAGACTCGGCAATATTTTGCGGCAGGACGTCCTCTGGGACTACCCCTGACCCTTTGGGATGATTGGGGATCATAGGTTAGGTGTGGCTAAGAAGAAGGGTTCGCCGAGGGAGTGATCTCCTCTTCGGGGTTTTCTCATCCTCGGAGAAGTCACCTCCTCGGAGAGGTCACCTCCTCGGACAAAGTGGTTAGAGAGAATATCCCCCATGTGCCTTGCACATGGGCTCCATCCTACATCATGAGGTGCCTATAAATAGCACCCACCCATAGCTTTACAAGGGACGGATTTTGGAGATTTTTAACTCTTGGGAAAGAACTAATTTCCCTTCTCCATTATCAACCTTGAGAGCGAAAGTGGGAGATCAATGGGAGAGCCTTGCCATTATTCTATTCTCTAGCCATTTTGCCTTCTTCTTCACCCAATCTCTTATCTCCATCATCTCCTTTGTTGTTGTGTTCCCAAGTTGAGATTATTGAAGAATCTAAGCCTCTCATCATATTCTAGAGAATTCGAAGTTGTTCTTCAAGGATCTTTGAAGATCTTCGAATTTTCCAACTCTTTTCTTGAACCCTCTCCTACATTTTGGCGACTCTGCTGGGGAGGCGGATTGGTTAATGGTCTCAACGAGATCTGGAATCCACACAACTCCAACAAGGATGGCGGGAGAAGATGAAGTTCACCAACAAGGATCCTCTAATGGTGGTGATGACAGAACCATGGCTCCAGATCAACCACTTTTACTTGAAGCCATTCAAGGACTTCAAAATACTCAGCAAGAGATTCTTACCACTCTTCAGAATCTCACTCACACCATGTTGGTGGTGAGTTCTAACTTTGCACCGGCGCCAAACGGAAATCAAACTGGTGGCGGAGTTATTCCCGCCGGAGCGCAAAATCAAATCCAAGGAGAAGTAGGCCCCAATCAGCCTATGGCTCATGGCAACACGGCCACAGTAACACATGCTCAAACCACAGTAGGCGGCAGCAGTTTGCCCATGCCCGGGCTCCATGGCGTGCCGAGCCAAGATCCAATGGTGACTAGGGGAGTTTCTGGTGTAATGAATGGCGCTCCGACGACTGTTGGTGTCCAGGAAAACATAAGGAGCATGATGGCGCAAAAGGGAGCTCTGCCCGTACCTAATCTTGTTACGCCATCAATAAATGTTACCCAAGCACCAAGCGGGCCTCCTTTGGTGCCGACAACAAATCTGCAAGCACAACCCGGTATAGCGGCGCCGTGCGGTGGACTCTATGGGCCTCAATTCAATATCCCATCACCAACTGGCTTGTCTATAGGCGCTGATGGCCAGTATCGTCAAATGTCCTCACCAATGATGAATTCGCAGCACCAGAATGGCCAAGACGCCCCTAGCTCAATCTTCGGGTACATAAGCCAAGTCCCGGGAATACCACCATCAAACTCTCTCCCTCAACAGTTTCTCACTCTCGCCGATGTGCAGGCCATGTTCGATCTCGAACGGGGCAAGAGGACCTTACCCTCTTTGCCTGATCCAGACGTCAAGCCGCCTTACCCCATTGAGATGCTGAGCTATCCATACCCTGAGGGGTATACAGTGCCGAAGTTCATCAAGTTCGACGGCAAACAAGGAAATGCCCGAGAACATGTTGTGCGATTCATCGAGACTCTAGGTATTCATGGTTCAAACCACGTCCTCCGACTGAGAGAATTCTCTAAGTCCCTCACCGACCGAGCATATAGTTGGTATGTTAATTTGGCCCCAAACTCTGTCCGAAGTTGGGAGGAAATGGTTAACAAATTCCACTCCAAGTTCTTTCAAGTGGCGGAGAAGGTGACCACACTTACATTGTGTAAAGAGAAGCAACAAGAAAGTGAAGACATCCTTGACTACGTCAAAAGGTTTCAGGACAAGGCCGTGGATTGTCATGAAGCAGTTGAGGAGAGTTATCTGGTTCAAATTTGTCTAGAAGGGGCATTGAGCAGGTACAAAATATTTCTAGTTAACCACAAGCTACCCACCTTCTCGGCATTAATAGAAGCAGCTCGGAACATTAGCATTCCTCAGGCTCAGGAGTCCGGATTTAAAGCCAGTTACAAGACTAGTTTCAAGTCATCTCGTGGACCTATCGTTGCTGCTGCCTCTGCCCCGGATACCCGAAATTCACAAGGAGGAGGTCATAGAGGCCAGAAAAGAAAGCAATATAATGGTGAAAAGGGGAATGTTTCTTATCCATGTGGAATCGAGGAAGTGAAAGCTCTAGTTAAGGAATGGGTGGCTGACGGAGAGCTAAAATTGCCTTATGTTGAAGAAATGCCATCAAAAAAGGACCGTGAGAGCCCTGAATTTTGTGTCTACCATCGTACATTGAAACATCCGACAGAGAAGTGTTGGACTCTCAGGAAAATCTTCAGAGATAAAGTCGAGGCAGACGAATTGAGGTTCAAAAAGCGAGGGACTCAAGACATCCGAGAACAACCATATCCTCAACACCGAGACAAGGGCAAGAATGTTGCTATGATAGCTTATGAAGGCCCAATGATCGAGGCTATCGCTAATCTCGATGACGATGACTGTTATCTGGACGACATCCTCGAGCCAGAGGGTGAGCAAGTTTACTATGGAAGTGCTCTCGATCCAGAGGGCAGAACATTTATGACTCATGGCGAAGATCCCTTTGATCCAGAAGGAGGAGAAGAATACTATGGAAGAGGAGGACACCATGTTTATGTGGCATCTTATTTTGAGGAGACCGAGGAGATGGTTAACTACGAGCCTCCAAGAGTGGAAAAAGATCCGGATCACTATGCCAAAACCTTGCAAGACTGTGTAAAGTTCAAGCAGTTCTTTGACCAGCTTGGACTTTCCAAGGTGGCAAGAACAGAAATCACCAAGTCTATCATTAATATAGCAGAGGCACACCATGAGGAATGCATGTCGACTGAGGGATCTATCCCGAGGAAGGCAAAAGAGCAATCTAGTGCCATTACTTTCTCCGAGGTTGATCGAAAGTATCCTTTTTCACACAATCGCCCGCTTTATGTGACTGCTTTTATTAACGGGGTTGAGTTCAAAAGGGCCTTTCTAGATAGTGGAGCCTCTATCAACATTATGACTCGCGCTACTCTAGAAAAGGCCGGAATCTCTGAAGAACGCATTGTGAAGCAGCCGATAGTCATCACTGGCTTTGGTGGAGAAAGGAGAGTTACTATCGGATGCGTAACAGTTGATTTAGCTGTTGGAGAGATTCGCTCGGCCACCAAGTTCCATATTATCGATTCTGAGGCAAATTATCACATCATTCTAGGGAGGACCTGGATGCATAGATATGGGGCTGTACCATCGAGTTATCATCAGTGTGTTAAGGCTAAATGGGGAAAGAAGACGGTGACAATTCAGGCTACAGAAAGGCCGTTCGAGATCCATGAAGCTCATTATTCTGATGCCATCTACTTCACCGAACTGGCTGTCGAAGAAGTTCCCACCACCTCTAAGCCTCGAGGGGTCAAAATTCCTCGTTGGGAGGATATCAAAGATGACAAGGAGCCAATGACAGAATCAAGTAAGCGGGCGATGTCTAGACCAGAAAGTCCGCCTATTCCTCGGAAGGTGATGAAAGTTCGAGAAGGAGGTAAGATGGTGTATTATTTATGAAGGTGCGGGGAGTCGGTTTCTTCAGTCACCGACTCCGAGTCAAAAGAAGAGCCTCCTGACAATGATATAGTAATAAAGCCTGAAGTGGCTCCAGAATGTATGCAAGATGGGCCGAAGCCTCAGCCTGAACAACTTATCGAAATAGATCTGAGTGATGGACAAGATGCACCGAGGCCGGTATTCGTAAGTTCGAGCCTTAGCCTAGAGAAGCGGGAACAGTTGTTAAAGTTGATAAGCCGATACTCAGATGTGTTTGCTTGGTCATATAAGGAAATGCCCGGACTAGATCCTGACCTAGTCTCCCACTATCTTGATGTGTTCCCAAACTCCAAGCCAATTAAGCAAGCTGCTCGAAAATATCATCCAGATCTCGAAGAGAAGATTAAGGAGGAGATTGAAAAACTTCAACAGGCTGGTTTCATCCGGCCAATACAGTACCCCACGTGGTTAGCAAACATCGTGCCAGTAAAGAAGAAGAATGGCCAAATCAGAGTATGTGTAGACTTTCGAGATTTGAACAAATCTTGCCCGAAGGATGAATTCCCTCTTCCTCACATCGACACCCTCGTGGATACTACCTCGGGACACCAGATGTTCTCATTCATGGATGGATTCAGTGGATACAATCAGATTAAGATGGCTGAAGAGGACGCAGAAAAGACTGCTTTTAGAACACCTCTCGGAAACTTCTTCTATACAGTCATGCCTTTCGGACTCAAGAATGCCGGTGCAACTTACCAAAGGGCTATGACTGCAATCTTTCATGACATGATCCATCATGAGGTGGAAGATTATGTTGATGATCTAGTGGTGAAATCCAAGAAAGAAGAAGACCATCTCCGAGACCTTGAGAAGGTATTCAAGAGGTGCCAGAAATTCAAAATGAGGATGAATCCTCTCAAATGTGCTTTCGGGGTGACGGCCGGGAAGTTCCTCGGGTTTCTTGTACATAGGCATGGTATCGAGGCAGATGAAGACAAGGTCAAATCTATCAGAGCAATGCCTCCCCCGCATTCTCAGAAGGAGTTAAAGAAGTTCCTCGGGAAAGTGTCTTATATTCGGAGGTTTATCCCAGCACTTGCAGAGATCTCGGCCCCTTTCGGTTCATTGTTAAAAGGAGATGCCAAGTTCGAGTGGAACCAGGAGCACCAAAAGGCCTTCGAGAGAATCAAGGCAGCCTTGACCTCGCCTCAGACCATGATAGCCCCGCAGCCCGGGGTGCCGCTAATGTTGTACTTAACTTCAACCCCCAAGTCCATAGGGGCATTATTGGTCCAAGATGTAGATGGAGCAGAACGCCCGGTGTATTACATCAGCCGGAAGATTCGAGGAGCAGAAGTCCGATATACCCCGGTAGAGAGACATTGTTTAGCTTTGGTATTCACTGTCCAAAAGCTCAGACATTACTTCTTAGCACACCAGATTCGGATTGTCACTAAAAGTGATCCAATCCGATACCTCCTCAGCAAGCCTGCTCTAACCGGGAAGGTGGCAAGATGGTTGTTAGCACTAGGTGAATTCGAGATCACATGTGTAGCCCCCAAGGCGATCAAAAGACAAGCCTTAGCTGATCTCCTTGCCCAATTTCCAAGTGGTGACTATGAACCAGTGAATGAAGAATTAAGAGGAGAGGTGCATGCAGCTATGGCTTCCGAGGAAAACTTCTGGACATTGAGCTTTGACGGAGCAGCAGCCGGAGGGAAGGGAGGAACCGGGATAG
This sequence comes from Camellia sinensis, assembly GCF_055761805.1. NCBI lineage: Eukaryota > Viridiplantae > Streptophyta > Magnoliopsida > Ericales > Theaceae > Camellia > Camellia sinensis. Next base: position 42,278,992 of record NC_138973.1, read on the forward strand.
TCCTTACAAGCAAAAGTGGGGAAAAGTTATATTTGTCTTATAAACTGGATTTCCATTGTTCGAATAACGAAGCCGAGTATGAGGCTCTTATTTTAGGCTTGATAGCAGCTGAGAAGCACAGTATCAAGAAGATTCGGATCCGGGGGGACTCAAAGCTGATAGTGAAGCAAGTTTCAGGACAGTTCGTCTTAAAGGAGCCTGCCTTGGCCACATATCGAACAACAGTCCAAAGGCTTCTTGACAAATTTCAGAAGGTCGAAATAGAGCATGTGCCTCGCTCCGACAACAAGTTTTCAGATGCCCTCGCAACATTAGGGGCAAGAGTTGACATTCCAGAGGAAGAGGCAACAATTGTTATCAAGAAGAGAACAGAACCTTCAATAATACCCGAAGACAAAGGCCTTCCGGAGGACTGGAGAGGAGAAGTCCTCGAGCAACTCAGAAGCAAAGTTGGAAAACTGACTATGGCCAAGCTTGCCCAATTCACAATTATTCAAGGTGAACTTTACTTCCGAGGAGGTACCGGATTCCTAGCCCGGTGTATTGGCCAACAAGAAGCAAGCTTCCGACTACAACAGATCCATGAAAAGTCTTGCGGGGATGGGGATATCAGTCTGTATAGAAGAATCCAAAGACAAGGTTATTATTGGCCCGAGATGGAGAAGGACTCAAATCAATTACAGAGGGAATGCCCCAAGTGTCAGTCATACATCCGGGAGGATGAGAGTTGCTTTGAAATTGATACCCCTGACTGGAGGCAAGTCTACATTGACTATCTCAAAGAGGGAACACTACCTGAGAGCCCGAGGGACATTGCACACCTCAAGAGGAGAGCGAGGCGGTACTTTCTTGATCAGGACAAGCTGTATAGAAGAAGTATTGAGGGCACTCCCCTGAGATGTCTCTCTAAGGAGGAGTCAGATCTAGTCCTCGGAAGAGCCCACGAGATTGAACATCAAGGAGGGGCTCGGCTGTTCGAGCAACTTATACACCTTGGGTATTACTGGCCGACCATGGAGTCAGATGCATCCCATCACGTGAAGAGGTGCCAGACTTGTCAGAAACACGGAAATTTGATCCATGCTCCAGCTGTAGACCTGCATAGTATCCGAACGCCATGGCCGTTCCATACCTGGGCTTTTGATCTGATAGGGCCCATCTCCACATCTTCTAAGGGGTACAAGTGGATTCTCGCAGCCACAGAATTGAGTACAAAGTGGGTCGAAGCAATTCCTCTGAAGAACGCTACGGGGCCTGCAGTTGCGAACTTCATCAAGGAGAATATCATTTGCCGATTTGGAGTACCAAACACCATCCTCTCGGATAACGGCACTCCCTTCATAAACAAAGATGTGAAGAGCCTCCTAGAGACTTACCAAGTGAAGCATCACAAATCCACACCCTACTATCCAAAAGGGAACGGGCAGGCGGAAGCCACAAACAAGACACTGATAAGGATTCTGAGCAAGATGATGGATGAGTTTGGGGGGACTTGGTCCGAACAGTTGATAGTAGCCCTATGGGCGTATCGCACTTCGAAGAGAAAGCCAACTCAAGCAACTCCTTACTCCCTTGTGTATGGGTCCGAGGCAGTGTTACCTATAGAGTTGGAAACGCCATCTGCTCGAATGGCTCTCGCCTCGGGAATGGTATTGGAGCCTCGAACCACCAGATTGGAAGCATTAGAGGAAAAGCATGACAGAGCTGCAAAAGTCATGGAAAGGTATCATGAGTCCATCGCCCGAGCCTATAACCAGACTGTGGTACCAAGGAAGTTTGAAGAAGGTGATCTAGTATGGAAGATTGTAGACCCAATCATGCGAGGACAGCCTTTACCCAAGTTTTCTCCAAAATGGGAAGGGCCCTACAAGGTGGTTCAGGCAAGCTCAAGCGGGTACTACAAACTTGTAAGGGTTGAAGACGGCTTCCGAACTGGCCCGCTCAATGCAAAGTTTATCAAGCATTACTACCCATAGTTGGACTCATCTATGCTGAAATTCATTTTCACTTTCTTACTTTGTCTAAAGGTTGTATTTCCCTTGCGTTATGAAGAAGCTGGTTTTCTCTATGGTGTATGTTTTATCCCATCACTTACAGTGAATCTATTATGCTTTTGTCAAGAAAGTTGAAGAACTAATGAGAATATTTCAGCTTTTATAAACATGTGCATATGATTGTTCTATCATTCGAAATAAATATTTTATCAAGTAGAATGAGAAAACAATGCGAAAATATCCAAACAACAAAAATTTTGTCATTTCATTGCATTGTCCTAGATAAAACATTTTTATCGAAAGGGGCAAGAAAGTAATGATAAAAAAAAAAACTCAATCTTTCCTAAAGACACCTTCGAAGAAGCTGCCCGTCACATCTACATCTGGAGGACAAACAGTAGAGTGTGCCTCTAAAGTCTCCAAGGCCCGAGCATAACCCGACTCAAGTTCACGAAGAGTTGCCTTTGTCTCATCTATAGAGGTGCGATAAGAGGCAAGCACAGACATAAGTTCCAGCCGATGACTGGCGTTCGAAGCTATATCCAGGCGCTTCCGAAGCCATGATAAGTCCACTTGGTGACGCTCCATGTCAGAGATCCCCTGATACGCCGTCTCGACTACTTTTCCATTAAGGTCACACAACCGTTGCGTGTCCAAGCTATATAAGATAGTGGCAAAAGACTCGAGAAGAGCAGTCTGAATGAGTGGACACTGGCAAGCAAATGAAGCAAAGGTCTCCGGGTAACTTGAATGCACAAGCTGTAGAACTGAAGCAAACTCAGGAGCTACCCAATAATGGAGAAATGATACTTTGCCAGAAGTCGAAGGAGGAATTGGGGCCGGAAAGTTGCTAGTCTCAGGAATCTCCCCAATGTCTATCGGGTTAGATGAACCACCCGGAGGGGTAACTCCCGGCAGAGGTCCCGAGCCTGAGAATGCCGAACGATAAGGGGACAGACCAAAAGCATCACTATCAATGTGGAAATCACTGAGATTCAAATCCAAAATATTCGAAGGCACTGGCGATGAAGAACCTCTGGCAGTCGTCTCAAAGGCAGGTGTTCCCCCTTGAGAAGGAGAACCGTGAGGAGTTACAAAGAGAGTCGGAGTAGAGTCCGGGGCAGGTGAAGGCAGGACCCCGGTAGCAGCTAACACTGGAGCAGAGTCTGAGGTAGCAGCTAACACTGAAGAAAAGATAAGAAGGCCTTATTAGAGGTAGGGAACAGGAAAGTCATTTAAGTAAAGATTTCTCACAGATATAAGTAAATGACAAACTTCAGAAAGAAAGATTACCAGAGGGAGAATCAATATGCAAAGCAGGGGCAACTGAAGGACTCCTAGCATCAACAAAGTCACTTGGTCGTGTAGAGACCACTTGATCGATCTCAATGTCTGATGAAGCCTGAACAGTAGCAGTCATCCCTGAAGAAGGAAGGAGGGCCGGAGGATGAGAATCACCATAAGTGCCAGAGCGAGTCTCAGAGATCTCTAGCACATCCACCTCCACACCATTCCCAGAGGCGCACCTCATCTCTACATCACCTCTAGAAGCATGGCCCGCGACATCAATTTCTGTGGCATCAGTCCCTCCAGCAATCTCAACATCAGAACGGTGAGCCCCAACAAACTCGTCACCAAGGTAGTGCTCCTCCTCAGCTACGGTAGGGCGATGACGACGCGTGCGTGGAATAAGGTCACAAAAATGATCGGAGGACTCAGCCTCATCATCATCGTCATCTATAACTGCTATACGAGGGGTGCACATCTTCACAAGTCTTGCAGACAAAGGGAGGGTGTCGTCCAAGTCTGAGTCCGGCCTGGGGGAGGCAGCATGGCCAGGAGCCACGGTACCGAGAACGTCAACAACCGCAGGCCTGGGGGAGGCAGCATGGCCAGGAGCCACGGTACCGAGAACGTCGACAACCGCAGGATCCTACACAACATGGGCAAATAAAAGTTTTCATTTTAGAAGGTATAGTCTCAAGAAGGAAAGTAGCTTCAAATCAAGAATTTCGGGTACCTCACGAAGCCTTTTGGAAAGGCGAGGAGCGGAAGGACTGGCATCAGAAGTCCTCTTGTGAGCCATCTTCTTAAGGCGGGTCGTCCGAGGACCAGAGGCCTTATTCAAAGGGACTGGCTCTGGAGAAGTAATTGCCAAGCTAGAAGCAGATGCCCGAGCAGAAGGGTCAGTTGGAGCAGATGAAGTGAAGAAACCCTCGTACATATGGTCAGATTTTCGGCTCTCGGGTAGCCGAAGAGAAGAATCCTTCTTATAAATCGGCGGAGGCAAACATACGGTCGGTCTGCTCTGGACAAATGCAATAAACGCATCGATATTCTTCTGCCAATACCGCCTGAAAGAGGGGGTGAAACCCCCTACTCGGCTCAAGCCTGGCATCGTCAAAGAGCCGGATATGGGAAGCACGGTGTGTATAAGCCGGCGACTGAAGCGCCCGTAGCTCTCTGAAAATGATAATAAATGAGGTGATGGCCCCGGGGCACATTGATCAAACCCGAATTGACATGCTACATGGTCAGGCCTATAAACGGCACTATCAACGCCTTCCTCATGCCACACCGGTAATGAACTCGGACGGATCATAATTAGCATATCAACAAAGGGTGCAGGGATGTTCTTCGGCAAAGGAAAGGACACCAAGCGGGAGGAACCATGATAGATAAGCGGTGTGGCCACACCTACAGGTGGGCATACATACGGCCGTGCCACAAAGCGTCGGGGATCATCCACCAGAGTATTCAAGGATAAGGTGGAAATAGTACGTGACCAACGTGTAATCAACGGCTGGCAAGACTTCGCTTTCTCAAATGTCCGAGACCCATCAGTATCGAGCACGGGGATGCCATCTTTATCCACTATCTCCCGAAGAACTTCCGCCTCAAATACAGTCGGAGCAGGGGCAAATTTTGGGAACCTCTCGAAGAAGAAACATAGCAGGAACTGGCTGTGAATAAAGGAGACAGGCTCATATCGACCCACGGAGCGAACCATATCTCGATGTAGCAGATCCAGCCGATAATAGAGATTCCCAAGAAATAGGGGAGCCAAAGGGATCCGATCTCCTCTGAAGAGCCTGACTGCCAAGGGGAAGACGAAAGGATTGAGGGAATCCGGAGGTGTGCTCGGAAGAATGAAGAATGAAAGGAAGCAAGCCAGAAATCCCAAGAAATAGAGCCTGGAGCCATACATCGGACCGGCTTCATACTCCCGAGAGTCAGGATCAGCATCTCTGGCCAAGGGCTGAAGATCCTTGAAGAAGTGACGGATCCATGCAGTATAGGAGGCACGGTCCGTCCTTACTCGACTAGTCCTCCTCGCTGAACCATCAAAAACAGAACTCCACCGACCACAAGTTTGAAGATTTAGCTTCAGAGATTGGATCAAAGAATCATCTTCGGGGGGTGTCTGCTCAGGGTCGAAGGCATCAGGGCCGGTCACTTCCAAACGCAGCAACATGAACACATCCTCAAGGGTGGGCCCCATCTCGTGCTGGCCAAGTATAAAGGTGTGTGTCTCGGTGCTCCATCGAAGAGCCATGGCTTCCAGGCTAGCATTGTTGCGACGGATGGATAGAGATCTAGATATTTTCACCGGGATCAATAGCCGGGCCTCCTGAAGTCGTTGACAGAGGCTCCTGTCCGAGAGGACATCATCGACCCACTCTTGCCAACCGAAAGGAGGGTTTGAGAAGGCCTTGAACTGAGGATAACAGTATGGAAAGTCCCCCTGCTCAATTCGAAAGCGTAGCACCGAGGAAGGAGAAATGAGGGCCTCATGTCCAGAGTCAGTGTCCTCAGTGAGACATAATGGAGCCGCCTTCGGAGATAGAAGAGAAGTGGTGGAGGTAGCCGCCCGCCAGAAGGGGTCCTTCCGACCAAAATAAGGAGATTTCCTCCACTCAGATGCCGGAGGTACATCCCTCTCTTTCATGAGAGCCGGTTCCGATGACCCCGGGACAGCGGGTTTCTTTCGAGAAGACATATGGCTGAAATAACAGGTATAAATAGTAAGGAGTTGACCGTATTAAAATTCAGAATATTGGAATTAAAGCAACACATTCGAATGAAATTTCGGCATCAACTATTCGTTTCTCTGAGAGTCCATGAATTCAACAAATTCTACGAGGAATTTTTTTTACACCAAGAGTCCAGGTTCAACCCCGGAAGTCATCAACAATTCATTTTCTCGGATATTCTTCAAGCTCAACAAATTTTAATACCAATGGGTGCATCATCAACATATAGATTTTCGTCTTCTATCATCAATAAGAGGTGCAATGTCATAGGTCGCTTCATGATGAAGTTCAATCGGGTCAATTTCTTAAAGTCACTATGTTCCATATTAAAGGTCCAATTTATACGGGGCTCAAAATTTGGACAGAGTGAAGTTCAATAGTAAATTTCAGGCCCGAGATCTGAAGTATATTACATTGCTTATCAGTAGAAAGATTCAATGGATCATTATGCAAATTACAAGAATGTCCTTTCCAAAGTCCATATTCATAAGTCCAGGGTTTCCTCTCTCCATGTCAAAAATGGAGCTCAAATACTAGTCAACAAGTTATATTCGGCCTTTCATCGGTGATAAAGTTCAACAAATTATGTTCAAGCCAAGCACCTCAATAAGGTTTCAAGTGCTAGTGCATGTTTCCATATGGCCAAAATCACGGTGTTTGAGCTAAAAAAAATATCATTGGGATTGCCACAAAAATTGAGTCCATATTCAGATTCAGTTTTTATTTATTTATTTATTTTATTTTTATTTTCATCAGATTGCTTGAGCCCTCTACATTGCCACAAAAATATATTTATATATATTTAAATATATTTATATTCGGAAGAGGGGGTCGAATGTCATACTTACAAATTTGGGCAGTTAGAGAGTTGAAGTCCGAAGCCGATACTGGAAATTTAAGCTGAAATCAGAGAGGCTTTACAGACTGTAATCAACAAGACTGGGCTAGGCTTGGGCAAGACCACACACGTTGCGTTGAGAGGGCGAGCGTGCGTGGTCAACATCGGATAAGCTGAAGCCGGAAGCAGCGATGTGGAGCTAGGTTGGGCAAGACCACACACGTTGCGTTGAGAGGGCGAACGTGCGTGGTCAACGTCGGATAAACTGAAGCCGGAAGCAGCGATTGATTGTGCACAAGCCAAGGCTAATGTGGTTAATCCGAGCTCTAAACAAAAAAATATATATATATGATAATCAGTATATATATATATATATATTTGCCCAAAGTTTGTCAAGCAGCAAAGTAAAAAAAAAAAAACTGAACCACCAGCAGATTCAATCTAAAGCAAGCACCAGCAGATTCGAAGCTAAAAAATATATATATATATATATAATCAATATATATACTTGTCTACAGATTTTCAAGTAGCAAAATAAAAAAAAATGAAATTAGTTGAGAGGAAGACCAAGGCCCACCAAAAATGAAGCTCCAGAATATGAATTTCAGGATTTCATTTCATATGCAAGTCAAGATTCAATGGAAGCTTCAGTTATCTCAAATTCAAAATTGATATAAAACAATGCCCACAAATCTCAAAGGCCCAAATCAAAAGAAATTCAGATTTCATCAAAGCAAGAGGATCGAGAGTGGGTTTCGATAAAATACTTACAGATCTGAAGGCCACGCCCATGAGAGAGAGTGGCCAAGAACAATACAAACCGAGATCGTGATGAAGTGGCGCCGGAGTGAGCAAACATTGAAGTTGGCGAGCTGAACAGGCGATGGCTAGGATCGCGGTGTTGGCGTATTCGGAGCAAGTAAAATCAGTGAACAACAGCGCAGCAAAGAACAGTAGCGCAGGTTGAGGCGGCTGCTGCGACACCTAAGGCTGCTGTAACAAGTAACACACAAACAGTGGTGGTCTTCGACAGAGCAAGACTGAGCTCTGTTCGGAGTTCTGAAGTGGCGTTGCTGGGCCGAAATGAAGCACCGACAGTGAGCAGCGGCTTGGGTCACAGGTGCGAGCCGAACCGTAGCGCAGTGAGGTCACAGGTGCGAGCCGAACCGTAGCGCAGCAGCGGCTGGAGCAGGACAGCAACGCAGTGTACTGACTGCCGTGAGTGAGTGTGCGCTGCCGAGTTGTTGTGTTGGCAACAAGCTGAACGGTGGCCACACACGTCGCGTTGAGTAGGGCGACGTGCGTAATCGGAGCTGGACAGCAGAGGCTGAGAAGTGGTGAAATCGCAGCAGAGAAAGTGTGCCGAAATGGGCTCTGGTATTGTAGAAACAAGTTTTTCTTAAAGAAGAAGAAAAGCTGGGTTAAAGAAGGAAAGAGAGTAGGTGCGGCGGCTGTGCAAAAAATTTGGTGAGGCTTAGGGTTTTGGCCCCTTTCTTTAAATAGAAAAGAGGGAGCATTATTTATTTTAATTGGTCTGCTGTGTGCCAAATAGCAAAACGCGAGCCTTGTGTGCTATTTGTTAAAAAAAATGGATGCTTTGTTATTATTTGCTTGGTTTAAAAAAAAAAAAAAAAAAAAAAAAAAAAAAAAAAAAACAACAAACTACTATTTTGCTTGTAGGAGAGAGACAGAGAGAGACAGAGAGACAGAGAGATGAACACGTACCAAATAGATTTGAGAATTTCAATTCCGTTGTTGGTGAAACTTGCTTCGTTGTTAGCCTCCTACTTGTGTCCACCGTCAGTCTTTCGGGTCGCCTATATCTTTTGCATCTGCATCTGGATCTCCCCATGTTCAGGCGTCCTGTGCAGCATGCTAAACCGCTCATTGCAAGCAATGCCAATACCAGCCCTTCTTATAACATGCACCACCCCCACCACCCAAACCCATCAACAACAACAAACTACTACCACCCCTCCTGTGCTTGAATTTCATTCTAATGATGAATTTGTAATTGACATTGATGAGGGTGATGGCGAGAACCTGCAGGTAATCTACGGAGGACATGCCTAAACTTTGCTCAAAGCTCGTGTGCGTACGTTTGTCACGTTATAGTGCATCAAGAACACCAAATATCAGTTGTCAACAGTATATTTGTTGTGTTCTATAAATAAAAGATTGTTTGGTAAATTGCATCTGAGTTATTTATATTTTTATATTTGTTCTGTTCTATAAATTGAAGATTGTTTGCCAAAGTGTGTAAGAGGGGCTAATTTCAGCCCACTAAATTATTTAGGCCCAATAGCCCAAGATTAGTGGGCCCGAATTTATCGCAAGTCCAAGAATCGGTGGGCCTAGATTTATCGCCATCAAACGGATTGAATCGCTGTAAGCCTCGAAAGGGTTCGGGTCCACGAACCTAGAGACTTACTCGGGCCCGGACTCGAAAGGGTATTAAGCAAGCCTAGAGATCCGAGGCACTCGGACTCGAAAGGATTCGGACCCACGAATCTAGAGATCCGAAGTACTTGGCTTCGAACGGATTCAGACGCAATCTAGAAGTCGCTCCGTTAATGAGTCCCAGAACACTTGCGGGCTCGGAGCTTTCCGGGATCTACGCACCAGAACGATGGGCGTAATGGAGTTCGAACAAAGGACCCGATCCCGAGGACGGTGAGTGGAGATAAATTCACTCTTCGGTTAAACTAGCCTATACCCGGGTCGAGGTGGCACGACCTCGGGGGGTCCATGAGACTCGGCAATATTTTGCGGCAGGACGTCCTCTGGGACTACCCCTGACCCTTTGGGATGATTGGGGATCATAGGTTAGGTGTGGCTAAGAAGAAGGGTTCGCCGAGGGAGTGATCTCCTCTTCGGGGTTTTCTCATCCTCGGAGAAGTCACCTCCTCGGAGAGGTCACCTCCTCGGACAAAGTGGTTAGAGAGAATATCCCCCATGTGCCTTGCACATGGGCTCCATCCTACATCATGAGGTGCCTATAAATAGCACCCACCCATAGCTTTACAAGGGACGGATTTTGGAGATTTTTAACTCTTGGGAAAGAACTAATTTCCCTTCTCCATTATCAACCTTGAGAGCGAAAGTGGGAGATCAATGGGAGAGCCTTGCCATTATTCTATTCTCTAGCCATTTTGCCTTCTTCTTCACCCAATCTCTTATCTCCATCATCTCCTTTGTTGTTGTGTTCCCAAGTTGAGATTATTGAAGAATCTAAGCCTCTCATCATATTCTAGAGAATTCGAAGTTGTTCTTCAAGGATCTTTGAAGATCTTCGAATTTTCCAACTCTTTTCTTGAACCCTCTCCTACAAAGTGTATCTGAGTTAGTAAGGGAGCTAATGCAATCTCTGATTGGTTGGTTAAGTAAATTAGAAAAATCTAGTGATGGTTTTTCCTTAAGGTCTAAGTTTGATCAGCAACTCAGCTACAAAATTTCACTAAACATGAATTAGATGCTCCACCAATCACATTTAATCAATTTATTTAGACCAATGTGAGTGATTAATAATGACAAGAATGATGGACTTTGTAATACCCACTTTTAGCTAAATATATTTGACTAACTGTCACTTAACCCTACACTCCCTATGCTGTGGGCTTCCCTAATATGTCCCATTTGATTGTTTTATATCTTAATTTATCACGTAAATAGAGTGTTTAATTATCTAAAATAAAAAGATAAACAGGATCAAAAGAGAACAAGAAAGTGACACAATTTTTTGAAAAGCAAACAAGGAAAGGTCAAGATTGTGTCAAAACGTGCCTGAGAATTTGAAAGAAGAAATTATTGTATTAACCACAAAGATTGCATTAGTCTTATCATTGCCAAAAAAATAAAGTAGTCTCTAGAGTTCTTTGATTCGTCCTCACATTCAATGTTTCCTTATTTTCTGTTAAGATAAATAAAATCTTTTATCCTTCAATTTTAGATTAATTACATTTTTAACTCTTATAGCTTGACCCAAATTTCACTTTGGTCCCTATTATTTTAAGTGGAACAATTTGGTTCTTATACTTTAAATCTAGTTCCAGTTGGTCCTTTATTCATTCAAGTTTGAGGTTAAAAATTAACAATTTTTGAGACACTTGTCAGTCTCCAAAGGTGTACACATAGAAAAAAAATTAAAAAATTTAGACGGAAAAACCAAATTAAAACTAGACTTAATAAAGTGTAGTGATTAAATTGTTCAAATTAAATTATAAGGACCAAAGTAAAATTTGAGTTAAACTATAAGGGTGAAAAGTGTAATTAATCCTTCAATTTTTCTTTGAATTTTAATTAAATTATTTAACAACAGTAGAATTGTGGAGATGCAATAAAAGAAACAAAAAGTTGGGACAGACAACAGCTTATAAACGGAATAGGCAATTATGTGTGTTTTTTTTTTTAATTTTCAAATTTTGAGTTGTGTTGAATAATCTTTCAGTTGGCAGTTATGAGGTATATTAAAAGTAAAACGAGCAAAATATATTGCACTGAAGGAGATGAATAACCCACAAACAAATGGAACCATTGCCAAATAAGGTGAACACTTTTACAATTCTTAAACCAAACACTACTACAAAAATAGTTAAAGATCACACTTTGAAAAAAAAAAAAAATCTCACTTTTATTGGAAGTGTGATAAAAAAAATTAGATTGATATTTTAATCACACTTAATTTGATTGAGTGTGATAATATTAATTTTTTATGTCACTTTTCAATTAAGTGTGATTATATATATATATATATTTTTTTAATCACATTTTCTAATTAAAGTGTGATTATATATACACTACTACTTTTTAATCACACTTTTTAAATAAGTGTAATTAGATATATATTTTTTAATCACACATTGTAATTAAAGTGTGATCATTTATATATTTTTAATCACACCTTCTAATTAAAGTGTGATTATATCACTACAAGAAAATACATAATTGGCGACCACTTTTGCCGACTAAAAATATTTTGGTTGCCAAAAGTTGTGGAATTGGCGACCAAAAATTATGTTAGTCGGTAAAAGTACAATATTTAGCTACTAATTTTTTTTAGTCGGGGTATATTAATTTTTGGCGACTAAAAAAAAATTAGTCGCTAAAAATCTCACAATTGGCGACTAAAAAAATATTTTTGTTGCTGTATATATAGTTTTGGCAACTACAATAATTTAGTTGCTGAAAGAAAAATAAAAATTTATTTTTTATCTTTCGCGACCAAAAGTTTGGTCGGCAAAACTTTAATTTCAGCGACTAAATAATATTTTGGTCGCCGTATATATAGTTTTGGCAACTAAAATATTTTAGTCGCTGAAAGAAAAATAAAAAATTATTTTTTATCTTTTGCGACCAAAAGTTTGGTCGGCAAAACCTTAATTTCAGCGACTAAAAATTATTTTGGTCGCGATATATATAGTTTTGGCAACTAAAATATTATAGTCGCTGAAAGAAAAATAAATTTTTTTTTTTTTTATTTTGCGACCAAAACTTTGGTTGGCAAAACCTTAATTTCAGCGACTAAAAATTATTTTGGTCGCGATATATATAGTTTTGGCAACTAAAATATTGTAGTCGCTGAAAGAAAAATAAAAATTTTTTTTTTTTATTTTGCGACCAAAACTTTGGTCGGCAAAACCTTAATTTCAGCGACTAAAAATTATTTTGGTCGCGATATATATAGTTTTGGCAACTAAAATATTTTAGTCGCTGAAAGAAAAATAAAAAATTATTTTTTATCTTTCCCGACCAAAAGTTTGGTCGGCAAAACCTTAATTTCAGCGACTAAAAATTATTTTGGTCGCGATATATATAGTTTTGGCAACTAAAATATTTTAGTCGCTGAAAGAAAAATAAAAAATTATTTTTTATCTTTCGCGACCAAAAGTTTAGTCGGCAAAACCTTAATTTCAGCGACTAAAAATTATTTTGGTCGCGGTATATATAGTTTTGGCAACTAAAATATTTTCGTCACTAAAAGAAAAATAAAAAATTATTTTTTATCTTTCGCGACCAAAAGTTTAGTCGGCAAAACTTTAATTTCAGCAACTAAAAATTATTTTGGTCGCGGTATATATAGTTTTGCCAACTAAAATATTTTCGTCGCTGAAAGAAAAATAAAAATTTACTTTCACTCATCACTCTTTCTCTCTCTTTCTATCTATCTGTCCCTCTTTTTCTCTCTGTGTCTCTATCTCTGTCTCTCTTCTCTTTTTCTCTCTCACTCATCACTCTTCTCTGTCTGTCTGTCTCTCTTCTCTTTCTCTCTCTCACTCATCACTCTTCTCTATCTCTCTCTCTGTGTCTCTCGCTCATCTCTCTTTTCTCTATCTCTCTCATCTCTCGTTTCTCTTTCTCTCTTCTCTTTATCTCTCTCGCTCATCTCTCCCTGTATCTCTCTCGTTTATCTTTTTCGCTCTTTTTCTCTCTCTCTCTCTTTGTCTGTCTCTTTTCACCTATTTTTTTTATCTTCCTCTCTCTATTCTCTTTCTCTCTCTTACTCATCACTTTTCTCTCTCTTTCTGTTTGTCTATCTATCTATCTGTCTGTCTCTCTCTCTGTGTCTCTCACTCGTTTATCTCTTCTCTCATTTCTCTATCTCTCTCTGTCTCTTTCGTTCATCTCTGTTGTCTCTATCTCTCTTGCTCATCTCTCTTCTCTCGCTCTCTCTCATCTCTCTTTTCTCTCTGTCTCTATTGTTCATCTCTCTCTTATTTCTATCTCTCTCTCTCTCTCTCTCTCTCTCGTTCATCTCTCTTCTCTCTATGTCTCTCTCGCTCATCTCTCTTATCTCTATCTCTCTCTCTGTCTATCTCGTTCATCTCTCTTCTCTCTCTGTCTCTTTTTCTGACTCTCACTCTCTATCTCTTTCTCTCTTTGTCTCTCTCTCTCTCTCTTTGTCTCTCTTCTTTTTCTCTCTCTCACTCATCACTCTTCTCTATCTGTCCGTCTTTGTCTCTTTTTCTCTTTGTTTTTCGCTCATCTCTCTTCGCTCTATCTCTCTCATCTTTTTTCTTTCTCTATCTCTCTCATTCATCTATCTTCTCTCTATCTCACTCTCTGTCTTTCCTACTCATCTTTCTTCTCTCTTTACCTCTTTCTTTTTCTATGTATTTCTCTCGATCATCTCTTTTCGTTCTCTTTCTCTCTCTTTGTTTATCTCTTATTCATCTCTTGTTTCTCTCTGTCTCTTTCTCTTTCCTACTCTGTCTCTGCCTCTGTCTTTGTCTCTGTCTCTCTCTTTCTCTCTCTCTATCTCTCTTCTCTCTCTGTCTCTTTCGTTCATCTCTCTTCTTTCTATCTATCTTGTTCATCTTTATTCTTGAGCTCTCTCGCATCTCTGTCTCATCTCTCTTCTCTCTTTGTCTCTCTCGTTCATCTCTATCTCTCTCTCTCTGTCTCTCTCGCTCATATCTCTTCTCTCTATCTCTCTCTCTGTCTCTCTCGTTCATCTCTCTATTCCTCTCATTCATCTCTCATCTCTCTCTATCTCTTTTTCTGTCTCTTTCTCTCTTTGTCTATCTCTCTCTCTATCTCTTTTTTGTCTCTCACTCTCTATCTCTTTTTCTCTTTGTCTCTCTCTTTTTTTCTCTCTCTCTTCTTTTTCTCTCTCTCACTCATCATTCTTCTCTGTCTGTCTGTCTTTGTCTCTGTCTCTTTTTCTCTTTGTCTCTCGCTCATCTCTCTTCTCTTTATCTCTCTTCTCTTTTTTCTTTCTTTATCTCTCTCACTCGTCTCTCTTCTCTCTCTCTCTCTCTCTCTCTGTCTCTCATGCTCATCTTTCTTCTCTTTCTATCTCTCTCTTTTTCTATGTCTTTCTCTCGATCATCTCTTTTCGCTCTCTTTCTCTCTCTCTCTGTCTATCTCTAACTCATCTCTTATTTCTTTCTGTCTCTGTCTCTATCTCTTTCTCTCTTTGTCTCCCTCTCACTCATCACTCTTCTTTCTCACTTTCTCTCTCTATGTCTGTCTTTCACTCTTCTCTCTCTCTTTCTCTCTATGTCTCTGTCTGTCTGTCTCTCTCCCCTATTGTATTCACTTTGCTCACTCTCTCCTCTACTATCGCCATTGAATATTTTGTTTTTCGGGTTTTTTTTAAGTGAATATTTTAAAAATTGTAAGTATTTTTTTTTTTTACTTTTTTAGATCTATCTTACTTAAATGTATCTAAAAAGTAAAATATTGTAAAAAAATATTTTTAAAAATTAATAAATACACAAAATACAAAAAATATATTGAATTTTAGTATTTTTGGTATATAGGAATTTTTTAAAAGTTTTTTTTACGAAAAGTTCTAGCTACAGGAAGTTTTAGTCATATATGCGTTATTTGGCGACAAATAACCAATTTAGTCGCTAAATTGGTCTAAAACTTTGCGGGGGGAAATTACTTTTAATATTCGCGCCCTCTTCCATTCTCGTTTTGAACAAACACAAAAGTCCTCTCTCTCACACATCACCACCAAACCTCACCCCACCTCATCTCAGCACAGTCCCTCACCACAGTCGCTCACCGTACGTCACACATCGCTACCGCCGCAGCCGCAAATCACCACCGCCACCGCCGCAGATCACAGGTTCTCTCTCCCTCTCTGTCTCGCGCTATCAGTCTGTTAGTCCTTCACAAGCAAGCAGGTTCTCTCTCCCTCTCTCTCTCTCTCTCTCTCTCTGTGTGTGTTTCGAAATTACATACACACATATACACAACTTCTATTAGCAGATCTAAGATCCACAATTTACAGATCCCGAATGTCTCTGCTTCGTTCGCTGATCTAAAGGTTAGTTCATTGATTCAATTGTTCTGTTGAATTTTTTTGTTTAATTGATTCAATTTTTTATTCGCATCGCTCTCATTTGTTTAATTTCTTCGTAATTTGAATAATTTTTTGTATCCGATGTGTTTATTCAATGTGAACATTCGGAAGAAAACTTTTCTAGATCTGGGTTCGATTCGTAATTTATTACTGTATGTGTTCCATGTTTTGAATTTCGATTCTTGTTCGAGATTTGTATTTCGGTGCAGATCGATACATTTTTCCCAATTGACTCCCTGAGCAATAATGACTACATGCAGATATGGTGGAGGCATGAGCTCAACAAATGTTGCTCTTGAGAGTGATACAAAAGTATTTTTGGACTCCTCTCTCCTTTTTTTCCCCCCTCTAGTTTTTCATACTCACCAAATTTAGCATCCTTTATTTCTCACGTTTTCTGATGGCTTGTCTCATTTCTGTGCTTGATGAAGGTGCTTGCTTTTGAAGCTGGAAGAAAGCACAAAATCAGAGTCAACACAATCTCTGCAAGTATACAAATAAATTAGTTACGCAAATAAATTATTTAAAAAATTTGAAAACATCCATTATTTTCATTTTTGCTGATCAATTTGATTATTGCTTTAAGTCAATTTTCTGTCATCCAAAGCCCCATCGAATACTCTGTTTAAGCAAATCGTTTGTATTTGTAAATTTTGTCATTTCAGTAAAGGAATTGAAGCCCCGAGGATGACACCTAGCTGTCACTCATACTTCACCATTGATTGGGATTCCATGAATTCAAGTAGTTCAATAGTTTGAAACATTTTTTTATCATCACTTGTTGTGTTTGGTTTTTTTATTTTTTTGGGATAAATCATGTCTTCTAGATGCCTGATGGGTTCTCAATCTTCAGAAAATTGAATGAGACAATTATATATCTGCTGGACTACATGTTTAACATCTTACTGGCTTTATCCTCTCTTCTTGCATCATTGTGCTGACATATTGGAATTATATATAGGTCCACTAAGAAGTCGTGCTGCAAAAAGCTATTGGCTTTATTGATATGATGATCGACTACTCAATGGCTAATGCCCCATTGCAGAAAGAACTTTCTGCAGGCAAGTCCCTTTTACTGTTCTTCATTTGGTGTCCCATAGTGTGTTTTGGTGTAATTGAGTTACCTTTCATGATATCCATATCTATACATGTGTGTGTGCATACCGGGCAGGACTGGTTCGTTGTTGCTGTGGCAAATGGCTAAAGCCATAGAAGCAACTAAACGAGTTCTCTGCCAACAACAATGCTCACAAATAATTTAAACCCCATTTTAAAAAGGCAACCCAATGCAGAAGGCTCCTGCTAAAGTGAGATTTGAGAAGGGGAAAAAGTATGCAGCCTTATCGTCATTTTTGGAGAGGTTATTTTCATGACTCAAACCCACATCACAGGGACGCTAACCTTACCATTGGGCTAACTTGCCTTTTCTAATTTTAAAACCACAATGTTTGACTAAATTGCAATTCAACTCCATTTTCATATTCTTTCTATGCTTTTTACTTTGCCATACACTAAGCTTGACAAACAAATGTTACAGAGGAAGTGGGGTATACAGCTGCCTTCCTTTCATCGCCAATGGCTTCAGCAATCACCGGTGCTGTTGTGTATGTTGACAACAGTCTTAATGCAATGGGAGTAGGAGTTGACAGCCCGGTATTTGCAGATCTCAACATTCCTAAAGGCAACTAGAGGTAGTGATGACAAATATCGAGTGGCAACTGATTGGTATTGTTTTCATTTTGATGTTTTGAGTATTGTTGTTTTTATTTTTGTGCAGAAGTAGTTTTCAAAAAAATTAGAATACAATTTAAAATTTTAAAAATAAAATTATAAAAGAAATTCACTAAAGACCAAAAAAAAAAGGATGGTCATGGAAGCATTGTTCTTTAGATTTAGGAAATAATAAGTTAAAAATAACTTGGTTAAAAAACTCTAGTAAAAGAGAGGTTGAATAGGCTTGACTCTAGATTCTATCAAACTATTAAAAATTAAACAGGTAGTATACTAATTCAACTAGCCAATTCAATTTTACTCAAAAGATTCCTATATAAATTTATATAACATTGTAGTAATTATAAAATTATAAGTTCATACATTGAAATACATGAAAAACCTAAGAAGAAGAAGGGGGGTAAACTATCGAGTAAACACTAAAATAAAATAAAAAATAAAGAAAAAGGACTTACAAAAACCTTGGATTCGTTTTAACCTCTATTTGAGTGGTAAGCAGATCCATTTTCCCTACAAAACAATTCAGCACCTTGTTTGGTTTATAACATAGAAACTGGTTTTGATTATATTTTTTTTAATAGGTTTATTATGGATTGAATAGATTATTAGGAATTCCAGGTGTAATGTTTTCCTGTTTTTGGCGACCAATTTATTAGTGGGGACAAATAAATAATTTTTTTCCGCAAAAAATGACAATTGCCGACCAAGAATTTTGGTCTCAAAAAATACATCTATTGCCGACCAAAACAACTCTTGGTCGTGGAATCTCACTTTTGCCGACTAAAAGTTTTGGTCGCGAAAATTAACAAATGGTGACCAAATTTTTTGGTCGTAGAAACTATTATTTAGCGACGAAGAAGTTTTGGCCGTGGAATGTAATTTTTGCCGACCAATTTTGTTGGTCGTTGAAAGTAATTTTTGCCGACCAAATTAGCAACTAACATGTATGGTCGTTGAATGTAATTTTTGCCGACCAAAGTCTTTTCGCGACTAAATAGGTTAGTCGCGATAATTATATGTTTAGCGACCAACAATTTAGTCGCTAAATAGAACGTTTTGCCGACTAAAAATCTTTTTAGTCGCTAATTACTTTCTGCGACCCTCAATTGCCGACCAACTTGGCGACCAAAAAAATTGGTCGGGAATATGTTTTGCCGACCAAATCTTTAGTCGGCAAATGTGTTTATTCTTGTAGTGTATATACACTACTACTTTTTAATCACATTTTTTAAATAAGTGTGATTATATATATATTTTTTAATCACACATTCTAATTAAAGTGTGATTATTTATATATTTTTAATCACACATTCTAATTAAAGTGTGATTATATATACATTACTACTTTTTAATCACACTTTTTAAATAAGTGTAATTATATATATATATATATAGTTAATCACACTCCACTACAAGAAAAAGCATCTTTGCCGACTAAAAATGCACATTTGGTCGTTGAAAGTATAGGTTTTGGCGACTAAAAAAGCATTAGTAGCCAAAAGTAAAGATTTTTGGCGACTAAAAAAATTTAGCAACCAAAAGTATAGGTTTTGGCGACTAAAAATCTGTTTGGTTGCTCATATATGGCTTTTACAGACTAAAACAATTTTAGTAGCCAAAAGTAAGACTTTTGGCAACTAAAAAAAAATTAGTAGCCAAAAGTGAGGTATTGGGTGACTAAAAAGATGTTTGGTCGCCAAAAGTGAGGCTTTTACCGACTAAAAAAAATTTAGTAGCCAAAAGTGAGATTTTTTGGTAATTAAAAAAAATTTAGTAGCCAAAACTGAGGCATTGGGAGACTAAAAAGATGTTTAGTAGCCAAAAGTGACGCTTTTTTGGCGACTATGAAGAAGTTTAGTAGCCAAAAGTGGTAATTTTGGCCCGGGAATTAAATTTTTTAAAGACTAAAAAATAATTAGTAGCCAAAAGTATAGAATTGGCGACTAAAATTATGTTTAGTCACCAAAAGTGGTCTCTTTTTTTTTAGTAAATAATTTATTTTTACATAAATTATGTTCAATAAAAAATAATTATCTTTATATATATATATATTTTTATATTAATACGGGTCTATGTACTATATAAATAATATATGTTGCATATATAATCATATGGTGTTATAGAGGTGTAGTGGAAAGAGTGTGTTGTATAAGGTTTATGGTGTGAGAGGGTTGATGGTTCGAATCTGCACAAGAGCAAATGAGAAGCTAGTGAGTGTAATATTTTTTTTTTCACATCCAAATGTTATTAATCACACTTAAAAGGTGTGATCTAAATATTATTAATCACACTTAAAATGTGTGATTAAAAATGACCCATTTTAATCACACTCCCAAAGATCACACTTTAATAAAACTCAAAAGGTGTGATTAAATAACATACATCATACAAAAAAAGTGTGATCTTTATCTGTTTTTGTAGTAGTGAAAATACATTGCACTGAAGGAGATTAATAATCAACAAACAAATGGAACTATTGCCAAAGAAGGCGAACACTTTTACAATTCTTAAACCAAAAGTATCCCAATAAACCTCAAGTCAATTTAGAAGACTACTCAAAATATGCACAACATCCATATGAAACAGTTTGCATAGGATTCTTGGCATTTGAGAGAGTTGTTTCCGATTCTATCATCGATTTATGTGTTCCTAAACTTTTTCAAATTATTAATTTCTCTTGGAGCAAATTTAGATGGTGCTCTAAATTAATAGCTATCAGCGAAAATTATAAAACTTATAACTTTTGTGTTAGAATTTTAGGAGACAATTTGAAATGTACTATTTAGTAAAGGACATGAAATATTACTCCGAAACATTGAATATTTTCTCATCAATGTGACAAACTTGTCATGTCTTTTACCATGTGGGAACGCATTTATTTTCCTTAATTCATATTAAGGTAAATCATAATGTTGTGAGCGTAAATAGCGTGTCACTAATTAATGAATCTATTATTCCTGATTTTAATTGAGACTTGTTCAATTGAGTTAGTAGTATCCCCAAACTCCATCGAAAATTTAGAAGGATTAATGCCAAACTCGACCCATTGAACTCTTCGATAAAATTCAAGCTCAGGTTTTGACAAGACAATTTAGGCAAAGGCTATAATCAAATCCTATACATTTAAATTTTTTCTTAATTGATTATGATTGATCAACTTAATTAGAGTGGTTCCAATATTCTATTTTGCTCACTTTCTTGAGAAATTGAATCCCCAACTAAATAACTTTTTACCTTCTTGGAAAAATGGATCCCGACTAAATAGGATATTTGATTCACTTCCATTAGTTTAATTAATTATAATTGATCAAGACTATTAATAATGTGATCATTTCAATATGCAAAAATCAAGACTATTAATAATATGACGATCCCAATAGGCAAAAATCAAGCTGCAGGTAGGGGTGGGACGTTAGTGTGGAAAAATTATATCAATTACTTTAGAAATATAAAAATCAATGACAAAATCAGATATAATCCTCTCACACAACTGTAAACCCACAAAGAAAAAAAAAGTATGATTTCTCTCATATGAGAGAATTGCATCTAATTTTGTGATTAGTTTATGTATTTTTAAACTTTTTCAAATTATTAAGTGTTCTTAGAACAAGTTCAGGTGGTAGTCTAAACTAATAGATACCAACATAAATTATAAAAGTCATCAATTTTGAACCCCCCAACATCTCATAATTTCAAACCAAACTACCCATCCAAAGAATTTGGATATAATAAAAATAATCTTACAATATACATAATTTATCTCATATCCTAAACATATTATATCCCATTATATCCAAATCCAATCCGGACAACTAAACAGGGCCTATAAGGTTAGAACCAACCAACCAATAGAGTCATCCAGTTTACAACTTAATTATTGGACTACAATTAACTACAAAACAAAGTGATCTTAAGAAATTGTTAAGGTTTATTGAACTTTTCACACAGATGATATATTTTTCAATTTAATCAAAGGAATAAAATTACTAATAAATTTTTTTAAAAAAAGTATGGCAACTTTTTGCAAACCTATTTCACAAAAGACACCTAATGAGGCAAAGAAAACCATTGGCCAAGGCTACAAGTTGCATAGTTTTTCCATACCCAAAACTCAACATCATTTAACCTAAGAATGGAATAAATAAAAATTATTTAAAAAAAAAAAACCAAGAAAGGAGAATACTTAATAGAAAAAACAATTAAAGATAAATTTTGTTGCCCAAAACAAATCCCAACATAGGTTAGGAATTTCACCAAAGCACAATCAAATATGTATAATATAGGCCTCCAAAAATCCACAACAATGAAAAACAAATCAATGAAACCCTCTTTTACCCAAAATGAATAAGCCACAAAATATACACAGTAAACATCATGCAAACAATAATAAAAAGAACAAAACCCTAACAAATTAACAGAACCAAAGAAAATTAAAACACTTTACAAACCCTAATTGGATCAAAAGGGTCCTAAAATCGAAATACCTAACATTCTTCATCTATGTCTTTATCTTAATAGAAGCTTGTATCGTATTCTTCCATCCTTGGGCTCAATTTCTGTTTGATTCGCTGGTGAATCCTATGAATACACACAAAATCAAACAAATCGGCACCACAGAGGAGACGTCATCGGCGGTCGCCAGAGAGAGGAGAGAGGAGAGAGGAGGGAGAAGATCGTTGAGAGGAGAGAAGAGGTGGTCGAATATCGTGGTCGGTGGAGGGAGATCACCATTAAGAAGAGAAGGGAGGGTTCTCTGAGACAGATTATAGAGATAAAGTGGGTATTATAACGATCCCGATTTTTCCTACATTGTTGATTGTACTCCGAACTCGGTTCCGGGGATGATTGTTGTTGTCTGTATCGCATTTCCGTTCTTTAATTCCTTATATTTGAGTTTTGGGATGTGTTGGGCAGGTTTGAAATAGGTTGGTTGTGATTTGAAACAAATAGCTACTGCCTAGATTTTGGTCTCCCCGCTCGATCGGGACTTTTCACGCTCGAGCGAGCCCTTTTGCATTTGCTCCTCCGCTCGAGCGGCCAGTCTGACTCTCGAGCGGGATTCTTCAACCTTCAGTGTTTTTTCGCAGGTCTGCAGAAGCTGGAAGTGTGCTTTCGACGCTCAAGCGTACATTTTCACGCTCGAGTGGGAGTCTGTGTCTGACGCTCGAGCAGGGCGTTCCACGCTCGAGCGGACTGTGTGTATTTCAGTCCGAGAAGAAGCCATTTTGAATCATTTTTTCAGCTCTTTCTCTCTCTAAAGCATTCCAAAACCCTAGGTTGAGAGCTTTTCACTCTAGAATACTCTCTCTCTCTATATATATATATATATATATATTTTGATCTTGATTTAGTGAGACCCAACCCTTACGTCTTCATTAAAGTGTTGGAGCGTTTCAAGACCTCCATTTCCAATCGAATAGAAGTTGATTTCGCCACTTTTGGAGTTTGTCTCGTGTGTGGTTCGTCTTCTCTATTTGAGGTAGGGATATTCTACTCTTCTCTATGAGTTTTAACATAAGTATTGGTCATTTTGTATAAATGGTGGTATTTGGGATTTTTGGGTGAAGTTAGGGTTTGAAATTGAAATTATAAAAGAGGGGTTTTCTATTTTTGGAGTTCCAAGAGTATGTGTGGTCCCTAAAATGAGATTATTGTGTATGATTGATGAAATTTGGCCTTGGGAGCAATATTTGAGAAAAAAGGAAAATGCCCTAGTTGGGACTTATTGAACCAATTGTAAGAATGATGACGAAATTATTATGGAAATATGAAATTCAATTGAGAAGCATGAAATGGGAGGAAATTGTGATGAAATGGTGTAGTTTGGTTGATAAACCGCTCACTTATGAAAAATGTAATAATTTATCTGTTTGATAGATTTATTTGTCTATCTAGATATAACTGTTTTGGGCTATCGGTGGAGGATAGTCATGATTGTTGTAGAACTGCATGATGATTAGGTAAATTGAAACTAATCAATTGGGTTATGTCATTGAATATGACGGTTGGATTAATACATTGAATATGTGGTATGATTGATCATTGTATATGATAATATGTTTAGACACATTGCATATGTATCTTTGTTTGAGAGAAGAAAGGGAATGTACTCCATTGTGCGGGAGGAGATAGGGGATGTACTCCACTGTTTGGGAGGAGATAGGGGATGTACTCCACTGTTTGGGAGGAGATAGGGGATGGACTCCATTGATAATTAAGTTGGCCGGAGTGTCTAGGGTGAAAGTCCCGAAACCTTTTATACATCGGAATGATGTTGATGATTGAAGTGTTGATAATATGAGTTGTAGTCTCATTTTGAAATATTCGAGTGAATAATGACCCATGCTTATGAATTAACTTGGGTGGATGAATAGAGATGGATTTTGAAATATAGATGTACTTGTTGATAGTTTTGGTAAAGGGTGTAATTTGGCTTATAAGTGTTAACCATTTATTGAATGCTAATGTTTTAGTTATTTCTCATATTTGGTTTAGCATATTTCTACTGGGCTTTGGCTTACCATTCTGGGGACACCATTTACAGGTACAGGTGACATGCCGCCTCCAAGGATGTAGCTTGGGAGGTTTAGAAGCTGAAGGCTTACTTTTGTAATTATCTTTTGTATTACATGTAATCCAAGCCAAGGGCTTAATGTGTTAAGAGTTAGAACTCCCTTTTTGTTGAAACCAAGTGTTGACTTGGAAAGTTTGTAAGCCCGTGGGACATTTACTTTTGTTGTCAACATGTAATACTTTTTGTAAAGAATACTCTGATAAATGAATGCATGTTTATTCCTCCTATGTCTATGGATATCAAGAATGATTGGTTTATATGCATTATTTTGAGGGCGTTACAGGTATACTATGGATCCTTTGATAAACTGTAAGCAATTTGAATTTAGTCTTCCATCAATACCCTTGCATCCAAAGAAGAAAAGCTATAAAGCACAAGGCCAAAATCGACTTTTCAACTATTCAAAAAATACTGTTCATATTTGGCTAAAATTACCGTTCACCTTGCATCCGTGCTTTATATATATTGTATAGATACTCGTTTTTAGGAGATTTCCTACTCATTTACACGTCACGTTTTTGCTCTTACCATCCAGGAAAGTTCCAAAACACAAAAACAGTGTATATATACACTCCATACGAAATCTGATTATCTTCATTTTGCTTGTAGGAGAGAGAAAGAGAGAGAGAGAGAGAGAGAGAGAGAGAGGGGGAGAGAGATGTACAAGTATGACATAGATTTGAGAATTGCAATTCCGTTGTTGGTGAAACTTGTCCACCGATTATTCCAAGTGGCCTTCAATGGGCCAATGTTGAACGTGACCCAGCTAAGCCTCGGCTTCTTCCTCCTCCTCCTTTTCTTTCTCGTTGTCTCAGTCAAACTCCCACTCACACTTTCAGTATTTGCAGTGGCAGAGCCCATTCGCTTGCGTTTTGGTAATTAGTTTTGTTGCTCTTCTTCTGGCCTCCTTTCTGTAATTGCATCATTGTTAGCCTCCTTTTTGTGTCCACCATCAATCTTTTGGCTTGCCTACCTCATTTGCATCTGCATCTCCCCTTGTTCAGGCGTCCTCTACAATATGCTTAACCGCTCTTTGCAAGCAATTCCAATACCAACCCTTCTTATCACATGCACCACCCCCACCACCCAAACCCATCAACAACAACAAACTACTACCACCCCTCCTCCTCATCATCCACCACTTTTACGATAACCCATGCCCTGTCCACCTTCATCTTTATCACCACCTATGCTTGAATTTCAATCGAATGATGAATTTGTAATTGACATTGATGACGATGATGACGAGAACCCGCAGGTAATCTATGGAGGACATGCCTAAACTTTGCCCAAAGGTCTTGTGTGTGTACGTTTGTCACCTTACATGTTTTCCTTCTACTTCTAGTATTGGTTCTGAGTTCCTTGTTAGGTTGTTAGTTTTTTTTTTTTTTTTTGGTAGTATTGGTTTTGAATTCTCTTATGGTAGAGAATTCTTTTGGTGATCGTAGGATACGTGTCTCAGAAGTGTTCTGATTGGCGGACTAAATGGAACTTACAATTTTTTGTCGAATTCAAATAAATTGAGTCGGTTGTCAATAGCATAGTTGTTGTGTTCTATAAATGGAAGACTGTTTGGTAAAGTGTATCTAAATTATTTATATTTTTATATTTGTTGTGTTCTATAAATGGAAGATTGTCAACAGTATATTTGTTGTGTTCTATAAATGGAAGACTGTTTGGAAAGTGTATCTAAGTTATTTATATTTTTATATTTGTTGTGTTCTATAAATGGAAGAGTGTTTCGTAAAGTGTATTGTTTATATTTTTTTTATTTTAAAAGTTTGTAGTAGGTTATTTGGTGTAATTTTTAGTTATAATTTGTTAAGTAAAAATAATTTAAATAAATTGAAATAATTAATTTATAAAATTAGTTAACGAGCTTTGAACTTTCACTTTTTTTAATTTTTTAGTTTTTTTCATGTGAGAAAAAAATGAATTAAAAGTTAAAAAGTGACTTTTAATGTATTTCTCAAAATGAACTAATATTTTTGAAATTACGTTTCAAAAATTATTATGAGAAGTTACATTTTGTTCTGAGGCCAATAAAGACCTTGATTAAAAACGAGATAAATTATTTGCATTTAAAATGTTTGAACCCCTTTTTAATCCGGAGGGAGGGGGGTGCTAGGTATTGACCACGGCCAACTCTTTTAAGTTTAGATGGATATTGTAACGCCCTCAAAATAAACCCAATGATCATCCAACAATAGCATGCTAAAACATAAGTGAATAAAGCATAAATATATTCCATCAGAGTAGTCTGTACAAAATGTATTACATGTTGACATCAAAAGTAAAAGCCCTATCGCTTACAACTTTCTAAGTCAACACTTGGTTACAAAAAGAGAGTACTAACTCTATACAAAGAAAGCCCTTGGCTTGATATACATGTAATACAATCAAAAACACAAAACAGCCCAACAGTCTCAAGCCTCTCAAGCTATGTCCTTGGAGGTAGCATGCTACCTGTACCTGAAAATGATGTCCCATATAGGGTGAGCCACAGCCCAGTAGAAATATTCTAAACCAACTATAAACAATGACTAAAATAATAGCATTCGATAGATGGTCCACACTTATATTCCAATTCATGTCATATTACAGTTTCATGACAATCATACCCATGTCACATTTCAGTTTCCATTTCTTGTTCAACTTTAAGTTTGAAAACAAGGCTCAGAACCTGGCTAAACAATTTAATGAGATAGTATCTCATCACTAAAATACTTTAGAAAACCATGATGGATACACATTTTGGTGCTGTATCAATAACACATAAAACCACTTCCATATTTCACAAATGATACACATTGTAGTGCTATATCAATATAACGAAAACACTTCCATACTTCACATATGATACACATTGTAGTGCTGTATCAATGGAAAACAACTTCCAGTTTAGAGGTCCATCCCCTATCTTTCCCTAAACCGTGGAGTACATCCCCTATCTCCTCCCACACAACACAATGTATATAAACACAGATCATATACACAATCAATCAATACATAAGGTTAATGTATTATTCCAACCATCATACTGATGACACATTCCAATGATTAGTTTTAGTTTGCCTAATCATCATGCATTGTCTACAACAATCAAGACTATCCTCCACTGATAGC
The DNA here is from genome assembly GCF_055761805.1 of Camellia sinensis. NCBI lineage: Eukaryota > Viridiplantae > Streptophyta > Magnoliopsida > Ericales > Theaceae > Camellia > Camellia sinensis. Next base: position 42,306,101 of record NC_138973.1, read on the forward strand.
CCAAAGTAGTTATTTCTAAACAGAAAATAAATGCACCATATGGATAACATATCAACATTTCATCTAGGTGAGCGATAAATAAATCCAACTACACCCTTTAATCCCATACATTTCTAATTTGAATATTTCCTATCCAATTCCTCATTTTTCCAATGATTAATTATACAAATTAATTTATCAACAATTAGGGCTTTTCTCCATAATTACAATACTAACCCTAAGGTTCCATTTTCATCAATAATCCAACACCAAGTCCATTTTCCAATGTGTTACATACAGAAAGGTTTTAAACTTTGAAAACCCCTCTTTTGAAAATTACACAATGACCCCAAACTTTCTCGAAATTACCTAACAACCCCTATAGCGATCCCGGTTGTCCCTTTACTATTCTGTTGTATTCCGGACTCGGTTCCGTGAAGTTGGTAGTTGTATCTATCTTGTTGTTGTCCTTTAATTCCGCTTGATTGAGTTTTAGGATGTTTTGGGCAAAGTTGTTACACGTTGGTTAGGCCTTGGTTTCAATTCCTTGTTGCCCAGTTTTTAGGCGGTCCACTCGAGCGGGTCTTCTTGCGCTTGAGCGGGTACTGCACACCCCCAGTATTTCGTGTCCCTGCAAAACTTCTGCAGGTGTGATTTTTACGCTCGAGCGGTAGCGCTCGAGCGGGTTTGTTGGCGCTCGAGCGGGTAGCACTTTCTGGGTATAAGTTCTGGGAGGGGAAATCTACGCTCGAGCGGACTGATTTTCGCGCTCGAGCGGATGTGCTTTATTCTTGTGTCTTGGCGCTCGAGCGGGCCTTCTTGCGCTCGAGCGTGTCCAGATTTTTGTTCTTGACGCTCGAGCGTTGTGTTCTCCGCTCGAGCGGGAATGTCGTATATCAGTTGGCAGCTGGGCATTTTAAAATCACTTTTTGCATTCTCTCTCTCTCTCTTACTTTCTAAAAAGCCATTTGAGAGCTTCTCTCTCTAGAACCTTGCCTTCTCTCTAGGTATTGATCTAGCAAGAGTTGTTTCCTCACCTTTGGCCTTTACAAAAAGGTTGTTAATCGTCGAGGGCTATCTTTTGATCCGAGAAACTCGTGGTTCGGAGCAAGTTCGTTTCCACCATCTTCTTCGTTGGGTGTCGTCTCTTGAGATAGGGATTCCTACTCACAACTATGGGTTTTGACCTAGATATTTGGGTATTTTGTTAAATGGTTGATTTTGGGAAGTTAGGGCTTGAAAATGTTGAAAAGGGGTTTTTGTTATTTTGATTCAAAAGTATGTATTTTGGGTTCCAAAATAATGATATTGTTGTTAGTTATGGACATATAGGCCATTGGGTCAATATTGGGAAATGGGGTAAAAAACCCTAATTTGTGGAATAAATTAATTAGTATAATTAATTTGGGAAAATTGTAGCTATATGGAATTGAGTTGGAAATAATGAAATTGGTTCATTATATGGTTGAATTGTGGAGTTAGATTTGTTAATCGCTCACTTTTGAAAACATTGATATTTTATCTGTTGGAGCTTTTATTATCTGTTTAGAAATAATTGCTTGGACTACCGGTGGAGGGTAGTTTTGATTGTTGTAGACCATGCATGATGATTAGGCAAACTAAAACTAATCAATTGGATATGTCATAGAGTATGACGGTTGGTAGAATACATTAACGTTATGTATTGATGGATTGCGTATATGACCTTTGTGTATATATGTTGTGTGTGGGGGATGAGATAGGGGATGTACTCCACGGTTTAGGGGAAGATAGGTGATGGACCTCTAAACCGGACGTTGTGTGGGAGGAGATAAGGGATGGACTCCACTGATACAGCTCATATGTTTGTCAGATAATGTGTTGATATAGCTCATATGCTTATCTTTGGAAGTGTTGACATAGCTCATATGCTTGTCATTGGAAGTGTTGATATAGCTAATATGCATCTCTGTTAAAATGTGGATATAGCTTGTATGCGTATCTGTTGAGATGTTGATATAACCAAGGTGTTTATCTATTGTATAAAGGAAAATGTTTAATATGAGTCATTGTCTCGTATAAGTGGTTGGCCAGGTTCTGAGCCGTTGATGTAAATTGTGAGATTGATAAGTAAATGGAAAGTGGAATGGAATGGAAATGGGTTATGAATCGGTTTATGGAAATCGAACATTTACTAATTACTAATGTCTTAGTCATTGCTCATACTGTGTTTAGCATATCTCTACTGGGCTGTGGCTCATCCTTTATGGGACATTATTTTCAGGTACAGGTAATATGCCACTCCCAAGGACATAACTTGGATGATGATGAGAGTTGAAGACTCTTCCTTTTGTTTATTTTGATGTATTACATGTAAATTCAAGCCAAGGGCTTAATATGTATTGAGATTAGTACTCTTCTTTTGTAACCAAGTGTTAACTTGGAAAGCTGTAAGCCCGTAGGGCATTTGCTTTTGTTGTTAACATGTAATACAGTTGTAAGAATTACTTTGATGAATAGAAATGGTCGGTTTCTTTTAGATCAAAGCATGTCTAAAATGATGGATTTTATGTTTTATTTTGAGGGCATGACAACCCCCAACATATCGAAATACCAAAATTTAAAGACAAAGCTCATAAAATAGAGTAGGATATCCCTACCTCGAAGTTAGAGCTCAAACGGAGAAGAAGAAGAAATTCAAAGTGCTCCAAAATCCAAACTTTTCGGATCAAAATGTAGCCCTCGACGATCAACACACCTTTTGCAAAGACAACAAGGTAGTGGGACACTCTAGCTAGATCAAGCCCTAGAGAGAAGGGAGATTCTAGAGAGAGGAGCTCTCAAAATCGATTTTGGGAAAGTAAGAGAGAGAGAGGAAGTGTAGAAAGTGGTTCAAAAATGCCCAGCTGCCCTCTGTTATACACATGACCCGCTCGAGCGAAGGATAGAATGCTTGAGCGTAAAGCACAAAAATCTAGACACGCTCGAGCGCAAGAAGGCCCGCTCGAGCGCCAAGACACAAGAATAAAATACATCCGCTCGAGCACGAAAACCAGTCCGCTTGAGCGTGGATTTCCCCCTCCCAGAACTTTCACAGACAAAGCACTACCCGCTCAAGCGCCAAGATACCCACTCGAGCGAGACCCGCTTGAGCGTAAGGAAAGTCGCTCAAGCGTGAAAAACACACCTGCAGAAGTTTTGTAGGGACACGAAATACTGGAAGTGTGTAAACCCCGCTCGAGCGTAAGAAGTCCCGCTCCAGCAGACAACCAAAAACCAAAACTCCGCTCGAGCTCAGAATGACCTGCTCGAGTGTAACACCAAAAACCTGGACAACTACATTAGAGACCAAAACTCAACCTACCTGTTCGAAACACGCCCAACACATTCCTAAACTCAAACATACGGAATCAAAGGATGACAACAAGGTACACAACCACCAACTCCACGGAACCAAAGTCCGGAATACAACAAACATAGAAAGGGAAAACCAAAATCGCTATATATATAACTTAAATGTAAAATATATTGAATTTTTATTTTTTTTTTTTACTTTTTATATTTAGTGATTTAAGAGGGGGGGAGAGGAGGGGAGCATTGACCATGGCCAACTCCTCTAAGTTTAGATGGATATAACTTAAATGTAAAATATATTGAATTTTTATTATTTTTTCTACTTTTTATATTTAGTGATTTAAAAAGGGCGGGTCCTTTAAGTTTAGATGGACATAACTTAAATGTAAAATATATTGAATTTTTAATAATTTTTCTATTTTTTATATTTAGTGATTTAAAAAAAAGTAAAGTATCAATAATTTTTAAATAGTGACCTTATGAACTGTTTGATTCTCTCTTTTTATTTATGGACCCAAAGGTTCCATTCTAATATGAATTACATAAAGGGTCAAGCATAAGTGCGTGTTATGTATTGAGCAATAAATGTGAGTTTTCTGATAATGTTAAAATTACTAAACGTAACATTTCAAAAAAAAAAAAACTCCTTAATTTATTTTTCCCAAACGTGACATTCTAATATAACACTTCAAAACATAACACTCCAACGTAACATATTAAAAAACTTCTTAATGTACTTTTCCTAAACATAACACTTCAATCAATGTAACACTAAAAAACTCTTTAGTTTACTTTTTCCAAACGTAACACTTCAATGTAACACACTAAAAAACTCCTTAGTATATTTTTCTCAAACGTAGCAACGTATATTCCAAAAAAATTCCTTAGTATACTTTTCTCAAATGTAACACTCTAATCAATATAACATACAAAAACTCCTTAATATACTTTTTCCAAACGCAATAACGTAACATTTCAAGAAAACTCCTTAACGTATTTTTACCAAATGTAACACTTCAATTACTATAACACATAAGAATCCCTTAGTGTATTTTTTTCCCCCCAAATGTAACACTCTAATGTAACACTCCAATGTAAAACTAAAAAATCACATTAATAGAAATATATATTTTCGCACTCGAAAATAATCTTCCACAACCTCACCTTTACATTTTCATCTAAAAAACAAATCAGAAAATTGAAAAAAATGAATTACAAAATGATATTCACTTAAACTCAAATGGCATCGAATCAAATAAATACAGCTTTCCAAAACAAAAAGGACTAAATGATTTATAAGAAAACTCTTAGAACTAAATGGATCGACATTCCCTCATATGAGATTTATGGATAAATTTTCTTTAAAAAAAAATCAAAAATATTATAATTTTTAAGTATGTCTAGATTAGCTACATCTAAAAATATTTAAAAAATATTTAAAATATTAAATATGAAAAAAAAAAAACAATTTCAAAAAAATTACCCTAAGCCAAACAAAGTGCTATTTTTTGTACAAACTAGTAATATGGGGGATGGGGGGGGGGGGGACACCGTCAGACTCTAGGCATTCACCATGGCCAACTCCTTTTAAGTTTAGATGAACATAACTTAAATGTAAAACATATTGAATTTTTATTATTTTTTTTCACTTTTTATATTTAGTGATTTAAAAAAAAAGGTAAAGTATCAATAAATTCTAAATAGTGATCTTATGAACTGTTTGATTCTCTCTTTTTATTTGTTGTAACGCCCTCAAAATAGTAAAATAAATATAACCTAAAGCGTGCATAATTGGTAATATAAATCAAAGTAAATAGTCTTTTCATTACATGAAAGTTAAAGATACAGAAGAGTTTAACATAAATATATGTCCTATTGGCTTACACTTTTCCAAGCCTTGACTTGGTTACAACAAAAGTGAGATTCGCTCATTACATCTTAAGCTCTTGGCTTTACAAAAATATACAATCAAAATAAGAAGTTCTTGCTCCAGAAAATCCCTCCAACGCTATTGCCTTGGTAGAGGCATTCCATCATTACGTAAAAATGTTTTTCCTAAATAGGGTGAGTCACAGCCCAGTAGAAATCATCTAACACAATATATGGGGTTTAGCAGAGATATAAGTACAAAGTGCATATACAATGCCTTGGGATAAAACATCCACAAATTTATATATTTGAAAGATACCATATTCAAATCTTAACCCATTTTCCTTCAATTCATATTCCGTTCACTTATCTTTCTCAATTCATAAGTCAATTTCATTATTCCTTAACGACTAAACTGAGGCTACAACTCAATGGTTTTCAAATCATACAACACATATACGTAAACACTTCAAACTTTCATTTCACGGATATTTCGTTTGTGGGCAACCGTCAAACGGGACCCATATAAACATAGGCTATACATGCACTACAATTGCCATTTTACGGATATTTCGTTTGTGGGCTAGGCACCCATGTACGAGTTCGGGATTTTCACCCAAGACACTCCGGCCAACTTAATTATAATGGAGTCCATGCCCTTTCTCCTCCCAAATAATGGAGTCCATTAACTTTCTCCTCCCAAACAATCATGCATATACAATGTATTTAAACACAGTCATATTCAATGACAATCATCAATAGATTAGTTTCAATTCACTTAATCCACATGCAATTTCTACAACAGTGAAAGCTATCCTCCACCGATAGCCCAATACAGTTATCTCTAAACAGATATTCAATCTCAAACAGATAGTTTATTCAAAACTTCCAAAGGTGTGAAATAATACATATTCAATTCCACCATTTATATCAAAGATCATCCAATTTCATATTTTCAATGACAAATTCAATTATTTATACAAAATAACAATTTGATCCAATTAGGGCAAAAACCCTTTTTCCCAAATATCAACCAAAGTACCAAAATTCACCATTTAGACACATCATGAACATGTTTTCAGTCCCCAAACTCATTTATTTCATATTCACCAAAAACCCCTCTTTTTCATTTCACGCCCAAACCCTAGGTTTGATCAAACTACTCCCAAATCCCACCATTGTTAAGCAATCACAAATAACTAAACTAAAAACCATATGAGAGTGTAGAAAATCCCTACCTTAGAGAATGAAGACGAGCCAAGCAAGAGTGAAACACCAAGAACACCGAAACCTACTTCTATTCGGATCAAAATAAAGATCTTGAATCACTCTACCTTTTTCTCAAAGGCACTATGGTGGAAATCCCAACGGATCTAGATGAAACCGAAAAGAGAATGTGAGTTTTAGAGAGAGAAACTCAATATCTAGATATTTGGGGAGTTTTAGAGAGAGAGAGAGAGAGAAAACAAAAAGTGATTCAAAATGATATCTTCACAGGCTGTTATACACGTAGTTCGCTCGAGCGTAGAAAGTGAGGCTCGAGCATCAGACACAAAGGTCCGCTCGAGCGTGAAAAGTGGCACTTGAGCGTGGGATATGCTCCTTCAGAAGTTTTGCAGGCGAAGGACCCCGCTCGAGCATGAGATTGGACGCTTGAGCGTCCAATGCATTCTCCCAGTATTTGTAAAACTGCAAAAATACTGAAAGTTGACAAATCCCGCTCGAGCGCAAGAATGGCCACTCGAGCTAAGGAGAAAAATTTGTAAAGCCTTCTCGAGTGCAAGAATGCCCGCTCGAGTGGAAGAACCAAAATCTGGGCATCACAGGTTTGGAAAAACAAGCAACCAACCTGTTCCAAACGCACAATTACAACCTAATAACAAAAATAGAGAGGAGACAAGGGAAACAAGACATGAATAACCATTCTAAACCATACCAACCCGAGTTTGGAATACAACAAGTAATGGGTCAAAATCGAAATCGCTATAACCTCCCCCCCTTATAGAATTTCATCCTCGAAATTACAAATCAAGCTCAAAATCAACATTAGACCATTTACAACAATGCTATTCCCACAAATTCAATACCATGACCCATCCTTCGGTCATCCATTCCCATAGACTCGATACACAAGTCCCGAAATGAAATTACATTATACAATTTCTCTTACATTTGCAATGTTTAAATTGAAGTCTACGTTCTCAAAATTTTACATAGCATATACAATCCTTTCCAAAAGTGATACAACATATATGATATTCCATATTTTCAAAACATGTACAATGTTTAAAATAAACTCATGTTTCTAAAAGGTAAACAACATATACAATGCTTCTTCCTTTCCAAAACATATACAATGTTCTTATATTCTACCAATCATAATCGCGATGCAATACATGTTTAAATATCAACAAATAAGTCTGGATACATTTCTCGGACTTCCAATTCATGTTCCCAAGTTGCTTCCTCAACCCCGTGATGTTTCCACAACACTTTAACTAAGGGAATTGTCTTGCCTCGCAAGACTTGATCCTGAGTATCCAAGACCCTCACAGGTCTCTCCTCATACGAGGCATTCTCATTTACCTCTAAGTCGATCCAATCCAACATGTATGATGGATCCGGCTCGTACTTCCGAAGCATACTAATATGAAACGCATCATGAACTCCGGAAAGTTATGGCGGCAATGCCAACCGATAAGCAACCTCTCCGACCCGCTCAAGGATCTCAAAAAGACATAATGAATCGAGGGAACAACTTCTCACTCTCCCCAAATCTTATCAAACCCGTCTAGGTGATATTTTCAAAAAAACATGATCCCTCACCTCAAAAGACAAAGGTTTCCTCCTACGGTCGGCGTAACTCTTCTGGCAAGTCTGAGTCATAAGCAGCCTTTTATGAATAAGTGTCATCTTCTCCGTTGTTTCCCAAACCAACTGTAACGAGTTGAATCAAATTGAATTTATACTTTAATCTCAGTTGGAGATTTATTTTAAATTGTTAAATTCCATTCATTTTGGACCCAATTGATTGAATTGTGATCCGTTAGTAACCATGTAATATTATTGTGGTTTTATTATTATTATTTGATTAACATAAAAGAGTTGTGAATATTTATGGTGTGTACCATTAAACAAAATATATTTTGTGGTGAGAGAATATTATATTTACTTTTGTCACTAAAGATGTTGAAATGTATTTTTAATTGATATATATATATATATATATATATATGTGTGTGTGTGGTTAGATATTTGTTTAGTTAAAAACAAAACAACAAAAAAGGAAAAATATCTATAAATATCTATAAATAGTAATCAAATAGACATTTTGTTCAACTTTTGGGTTCTTATCGTGAGGAAAGAAACAAAAAGGGGTTCCAAGTTGGTTTTTTTTGGGTTTGATCTAGTGTAATTCATTTTTGACCCCTAGTGCTTTGGATCAAAGCGTAGAGGGTGGAAAAGGCGTCGTTTGGCTCCGAACAGATTTAATTTCTATCGCCAAAAAATTTGAAAGCTTCTTGGCTTAAGGTATGGATTTTTCCTACACTTCTTTATGCACTTTTACTTGATTATATGGAGCTTAGAGTTGTATATAATTTAATTAGAATTTTTGAAAAATTTGTGACTTATTTGTTTAAAAGAGAAATTTTGAGAAAAATAAAGAGTTGATGCCCAAATTGTAAAAGTGTAAACTTGGAATATGTTTGTAAGGTTATGAAAGAGCTATGTTTTAAATTTGAGCAAAAACGGACTTCGCCTCGATCGGTTTTGAAATTTTTACCGATTTGCGACCAAAAGAGCATTTTTAAAGAAAACAAAGAATTATGTTTAACTTTTGGGGCTTTTGATCCAAATAGGATGTCATGGTTGAATAATGCTTGGAGAATGAGTTTGGAAAGAAAATGATGTTTTCTTGGACATTAACGGTATTATTTTGCTTAATGTATCTGTTGGAATAAAACCGACACGGTTAGAAATGGATCTTGAGAGGTTACCGGACGTGATTGTGATATAAAAACTAGTGTAGTTGTTCATATTTGATGAGATGTGGAATAGATTGTATTATCAGAATTTTTGGAATTTAATTGTTTAAATATCTATTTAGAAATATCTGTTTTGGGCTATCGGTGGAGGATAGCCATGATTGTTGTAGAAATGCATGAGACTTAGGTAAATTGAACCACATTCCTCATTTGTTGTATTGGACATTGCATTACATTCATTTCATTGGAAATGTATCTATTTGCAAAAAGATGAATACTTGGTAAATCTGGGTAGGGGGTGTAGAATTGCGCAGTTAGGTGTTGATCCTTCCAGTTTACTGGTAAAAATGACAGTGGTAGTGCGTTACGGCCTACTTGCAAACACTCACCTAGAGATTCACAGAGCCTGTATTCATGTAATAGATATGGTTTAAAATGGAAATGGTTTTATATTTGTTGTTGCATCTCAGCATTGCATGCTTTATAAAAAAAAAAAAAGAGATAAACTATTTTATCATGAGCATACTCCTCTTTAGTCTTGTCATGGTCCATATGTTATGTAGTACATCTCTACTGGGCTGTGGCGCACCCTATAAGGGAAACCATCTCAGGTACAGGTGTTATGCCTCCGCCAAGGCACTGACTTGGGAGGACTCGAAGCTGAGGCTTCATTTTTGTTTTATGGTTATTTATTGAATGTAAGCCCAGGGCTGTATTTGCGTTAAGTTGAAACTCCATTCTGTGTAACCAAGAATGTTCTTGAATAAATTTGTAAGCTTGTAGGGCATTTATTATCTGTTTGACTTTCATTTCATACTTGTTGTAAAATGCATGCTTGGGATTGGAACTGGGGCATTGAGATGTGAACAACATGTGTTTGGCATTTGGGATTAAATGGAAATGAATGTATGGAATAGTTAGCTATATCTATGTGTTTGTCTATCAAGTGGGTTTGTTGTATAAATAGATATACCCTGCCCAATTTTTCGAGGCGTTACACCAACTCTGGGCCCAACAAAGGTGCATCACCCACCTTGGTCCAACACACAAGAGATCTACAAGGTTGACCATACAAGGCCTCAAACGGTCCTATGCAAATACTCGATTGGAAGCTATTGTTATAGACAAACTCCACTAAGGGTAGGTGCATCTCCTATGAACCCTTGAAGTCAATGACACACCCTCAAAGCATATCCTCAAGGATTTGAATAGTATGCTCGGATTGCTCATCAGTCTGAGAATGATACGCAGTACTAAAAGTCAATCTAGTGCCTAAGGCACTTTGTAAGCTCTGCCACAACCGAGCTGTGAAACGTGGATATCTATCTGAAACAATTGTCACAGGGACCCCGTGCAACCTCACTATGTCCCTGATATACAAGTCGGCAAGATAGTCCACCGAATCACTTACGCGCATAGGTATGAAATGCGCAGACTTGATTAACCGGTCAACTACCCACCCAAATGGCATCACTACCCCGTTGAGTTCTTGGAAGGCCCGCAACAAAATCCATCGTGACATGCTCCCACTTCCACTCGGCAATAAGTAAAGGTTGCAACAAACTCGCTGGCCTCTGATGCTCGGCCTTCACTTGCTGACAAGTAAGGTAGTTTGATACAAACACGGCTACATCCTTCTTCATACCCCTCCACCAAAACTGGTGGCTAAGGTCGTGATACATCTTTGTGCCTCCCGGATGCACCACAAGGTGAGAATAATGAAACTCTAGGGCACTTTCTCTCGGCAAGACTCAGGCACAAACAAACGGTCACGATATCTCACACTCAGGTCGGGATACACACTCAAGTCTTTTTCTACATTCCCATTAGAAATCTTCTCTCGGAGGGTTTCTACCTCAAGGTCACCCTTTTGCGCTTCTAATACTCGGTTCACAAATGTAGGTTGTGCAACTACTATAAAAAAGGATGCAGACTCAACAGACTCACCAAGATGTAAGTCAAATTCACTAAGAGTACCCAACATTTCCCATTCTCGGATGGCGATACAAGCTACACTGCTAATTGATTTCGTACTCAAAGCATCGGCCACAACGTTGGCCTTTCCCGGATGATAATGCAACTCAAAATCGTAATCCTCTATGAATTCCATCCACCTTCTCTGTGTCAAATTCAAGTCCTTCTGTGTAAACAGATACTTCAGACTCTTATGATCCGAAAACACCTTAAATTTCTCTACGTACAAATAGTGCCTCCAAATCTTTAAGGTAAAAATCACCGCTGCTAGCTCTAGGTCATGAATAAGGTAATTCCTCTCATGTGTTTTCAACTGCCATGAGCCATAGGCTACTATCTTTCCTTCTTGCATCAACACACACCCCAAACCTTCCCGTGAGGCATTGCAATAAATTGAATAACCCAAGCCCCTCTCCGAAATAATCAAGATTGGAGTAGTGGTAAGTCTAACCTTAAGTTCTTAGAATGACTTTTCATAAGTCTCGTTCCACACAAACTTAACTCCCTTCCTTGTCAGTCTAGTCAAAGGTGAGGCTAGCCTAGAGAAATCCTTCATGAACCGACGGTAATACCCGGCCAACCCCAAAAAACTACGAATCTCAAAAGCATTCTTAGGTTATGCCCAATCTTGCACTGCCTCTATTTTGGATAAATCTACAGTCACCCATTCCCTAGATACTACATGGCCTAAGAAATAAACCTCTTTCAGTCAGAACTCACACTTCCCAAACTTAACATACAGCTTATGGGCTCTAAGCAATTTGAGCACCACTCACAAGTGTTCCTTGTGTTCCTCCTCAGAGGGTGAGTAAATCAAGATGCCATCTACAAAGACGACTACGAAACGATCTAGGAACTCACGGAAGATCCGATTCATCAAATCCATAAACACGGCTGGAGCATTGGTTAGCCCAAAAGGCATTACTAGAAACTCATAATGGCCATACCTCGTACGGAATGTCGTTTTCGGAATATCCTCCTCCCTTACCCTCAACTAATAGTAACCCGATCTCAGGTCTATCCTAGAAAAACAACAAGACCCCTTCAACTAATCAAACAGATCATCTATACGAGGCATTGGGTACTTGTTCTTAACAGTTACCTGGTTCAACTTCCAGTAATCTATACAAAGTCGCAACGCTCCATCTTTCTTCTTAGCAAAGACAACCGGTGCTCTCCAAAGTGAAGTACTAGGGCGGATAAAAACCTTATCTAACAACTCCTGGAATTGGATCTTCAACTCACTCAACTCAGTGGGTGCAAATCGATACGGTGCCATAGAAATCGGTGCCGTGCCAGGCACTAAATCAATAGAGAACTCTATCTCTCAGTGAGGTGGCAAACTAGTAAGGTACTCGGGAAAAACATCAGGGTATTCACAAACCACCCTTGGCAACTCAACGCGGACTTCATCACACTCACCACTCTGAAAGCTAGCAAGAAGACAGCTAAGATCACTCCGTCTACACGAATCATACACCGGTGATAAAACTTTATCCACCCGGTCCCCCAAGAAATAAAAACAATTCCCGCTCAAGGTACATACAGTAACCTTATGGCGGTAGCATTTTATAATAGCTCGATATGACGATAACCAGTCCATATCCAAGATGACATCAAAACTAGTCATATCTAGCAAAACAAATGCAAATGGAAGTCGATGACCGGCAACCTCAATATTACAACCCCGATATCCCTGTTTCAGGATAACCTCACCACCAATAGGTGACTCTACACAAATAAGAGATGCTAACTGTGCCAGCTCCAACCCCAAAATCGATGCAAATGCAAACAAGATAAATGAATGGGATGCACCCATATCAATCAACACATTAGCAACAAAATTACAAAACAAGAAGGTACATTTCACTACAGAAGAAGTAGGTACAAGATCTGGCACCGTAACTACATACACACGCCCTGTAGATCTCTGCTCAACCTGCTCACCCCTTGGAGCATACGCCTGATGCACTGACTGAGTTGAAGAGGATCCCTAATTAGCCCTCGAGGCCTGTGCAGACTGTGCTGGCTGGTGACTCTGCGTCTGCCTCGAACCAGACGCACCAGATGCACCACCCAATTGTGGGCAAAACCTCTTCAGGTGCCCCGCCTGCCCACACTGGTAACAAGTGGGCGGCTGCCCTCTACACTGACTCTGGCCCTAAGAATGAGCCGAAGACGAAGCTGCTCACTGCCCTCCCTCTCTCTGCAGGCAAACTGGAGACTTGTGGTCCAACTGACCACATTTGAAGCAAGTCACATCACCCTAACCAACTCTCCCAGAACCCGAACTCGGCACTGGAAAAGTAGACCTCGACTGTACTCCCTGGGACTGCTGAGGGTTAGAACCTCTCTGCCTCTTACCGTTCCCCTAACTATCCTGACTCCTCTTGCAGCCCCTCATCCTTTCTTCTTCAACTTGCATAATAGTCTCAAGATGGGTCGCCGCGTCCACGAGGCACCCATAGTCTTTAATCATAGATCAGGCCGCTCTGACCATGAGCCTGATCCTCAGCCTCTTCTCAAACTCCAAGCAACGACGCTCTTCTGTCGCCACTAACTCAGGTGCAAACCTAGAGAGGCTAGTGAAGGTGGCCTCAAACTCGGTCACTGGCATGTTTAACTATTTGAGCTGAGAAAACTGACCCCTCAACTTCTCCCTAACTATGAGAAGCAAAAACTTTTCCTGGAAGGCATCGACGAAGGCCTCCCAAGTCCCTCCAATGCGTTTTCACGCATACTTTCACCACTGACCCGCATCTCCCTTTAATTGGAAGGACGCCAAGGTCACTCTCAAGCCTCCATCTTCGATTCCGAGCATCTCAAAAGTCTTCACCATCTACTCTAGCCACTCATCCGCTTTTAGCGGCTCCTTAGGATCACCCAAAAATTCATCCAGATTTGACCGGAAGAACTCTCTTTTTAAAAAAGATGGCCCTGTTTTAGCTACCTGGGCCTGGACTTAATTCTTTGCTTTGAGAATGTCCATAGACTCCCTCAATGCTCTAGTCATTTCACAGGCTAAGGCACTCATGGCCTGCTGACCTACTGGTTCGGCCACATTAGCCTGACCAACCCCTTCTTCCTGTGCTGGAATTTCATCCGGTATAGGCACCTCATGCATTCCAGGCTTACCACGCTTACTACCACGACCACGTCTTGACATCCTAATAAAGGTAACATAAGGGATTAGCACATTCACAAATGTGCTGAAGCTAACTGACTCACGTCCTAATACGTTGGACAACAGTAATTCACTCCACATAAGCACATAGTCACGTAAACACATATGAATTTACTTTCTAGATAATGATCGTTCCGCGGCGTTGCTAGAGTTCCGATTACAAACAACAGTGATTAAGTGCTCTTCTAATAGGACTTCCAGTAACCCGTAGACCCAATCAGTATCTTAGGAACTAAATCTCATACCCATATAATCACATAAGCATGTTGTCACATAAGCACATATTGTCCATACTTAAGTCTCTAACAAGCGAGACAAACCCATTGTGGTACTAACCACTTTCACGTACCCAAAGTATTCAAATCCGGTACGCTCTGATACCAAGTTGTAATGCCCTCAAAATAGTACAATAAATACAACCGAAAGCGTGCATCATTGATAACATAAATCAGAGTAAATAGTCTTTTCATTACATGAAAGTTAAAGATACAAAAGAGTTTAACATAAATATATGCCCTATTGGCTTGCACTTTTCCAAGCCTTGACTTGGTTACAACATAAATGAGCTTCTCTCATCACATCTTAAGTCTTTGGCTTTACAAAAATATACAATCAAAATAAGAGGCTCTTGCTCCAGAAAATCCCTCCAATGCTATTGCCTTAGTGGAGGCATTCCATCATTACCTGAAAATGTTTTTTCCAAATAGGATGAGCCACAGCCTAGTAGAAATCATCTAACACCATATATGGGGTTTAGCAGAGATATAAGTATAAAGTGCATATACAATGCCTTGGGATAAAACATCCACAAATTTATATATTTGAAAGATACCATTTTCAAATCTTAACCCATTTTCCTTAAATTCATATTCCATTTATTTGTCTTTCTCAATTCATGAGTCAATTTCGTTATTTCTCAACAACTAAACTGAGGCTCCAACTCAATGGTTTTCAAATCATACAACACATATACGTAAACACTTCAAACTTCCATTTCACGAATATTTCGTCCGCGGGAAATCGTCAAACGGGACCCATATAAACGTAGGCTATACATGTACTACAATTGCTATTTTACGGATATTTCGTCCGCGGGCTAGGCACCGATGTATAATTTTGGGACTTTCACCCAAGACATTCCGGCCAAGTTAATTATAATGGAGTCCATCCCCTTTCTCCTCCCAAACAATGTAGTCCATCCCCTTTTTTCTCCCAAATAATCATACATATACGATGTATTTAAACACGGTCATATTCAATGACAATCATCAATAGATTAGTTTCAATTCACTTAATCCACATGTAATTTCTACAACAGTCAAAGTTATCCTCCATTGATAGCCTAACACAGTTATCTTTAAACAGATATTTAATCTCAAACAGATAGTTTATTCAAAACTTCCAAAGGTGTGAAATAATATATATTCAATTCCACCATTTATATCAAAGATCATCAAATTTCACATTTTCAATGACAAATTCAATTATTTATGCATAATAACAATTTGATCCAATTAGGGCAAAAACCTCTTTTTTCCAAATATCAGCCCATGTACCAAAATTCACCATTTAAATATCGCATGAACATATTTTCAGTCCCCAAACTCATTTATTTCATACTCACCAAAAACCCCTCTTTTTCATTTCACTCCCAAACCCTAGGTTTGATCAAACTACTCCCAAATCCCACCATTGTTATGAAATCACAAATAACTAAGCTAAAAACATATGAGAGTGTAGAAAATCCCTACCTTAGAGAGTGAAGACGAGCCAAGCAAGAGTGAAACACCAAGAACACCGAAAGCCACTTCTATTCGGATCAAAATGAAGATCTTGAAGCGCTCTACCTTTTTCTCAAAAGCACTAAGATGGAAATCCCAAAGGATCTAGATGAAACCGAAGAGAGAAGGTGAGTTTTAGAGGCAGAAACTCAAGATCTAGATATTTTGAGGAGTTTTAGAGAGAGAGAGAGAGAAGAAAAAGTGATTCAAAATGACATCTTCAAGGATTGTTATATACGCAGTCCGCTCGAGCGTGGAAAGTGACGCTCGAGCGCCAGACACAAAGGTCCACTCGAGCGTGAAAAGTGGCGCTTGAGCGTGGGATACGCTCCTTCAAAAGTTTTGCGAGCGAAGGACTTCGCTCGAACGTCCAATGCATTCTCCCAGTATTTGCAGAACTGCAAAAATACTGAAAGTTGACAAGTCCCGCTTGAGCATCCCGCTTGAGCGCCAGAATGGCCGCTCGAGCGAAAAAACAAAATTTGTGAAGCTCACTCGAGCATAAGAATGCTCGCTCAAGTGGAAGAGCCAAAATTTGGGCATCACAGGTTTAAAAAAACAAGCAATCAACCTGTTCCAAACGCACAATTACAACCCGATAACCAAAATAGAAGGGAGACAAGGGAAGCAAGACATAAATAACCATTCTAAACCATACCAACTCGAGTCCGGAATACAACAAGGAATGGGTCAAAATCGGAATCGCTATATTTATGGACCCAAAGGTTCCATTCTAGTGTGAATTACATAAAAGGTCAAGCATAAATGCGTGTTATGTGTTGAGTGACAAATGTGAGTTTTCTGATAATGTTGAAATTACTAAACGTAACATTTCAAAAAAAACTCCTTAGTGTATTTTTCCCAAATATGACACTCCAAAATAACACTTCAAAACGTAACACTCCAATGTCACATATTAAAAAACTTTTTAGTGTACTTTTCCTAACATAACACTTCAATCAATGTAACACTAAAACACTCCTTAGTGTACTTTTTCTACACATAACACTCCAATGTAACACACTAAAAAACTCCTTAGTATATTTTTCTCAAACGGTACAACGTATAATCCAAAAAAAACTCCTTAGTGTACTTTTCCCAAACATAATACTCCAATCAATGTAACACACAAAAACTCTTTAATATACTTTTGCCAAACGCAACAATGTAACATTCCAAAAAAACTCCTTAACGTATTTTTCCCAAACGTAACACTCCAATTAATATAACACATAAAAATCCCTTAGTGTATTTTTTTCCCCCAAATGTAACACTCAAATGTAACACTTCAATGTAACACTAAAAAATCACATTAATAGAAATATAAATTTTTGCGCTCGAAAATAATCTTCCACAACCTCACCTTTACATTTGCATCTAAAAAAGGAATAAAAAAATTGAAAAAATGAATCACAAAAGGTATTCACTTAAAATCAAATGGCATCAAATCAAATAAATACAGCTTTCCAAAATAAAAATGACTAATTGATTTATAAAAAAACTCTTAGAACTAAATGGATCGACATTCCCTCATATGAGATTTATAGGTAATTTTTCTTTAAAAAAATCACAAATATTATAATTTTTAAGTATGTCTAGATTAGTTACATCTAAAAAGTTTTAAAAAATATTTAAAATATTAAATAAAATCATTAAAAATGAAAAAAAAAAAACACAATTTCAAAAAAATTACCCTGAACCAAACAAAGTGCCATTTTTTGTACACACTAGTAATATGGGTGTGAAGCTTACCTGATGTGTATTACCATATGAATATGTGGGTTAAAAAATGTGTTAAGTACATTAGATTGAGGCCTATTGAATGCCAAAAGTTGAAACAATAAAGAAACAAAAAAAAGATAAGATACAAATTAAATTGCTAACCACTCTATCAACTATTTACATGCGTGTGAAATTCACATTATATAAATTTCACACATACAAGTGATTGATAAAATAAAGGTGCTATTATTAGCATTTTATCAATTGTTTTAGACCTCCACTTATAAATTGTAAACTCTTTAGAATTTCTTCTCCTCCAAATAATACCAAAATTATTCTTAGAAAAACATTCCACCTATTTAAATACACACACCCCACACCCTAAAAGGCCTCTCTCTCAAAATCCTTACAAAACCCATGACGGTGGAACCTCCCAAAACTAGTGAAAAAATATATGGTGATTAAGAAATTTTTTCTCTACTTTATTATAAGGTATGTCAATCTGTTTGATTTATTATTATTATTATTAACTCTTTTCATATACACAACACAATCTACTATCATACTTCTCTGGTTGGTTTTCTGTCATTCGTCCATGGCCTCATTGTACTTGTGTGCTCTCTATGTAAGCAAAACTGGGTAGGATTTCACCCACCGATAGACCTCCTGGTCAACTAGCCGGTCGACCGGGTGGGTGGTCTAACCTCTTTTGTTTGGTTGCTTCTGCTGCTGCTGCTTCGATTATCTGTTCCTAAACAAATAAGAAATGTTCAGTTACCTATTCTTGAACAAATAAACAATGTTCGGTCGTGTCTTCCCGAATTTCAATCATATATTTAGGGGTTCAGTCCTGAAAAAATAATAAACAATTTTTATTATTTTTGTCATTTTTTTCAAGAAAACTTACCTTACATGGCCAATCTCCTCTGAGTGAAAAACACCATCAAAGTTATGAACCTCTGCTGAGTTTTTATTGGTGTACTCTTCTCATCTCATGAGGTTGTGGTTATTGAAAAAATTTCCTTCATTGTCATTGCCAGAGAAGTATATGTAATCAAATGATTACCATCGTTGCCATCGGAATATTGCTGCCAAAGGATTTTCAAGGTTTTAAGGGTGAGTAGGTTTTGAAGGTGGGATTTGGAGAAGATAGATTGGTGGTGATGGAGGTGTGTACTCTCATAAACTTAATTCATGATGTAGTAGGTGTGTGTGTGGTGCCCCCAAAAAATCAAGAACTTCAGAGAATATATTATCAATTAAATATAGGGTTTATCTAAGATTAAGAGTCTAGGAAACGACACTAATGAGTCCTATGGCCAATAACCAAGTAAGATCCCAGATCGCCAGAGGAGTCAAGTTAGCTTCCCTTCTAAGTCCAGCTTTTTCAAGTAACGCACTACCATTTTGACAGATCTTAAAAGACATTGACGCAAGGTCTCATAAGCAATGCAGAGATAGGCATAGGATTACAAGGTAAATAATAATTGCAGTGTCTCAAATTTTAAATTTACAAAACAAGCCCTATTACTTTTACAATCCAAGAATAAATAAAAGCACAATCAAACTAATAAGCGAAATGGTTCTGAACTTTCTCTAAGGCAAACTTAAGTCTTCAAATGTCTCTAACTCTTCGTTGGCTTCGTACATTTCTTCGATACCTGGCATGAAACGCCATGAGCTTTGAATGCCCAGTAAGCACACACACACCCCGTCCAATTTTCCCAATCTAATACACAATAGCAAATTATAACAATAGGGGAAAGGAGCATGACATTCAAGTAATTAACACAAGTTACAAGGTTAGTTGTTAGTGGTCTAGAAATTCCCCAAAGAGATTTCGTCCTCCCAACCGCAAGAATCGAACATGGATTATTCGGTATCCCCCTTCTTTTGCTGCTTTGTTGCAGAATTTACCTCGGATGCCTAACAACGGTTATATACCATGTAGCGCCAACCGCAAGGCCTCAAAAGAGACGGTAATAATGGGCCTTGCCCAAATCCTTCCTTACACCAAATATCTAGGGTCCGAATACAACCGCTCCATTCAAGGGTTCCGAAAACCACTTGCGCAAGACTTTAACTTCCAAATAGGGAACGCATCCCATCAACCAAATCAATATCTTAGCAATCTTGTCCAAAAATTCCCAACCCATTACCACCCATTAAGTTTCCCGTTTGAGTTAGATAATTTAAGTCAGAATTAGGACATGCTCTTGAAACAACGTCTATTGCACAAGTTTGAACAACTAAATAGTACAAATAGAAGGAAATAAGGTTACAACACATGAGATTCACCTATGAAGATAGGCACAAGTAGCTCTAAGCATATTCAAGTAGTTAAAGGAATAATTTCGCACAAGAATATAATTTCCAGATTTGCATAAGTGTGAGCACTATCAAAGGATTAAAATAAAATACATAAACCTATGACATGTGTAATATTGTATCGAGACATGATCATAAATTAATAAGCATATTCATGAACACAAGAGCATGAAAAACTAATGAAAACAGAATTTCCCGATTTAGTACTACCTAAAGATTATACTCAAAAGGGCTATTTTAGATTTTTCCAGAGCCCGCTTTCCTATGGTTCGTAGGGAATTTTATCTAGTTTTCAGAACATTTTTTAGAAATGGAATAGCTTTTCCAGATTTGTAGTTATTTCAGAAATACTCCACCTCCGTCCAGATTCATCGACCGTTACGAAAATCAGATTTTCTCACAAACCGCTCACTTTTTTTCAATGAAACTAATTTTCCTTGAAAGATAACTCCTTAAGAAATATTTTGACATAAAATGGAGGTCCAAAATATTTTTATACATTTTTATAAAATTTTTGTAAGGTGGTTGTAAAACATATTTTTCTAGCACAGTTCTTGAAAATAGAAAGTTGGTGAGCAAATAGGTCAGCTAGGGGAAATTTTTCACTTATCTTGTGATGAAAACATGCTAAATAATATGTATTAAACTCAGAAATTTAAGGTGAAGGTCTGCCTTTGAAAATTTTGAGAGATTGATTGGGAAAAATGTAGTCTTATACCGATTAAGAGAAATGGAAGAAGGGTAGAATTAAGGCTCAACTCCTTTCATTTTTTACACAAGAATGCCATTATAACACATCTAAAAATACCATTTTAAACTTCTAATAACATGTATTTGAAAAAGGAAAATGGAAGAGAGAGTTGTGTTGTGGCTTACATGAGGGTTGTTAGAATTACTAGCAAACTTTTTCTTCCTCTCCTCTCTTCTACCAAGCTCACCCTCCTTCCTTTCTTCTCTCTCAGCTAAATATAGTGTGTATAAGTGTTGTTCTTGCATGTAAAATGCTAGGGGAGGGGTTGTTTATATAATAAATTTGGTGCAAAAGGTCCTAAATGTCCCTTGGTTGGAATTGGATAGGATAGTTTGGATTTAGTTTGAATTCAATGGAATAGTGGAGGATTAAAGGTTTTAATTAGGTTCCTAAATATGATCTAGTTACGGTTTTCCTCCTAATCAAACCAATCTAGTTGCTTATATACATATATATATATAAGTTTGTACCAAGTCAAAGATTTTTCCTCCTTAAATCATGGAAAATTGTCTCATAGTACATTCATTTCACCTACAATGGTGATGGCTAGCCATGTGATTGTGAATTGATAGACTTGTTTTATATTATTTATTTATTTTTTTTTTGTGTACAATTGTTGGAATTTGTAAAATAAAATGTTTTAAAAAGATTTTAGGATACAAGTATATATATAAATATATAATGGTACTTGTTTGCGGTCAATTTGTAATTTAATAAAAATGTGAGGACTTGGGCTCAATTAAAGTATCTATTTCAAGTATAGAGTTAAGAAATTAATGTTAGGAAAAATAATTCGGTTTGTATTATCTTGCTTTGAATTTAAAGGTAAATAATCAAACGAAAATTGTGAAAATCGGAAGTTAAGGTTTAGAGCGATTAATCTAAAATTTGAGAGTTAAATAATTAATATTAGAGTGTTAGAAATAATTTCTAAGATTTAACTCAAAATTTAGGGACCTAATAAGGTTTACAAAAGTTAGGAGTCTCGCAGTGCGGGCTTAATTGTGAGATGGGGTGTCTCAAAATTATTGATGTCATTTTTAGTAATTTCATTTGAAGTTATTATTGTAATAAATAAATAAATAAATAAAGCTAAAATATGGAAGATCTAAAATAATTAATGGAGTGTTAATAGCAACACTCTAAAATAATTGATAAATTTAAGGATAAATTACATTAACACCCTTAAGGTATGCTCTTAATACGTATTTCTCCTTAAAGTTCTAAAAATTACAATCCCCTTAAGATTTATAGTTGCATTATAATATCCCACATTTGTTAGTTAATAGGTAGAATTGTTTTTTATCAGAGTCGATAGTTAGATTGACTAACAATTTTTGGTACTATCAACAATTAATTTTTTCTTAACGCTAACTTTACCCTAATGCACTCTCGCATTCTACAACACATCATTTTCTCTCACAATTCATCACCCAAGTCATTTTAGAAATTATGTGTTGTTCTTGGAATAAATTCACAGGATATTCTATCTTAAAATTTATTGGCTAAAATTGTGGGACTCCATACTTTTTGATAAGATTTTAAGAAATAAATTAAAAAATATCAAATAATAAATAATGTGAAATAATACTATAAGACCACCAATTAATCCCGCCCATTTTAGACAACCACCACCCTCTCCTTCCTTACATTACCTCCCATCACCACCACAATCATCCTTCCACAACTCTAAACACTCCCCGAACAAACTCATGCACACAAATCAAAAAATCTTCACAACCAACTTATTAAACTGCACAAAGATAAAGAGGAAAAATAGAAAATCAGGTATTATAGAAATAAACAAATAAATAAATAAACCAGACACTACAGTGATAAAAAGAAAAACAGAGCTTCATTTTACCAATGCACACATACACATTTACAGACAATTACCCACATTCTCTTATATAAAACAGTCATAAATTCATACAGAAAATATTTGAGACCCTTATAAATCTTTTAAAATTCAATTCACAATAATGTAATCTGACCAATGTAAGTTTTTTATTAGTTAAATACTCAATGATATGGGTCACACTACTTTTGCCACATCATTATAAATACATTTGTGGATATAAAATGTGAGTTTCTAACATTATTGAATTTATACTCACGTCTTACATGTAATCAAATTCACTTTACGAACACGAAACCACCACTGTGATATACCAATCAAAAACATTGTCCATGACTTTACAAACCCAAAAACAAAACTACCACCATGAGTCAAGAAGCCAAGAGACTACGTGGTAACATTAATCCAATTTACCTGGTGAAATTAATCAGAAAAATCTACTTCAATTCATGTTGAGATGGTGATTGGTGGGTTGAGTGGTGCGACAAAGGGTTGATGGTACTGAAATTGATGGTTGTTGATTCCGCAACAGGAACTCCTCGCAAATATTTGTTGTTGGTGCTGCAACACATTGAGAGGTGGTGGGTTCGTAGATCAACGGACGAGGATGATGATTGTGCCAAGCCATCCCTCAAGCCATGATCGACAACACTCAGTGGCGATTCCAGGAATTTTTGTTAGTAGTGTCAATCAAAAACTTAAATACCATATAAATCTTACAGAAAATTCACATTAATCATTATATCACATATGGAGAAAAAAATCAACAAATTAATTTAAATTCTAAAATTATAAATAAAAATATTTCAATATATTGATACTATTATTTAAGCAAAAAGACATGCTAATATACGAGCTTCTACAATTGACCACAACGAGATTTCATATTTTGAAATCGTTGCATAATAAGCTCATTATCAACACTATCAAATAGTGGGTTCAAAAGAGTAGGATTTAAAATTATGGGTTCAAAGTTGTATTTTAGTGAGTTCAATTACTAATTTTTTTCCTAAAATCTAATATTTATATAATAATAATAAAAATAAAAATTCAGCTAGGGGGTTCGGGTGACACCCCTGGCCAAGCCTTGGAGCCGCCCCTGACAACACTACAGGCTGCAATCACTTGCAGAGATTTGGGGTTTTGATTTTGTTAAATGATTTAGGATTTTTTATTTTGCTAGATGATTTTTGGTGGCATAGCCTTAATTCAATTCAATTTGATCCAATCACGAGTTTTGATCATGGGAGTGGCTTCAATTGGAAGGGCTTTGATTTTTTATTATGGTGGTTGTGGTTTGTGGTTGTGATTGGCATAGTGACAAAGGGAGGAGGAGTGGTGGGTCACCGCCGGCGGTGACAAGTGATTAGTGGTGATGAAAGTTGTGAACTGTAGTATGATACACTAATGGTGTGGTGATGGAAGTGGTGAAGGTGGGGATACACTGGTAATAGTGGAGAGAGGTACTGGTGGGGATACAATGGTGAAGGTGAAAAGTGGCAGAGGGTATAAATATGGGTTTGGGTAAAGAAAGAAGACCGTTATGGTACTTGCCTAAATTAGTCATCTTGATTTGATTTTTTTTTTTTTTTGTGGACACTATTACAAATTAAATTTTGAGGATTAGTATGTCAAGAGAGATCTGTATTAAAAATAAATTTGAGAGACTGTCAGCGTAATTTATCTATTATTTTTAATTTATAACTATAGCAAATGTCATAAATTAGAACTTCGTCGTCTAGAATCTAGAGGGAGAAAGCTTTTCCATGGTATCTCCATGAGTTATAAGTACTACTTAACAAGACATTAGTCCACCCGTTCGAAACAATCTTTAAAAAGTCAGTTTTTACTAAACAAATAGGAAAATTATAAAGTCAAAAAGCTTTATCATGTGTTAAAAAAATGCTACAAAAAGAAAATTTTAACTTCTCAAACAAATCAATTTAGAAAAGCAGCCTCCAACGTCTATGGTATAAAAATATTCATGCTTTGATATTTACACTATGTTTAGAAACTTAAGAGAGAAAAGAAAAGAAAGGATTACTTAAGTTATAAGAGAAAAAAAAACGAAAAGAAAAGAAATTATTGTGATTTCTCTCATTTTTGTTTAGACTATCTCCAACAGTTCATCAAACTTTGCATCAGATTTGAAATTTGGTGAAAAAGTCACTTTTTGGAGCTCCAATGGTTTCACCAAATTGGTATCAAAATGAGAATGGAACAAAAAATTCATCAAAGTGAGAACAGGCTCCAGATTTCACCATTTCACTGTGCGTTACCGTTGGGGTGGGCCAACCGGTTGTCCGGCCAGTTGACCCACCAGTCGATCGGTTCCCTTTCAAATAGTAGGTTCACACCAATCAAAAAAAGTTCAAATAGGTAAAAAAAAAATTGCCCTTACCGGTCGACCAACCGGTCGACCCTTCCCTTTTGATGCACGGTTGAAGCAAACCATATCAGATTAAGAAAATTGACTTTTTTTTACTCAAATTTGGTGAAAATTTTAGTTCACCGTTGGAGATACTCTTAGATAAGTAAGAAATAAAATTAAAAAAAATAATTGTGATTTCTCTCCTTCTTATTTGGTTAGATTTCATAAGAGAAAAGAAAATAAATTATTTTATGTTTTATTACCAAAATAACCTTTTTATATTTTCAATCATTTTATTTCTTTTATTTTTACAGGGACAAAATTGGTATTATGAAAATATTGGTTTCTTTTCTCTCTCAATCTCTCTACTTTTGGGAAGATTGAAAATAAGGGTTACAAGATAAATGAGTTTCTCTATATTTCTCTGTATTTCTCCTCATTTCTCTTTACTTAAGTTATCCAAACAAGTAAGAGAAATACATATCTCTCCATTTCTTTTCTTTTCTCTCCAAATCACTCAATCCAAACATAGCGTTAGAGCATCAGCATCCGGATCGTTTAAATCGTTTCTTAGCTAAATTAACGATATAAATTTCAAAAAACCACCTCCATCAATCTCCCTTGCAGCTCGTCAAAATTTGCGTTTGCTACAGTATCTCGCTATAACAAGCGAGGTACCGTTCATTGCTACTTATGTATTGTCGAATGTTCGCCCGGAAGTCCGGCCGGTCAACATCATTTTTTTTTTTTTTTTTTACATTTCTTCTAGTTTTACCTTTACAAAGGAGCATAAGAATTGTTTGGCTAGCAGTTCATCAATTTAATTTAAAAAAAAAAAAGAATAACAAATATTTTAATAGGATTGAGTTAGAATAGAGTGTTTGATGTAGTGGGTGATTAGTTAAAATAGGAAAATGGCTTTTTTAGTTATAATTTGACTAAAAATTTAAAGAGATTGGTGTGGATGCTCCTACCACAATAAATAGAAAAATTTAAATTTAAAAAAATAAAAAATTGGAAATGGAAAACTAGCACTTTGTTTCTTACTGCTGCAGAAAATAAGAAAAATGAAAGGGTAAATTAAATTTATCTCTCTTGAGATTTAGCAGAATTATAGGATTCTCTTCTGTAGTTTTAAAAATAACAATAATATCCTTTACTTTTGAAATTATAATACATTTTGACCCATTATTAACCGTTTGTTAGCACTCTTGTCAAAATATGCTGATGTTACATGTTTTAAGACCTTAAATGCTAATCACTCTGTTTTATTTTAATTTTTTGGAATCAATTTTTTGAAAATTAAGTTTTTTATTTTTTATATTTTTAGTGAATATTTTTAAAATTATAGCAATTTCTCAACTTTTTTAGATGCACTAAAATGTAAAATATTTATAAAAAAAGATATTTGAAAAAATCAATATATACGCAAGAATATGAATATGCAAGGGTGATCGCGGATCGAGTTGGGTTGGACGATATCCCATCCGCCATCCGTCTAAAATAAGACGGATTGAAAAAAATCAATCGACATCTGTCCACCAGTTTGGCGAATGAGGATTGAGTGAGCTGTGCAGGTTGATGAATGGATGCAATCAATTTGGCGATTTGGACTTTACAAATTTTGGGCCTTTTTTAAAATTATAATTCATAAATTTTACAATCTCTAATAATTATTATTTTAAAAAAAAAATGTATTTATTGGCTATATATTTTGTATAAGCCAATCGCAGCTTAACACGTGGCTCATAAAGGGTAATTTGGAGAGTTAATGTAAGTCTCTAGTCAACGACAGATACGTAGCAGTATATATTGGTAACAATGGATTTGCGCAACATTGGAGCAATCAAAAGGCGTAAGGTGACATGGTCCAACGGTGACTCGCAATTCAAATTCAAATTCATGAAGGAAGTCCAATTGCAAGAATAGTGTAGTGGAAGCAAACTGTTCAAGGCCATGACCAGTGATCGTGGAAGGACATTTCGAAGGTTAGAATACCTCTTCGACAGTTACCATTAGAGGGTATAAATAGAAGAGAAGGCTAACAGCAATGGTCCAGACTTAGATCCCGAAATCAGTTATTTATTTTATATTTTTGTTTCCAGTTTTTACATTTTTAGTTCTTCAATTCCTATACTGTACTTCAATTATTAGGAGTAGTTTCTAGCAATCTATTGTTGTAAAACCCTTCAAGAATGTGGAAGTGCGAGGTTATTATTATGAGTTCTTATTATTTAATGAAATCCAGTTCTTGAAACTGTTTTTATCTATTGTTATTGTTAATGTTAGGTTTTATTTCTTGGCAATCCCGTTTGACAAAACTCCTTTGAGTTGTAATTTTCTTCGCACTTTTTATTTCAGTGAGACTTTGAGTGTTTAGATGCGAATCCAACCCGAATCAAGCTTTTCAGAGAAGTTTGTGATGCTAATGCTTTCAAGATTGCCACTTCGCTGATTATGACGGGGATCGAGCTGTCCGAGCATGTTATATTTTTCCAGTTTTTCCAGTTTTGGCCTTCCCGCTCGAGCGGGGAAAGGGACGCTCGAGCGGGGATTGGAAGCTCTCAGCATCTCTGCAGTCGCCTGAAAAAATACTGGATGGTGTGATTTGCCGCTCGAGCGGCAAAACCGACGATCGAGCGTGGAGCCTGTATGAAATCACAGAATTTGAAGTCTCCGCTCGAGCGGGGAAAAGGGCGCTCGAGCAGACCGCGCGATCCCAGATTTCCAGATTTGATTAAAGAGTTGGTTTTCTTCTGAAATTAGGATTGCTTTGGTTTTCTATAAATAATTGGTTTTCTCCCAACACTAGGGAGACTTCTTCAGATCTACTTTTTGGATCTTAAGGTTTATATCTGGAGAGATTTTGCTAGTTTTTCTTTGATGTTTTTATTGAGTATTCAACTCATGTTCTAAAGAGAGTACATCAAAGGTTGTGTTTTGTTCTACAAAAGAGAGTGTTGTTCTTCAGTTGTGTATTCTGAAGAATTCGAGCCTGAAGCTGTGGTGGAATCCAGAGTGGCTCATCAGAAAGACAATTCCGTGGTGAAGATGGGGTTGGAAGAGGCACATAGAGGTTGGTTCAATTAGGCGTTGTGGATTCGCTAGGTAATTGAGAGTATACCTGTGTAATTCCTTTAATTCTTCTTAATGGATTGTTCTTGTGGCTGTTGCCCGTGGTTTTTTTATCACAGTTGGAGGTGTCCAATTGTGGTTTTTTCCACGTTAAATCGCTGTGTCTCTTTGTCTTGATTGTTTGATTGGGATTGTTATATTCTGCTTAAAATTGATACATAATCACAAATCAACATCTAGGGGATTTCTAGATTTTTCAGTTAATATCTTTAATTTTCTCCTAAGCAAAGCCATCAGAAAAAGTCCTCTTCATTGAGGCATCAGAAAAAGTTTTCTTCATTGAGTTTGAAAGAACATCAACACAATCAACCGATAATTAGTTGGCAATTAAAATTTCTGTAAGAACTTATTGATCCTTACTGATACGCTTAAAATTACATTATTAACTTTCGAAAGTCAAAAAAATCAACATATATTTTTTGGCACGCCCAATGAGACCTTTAAGAAAGAGCAAAGTTTTGGCCAGAGCTCTCCCGTTATAAGACAATGAAAAGGTTTTCCCACCTCCAGTCCTCTAATTTTTCAAAGCTCGTTTTCTTACCAAAATGACCCAAAATTAACACTCCAGCAAATTAGCGCTGTTTTAGTTATGGTTGCCTCAGCACACTCTGGTTGTCAGCTAGGACATTCTAGCGCCTTGCACACTATGGTCTGCTCGGCCACTCCATAGTAAAGTTATGAATTCCAATACCGGCCAACATATCATTTCTTTTTTCATTTGTATGGTTACATATGGGTACCTGTATGTACCAGCAAATACTGTAATGGATTTTTCGCTATATATTATGTGTATAAAAAAAAATTATAATAACCTAGAAATTTTAATGTGCATTCTGTGACATTCAACACCAAATCATTTAATTTAAGCATGACATAAACATGTTATCCAACACAATCTCCAGTTGTTGAGCATAATTATTAACTTAACAAAGGACAGTATGTTTTGTGCAAAGAAAGAACAATATCACATGAAAAGGATGAATCTGATAGCAAACAGAACCAAAAAATGTTCTAGATAAAAGATTAACTGGATCAAGCAAGCAAAATATTGAACTAAAGAGGATTAAAATTGGTCTGTTCGTTCTATACTTGTTCTAGATTGAAGCAAGCAAAATAGGCCATCTTTTAAATTTCACATCAAAATGTTTGCCTTAATCTAATAGCAAACAGATTTTGAATATGGAGCAGAGAGTGAGAGATGAGAGTGATTTATATATATAACGGAGAGGGAGGCCTTTTAACTAACCGATCCGGCCTTTTGGAGCTTCAGGTGATCTCTTCTCTACCAAGGAGAACAGCTTCAAGCCTAAGCACTCTGTTGCTAGGGGCCTTTGCCCCAAAGTCAAAACCCAAATGTTAGGGCTGAATGACTGAAAGGTTTGGGCAAACACTTAGGAATCAAAGGTTTGTGTACCAGACTGGTATGCCTGTGTATCAAAATTTACCAAAATTCTACTGTGAAACATCCTGATAAGCAAAAAGATTTTCAATGAAACAAAACTTCATATAAGCGGTCCCATTTCTGGTCTAGTATGGTACGTCTCAGACAGTATGGGACGGGATTAATAACTTTGCTCCATATGGTGGTCGTCCGAGCTGAGCTCTATTGAGCCACTTGTATCGATATCTTCAGAAAGTTGACAAATCAAGACCCCTTGTCCATGTTGTATGATCCTATGCATGTCCGGAAACCATTGAATAACTTTGACATTATTAGTAAAAAGCCATTACTGTTGCAAACCAGAGCATTTACACTATGTTTGGAAACCTATGAGAGAAAAGAAAAGAAATGATTACTTAAGTAATAAGAGAAAAGAAAAGAAAAGAAATGATTGTGATTTCTCTCCTTTTTGTTTGGATAAGGAAGAAATAAAAGAAAAGAAATGATTGTGCCGAGAAATGCTCTCTCTTAGATGACTTGACCAATAATAAGAAAATACTCCATCCCCTTCCCAACTCAACGTTTTGAGTATGTGCACTATATTCAATTCTTGCATCAGAAAACCACCAATTGTGAACTTCTCAACAACTCCCTTCACTTCAATCACACAATGCCCAGGTTCCTTCTTCAATCCACTACCCTTCAGCATCTTTCTTGCCTCTGCAACACAATTCGATGTCCCATCTGAAGCATACAAATTCGATAATAGAACATAGGGTGAAGTAGTAACAGGATCACGTTTCAAAAGCGTTCTTGCCAAACATTGCGCAATTAAAACATCTCCATGCAATCAGCAAGCAGAGAGCAAGCTCACTAAAACAACTGGATCATGCCCAAAAGGAAATTTTTCTTTGTATTCTTCAACCTCCTTTAGTCTCCCAGCTCGTCCAAGTAGATCTATGAGGCAAGAGAAATGCTCGATGTCAGGGACAATCCCATAGATTTCATTCATAGAATTGAAATAGGCTTGGCCCTCATCCACAAGCCCTGCACGATTGCACCCTGTGAGAAGTGCAATAAATGTAACAGAATCTGGCTTCAAACCAAGCTCCTTCATCTGCTCAAACAGCTCTAGGGCCTTTGCCTCATGCCCATGATTTCCAATCCAGCATGATGCTATTCCATGATACAAGATTGCGACAGCCCATTTTATTAAAAACAGTTTGTGCATATCCAATGCAACCACATTTAGCATACGTGTTTACAAGTGCATTATCAACACCTACATCTCCATCCAACTTCGTTCTGATCAGATGAGCATGAATCTGCTTGCCATGGCGTACAGAAGCAATGCCAGCACTGGGAAAGGCTATGGTGTACACTTGGTGTGCACCCTATCACAAATTGTTATGACTTTATCACAAAATTTCGTAACATTAACTATAAAATGCATAACCTCGCCACAAATTACCGTAATAAAATATTCAAAATTTTGTGATTCATGAAACAAAAATTTGGGGTTTAGTTACGACATTTTTTGTTAAGTTAATTTGTAATGAGATTACGCAAATTTGTGTGGTAGGGTGCATATGGCAAGCACCCGAAACGGGTGCACACCATAGAGTTTCCCCATTTCCGATAAAAGGGGTGGAGTCAAGTTTGTGCTCGATTGTTTGGCAATGCAATTGCATTCCTTTCCTCAAATCATCTGCAGTGCTGCAAATTCCAAAAATAAATAAATAATAATAATAATCAATTTTTTTTTGTCTTTAATTAATTTTTTATTTTACTTTTTAGATCTCTCTCTACACTAGATATACTTTTAAAAAAAAAATTAAATTAACAAATATTTTTAAAAAATCACTAACAAAAATTATTCTAAAAATAAAATATGACCTTTTAAATTTGATCCCAAACTATAACAAGAAGTGTCATCACGTGGATGTGTGTAGGTATTCCATGGAGAGAATGAATTATACACGGATGGCCCATAAACTCTTTGGTTCATGGTTGGTCAATTAACTGAGGACAAATCAGTAGGTGCGGGACAATTATTCTCTTTATTATGAAAAATTATTAGTTAATCCAAAGGTATCGCGTAATTATATTCTTACTCAATCATAAATTATCATGTTTTCTCATATTTTTTAATTACTCAACACAAAATCGTAAGTTTTATTCCCTCTATCAATCACAATGCATGTAGAACGCGTGATGCTTTGGACCAACCAATAATTTCTCCTTTATTATTCTGTCTCTAATTGACTGTCCCAACTTGAGTTGGGTTTCTCTTCCGACTATCATGGATTATTTATTTTTTTGAAGAAATTACAAATATTTTTTAAAATACAGATTACTCTTATTTTTAGAATTTTTTTTTATCTAACAAAATTATGAGAAAAAATAAAATTTCTAACTTTTTTTTTTATTATTTTATGAAAAATAATATACAAGCCCACTTTTTAAACCCATTTATAGACCTGATGATGTGTAAGTGATACGATTGGTTGATGATTAGAGAAAATATAAGAGAGAGCATTACCTTTATCCTAATTGATTACTAGATCACTAGGTTTAAAATTTTGGTCTAATTTTTTGTCATGAATAGTAATGTTCATTTTTTATACAACAATAAAAATATATGAATTGTTAATTAAAATATATTTATAATATCATTAAAAACTGTTATTAACTTAATGTATTAATCAAATAAAATAAAAAAAAAAGATCATTTTTTATATGATTATAAACTTGAAGGGGCGTGATGTAATTTTTGAAAATACAAAGAATAATTCGTATTTTAAGTAAACTTTAGGTGATGTAATTGTCATTTATGCTTTTTTTTTTTTTTTTTTTTTAGTGGATAAATTACATTTTGCCTCCTTTATGCTTACTATTTTCTCATTTTGGTCTTAACTTTTGTTTCACATTTCAATTTTTTTTTTTTTAAATTTACATCAAAGCTAAATTTTGTTCAAAATTAGACATAAAACATTACGTTGGTTGTCACTTGACATAACAAAAATTATTATATTTGAATTTAAGTTTATGTTAAAGGTATAGGTTAAATATAAGGTAAACCTCCTTAAACTATGACTCATTTGCACTTTGTCTTTCTAAACTTCAAAACTCAACAATTAATCACCTCAGTTAGTCACCTCGAAGAATTATGTTGCTACACTTGACACTTTTTACTAGAATTCTATTAAGGATTTAAACGGAATCAAGTCATGTAGAAAGTATATGATACACTTGTTAATTTTTTAAAATAACATTACTCATTATTGTTTTTTTTTTAGAATAATAATACTATTTTTTGGTGATCTTATTTGCACTTTGTCTCCCTTCTTCTTAGTGACAAAATGAAAATAAGATCATTAGATAAGCGCATTATCACTTTAACAATTTAGTAAATCTATCATATACTTTACACATGATTTAATTTTGTGTAAACCTCTAATAGAATCTTAACAAAAAGGATTAACTATAACAAGATAATATTTTCAGATGATTAACGATTGAGTTTTAAAATTTATGGGGACAAAATGTAAATGTCATGCGGTTGTCAATGTAATTTTCTTGTCTAATTTTTTACAAAGTTAACTTTATGAATAATTTAAAAAAAAAATACTTAAAATGTGAAGACCAAAATAAGAAAAAAAATATTTACGGACCACAATAAAAAAATGATGAAATATAAAGAAAAAAAAGTATAATTTTTCCTTAACGGTGCAATTCTTGCAATAACGAATTAGATAATCGACGAGTGAAAATTTAATAAAAGCTAACAACGTGTCTTAGAAAAATGCTTGGGAGCACTAATTAGTGCTCCCACTAATTAGGTGGCAGTGGGTCCCGCCATTAATGATGTGATGTTTTGGTCTTGGAATTGTGTTTTTTTTTTTTTTTTTTACTTTTTTAATGCATTAGTGCTATTAGTGGTGATGTTTTTAGTGGGATGAATCATTGTTGCGTGTCTTATCATCAGGGGTGGAGTGGATGACCGTATATTACACTACTTGTTATGGATCTGTAAGGACTTTTGTTCTCTTCCAGGAGAAGGAATGAAAGAACTATGGTGCGTCTCATTTTTCTTTTTCTTTTTTTCTTTGTATTTATTTATTTATTATTTTAAGAAGTGAGTTAAAAGTAACTTTTTAAATTTTAATTTATTTTTGTCTCACAAAACAAAAAAAGTCAAAAAGTCAAAAAAAAAAAGGCCAAAAAAACCAACTTTTCCTTTGTTTCGGCTTTTTTTTTTTTTTTTTTTTTTGTGTGTGTGCTGCTGGTTAGTTTTGGTTTGAGCAGACCTGTCAAAACTACATTGCTTTAAAAAAAATAACAAAAATAATAAGGGAAAATTATATTTAAAAAAATCTCAAAATTTGATATTTGTTACAAAATAAATCATAAATTTTTAATTTTATTAATTTAAATTAATTTTTTATTTATTTTTAATCTAAATTATTGACCTATTTTTGTTAGCTTAATTGATGGGGAATGATATTTCAGATATTTTATATATATCTACATTGAGTTTAAAGAACTAAAAAAAAAGTGGTGAGTTTTACCTAATAAAATAAACGAATGGTTGAGATTAAAAACAAATCAAAATATTAAAATTTAAATTGATAAAATTAAAAATTAAAAATTTATTTTGTTACAAAGGTCAAACTTTGAGTTTTTTTTTTTTTGGTTATAATTTCTCAAAATAATAATAATAATAATAATAATAATAATAATAATAATAATAATAATAATAATAAAACCCTTAAATATAATAATGTTAAATTTACTTACAATGATGTGTATTATCACATATTATTTATTGATTTGTTAAAAAATCAACCAATATACTCTAATAAATATCAATGTCAAACAAAATATAACTAGTCTCATTTGATTTTTAAAAACATTAAAAATATAATAATCGATAATATACATTAAATTTCAACTCATGGGAATTTCAAAAAAAAAAATTTGTCAGGACATATTTCTCCTTATTACAATAAATGTTTTTGAAAATTTGTAAGATTTCGTTTTGTTTGAAACCAAAGACGAAAAGCAAGCCAAAAAAAAATCAAAAAATCAAAACTGTCCCCACACCGGCGGACTTGGGGTGGCTGTTGTGCCACTGTGTAACTAAATGGGCCCATTTCGAGACCCAATTTGATAATCTGAACCGTTCACATTTTAGAGTATATCGAGTAGAACATACCTGTAAAAAATCAAATTAATCAGATATCGTTAACTCTTTCATCCACTCACATTTGTATTTACAAAAATAAATGACAATTATGATTTAAAATATTAAAATGAATGTGAGTAGATGAAAGAGTTAACGATATTCGATTAATTTAATTTTTGTAAGTATATATATTATATTCAATATATTCTAAAATATGAACGGTTCGGATCGTCAAAATAGGTCCTGAAATTGGCCCATTTAGTTGCACAACAGTGGTTGTCCTAACATTCCTATTACTAAATATTTTTTTAAATATCTTATATGTGCGTAGGTCTCACATGAGTGTAAGATCCATACTCAAGTGAGATATTTGATAAAAATATTGAGACTTCTAGGCCCCGTTTGTTTTCAGAGATAGAATGGAGGGGATTGATAGTGAGGGGATTGTTAGTGAGAAATTGTTAAATTATTTTTATATAAAATAATAAAACAAATAAAAAAATTTCTAATCCCCTCACTATTTTTCTAATACCATCTCTACCTCCTCACTATGAATCCCCTTTCCAAAGGTATTAGTAATACCAAGGTATTAGTAGTCCCAAGGCCATCTCTCAAAACAAATAAGGTATTAGTAATACCAAGGTATTAATAGTCCCAATCCCCTTCTTATAACCCCAAACAAACGGGACCTTAATATTTTTCTTTGACTAAACTATCCCGTGATGTAAAGATATGATAATATTATTTTTTATTAATATAATTAATAAATTATTAATAAAATAAGATTAAGTGTTAAATGAATTAAAATTATTTAAAAAATTAATATAATTATGTTTTAAAGAAACTTAATTTTCGTTTAGTGTGGAGATTGTATTCAATCATGATCCCCTTACACCATAGCCATATTCCACCTTACACCATAGCCATATTCCATCGCCATCAATTGGTGAGCGAATTTGTGTCGAGGGGCTTTTGTTATTCAGTCCCGTTATAGAGCCCGATTTATTCATGCTCGAATTTGGCTCGAAACCCAAAACGACGTCATTTTGGGTTTCAAGTTTTCTTTTTTCTTTTTTCTTTCTCGCTAGAAGAAGAAGAAGAAGAAGAAGAAGAAGAAGAACAAGAGAAGAAGAAGAAGAGGAAGCAGAACCAGAACCAGAAGAAGAAGAAAGAGAAGAGGAAGAAGAAGAAGAAGAAGAAAAGAGAAGGTTCATCAACATCATCATCACAATTTTTTTTTTTTCCCCTCATCTACAAATCCAGTAGAAAAAAAAAAAAAAAAAAAAATCAACATCTTCATCAACACAACACATCTTCATCATCAACATTTTCATCAACACAACCAATAAATTTTTTTTTCCCCCTTCATTTTCAGCTCCAGATCCAGGAAAAAAAAAAAATCATCAACGTCATCATCAACACAGCACATCTTCATCATCAACACAGCACATCTTCATCATCAACACCTCCAGATCCAGGAAAAAAAATAGAAATCATCAACATCTTCACTAGCGATCACCATCGAAGCCATCACCGTCTTTTCCCCTTCTTCTCTCTTCCTCTTCTCTTCTCTTCTCTCCTCTCATCTCCTCTCTCTCGCTCTCGCTCTCGCCTCTCTTCCTCTGTATTCAAAAGCAACACAGAAAGAAAGAAAGAAAAGAAAAAGAAAGAAAAAAAAAAGAAAAAAAAAAACGAAACCCAAAATGACGTCGTTTTGAGTTTCGAGCCAAATTCGAGCCCCTGATTTCGGGCCCTCAAACATTTCTCTTTGTTATTATTGACAAAATAGGCCTAGGAAGCTTTTTTAATTTATTTAAAAATTTATCAATTGTGTACATGAAAGCCTAATCTTAACATATATACAATAATCTAATCTTAACATAATTAAATTATTAATCTATATTACTTATATAAAGAGAGAGCAAATTCATATAAATCTAAATATGTGATTATTAATAAAACTCCACAAAAATAAGTGATTATCAATTAATCCAAATTTAATTATCATTTTTTTTTCTTTTGATTTAAAATCAATGAACATGTATAAATTTCCCATTCAAATTGTTTGTTTGAGTTTTCAAAAAAAAAAAAATCTAAAAATTTTAGAAATTAGTTTGGTAAAAAAAAAAAAACTCATTCTTTTTATATGATTTTCCCTTTTTAGTGAATAATAATTTTAAAAATGTGTTTTTTAGTATTTATTTTTGTCAAATTAGTTTCTAATTTTTGGAAAAAAAAAATTAGAACAGAAATTTTAAAAACTCAACTAAACAAAATTAGCTATATTTGGAGCACGTATTTATTTTATTTTATTTTTTAATTCTATGTATCACGGTGTTAGAATTCTAAAATATATTTTGAGAAAAATAAAATGCATCCCTATTTTATTTACTTGTCTTCATCTAATAATAACAATTTAATAACCTAAATAATTAAAATATTATTTTTTCTTAAAAATCTTTGTGAATTACATGTGATACGGGTAATTATTCAATAATTTCGGAATATGAACACGTAATATTTTATAGTATTATGATTGGTAGAGAAGGTAGGTAGGTGAAATATTATGTTAAGTGATTGAAAAATATAAAAAGACATATTAAATAGTGATTGATTAAGAAGTATAAATACATAATACTTCAAAAATATTAAATAATTTCTCAGAAAGGTCATCCTAAAAAAGTACATGTGATCGGACTTTAAGGGCATTCGCTACATTACTACAATGAAAAATGGTTGAAAGTATTAAAGTGGTGCTCTAATAGCACTACTAATGATGTGACAGTAGGCTATGCCTTTTTTTTTTTTTTTACATTCTCAATGAATTAGTGTTATTAGTAATCATTTTTTTAGTGGTATGAATCATTGTTGTACTACAATTGACCTATGTAGGTTATGGGTTCCGCTGTGTCAAAAAAACATAATCATGATTTTAAAAAAAAAGAATAATCTCAAAAAAAAAAAACATCATCATGAGGGTACTCTCAATCAGACAACCATGAGGGGAGGGGGTTAGAGCATCTGCATCAAGCTCTTCAATTTCATTTTTTAGTTAAAAATTGTAAAAAATTAACTCTATCAAACTCATTTATAGTTCGTCAAAATTTACGATGGCTATAGTAACTCGATACAACAAGTGGGACACTATTCATCGTTATGTGTTACCGAATGTCTGTCCGGAAGTCTGACCGGTCAACGGGTCAACGGCAATTTATTTATTTTATAAGAGTTGTTTGGCTGATAACTTATCAATTTAATAAAAAAAGAAAGACAACAAACACAATAAGAAAATAATATTTATTAAGAATAAGTTAGAATAAAAAGTTTGATGCAGTAGCTATTAAAAGGTAAGTAGCTAAAATAATAAAATAGCTTTAATTTGACTAAAAAATTGAAGAGTTTGATATGAATGCTCTTAGAATGACAAATCATTATCCAAACTATGCTTTGTAGTTTCTCGTATTGATTTTCTTCTAATTAAGTGCTTGTTTGGTATATATTAAAAAAATGTATTTATATATATATATATATATATTTATTTAAGTCATATCAATTAACATTTATTAATATCTCTTCTTTATTTATCTACCAATTTTCTTTACTTTTTTATATATTTTTTTTTATAAAAAGTCAAAATATATACTTATTTAAAACATTCCAAATAACCCCTAAAAAACAATGAACATGTATAAATTTCTAATTCAATTTGTTTGTTTGAGTTTTTAAAAAAAAAATTCCAAAAAATTTTGAAAATTAGTTTTGGTAAAAGAAAATTAAAAAAAAAAAAAACTCATTCTTTTTATATGATTTTTTCCTTTTTTAGTGAACAATAATTTTAAAAATGTGTTTTTTAATATTTATTTTTTTCAAATTAGTTTATAATTTTTATAAAAAAAATTAGAACACAAATTTCAAAAACTCAACTAAACAAAATTATATATATTTGGAGCACGGATTTGTTTTATTTTATTTTTTAATTCTGTGTATCACAATGTTACAATCTTAAGACATATTTTGAGAAAAATAAAATATATACCTATTTTCTTTACTTGTCTTCATATAATAATAACAATTTAATAGCCTAAATAATTAAAATACAAAAAAATCTTCGTGAATTATGTGAAAGTTTCAAGCAGACAACCTACCCTACACTGTACTGTATTTCAAGGAGATTTCCTACTATACACTTCACGTTTGTACTGTAGGGCTTAGCACTTACGATCCCAACTGCGTCGGGATCGTCTAGAGGACCCGTTTGTTTTGAGATGTAATGAATAGAAAGAAATTAGGATGAAAGTGGGGTTATTTAGTGGTGTGTTTGTTTGTAGAGTCGGGGTATGGATTAGGATGGAGGAGGGGATTTCGATGGAGATTGAAAGGGGGATTGTGATGGAGGAGGTAGAGGTGGTATTAGAAAAATAGTAAAGGGATTACAAATTTTTTTATTTATTTTTTATTTTTTACATATTGGGAATTTTTTTTTAAATATTAATGTTTCTTATTTTATATAAAAATAATTTAACAATTTCTACACTAACAACTATCATCAAAACAAGTACAATTTTACTTAATCTCCTCACTATCAATCCCCTCCATTCTACCTCTGAAAACAAATGAGTCCAGAATGAAATGGTACAGTGATCCTTTACAGTAAAAATTTTGAACGCGACGCCTGTCCCACTAAAGAGGTGGAGGGTTGAGATCTTCCTTCATCAAAACGACGTCGTTTTGGTATTAAAAAAAAAAAAAAAAAACCTCCCTTCAGTTCAAATAGGGTAGGGGATTGAGAGAGAGAGAGAGAGAGAAAAGCATTGAAGAAGAAAAAAAGAATAAGAGATTTGGGGAAGAATCTTTTATCTTTTGGCAGGTGAATCTCTGAAGAAAAAAATCAGTGATTGTTTCACATGGAATCGAAAGCAGATATGAAGAAGAAAAAACAAAAAATGTGATTGCTTCACTCATTAAATCAAAGAAAGTAAAGATCACTATATTATAAAATATAAGTGAAAACATTAGATGTAAAAACATGAGATCTACAGAAAATAAGTAAAATTTTCAAATAAAATAAAATAAAACCATTTCCAGATTAGATGTACAAAAAATAAGGAAGGAAAAAAAAAACTCATATTCAACACATAAAAGCTGAAATTTATAATGTAAGAACATGAGATCAACAAAACTTCAACTTCTCCTACTGTATAACTTTAGTATGTATCATGATCAAAGTGGAGCTCTTAAATAATATTGTTATATATATGGGTATTCATGTATTGAACTTAAATCAGACCCACAAACCTCTTTGAAATAGAGATCAAAAAACAAAACCAGTATTTGGTGACATTCAAACCCATTTCAACTTCGGTAATGATCGATGGAACCACCGATTGAAATCATAGATGTAACGCCCCGAAAATAATACGACATGAACCACCCACATTAAACAACATTCATCGAATAAATAATGTCATAACACCAATCTCTACATCATATACCAACAATGTTATACAAAAGTTCCACATGCGATTTATACATACAAGGATATAAAGATACATGAATCCATAGTATGTGAAGCATCTAGTCTCAACACAAATAAAATGTCCTAAAGGGCTTACATCTTCCAAGGCAATAGCCCGGTTACACAAAATGGTCTCTCGGACCCACACACATTAGCCTTTGGCTTACAATTAGATCACAACAAAAATAAGAGCTATGGACTCTTTACAATTATCCACACCTTCAACTTGGCGGGATTACCAAGTCTTTACCTGCACCAAAGTTCCATAGGGGTGAGCATAAAACCCAGTAGAGAATTCTAATAAAGTATATACAATTATGCAATTCTCAATGAAAATGCAATGTCAATGCCATGCCATGCTCTTTTAAGAAATTTCATTTCATGCTCCTTTAACGAAAATTCATTTCATGCTCTTTTTGAAGATTTTTAATTTTTCCAATAAAAACTTGTAACCTCAATACATTTCAAACTTCCAGTTTTAATCAATAGGGGCGTTAAATACGACACTGGTAATCCCTAGACTGGTGTCTGCAAATAGACTCTATGAGCACTACCAAACTGTCATTTTTACCGGTATTAACCGGAAGG
Organism: Camellia sinensis; assembly: GCF_055761805.1. NCBI lineage: Eukaryota > Viridiplantae > Streptophyta > Magnoliopsida > Ericales > Theaceae > Camellia > Camellia sinensis. The sequence goes on from NC_138973.1 coordinate 42,347,044, forward strand.
CTCGACACTTATCCGCGCGGTTTTCTGGTCTTTCACCATGGACACTCAGGCCAACTTAACAAAATTCATCTACACACCCTAACCGGACTTACCACCGTATTTACCCCTTGTACATTTCCATAATTCATATCACAACGTTATTTTCTTTCATGAAATAAGTATCTTCCATCAAAATTTACAATGCAAAAATAATAATCGAATGAATATGCAATGCAATGATTTCCCATATCTCATAACATTTCCCCATGTTTAAAGTCTCTGCAACAATGCCAACAATCACATTTTCCATTACCTCTTTTCATTGCTCTTTCTCAAGATAACCACGTGTCTTCAACACACAACATCAATCTCTCATCAATTTAATCCTTTCGAAGCCACATGTGAGGTTTTCAAATACTAACCTCCACCATTTGTAATTCTCACAATCCATTACGCACAACAATTACCATTTCACAATTAAATATTTTGCATGCATCTAACAACAACTTAAAAATAAATCCTCCATTTTCTTATATCAAGGAGATTACCACTTCTCTTACCAAGATGTGAATTCTACACTCACTCACCCATTTTAGCACAAGAAAAGAAGTTTATTCCATGGATTTTCCATGTTTTCAAATAGCCCCGATTTGCTAGGTTTTCGCAAAAACCCTAACCTTGTTCATCTCTTTTATAAAATCTCATCATACACTTCAATTTCAACTCATGTTGTCCAAAATTCCAAGAAAATCTCTAAATGAACACAAAATAGAGTTTATTTTATAAAAATCATCAATCCCTTGAGCCACCAAACCCATTTTCAAAATTTTCAAAGAAAGTTACAAAATCAACCAAAAACTTACACAAATATATATATATATATATATATATATATATATCAAAGGAAAACCCTCTAGGATTTATAAAAGAGTTGAGATACAACCCGCATTTAAAACTCTCTACATTTTTGAAACACAAGATTGAAATCAACAAGGAACAAGAAGAAAACTCTTAAAACCATCATCAAATAGCAAAACTTGTATATATAACTCAAGAATGTCCCTACCTCAAGCTTGATGAAGAGGGAGAGAAAAGATGAAACCCTAGCTTTGATGAAAGATTCTTCAACTTTCCACAACACCAAGAGAAGCTCTAGTTCTTGATCTTCAAGATTTAGAGGAAGATGATAAGGATCTTGGCCCAAAGATTGCAAGGATCAAAGAGTTTTGGTGTTTGAGGATGTTTTCTAGAGAGAAAGGGGAGAGAGATAAGGTTTAGAGTGAGAGAGAGATATATTAAAATGAGATACAAACAGCCCAAAAGAGGAGAAAAAACAGAGCCACGGGTCTGGGCTCTCCCGCACGTACGGAGCCTATTCCCGCACGTGGGGCTTCCCCCTCCCACACGTGCAGCACCTCCCCGCACCTCCTCACGCACGTGCATTTTTAGCAGTATCCACTGCCCAGCCTCCCCTGCTTCCCGCACATGCGGCTTGGCCTCCCGCACGTGCGGCACTAGGCCCCAGCACGTGCGGCCCTAACCCAGCAGCCTAGAAAACCCCGATTCAACTCCCGGGCACTCTGAACCCAACCGTGCACTCCCCGGAACATGTGAAATTTCACACCGAACAAGACAAAGGTAAGAACTAAATTTTGAGAATTATTTCTGGATGTTTCAAACCCAAAGAGAGCGAGAAGGGAATGGAGTGAAAACGAAAGAAAAAGAAAGAAAACAAGACTCGGTCGTCACAACCTCCCCATCTTAGGAAATTTCGTCCCCGAAATTTGAACAAACTCCCAAAAATTAAATAAACTCACCAAGCCAGAGTGTTCTAACAACATAACCATTCTTAACAACGTTATCGAGTTGTAACATTTACATTAATCAACATTTACCACACTTTTCATCATCATTTCAATCAAGACAACAATTGTTTATACAAAGCATATGAAATAAAACATCTATAGTGAAACATCGTTCCTTCACAATCTCACACTTAGATTAACAACACATATATTACACGTGATTAACAACTTAACACCTTTTTTCTTCAACACAAGAAATCATTACAATTTAAACAGACATCTAAGCAGACTCAGACAAATCCGGATACCTGGAGCGGGCTTCCGCGTCCCCTTTCCACGTAGCCTCCTCCACTCTGTGGTGTCTCCACAACACCTTCACTAACGGCATGATTTTGTGTCTCGTAGCGTTTGTTCTCAAGTGTCTAAGATTTGAACCAGTCGTTCCTCCAAAGGGCATCCTCATCCACTTCCAAATCAACCCAATCTAACACATGAGAAGGGTCGAGTTCGTACTTCCTAAGCATAGACACGTGAAACACATTATGAACCCCCGAAAGTTGTGGAGGTAAAGCTTACTGGTATGCCACTTCCCCAGTCCTCTCCAATATCTCGAAAGGCCCAATGAGCGTCGGAGACAACTTACCACTCTACCGAACCTCATCAAACCTTGCCTAGGTGAGATCTTAAGGAACACATGATCGTCCACTTCAAGGAACAAAGGTCGTCTCCTCTTATCGGCATAACTTTTCTGTCGGCTTTGGGCCGTAGCTAACCTCTTTCGGCTGAGAGCAACTTTCTCGGTTGTCTCCCTAACAATCTCTGGACCCCACAACGGTGCATCTCCCACTTCGGCCCAACAAACTAGTGAACTATAAGGTCGGCCATACAAGGCTTCAAACGGTGCCAAGGAAGACCTTCCAACCAACCAAGGAAACACAACACCAACTTCCGGTCACAACCAAATTTGGAACACTACCCTGACTTTAGGAACGCCAAGGATATAGAATTAGTCAAGAACACAAGGAAAGGGTCACAGACTTCCCCTCGATTCACACCACTAACTAGGTCTATGAGACAAGAACAACAAACAATCACAACAGCCACACGCACGGCCCGGGTATCCACCACCACTAGCCCAAACACTCTCCACGCTTCACACTCTAACCAGGTGGAAACTAGATTTACACCACAAGATCCTTGGTTACCTCATTTAAGGAAAAGGTTACGACAAGACTCGACTCAAGACAAGACTCTGGTCTAACAAGTTCTTACAACGCCCAACAACCCACATAACCGAACGTACAAAATTCAAGATTTAGAAATACAATTAAAGTGGTCACACCATCACAACCATAAGGGTACAATAGTTAACAACGCAATTTCAAAAGAAGGTTTTCATCTTTTTCTCAATTATTAGCAAAAGTCATCTCTTTACATGCAAAACATTTTCTTAAAGGTGTTCCAAACTCATACCGGTCACGAGTCAAAAATACATTTTATTCCCTTCAAGCAAAATCCAAAATTCGTTCATTTTAATTTGCGATCCACCGTAACAACCGGCGGATCTCTGCCGTTAACCAATAACACCCATCATCCACATGGTGATGCCACAACCGTTACAACATAACATAGCATTTCCACGGTATTAATTAACCAAAAACAACAATTATATCATTCAATTCGGCCAATAACATTATTATTACAATGCAAGTTAAAATAAGGATTGTTCTTGTCATCTTGAAAGAAAAATCTTTTTCTTATTTATACATTTTCTCCAAAATTTTACTTGAATTCATGTTATAAACTTCGAGTAAAAGCAATTTATTTTGTAATTATTTTACCAAAACAAGTTCTAAAATCTCACCCCAAGGGTTTTAGTTAAGATAGAAATGCCATAAACGTTTTCAAAAACCAACAATCACTAACAATTTAACTTCCTAACAAACAACCGGTGAATCCCAACCATCACTCAATCACATCCATCACACCTACAATGACTTCCAGAATGCGACAATTACATTTTCATAACAACAACAACTTGAAATAACCTGGTGCTAAAAGAAATAGTGTAATACACACAACTTTCCAAACTCCGAGAGTTCCATACCAACACAAACGTTAACCAAGAAGGACCAACTACGCCCGAAGACCTATGAGTATTCCCAATCAAGAAGCTAACACTCTACCCCGATTTACGGTCTAAAAAACTTACACAGAGACGCACACACCGATAACCACACACAAACACAAGGCCCAGCTCCCTAGGCACAACCCACGGCACCGCGCCGCCTTCTAGCCAAAATGTACTAATTTTCCAAAAGATTCAACTTTACAACCCACATCTAAACCATTCTAATGTGACTATTTGTCACCCACCTTGATACCACTCAACTTAACTAATCACCCGAGAGTTTCCGCTCCCGGTCTTCAAGCACCTACATACCATTCCCATAAGAATTCTATTCATACGCCTAGATGGCCAACACACTCTCTTGCCCAACACAAGACCGTGTAGGTCAACGGCGATCACACGATCCGGGTTACCCAAGACAATTCTTACCAACGGTACACTCGTTACCTAAAAACACCAACCATTCATTACTTCCTCGAGGTGCGAATCTCACACTCCCTAGACATTCCCACATCACTTCCACCAACCTTCACAAAACTCTACGGCCTCATGTTTCCTCAAACTTAACACAATAAAGCTTTCAAAATTTTGGCCCTCATCCTAACACTACGTTTATCACAAAAATTCTGCAGACTTCTCAATTCCCATCAACAATTTCTAAACTGATCAAGAATCAAAGGTCATCACAAGATTCTACTGTTGATATACAATAGTACTAGGATCATAACATGGAATTCAAGTTTCATTAGCAAGCCCTAACATATGAGGGTAACAAACAACAATACATACACACATAACTACAGTGCCTTAGCATCCTACAACACACCGATCAATCACAAAAGTTTCACAATTTATAACATAGATCTCTAAAACGAAAGTCCCTCTCAAGGGTGATACTACCGCGCTGGTTTAAAGGTCGACCCTTGCGAAGCTTCCGAAGTCTGGCCTCTCCGGGCCTGATATCGATAACGTCCCCGATTGAACTGATGGGACAAAGTCCGACTAGATTCTGAAACACCAGAAGGATCTATACGTAAAGGGCAAAAACGTCTAGCATGGCCCCACTGACCACAATCAAAACAAATAACGGCCTCCCAACTCTGAACCCGATTGGGGGCCTGAATCTCACTGGATCCCCCAACGGACGAGGTCGAAACCCCTGATGAAAACAAAGACCGAGTCTGCGAGTGAGCATGCGCTCACTTCCACCTCTTGCCAAGTCTAGGGTGCTTATGAACTGTAGGAGTTACCGAAGTGGCCTCTTCCCTAGCTCGACCAACACTGTTAACCACGACCTCTGCATGGGCCGCCGCCTCAACTAGATTCAAAATAATTCTTCTACTTAGATCTAATCACCTTTTCCCGCATTTCATTATGCAACCGCCTCTCAAACTCATAACAGCAGTGCTCCTCTGTTGTCACCAATTCTGGAGCAAATCTCAACAAACTAGTGAACCTCATCTCAAACTGAGCCAAATGAGTAACATCCTAGCCCAACTCAACAAACTGTTCCCCTAACCTTTCCCGAGCAGAAGGAGGGAAACACTTGGCTAAGAAGGCCTCGGTAAACGCAACCCACGTGGCATTTACGGTACCTTTCACATACTTCCACCAATAACTCACATTCCCCTTTAATTAGAAGGTCGCCAAGAAACCCTCAATCCCTTGTCTGCAACTCTGCGCATGTCAAGAGTCTTGGTAATCTGTTCTAACCAACTCTCCGCCTCTAGCGGTCTTGCCTCTCCCAAAAACTCTGGTGGATTGGAGCGAAGAAACTCCTTAGTATATTTGAGGGTATGCCCGTTGTCCCCCTCATTACGAGCTAGAGCATCTTGCACCGCTCTCACGACCTCGCATGCAACTTCCTCGCTGACAGCCGATGCTATAACGACAGGTGCTAGGGAAACCGCCATGCCCCTCACCGACACTCCTATTACCCATCCGTCCTCTATTTCCTCGTGTAGACATCCTATAAAATTCAAAAACAAAATCAACTAAGTGCACGACACAATAGCCTTCCCGAAGAACACACTCTCACCACCACAACTTTGAACCCTTCCCGACATCCTAATTAAGAAACAAAATAGATAACTTAGCACATAATTCCAAATGTGCTCACAACTAGCCTCACACGTAAAACTAATACAATTATATATACTCTAGCACATAAGCAATCCAATTCACTCCACCTAAGCACGTAGTCACATAAGCACATACGAATTATCCTTCAGTGATGAGATTTGTCCCATGAGAAACCAAGAATTCTTAATAGAATGAGTATTGATCGGGTACCCTTCTAATAAGACCTCTAGAAATCTAATAGGCGCAAATAACATCCCGAAAGTCTAATCCCATACCCACATAGTCACATAAGCATGCTATCACAAAATCACATAGACAAAATATTTCCTAATAATGTGAAACAAACCCATTGTGGTATAACAACCACTTCCCGCGAGCCCCAAGTATTCAAACCCGGTAGGTCTGATACCAAGTTGTAACGCCCCGAAAATAACACGACATGAACCACCCACATTAACAACATTCACCGAATAAATAATGTCATAACACTAATCTCTACATCATATACCAACAATGTTATACAAAAGTTCCACATGCGATTTATACATATAAGGATATAAAGATACATGAATCTATAGTATGTGAAGCATCTAGTCTCAACACAAATAAAATGCCCTAAAGGGCTTACATCTTCCAAGTCAATAGCCTGGTTACACAAAATGATCGCTCGGACCCGAACACATTAGCCCTTGGCTTACAATTAGATCACAACAAAAATAAGAGCTATGGACTCTTTACAATTATCTATGCCTTCAACTTGGCGGGATCACCACGTCTTTACCTGCACCAAAGTCCCATTGGGGTGAGCATAAAGCCTAGTAGAAAATTCTAACAAAGTATATATAATTATGCAATTCTCAATGAAAATGCAATGTCAATGCCATGCCATGCTCTTTTAAGAAATTTCATTTCATGCCCTTTTAACGGAAATTCATTTCATGCTCTTTTTGAAGATTTCAATTTTTTCAATAAAAACTTGTAACATCAATACATTTCAAACTTCCAATTTTAATCAATAGGGGCGGTAAATACGACACTGGTAATCCCTTGGCTAGTGTCTGTAAGTAGACTCTATGAGCACTACCAAACTGTCATTTTTACCGGTATTAACCGGAAGGCTCGACACCTATCTGCGCGATTTTCTGGTCTTTCACCATGGACACTCAGGCCAACTTAACAAAATCCATTCATCTACACCCCCTAATCGGACTTACCACCGTATTTACCCTTTACACATTTCCATAATTCATATCACAACGTTATTTTCTTTCATGAAATAAGTATCTTCCATCAAAATTTACAATGCAAAAATAATAATCGAATGAATATGCAATGCAATGATTTCTCATAACTCATAACATTTCCCCATGTTTAAAGTCTCTGCAACAATGCCAACAATCACATTTCCATTACTTCTTTTCATTGCTCTTTCTCAAGATAACCACGTGTCTTCAACACACAACATCAATCTCTCATTAATTTAATCCTTTCGAAGCCACATGTGGGGTTTTCAAATACTAACTTCCACCATTCATAATTCTCACAATCCATTACGCACAACAATTACCATTTCACAATTAAATATTTTTCATGCATCTAACAACAACTTAAAAATAAATCCTCCATTTTCTTATATCAAGGAGATTACCACTTCTCTTACCAAGATGTGAATTCTACATTCACTCACCCATTTTAGCACAAGAAAAGAAGTTTATTCCATGGATTTTCCATGTTTTCAAAAAGCCCCAATTTCCTAGGTTTTCACAAAAACCCTAACCTTGTTCATCTCTTTTATAAAATCTCATCATACACTTCAATCTCAACTCATGTTGTCAAAAATTTCAAGAAAATCTCTAAATGAACACAAGATAGAGTTTATTTTACAAAAATCATCAATCCCTTGAGCCACCAAACCCATTTTTGAAATTTTTAAAGAAAGTTACAAAATTAACCAAAAACTTACACAAATATATATATATATATATATATATATATATATATATCTCAAAGGAAAACCCTCTAGGATTTATAAAAGAATTGAGATACAACCTACATTTAAAACTCACTACATTTTTTAAACATCGAAATCAACAAACAACAAGAAGAAAACTCTTAAAACCATCATCAAATAGCAAAACTTGTATATATAACTCAAGAATATCTCTACCTCAAGCTTGATGAAGAGAGAGAGAAAAGATGAAACCCTAGCTTTGATGAAAGATTCTTCAACTTTCCACAACACCAAGAGAAGCTCTAGTTCTTGATCTTCAAGATTTAAAGGAAGATGATGAGGATCTTCGCCCAAAGATTGCAAGGATCAAAGAGTTTTGGTGTTTGAGGATGTTTTCCAGAGAGAAGGTAGAGAGAGATAAGGTTTAGAGTGAGAGAGAGATATATTAAAATGAGATACAAACAGCCCAAAAGAAGAGAAAAAATAGAGCCACGGGTCTGGGCTCTCATGCACGTGCGAAACCTATTCCCGCACGTGCGGCATGTGCCTCCCGCACGTGTGACTTTCTCCTCGTGCACGTGCGGCACCTCCCCGCACCTCCTCATGCACGTGCATTTTTAGTAGTATGCACTGCCCAACCTCCCCTGCTTCCCGCATGTGCAGCTTGGCCTCCCGCACATGCGGCCTTGACCTAGTAGCCCAGAAAACCCCGATTCAACTCCCAGGCACTCCGAACCCAACCGTGCACTCCCTGGAACAAGTGAAATTTCACACCGAACAAGATAAGGGTAAGAACTAAATTTTGAGAATTATTTCCGAATGTTTCAAACCCAAAGAGAGCAAGAAGGGAATAGAATGAAAACGAAAGAAAAAGAAAGAAAACAAGACCCGGTCGTCATAATAGAACACTTGCTGGTGAGTTGGCAACAAAGGCGGCGCCGATCAACATCGGTCATTCCTTTCCCCAACTTCGTCGTCACTCCCAACGCTGGCGCTTTTGCTTCATTCTTCTCTTTGCTGCTACCGGATTTCTCTCTTTAGGGCAGGAGTGAAGTGAACTGAGAGTTTCTATTTTTTTTTCCCTCCACCAAAACGACATGGTTATAATGAAGAAAGATCTTAACCCTCCACCTCTTTAGTGAACCAACCCTTGGTCTTTCCAAGCCAATCACGCGGCCTTCGATGCTTATGCACGCCTTGCTTGCACCTAAGTAAGCCTTCTTTGGAAGAGAGCTAGGAGAAGTTTGCACACAAGAGAAACTTAGAGAGAGCTCTTGGAGAATGCTTTGCTTGTATTGCTTGAATACTTTTCAACTCTTGGCCGCTTGGGTCTACTTGGGTCACTTGGGTTCACTTGGGTCTACTTGGGTGGTTTGGGCAAATGAGGCCCTCCCCTTTTATAGGCATACAAAGAATGTTCTAGACCTTGTATGATGGAGAGTGTTCTAGACACTTTCTCCACCTTTATCTTATGGACTATTCTAGAAGTATTCTAGTTCTACATGGATGGAGAGGATTCTAGATCCTTCCCTCATCCTCTCAAAGAACCTATTCTAAAATATACAAGAATTATGTATAAGCTTCTTGTCTTATGTACAATTGTCTATAATACTCTAGGGAGTTCTAGAAGCTTCCACGTAGATTATGGTACTATGTACCATGTTCCCATATTTTCTCAAGTCTTCCAGGAGCTTCCAGAATATTCCATTAGCCTCCATTCCTTGAGACTTCCTTTTTGTAGGTAATTTTGTCTTGGTAATTCGGCGGGACGTGACACTAGGATATGTGTCTCAAAAGTGTTCTAATTGGCGGAGAAGGTGCAATTTATGATTTTATATTTAGGCCTGGTTTGGGATGTTAAAAAAATCTAAAAAGTCAAAAAGTTACAAAAAAAAAAATAAAAGAGTCATCCATATTCACAAATTAAAAACATAAAAAAATTAATATACATAATATTTTAATACAAACCAACTTTACACCATCAAAGGTACTGAATTGATAAGAAAATATCGTGAAATGAACAAAAAAAATTACATATATATATTCACTAAGTTGGACGGTAATGTTGGGCCCTTGGGGGCCCATGACAAGTCCCGTTTTGATCATCCGAACCGTCAATGTGTAAAACTCATCCAGTACTATATGCTTATGAACAGTCACGTTGATCGAATATCGCTAACTATATGATCAAATCAGTTTTATATAAAAAAATAGATGGTGTTATAGTTAACGGTTGACCAAAAAACTAATTCGATCAGATAGCTATAGATATCCGACTAACGTGATTTTTTACAAACATATCATACTCGACCGATTTGTACACATTGAACAGTTCCGATTAGCAAAACGGGACTTGTGGTAGGCCCCTACTGGCCAAAGAGCACCGTCCAAATGGTTGCCTGAAAAGGAGGCAACCATTTCCTATTACACCACTCTACAAACCTTGCTGCCACCATACAACCTACACTGTCAAAACTTTTCCTAAATACTAATTTATACAATTTTTTAATACACATTTTTTTTTATTATAAAAAGTCAAAAAATTAACCCAAACATCTATTTTTTTCCTCAACTTTTTAGTCTAAAAAGATAAAAAGTGCACTTATTTAGGACATCCCAAACAACTCCTAAATAATTAAAAAATAACAGAAGATATGATATACAGTAATTAGTAAAGAGCATCGCCATATAGTGCACCAAGAACACCAAATAAATTTTTGTCAAAGTGAGTCAGCTGTCATGCGCTTGCCGGAGTTCTGTCGAAGACTCGTCGGAAAGTTCAGTCCGGTGAAGAAGCAAAGGTTGAAGAAGTCAATCTGTCCTAAAGGCTTTAAGTATTCACTTGTGCACTAATATGGCACAAGTTAACACTTGGCAGAGTGGTAGCCTTCAGGTCAAGGGTTCAAAATCCATCACAAGCAAATTTCCAAATTATTTTTTGGGAAGCTACGACGTCATGCCACATCAACGCCAGGTGTCAGCCTAGTCACTGCCACGTCTGAACCACATGGCTGCCAAGTCATTGCCATGTGTTGAGCCACGTCATCGACAGCTCACCCGCCACGTCATCGCCGCGTCATCGCATCTGCCACGTCATCATCCCAGTCAGCCAATTTTTCCTGAAATTACAGAGAGGCCTCTAAAAATTTGGTAAATTATATTCCAGTCCCTAATGTTACTAAAGTTATAATTTAGCCCCTGAAACTTCTGTGAATTGCAGTAAGGTCCCTGGATTTTTGGGAAATTTTAATTTGGCCCTTAGATTTTGAGAAATTTCATTGAGGTCCCTGGAGAGGTGGAAAAAGTGTTTTTCTAGCTAAATCAACCATTCCGGACACAACCGCAGATTCTATTTTTTGAGATTCGGACCCGAAATTTCAGTGAAGTTTTCGAAAGCTTAGAAGTTGTCTTGTCTCCAGCATTTCAAGCATCTGCTATTGTTGTGCTGAAGATTTTTTTGAAAAGTCTCAATGAAGATATGTTTGAGCGTTGGACCCCCATCTTCCACACTAAGTTCGAGGTAGAGAAGTTTGATGGTAGCAACAACATCAGCATGTGGAGATGTGAAGTTAAAGATATGCTTGTCCAGATAAACCTGCACTTCACTCTGAGAGACAAACCAGATGACTTGGACGAGATAGAATAGAAGAAAGTGAATCTCTTGGCCTACAGTTCTATCTGACTTTGCCTTGCAAAAGAGGAAAAGAGCGCCTTCATAGGATATGATACTTCGAAGGAGCTTTGGAAGGCATTGGAGGATAAGTTCCTGACAAAGTGCATTGAGAACCGACTCCACTTGAAAAAGAGGTCGTTTCGTTTCGACTACAAGAAAGGTATTTCGATGAACAAACACCTGAACAATTTCAACAAAATTATTGTCGATTTGAAAAACTTGGATGTTCAAATTGATGATGAAAATAAAGCACTGCTATTGTTGAATTCCTTGCCTGACACATATGATCATCTCACCACCACTTTACTGTATGGTAAAGAAATGATCAAGTATGTTGATATTTCAAACGCTTTGGTAAATAATGAGTTCAAAAAGAAAAATAAGTCAGCAAATATGGACTCTACATCAGAGGCAGGACGAATAACAGAAGATATACAGGGCGAGGAAAGTCTCGCTCAAAATCCAGAGGGAGATCATCAAATAGAAGATATCTTGCAAAAGATGAGTGTGCTGCATGTCACCAGAAGGGGCATTAGGCAAAAGATTGTCCCAATAAAGACAAGAAAGAGAAAAATGTGAACGTTACATGAGATGGATATAATGGTGAAAGATTAACCTTCACAATTTCATCACTTGGCCAATTTGATGAATGGATTCTAGATTCCAGATGTTCCTACTACATGTGTCCTAACAAGCAGTGGTCCTCGAGCTTTCGAGAGTTCGATGGAGAAGTTGTGTTGATGTGCAATGACCAAGCTTGCAGAACAAAGGAGATTGAAACAATTCAACTGAAGATGCATGATGGAACGATCAGAATTCTTGAAGATGTTCGGTATGTACTAGATTTGACGAACAATGTCATCTCAGTGAGAGTTTTAGACTCCAAAGGTTACAAAGTAACTGTGGAAGGTGGAGTCCTCAAAGTTGTTAGAGGAGCATTTGTTATAATGAAGGGTACTCGGAAAGGAAATTTATATTGCCTAGATGGTTCTACAGTCACAGGGAGAGTGGTTGTCACCACCAGCTCAGAAGATGATGCATCAGACACTTCCAGACTTTGGTACATGCGCCTAGGGCATGTCGGTGAAAAGGCTTTACAAGGGTTGGCAAAGCAAGGCCTGTTGAAAGGCGCCAAAATAGGGAAGCTTGAGTTCTACAAGCATTGTGTACTGGGCAAGCAAACAAGAATCAAGTTTGGCACTGTTGTTCGTCGTACCAAGGGGATTCTAGACTACGTTCACATCGATGTATGGAGCCCTTCCAAGAATGCTTCTTTGGGAGGTAAACACTACTGTGTGTCGTTCATTGATGATTTCTCAAGAAGAGTATGGGTTTACACAATGAAGCATAAAGATGAAGTATTAGACATCTTTCTTACATGGAAGAAAATGTTTGAGACCCAGACAGGCAGGAAGATCAAGAAGCTCAGATCTGATAATGCAAGGCATTTTGGGGCGAGGCATTGAACTATGCTCGTCATCTTGTCAACAGACTACCTACTGCAGCACTAGATAATAAGACTCCCGTGGAGGTACGGTCAGGAGTACCAGCTACTGATTATGATTAGCTACGTATCTTTGGATGTCCAGCCTATTTTTATATTACCGAATCTAAGTTGGATCTTATAGCCAAGAAAGCCATCTTCTTGGGCTTCAGTGACGGTGTCAATGGATATATACTCTGGTGCCTTGAATCAAAGAAGGTTGTCACTAGAAGAGACGTTACCTTTGATGAGTCTACAATGTTGAAGCAACCAAATCCTGAAGAAAATGATGAAGCATTGAAGAAGTCAGTGCAGGTGGAGTTTGAGACTCCAACAAAGACCGTTCAGACAGGCAACAATCCTGAAGAAGTTTTAGTTGATAGCTCTGAAGAAGATCCTAAAGAGAGTTCAGATGAGAATGAAGATCCAGAGGCCCCACAACAGTTAGAACCCATTGCAATCAAAAAAGGAAAAAGGGTTACTAAGAAACTCGGTTGGATGACTGATATGGTGGATGATGAGGAGGAGGGGTGGTAGTAGTTTGTTGTTGTTGTTGATGGGTTTGGGTGGTAGGAGTGGTGCATATGATAAGAAGGGTTGGTCTTGGAATTGCTTGCAAAAAGCGGTTAAGCATGTTGCAGAAGACGCCTAAACAAGAGGAGATGCAGATGCAAATGAGGTAGGCGAGCCAAAAGATTGATGGTGGACACAAAAATGAGGCTAACAACGATACAATTACAGAAAGGAGGCCAGGAGAAGAGCAATAGAATTGATTTCCAAAACACAAGCGAATGGGCTCTGCCACTACCACTATTGAAAGTGTGAGTGGGAGTTTGACCGAGACAACGAGGAAGAAGAGGAAGAGGATGAGGACGAAAAAACCGAGGCTTAGCCGGGTCACGTTCAACATTGGCCCATTGGAGGACACTTCGGATAATTGGTGGAGAAGTTTCACCAACGGGGAAATTGTAATTCTCAAATCTTTGTCGTACTTGTACATCTCTCTCTCTCTCTCTCTCTCTCTCTCTCTCGTAATGCAAACAAAATGAAGACAATCAGATTTGGGGTTACACATATATATACTTCATTTTTTGTAAAAATGCATGGAACTTTCCTCCTTGATTGGGATGGTTAGGTCTATTTGAGTAACGAAGGCATTCCAACATTTGAAATTGGGGATGTTGTTGTGCAAGCTGTGCAATAATAATTATTGTGCAATGAAGTAGGTCTATTTCAGAGCCCATTTTGATAATTTGAACCATTCATATTTTAGAATATATCAAGTAGAACATGCCTATAAAAAATCAAGTTAATCGGATATCGTTTACTCATTCATCCACTCACCTTTGTATTCGTTTTAATATTTTAAATCACAATTATTTTTTATTTTTATAAATACAAATATGAGTGGATGAACGGATAAACGATATTCGATTAACTTAATTTTTTATAATCATGTTCTACTTGATATATTCTAAAATATGAACAATTCGAATTATCGAAATAGGCCCCAAAATGGATCCATTTTGCTGCACAACAATTCCTACTACACAAGCATTCCCAATTCCAAATGTTGGAATGCCTTTGTTACTCAAATCAAATGTTGGAATGCCTTCGTTACTCAAATGGGCCTAACCATCCCAACTAGGGAGGAAAGTTCCATACATTTTTACAAAAAAAGAAGTATATATATGTGCAACCCCAAATCTGATTATCTTCATTTTGCTTGCATTACAAGAGAGAGAGAGAGAGAGAGAGAGAGAGAGAGAGAGATGTACATGTACGACATAAATTTGAGAATTGCAATTCCCCCGTTGGTGAAACTTCTCCACTAATTATCCCAAGTGTCCTCCAATGGGCCAATGTTGAACGTGACCCGGCTAAGCCTCGGCTTCTTCCTCTTCCTCCTCCTCTTCCTATTCTTCCTCGTTGTCTCGGTCAAACTCCCACTCACACTTTCAGTAGTTGCAGTGGCAAAGCCCATTCGCTTGCGTTTTGGCAATCAGTTCTATTGCTCTTCTCCTGGCCTCATTTCTGTAATTGCATCGTTGTTAGCCTCATTTTTGTGTCCACCATCAATCTTTTGGCTCGCCTACCTCATTTGCATCTGCATCTCCCCTTGTTCAGGCGTCCTCTACAACACGCTTAACCGCTCTTTGCAAGCAATTCCAAGACCAACCCTTCTTATCACATGCACCACCCCCACCACCCAAACCTATCAACAACAACAACAAACTACTACCACCCCTCCTCCTCATCATCCACCACTTTCACGACAACCCATGCCCTGTTCATCTTCATCTTTATCACCACTTGTGCTTGAATTTCAATTGAATAATGAATTTGTAATTGACATTGATGACGATGATGACGAGAACCTGCAGATAATCTATGGAGGACATGCTTAAACTTTGCTCAAAGTGTAAGATTATAGGATCTATATACTAGAAATCAAAACACTATGAATATAAGTAACTACTAAAATATAAACTTGGATACATACCGTTTGATTCCGTTATTGTCTTGAGTTTTGCTTCCTTGAAAGAATATGGCATTCACAATTGGAAAACCTTAGCACCAGTTCTTCCGCTCTTTCTCCTAATCTTTTTGTTGTCCTTTCAATGGGGCTGACAACCCTTTGATCTACATATATTTAGATATATGTAAACCCTAATAAGGATAGAAGAGGGGACTGGCCTAAATAAAACAATTACTGGACCCTCCCATTAAGGAACCCAAATAACTTAAAACAGGCCTTACACATCCATATCACATATCCACATATAAAATAATATATACACCAAGATGACCATGGCCCAAACTTTATGGATCACAATAAAATTTTGGGCTCATACCAGTCAATCTATCTGAATCACGTTCAACCCGTTTTTCACAAACCAAACAAAATATAGTCAATGACAATCTAATTAAGAATAAATTCTTACATTCTCCCACTTAGGCACTTTAAGAAAATATTTTATATAAGAAAAAATGACTCTCAGGTTAAACAACTTTAGTGGCCACATAAACATGATTCAAAATAGAAACATCTCAGCACAGAATCTCGTTCAATGAGAAATATTAATATCGAACTGTAGCGGTAATTATGCTATTGAACAGCATAACACCTTCCACAATTACAAACACTAATATCTCACCAACATGGATTCCTATATGTGATAAAGTGTAGTGTGGAATTTCAGCATAATTGATCCAAAAATTATATAACATGCTAATTCCACATTTAGTCCTCTGTATGGTCTTGACAAGACCCTGCAAGGAATTTTATTCTATTTTACACTTCCAAAAGAAGCCTTTATTCCTCTAAACCGAGGTCTTTTTTGCTTTAAACCAAGCATCATACTTTATGGATCCATATACACTTCTAAACGAAAGTATTAATCTTTATATCTCAAAATTAAAATATAACTGTAAGAGCTCATATAAGAGGTATACATATATGAAAATTACCATTTATGTGTACACACACATAACTATAAACAAAATGTGAATAAACACATTAAACTTTATTAACTGAAATATACCATAGATAATATTCATGGGTAAAAAATTTCTTTAACTAAGCACATAAAAAACTGTAAAGTACTCATATGCTCAATATATTTAGCAAACTAAAATTTGGCCTAAGCCCTATATTTAGAAGATCAACTAGTATGTATTCTATAACATGTGCTCATAAAGAATATCATCTTTAACAATTCTCTAATTCTGAAGTGCTTTAAATTTATGTATTTAACACCATCAGAGTTTTTGTTATTCTTCATAGAGAAAATTAAAACCATATATCATAATACATCTTTATAGGTTTGGAGATGAAATTAACAATTCCAAGCTCTGAAATAAAATTCTTTAATTACATAACTCAAGTCGACCTCTAAAACATGTTTGCATAGTGAAAAATTATAAGAGATTTTATGAAACTCTTTCATGAAATAACACCTCATGCAAACATAAAAATGTAACTAGTAATAGACATTATATATCATCTGAACAACTTCCAAAGTCGACATTATACAACCAATAATATTAACATGATTAATTCTTCTATAGCCAATTGTATAATCTTTAATTCTCTATAAATATCATGACACTTTATGTCTTTCAACCCAATGGTCAAGGCTTAAATTAAAATAATAATTGTCTAACAAACTAATTGCATATGCACCAAGTTTAATTCAAACTTCATAATTCATTAAACTCTCACAACACTAGCATACAAGACATTCCTCATGAACTTTTTCTCAAAATCATTTTATGAATACTGAATGTTACTTAATTAATCTCGATCATTAAGAAGAGCAAAGTAAAACTTTCAATTCTGCATATTAAATTCAGTAAAAATGTGCTTTAGGTATGCTCTTTGAGATGAGACAAATAATCCTCTAAGTTATTTTTCAAGTATCTTAATGCCAAACACATAAAATACTTTATCAAGATATTTTATATAAAAAATTTATTAACAACAATATCTTCACATCAAGTATTAATTCAAAATTATTACTAGTAAGTAAAATTCCATTAGTATAAAGGATCAAGAAAAATAAATTACTCCCACTGACCTTGAGATATATGCATAAATTAATGGTATTATCCATAAAGCCAAGTAATAATATTTGGTGAACCTTTAAATATCATTACTCAGAAATTCATTTAAAACCATAGACAAATTTGTTTAACTTACAAATCAAATTTATTTTGTTTGGCGAAGCAATAGATAAAAATGTCACAATACCACTATAATCATTATAAACCCATATTTATGACATTGGTAAGAACAATATTCTTTTCAAATCACAACCTCTTACAATAGCATTGTATTTATTTATTTATCTTTAAAAAATACTCATTAGATTTCAAACTTTTAAAAAGGTATAACATGATCTCATATCTAATTAATAATTTGTACCAATTCATTTACCATATTACAAATCGCCAATATCTTCATCATACGTAACAATCATCTCTTCAATCTCTTGATATTGCTCATTTAGAAAAATAATATAATTGCAAGGATCTTTTAATTGTATGAGAATGTCTAGAAGGTTGCACGTGTTATACATGTTCAACTTTTATCAATAGACTAAATAGACACTTCAGATTCTACTTACACTCTCACTTTCTCTATGTGAGAATGAACGGACCAATTTATTATAATAGGCACAAGTATACAAGAAGATTTATATATTTAAACTGTTCACCAATCTAATAACTTCACATTTTAAAAGCTTAAAAGATTCTTATATCAAAACCAAGATAATAGAACCATTGACAACTTACAAAGTAACATCAAATAACTATAGGTCCCATTTTGATTTCAAAAATATATCATAAAATTTTTTACTTCTGTACAATCCCAAACTCAAAAGTTATTCTAAATTTTCTACTAGTTCACAATTCAAAAGTGTTCTTTTTTTTTTTTTCAAATATTTTTAACTTAGTATTATATGTAAAGTATACACAAGTATATATAGTAATTAAAAACATTCTATCACAAAAACACTCGTACAATTTAAACATGTTAACATACACATCATCATTTTATTAGAGTCCAATTACGATGCTCAAGTACTCAACTTTCTTTCGAAGTTACAACCATGATATATTTAAATTGATTCCACAATTTTGTAAAAATTAATAAGAGGTTACTACATTAACCAAAATTATCATGTTCACTATAATATCCATCTTCAATTAATAATTTTTAAATCTTCGCCAATACGTTTTCAACATAAATGAGATAGACAAATGCATAGCATCAATACTCATTTATAAAATTAATAGAATAATTTCTCCCACACACTTTATGATAATTATCATCCAAGTCAAAATAAAATCTATTTCAATTATTATTATTATTTTATTTATTACCAAAATTAAAAATAATAACAATGCTTATTTTGTTGACATTAAAATGGAATTTTATCTCATGGATGATATAAAAATAGCATTCTTTAAAATCAGATCACTACTAGACTCTAACTTAAATAACTTGACTAGAAAATAAAATTTTGATTAACACAAGCATTTTTTTAAGCAGTTTAAAAAACAAATAAGGAGATTCCGAAGGTGGGAAGAGCGTCATAGCTCACAAAAAATTCTAAAGAATTTTTCTTACTTGAGTTAATAATATATAAAGAGATTTGCGGAATATTCTGAAAAGGAAAACATAAAACACTGAAGAAAGATAACGATTTGTAAAAGTCGAAGATATTATATAGAGCATTGTAGAATATAATTTAGATTTTCTTATAAGAATCACCTAGTGAATATTTTAAAAACTCTACTTTCTTAAATAGTTAACATTGAATATAATTTCAATCTTTCACACTATATTGAGGTCTTAATATAAATGGTTAAGAAGACGCATTCTCGAGTATGTCAATATCTAAATCAGTTAGTCATAAAGCTAACTCAATATCTTTTAACCGATTCATAATCAAAACTTTAATGGAGCAAATTTGATTTTCATAAAAATATCTCCCTTCATTGCTTTCAATTCAATATAATATCATTTAATTATATATGGACAATAATAATATCATAATCACAATTAATATTTTCGAATATTTAAAATGTATCACTTTTAAACTGAATATATAGAAAGCATGTTCACAACTCCAACTTTCAATTATACATAGGCAATTAGTATAATCTCACAAGAATATGCTGCGAATAAACTTTAGCAATATTCTCAGATGTGCCAGAATGTATGATTAAGGCCGAAATGTACATCATTGAGGCCGTTAATTACAATCTCTTAACTTCACTTGTTGGTCAAACTGTATACTTTATGTGTGTTGAATGTCAATCAGATTGTACATTGTCGGAGCATAAAATGGGTAAAAAGACATAATTTGGACAGAGTTGACTTTCCCGCACGTGCGTTGACTTTTCCGCACGTGCGTTGACTTTTTTGGAAAAGTCAAACCGACGTTTTAAACCTGTTTGGACGTGAGTAGAAGGATAAAAAGGCTAGGAAAAGACTGAAAGAGGTTTCGGAAGTTGTTTTGACCTAAAGAGAGAAGTTAGGGTTTGGAAGGGAAGGGAAACTAAAAGCTTCAAGGATGTCTTCCATGGTGGTTTCTTCTCCACCTATCTCCTTCCACCCCTCCATGAGTGGCTAGTCTCCTTTTCTAGGGTTTTGATGAAACCCTAGCCATGTAATTATTTAGTTTTCTTTTTTATTTTTAATTATGTAAAGGTTTGAACATTTGTATGGTGATTTAGAAGTTTCTTATATATATTTTTCATTATCTCTTCAAATATTTGACTTTCTGTGATTGTTGAATGTTATCCATACATGAGTTTTCTATTCCTTCACATTCAAGGTATGAGACGAACCATGCTACGAGGAACGAGTCGTATCACTACCTTAGTTTAGAGTGAACGATTCGTATTACTTGAGATGGTTTGTGCTCGTACATTGAATGTGATGATCTTCTTGTTAAATGCTTTGAGCTTGTAGTTGCGAAGCATTAATCCGTTCAAATCATAGCATAATTGATTTCAATTGGAAACCCTAATTACGTGGCTAGTGGTGGACTCTTTGCCCTAGTTTTTCCCCAAATTCAGTAAACCCAATTTCATTTATTATTGATAATTTAATTCCTTAGTTTAATTTATTTGTTATTAATTTAGGTTATGAACAATCAATCTTTTTATCAAAATTAATTTAGGAATTTAACAATTAAATTAGTTTAATTTCACAATTGTCCCTGTGGATCAATACCTGAACTTGCCATTATTCTGAAAGAATTTGGTGTAGTTTAATATTTAATTTTGGTGTGTTCAACGACCCATCAATGTATCACTATATAAACACCATTGGGTTGAATATATAGAATACAATCAACATCTTTAAACTTCAATATAATCTTAATTAATTATACATGGGCAATAATTATAATCTCACAACAATGGGCTGCAAATAAACTTTAACAATATTGTCAGATGTTTCAGAATGTATCATCATATAAATACCTTTGGATTTCAGAATGTTGACTCCTAGTCCATGGGAAACAAATTTGAAATTAAGTTTTTCAAGGGATAAACCAGGTTATAACAAATCAATTCTCAAGCAAATAAAATTTTCTACCAAAAATTACACCACTCATAAAAGTTAGGGCAAATTACATATACCTCCCTTGAGGTTTGGCTAAATTACAGATACCCTCCTGAGGTTTCAAAAATTATATCTCGCCCCCTAAGGTTTGTATTTTCATAACAATTTGCCTCTTGAGGTTTAAATTTCATAACAAATTATCCCCTATGTTATGCAAATATAGCATTTAAGGGGGAATTTGTAATTTCTCAAACCTCAGGGGTATTTGTAATTTAGCCAAACCTCGAGGGGTATATGTAATTTGCCCTAAAAGTTAACCGGTACTCCCGGAACTCATTATTTCTGAATAAAATCAGGAATATTTTAGCTAATGCTAAAATTTGGTTTCTTTTTTCAAACCAAAACACTTTGAAAATAATCAGATTATAACCAAAGATTTTCTCCAAACTCAGTTTTTCAGCACTTTGGAAATAAAATGATTAAACCCAAAGACTTTCTCAAACCCCAAAGGTTTGAAACCAAATCCGTCTTAGTTGTTATTTCTAAACAAATAAGAACTACTCTTTAGCTAAGACTAAATACTTTGGTTTCTATTACAGAAAACCAAACCAAGTTCCAAACTTACAAGCAATTTAAAAAATTGCTAACCAAACTACAAGCAATGTAAAAAATTGCTATAACAAATTACATGCATATAAAATGCTTCCAACCTTACAAGCAAACAAACTTGCTTAAAACTTAGGTAATTAATCACTACTAAACAAAAGTAATAAATTGCTTTAATTAAAAAGAGAGTAACTAATCCATAAGGATTTTATATAGTCTAAAACCTTTTCCACGCTTAGAAATTCTTGTTCATCACAAAGGTTAGCCGTTCATACTTTTTGTTTTGACATCCCTAATACTATTAATTTGATTTGGTTTTGTTTTTTTTGTTTTTTGTTTTTTGTGTTTTTTTTTTTTTCAATCCCTTTTGCATAGGTATTCCTGTAAAGAAAATTAGTAGAGAACCACAAGAAAATGCAAACAAAATAACCTAAGGACAATAAATTATTTTTTAAATTACTAGCATAATTAACTAATGAATTAAAATGTTAAATGAGTTACAAACATAAAAGTTATAACTCCACAAATAAATTAAAACTTGAATAGGCAAAAGTTACAAATAAACCTTAAGAGTTACAAAATAAACCTATAACTCTAATAATTAAATTAAAAAAAATAGTCATGAGTTATGAATGAAATTAATTCACAGTAAATATTTAAACATATAACTCCAAATAAATAAATTTAATTCAAAATTTAATTCACCCAAATAAATTAAAAACCTAATAACTCTAAATATTAAATTAAAATTAATTTACAAGAGTTTTATGAAATTATGACACGATATTTATGTAAAATTTAAATCAGACACTTATAAGCATGCAAATAATTTTTTTTTTTTTAGAATTCTAGAAAAATAATTAGCATGCAACTTTAACCCAAAACCCCTAAGACACAATAACCATGGGAATTATATGAGTGTTTCTAGTAGTTAACATGTGAATAACTCATATAGATAATTCTAGACATAATAAGCATGTAACAAAACCAACCAATTAAAATCTAGACAATGTTGAACATGCAAATTGTATCATAAAATTAAAAATATGAGCATGTTTTTATACAAAGCTTCTATACTACATGTCATGCAAAGATTGATACCGATATAGTAAACTTATATTAGAACAAATTAATCTACTAGAAATCAAGTAATAATATCATTTTAAACTTTGCATCTAATAATCCTTTTTTCACGAAACAATGAATTAGAAAGCAGTAAATTAAAATCCCAAAGCATTATGTATATTAGATTACTTATAATCATGTATTATATAAAGGCAATGGATTATTACAGGCACCACTTTATGTGTATGAGGAAAACCAAATCAATCATGATAAGGACCATAAAACAGTAGCATGCACAGTAGAATCTAATTGTTACAAATTTCTTATGAATCTAGATATCTAATTTCAAGATAAACACATTAATCTATTTTAAGTTTGTTGCGAAATTGTGTACTTAAATCAAATAAATAGATTCATATTGAATAACCACTTTGAATTTCAGAATAAGAACATACTAAAATTTACAGAAATTCATAATAAAATAAAACTAGTAGTAAGAAGCAAATCGAAACCTGTGTGATACCACAGTATCCTTAAAACAGATTAGCCGCCTCACCATGGGTGATGAAGGTATGTCGACTTCTGTCTTCCAAGATACGACGGTCAAAACCAGCTAATGTAGAAGCATCTTCTGAATAGCTTCGGTGAACATGATAATGGTTGCACTCTCTCTAACAAGAACCAAAGAAGGGACTAGCAAAAGAAGATAAGAAATTTTTCTTTTGTGTAGAAACCATCTCCAACTTTTTTATCTCAAAACAGCATCTCCATTTTCCATCAAAAATCTCTCTTTTTTTCTCTTCTACTAAGTTGGAGGGGAAATGCCTGTATTTATACAAGTAGGGGAATCCCTAGCCATAAAGGCTATACATCAATAGGGTCATCAAATGCCATTAACCAAGGCCATCAATTCTAGCCATTAGGGCTAGAGTTACAAAGGTTGAAAACCTATGGCCACTAATGTGGTCATCAACTCCATCATTAAAAGATGAGAGTTTCAAAGGTTTAAACCTCCCATGTGCTTAATATATACAAATAAATATGTATATAATAATGTTGGAATAAACCAACTAGATGGGTCACACAATGGATACCAATGTTGGTTCACAACCCGATCCAAACCCAATTCTCAAACACATGCACAAACTAAGTCCAACACAACATAACTTAGCTCAAACTTAAGATTAAGTCCAAGACCAAACTCAACATATGCACAAGCATAAGTACAAGTCTAGGCCCAGTCTAAATTAAGACTAAAATCCAAATCTAAGCCCAACTGATGTCTACTTTATGAGACAATTCTCATTCACACCTCAATGGTTTCGGCCAATCATTTTTATATTGTAATATTCTCACTTGAGAGAATACAAAATCACTCAGACCCACCTCAACCGGCAGTTGTGTCCCACTTTAATTTTGAATTAAAATTGCCAAAAACCTATTATTTTCCAGCACTACATATTTGTAATAAGAAAATGAATGAGAATGCCGTATTATTTTTGCCTTTTATTTTTGGATGTTATTATTTAACTTGTAATGGGCCAGGGTTTGAATCTGACTTCTAAAAGCCAAACACAATAATATTTTTGGGATTTCGTTTCAAAAATTCTTATGAGAAGTTACATTTTGTTCTGAGGGCAATACAGATCTGGTCAAAAACGAGATAAATTGTTTTCATTTAAGAAGTTTGAACCGAGGGAGCACACGTCAGACTTTAGGCATCGACCACGGCCAACTCCTTTGGGTTTAGATGCCCATAACTTAAATGTAAAATTTTGCTCAAAAAGTTATTAAAAAAATTCAATAAGAATAAAAGAATTAAAAAATATATTAAATTTTTATTATTTTTTCTATTTTTTGTATTTAGTGATTTAAAAAAAAGGTGAAGTATTAATAAATCTCAAATAGTGATTTTATAAAATGTTTGGTCCTCCTTTTTTACTTATGGACCTAAAGGTTCCATTCTAACGTGAATTACATAAAGAGTTAAGCATAAATGTGTGTATTATGTATTGAACGACAAATGTGAGTTTTCTCATAGTGTTAAACGTAACATTTCAAAAAAATTCTTTAGTATACTTTTCTCAAAACGTAGCACTCCAATATAACATATTAAAAAACTTTTTAATATATTTTTTCCAAACATAACACTTCAATGTATGTAACACTAAAAAATTCTTTAGTGTACTTTTTTCCAAACGTAACACTTCAATATAATACACTAAAAAAAAATTTAGTGTATTTATTTCAAACATAACAACGTATATTCCAAAAAAACTATTTAGTGTATTTTTCTCAAACGTAGTAACGTATATTCCAAAAAAATTTCTTAGTGTATTTTTTCCAAATGTAACACTCCAATCAATGTAACACACAAAAACTCCTTAATATATTTTTTCCAAACACAACAACGTAACATTCCAAGAAAATTCCTTAACATATTTTTTTTCTAAATATAACACTCCAATCAATATAACACATAAAAATTTCTTAGTGTGCTTTTTTTTCAAACATTGCACTTTAATATAACATTCCAATGTAACACTAAAAAATTATACTAATAAAAATGTAAATTTTTATGCTCGAAAAGAATCTTCCATAACTTCACCTTTCCATTCTCATCCCAAAAATGAATCAAAAAATTGAAAAAATAAATCTCAAAAGAGCATTCACTTAAACTCAAATCATACCAAATCAAATAAATACAACTTTCCAAAACAAAAAGGACTAATTAATTCATAAGAAAACTCTTAAGAATAAATGGATCAATATTCCCCCAAATGAGATTTACGGATAAATTTTTCTTAAAAAAATTACAAATATTATACTTTTTAAGAAAGTCTAGATTAGTTACATCTCAAAAGTTTTAAAAATATTTAATATATTAAATAAAAATATTAAAAATTAAAAAATACAAAATACAAAAAACTCAATTTCAAAAAAATTACTCTAAACCAAACAAGGTGCTATTTTTTTTACACACTAATATGGGTGTGATGCTTACTATGTGGGTGTTTGGGAAATGAGTTTTTTTAATTGTAGGATATTATTGGAGGAAAAAATTTTTGTGTTTGGAAAGATAGTTAGGTTTTTTTCTAATGTGATATTTATGAGAGAAAAAGTGAAATGATTATGAGATTTGATATGATATTTTGTTTGGATTTATTTTTTTTAATTTTGTAACTAATTTGTTTGTTAGTGAAAAAAAAAATCAAAAAAAATTCTTCCCAGACAGTGCCTATATGTAATGCCCATATGACGTGGGTTGAAAAATGTGCAAGTACATTAATTGAGGCCTATTGAATGCAATAAAAAAAAAAAAAAAAAAAAATTACAAAATTGCTAACAACTCTACCAACTATTTACATGCGTGTGAAATCTAGCCTATATATTAAGTAAAAGAGATTTTTAACTCTCAAAGTTTGTGGAAGTTTTAATATGTCAGTTTTAATTTTTTAATTTTTTGTTTTTTAAAAAAAATTAACTTCAGTATTTATTAACTTCTCTCAATCCACAAGACTTTTTGACTTCTTTCATAATTACTGCAGTACCTTTTTTAAAACAAATAATTTGTATATGAAAAAAAAATTAAAACAAATATAAATATCTATATGTATATCTATCTATTTATTTATATCTAACTTTAACCCACAAGTTTTGTGGGAGTTCTAATATCTGAACCTTAATTTCTTAATTTTTTTGATTTTTTTTGAAAAAAAAAACTTAGCACTTATTAAATTCTTCCAAGCCTTTTTAACTTTTCCAGTACACACACTCTTTTTAACTTTTCACATACCTATTGCAAACAATGAGTCTCCTTTTTATTTTCTCCTTCTTGACTTCTCATTTCTACACTTTCAACTTCAGTGACCACGTATGCAACCAGTAAGTCTTCTTTTTATTTTCTCCTTCTTGACTTTTTCTTTTGTTTACTGTTTTAATATTGTAGTTAAATAGCGCATAAAAATATTTGTGATTTGTCTAGCGAATAAAAAATTATAATTTAATTTTTTAATATGATTGAAGTTAGATAAATATAAACTCTCACAAAGAGAAAAATGTGATTATAATTAGTTGAATGATTCTTTTTTTTTTTAATGTGATTGTAGTTAATTTAATAGTTCTTTTTTTTCATTTATTTATTTTATTATGAGAAAAATATGATGTGATTGTAATTTGTTCAATGGCTCTTTTTTTTAATATGATTGTTGTAGTTAGTTCAATGTTTTTTTTTTAATGTTATTTAATCTTTTTATTTACTATTTTAATTCTATTTTTAATATTATTGAAGTTAAATAAACATAAACACTCACAAAAAGAAAAATGTGATTGTAGTTTGTTCAATGGTTCCAAGTAATCTTTTTTATTTACTATTTTAATGATTTTTTCATTTTTTTTTATTATGAGAAAAATGTCATTGCAGTTAGATAGCATTAAAAAAATTGTGATTTGTATGATTGAAGTTTATCTCATTTTGTTTATAATTTGATTTTTTAATATGATTGAAGTTAACTCACAAAAAGAAAAATGTGATTATAGTTTGTTCAATGACTCTAAATAATCTCAATCTGAATTTTCTAAATTTTTTATTAAAAAAAAACTCAGCATTTATTGATTTGGTCAAAATCCCCTGATCAATATTTATAAACTTTTTTCAATCCATGTGTCTTTCCACATGCCTGCATTTATTGATTTGGTTAAAATTCCTTGATCAACATTTAAAATCTCCTCATAGAAATAATTATAGATACAATCTGTGTATAGTTACTGCAGTACCCTTTTCAACTTCTCTCATACACTATGATTAGTGATAAGATTGTTAAATTATTTTTATAAAAAATCTTAAAAAAACATAATTTATATCTTAAAAAAAAATTTAAAACAAATATAAATATTTATAATTATCTCGTGCATAGCACGGGTGATAGGTTAGTTCATATTATATAAATGGGGGAATTATATTAAAGGGCTTTACAGCTTGGAGTTTATATCATTCCAATTTTTAATTTTTTAATTGTGATATATTTGATCCTAAATTTTGAATATTATTTTAAATAAAGAGAATTGAATATATCATTGCTTAATCTCAATGGCAAATTCATCAATTTGATAAAAATAAATATCAAAAAAATATTTTTTAATTATTTCTACCCACCAAAAATAAAATTGTGTAAAATTGATAAATCTTTTGCATATTTATTTATTTCCAAATTAATTTTTATTATGTGTTTGGATGATGATCATGTAATAGGTGGTTGTTTTTATTTTTATTAAATTAGTTTCTATTTTTTCAAAAGTCAAATATGGTAACAACTTTGATATCATTATTAAACCAATCCACTAAATCAAAAAATCAAAAACTAAAAACACTTCATATATCGATTATACATTAAAAACTTAACAACTACCCATTACATGATCATCATCCAAACACATAACAAAAATTAATTTGGTAAAAAAATAAATAAATGTGTAAAAGATTTATCAATTTTACATAATTTTATCTTTGATGGGTAGAGATAATTTTTTTAAATTCAAAAAAAAAAAAATTGACATTTATTTTAATCAAATTAGTTTATATTTTATCAAATTAACGATTTTGCCCTTGAAATTGAGCAATGGTATCTTCAATTGTCCTTATTTGGAATAAGATTCAAAATTCATGATCAAATGTGTCATAATTGAAAATTTAATGACCAAAGTAACATAATTGTGACACGAGCCCCAAACTATAAAGACTGTTAGTATAATTTGCCCTATATAAATCCCGTATATATATATATATATATATATATATATATATATATACGGGGGAATAATAAAATAAAGTGTTATTATTAACATTCTATCAATTATTTTGGATCTTCACTTATAAATTGTAAACTCCTCAAAATTTCTTTTCTCCCTAAATAATATTAAAATTATCCTTATAAAAACATTATACCCATTTAAATGCATACCCCCACACTCCAAAAAACCTCTCTCTCAAAACCCTAACAAAACCCATGACGGTAGAACCTCCTAAAACTAGTGAAAGAAATTAGCACGGGATTAAATTTAAAAAAAAAAAACTATTTATATTATGTCAAACATATTTATAAATTGTTAGCATAAAATATATGTAATTTTAAAAGAAAATGTTGACATTGCATAATTAAAGTAATAAAAATAAGAATTTATTACACTTGTTCGAAATTCACTATATAAGTAAAACAAAAAAATAACTAAAATCTAAATTGTTGTGAGCATTCCATCAGCATCCCTACATTATCAACATGATAGTTAGGTGGTGTTTGGTTATCATATTTGGCTAAATAATCACAAAAGGACAAAAAAAAAAAATTCAAAAAATCACAAAAAGCCAAAAATCACAAAAAGACAAAAAAAAAATCCACTATTCCAAAGCTAAAAAGCCAAAAATCCAATCAAGAATACCAAACGAACAAAAAAATCTCAGACTAAAAAAGTAAAAAAGGCCAAAAAGTCAACTAAAAAAGTCATTGCCAAACAAAGGCTTAGTATTATAATTAATGAACAATATATATATTATGTATTTATAAAATGTTATAAAGTAAAAATGTTATACTTACATTTTTTTTTTAACCTTCTAAAATGTATAGGCATTCTTCTGACCAATTTACATTTAAAAAAAAATAACTGTTGAACTAATTACAATCACATTTTTCTCTTTGTGAGTGTTTATATTTATCTAACTTCAATCATATTAAAAAATCAAATTATAATTTTTTTTCGGCTAGACCAAATGCAAATAAAAAAAATGAGATAACTTCAATCATACTAATCACAAATATTTTTATGCTATCTAACTACAATCATATTTTTTTCATAATAAAAAAATAATTATAAAGAAGAACCATTAAAACAGTAAATAAAACGACTAAATCATGTTAAAAAAAATCATTGAACAAACTACAATCACATCACATTTTTTTCATAATAAAAAAAATAAATAAAAAAAAAGAACCATTAAACTAACTACAATTAGGGGTGTACACGGTCCGGATTGGTTCGGTTCTGAGAAAATCCAAGAACCGAACCGATCCTAACGGTTCTGTGATTTTGAGAACCAGACCAGACCGTTACACTTGTAAAACCGGACCAAAACCAAACCGAAAAAATGGTTCGGTTTCGGTTTGGTTTACGGTTCCAAAAATTTCTATTTACAAGAATAAATTGTTAATATTAGCAAAATAATTACTCAAACTAATTACATTTAACTCATGATAAAAACTAATAATATTAAGGCATTACTTAATACTACATATCTATACTATCATAATATCATTAAAATTATAAAAAACTAATTAATAAAAATAAAACTTGATATATATTATATATATATATATCTTTTAAAATTCGATTCGGTTCGGTTCGAACCACGGTTTTTTCATAAAATCCATTAACCGAACCGTTTTTACGGTTCTCATATTTCTTTATCCGAAACCGAACCAATTCTTAATAGAACCGAACCAAACCGTATGATTCGGTCTGGTTCGGTCCGGATTACCGGTTTGAACGGATTTTTGAACAGCCCTAACTACAATACATCACATTAAAAAAAATAACCATTGAGCAAACTACAATCATATCACATTTTTCTCATAATAAAAAAAAAACCATTAAACTAATTACAATACAATCACATTAAAAAAAAAGAACCATTGAACTAACTATAATCACATTAAAAAAAAGAACCGTTGAACTAATTACAATCACATTTTTCTCTTTGTAAGTGTTTATATTTATCTAATTTCAATCATATTAAAAAATCAAATTATAATTTTTTTTTAGCTAGACCAAATACAAATAAAAAAATGAGATAACTTCAGTCATACAAATCACAAATATTTTTATGCTATCTAACTACAATCATATTTTTTTCATAATAAAAAAAAATAATTGTAAAGAAGAATCATTAAAATAGTAAATAAAACTATTAAATCACATTAAAAAAAAACTATTGAACAAATTACAATCACATTACATTTTTCTTATAATAAAAAAAAGTAAATGAAAGAAAAGAACCATTGAACTAACTATAATACAATCACATTAAAAAATAAAACCATTAACAAACTTCAATCACATCACATTTTTCTCATAATAAAAAAAAAAGAAAAAAAAAGAACCATTAAACTAATTACAATACAATCTTATTAAAAAAAAGAATCATTAAACTAACTACAATCGTATTATAAAAAAAAAAAAAAAAAACTGTTGAACTAATTACAATCACATTTTTCTCTTTGTGAGTATTTATATTTATCTAGCTTCAATCATATTAAAAAATCAAATTATAATTTTTTTTTTTTACAAATCACAAAAGGAGATAACTTCAATCAAAAAGAACCATTAAAAGAACTATTAAAATAGTACACAAAAGAAGAAATTACTATGGTTAGTGATAAGATTGTTAAATTATTTTTAACTAGACCAAATATACACTATGATTAGTGATAAGATTGTTAAATTATTTTTATAAAAAAAATTTAGTTTGTTCAATACACTATTGTTAAATTTTTTTCTCATATACACTATGATTAGTGATAAGATTGTTAAATTATTTTTATAAAAAAATTTTAAAAACATAATTTATATATTAAAAAAATTATAAATATATTAATTATCCCGTGCGTAGCACGGTAGAATCCTAAATTATAATTTGATTTTTTAATATGATTGAAGTTAGATAACATAAAAATATTTGTGATTTGTATGATTGAAGTTATCTCCTTTTTTGATTTGTATTTGGTCTAGCTAAAAAAAAAAATTATAATTTGATTTTTTAATATGATTGAAGTTAGATAAATATAAACACTTACAAAGAGAAAAATGTGATTGTAATTAGTTCAACAGTTTTTTTTTAATATGATTGTAGTTAGTTCAATGATTCTTTTTTTTAATAAGATTGTATTGTAATTAGTTTAATGGTTCTTTTTTTTTTCTTTTTTTTTTATTATGAGAAAAATGTGATGTGATTGTAATTTGTTCAATGGTTCTATTTTTTAATGTGATTGTATTATATATAATTTGTATTTGGTTTAGCAATTTCTTCTTTTGTGTACTATTTTAATAGTTCTTTTAATAGTTCTTTTGATTGAAATTATCTCCTTTTGTGATTTGTAAAAAAAAAAAATTATAATTTGATTTTTTAATATGATTGAAGTTAGATAAATATAAATACTCATAAAGAGAAAAATGTGATTGTAATTAGTTCAACAGTTTTTTTTTTTTTTTAATATGATTGTAGTTAGTTCAATGATTCTTTTTTTTTAATGAGATTGTATTGTAATTAGTTTAATGGTTCTTTTTTTTTTCTTTTTTTTTATTATGAGAAAAATGTGATGTGATTGTAGTTTGTTCAATGGTTTTATTTTTTAATGTGATTGTATTATAGTTAGTTTAATGGTTCTTTTTTTTCATTTACTTTTTTTTATTATGAGAAAAATGTAATGTGATTGTAATTTGTTCAATAGTTTTTTTTTAATGTGATTTAATTGTTTTATTTACTATTTTAATGGTTCTTCTTTACAATTATTTTTTTTTATTATGAAAAAAATATAATTGTAGTTAGATAGCATAAAAATATTTGTGATTTGTATGATTGAAGTTATCTCCTTTTTTGATTTGTATTTGGTCTAGCTAAAAAAAAAAATTATAATTTGATTTTTTAATATGAGTGAAGTTAGATAAATATAAACACTCACAAAGAGAAAAATGTGATTGTAATTAGTTCAACGGTTCTTTTTTTTAATGTGATTATAGTTAGTTCAATGGTTCTTTTTTTTTTTTTTAATGTGATTGTATTGTAATTAGTTTAATGGTTTTTTTTTTTATTATGAGAAAAATGTGATATGATTGTAGTTTGTTCAATGGTTCTTTTTTTTAATGTGATGTATTGTAGTTAGTTCAATGGTTCTTTTTTTTTATTTATTTTTTTTATTATGAAAAAAATGTGATGTGATTGTAGTTTGTTCAATGATTTTTTTTAACATGATTTAATCGTTTTATTTACTGCTTTAATGGTTCTTCTTTATAATTATTTTTTTATTATGAAAAAAATATGATTGTAGTTAGATAGCATAAAAATATTTGTGATTAGTATGATTGAAGTTATCTCATTTTTTTTATTTGTATTTGGTCTAGCCAAAAAAAAATTATAATTTGATTTTTTAATATGATTGAAGTTAGATAAATATAAACACTCACAAAGAGAAAAATGTGATTATAGTTAGTTCAACGGCTATTTTTTTTTAAATGTAAATTGGTCAGAAGAATGTCTATACATTTCAGAAGGTTAAAAAAAAAATATAAGTATAACATTTTTACTTTATAACATTTTATAAATACATAATATATGTATTGTTCATTAATTATAATACTAAGCCTTTGTTTGGCAATGACTTTTTTAGTTAGCTTTTTGGCCTTTTTGACTTTTTTAGTTTGAGATTTTTTTGTTCGTTTGGTATTCTTGATTGAATTTTTGGCTTTTTAGCTTTGGAATAGTGATTTTTTTTTTGTCTTTTTGTGATTTTTGGCTTTATGTGATTTTTTAATTTTTTTTGTCTTTTTTGTGATTATTTAGCCAAATATGATAACTGAGAGGGTAATTTATGATCTGGGGTTGGGCCGAGATATTGACCGATCAGGTTGAGAGCCCAGCAGCGCATTGGGCCGAGATGATCCACTGTTCGCCCAGAGAAGGGGAGCCAAAACTTGGGCCGGGCAGAGTTTGGACCGAGTGTGTGCCACCCCGGACCGTACAGAAATTGCTCGGCCGGGAAGCGACCGGTCAGACCGAGATGTTCGGTCCGAGGATGGTCGAAGCCAGGCATGCTGAGAGACCGGCGCCCGGAAAGGCGCGGTCAGCCGAGGTAGTTGATTGACCGGCAGGAAGGCCAACCGAAGGAGGTGTCCGGGCTAGGCTTTGCCGAGACGCCGCCTAGCCCGGTCATCCACGTGTTTGTCCGGCTGGGCGCATGAGCATGAAGCATGACATGGCCGAGGAAGAGCAGCTCGGCTGCCGAGCTCCAGCTGCGAAGTCAGGCAGTTGAGGTTAGGTGGTGAATGGCATGGTTTATGCTGACAGATGGGATAGTAGAGCCACGTGTCAGGAGATGACTAGGAGTGGATATGGGGCTCAGAAGGTATATAAGCATGTCTGCGCCCCCCATATGCAACACACGAACACATCTGTAAGGATTTCTTACACTCAAACACTCTCTCCCTTCTCTCTATTCCCTCTAAGGTGTGTGCTAACTTGACCGTCGGAGGGTTTTTCCGGCCACACACCGCCGGGTAGCTCACCGTTATTTGCTCACAGGTGATCGGATATCGACGGAGCTTGGAAGAAAGGAATACGGGCACGCCGAAATATTTGCTCCCCGTACAATTGGCGCCGTCTGTGGGAAAGTTGACAGACAAAACCTTGTCTTCCAGGTTCATCTGATCGCCGTCCATGGCGAACAACGACGAGTTCCCGTTGTCCGCCATCGACGGAGCCACCCCGGAGTATACCCGAAGGAGAGAGGGACCACCTGCCGTCCATCCAATGGCTGACTTGGGGACGCCCACTGGAGGACAGTCAGGAGACGCGCGGGATAAGCGCGGAAGGAGTCATGGGCATTCACGGAGCCCAGACGGTCACCGGCGGAGAGACTCACACGCCAGGCGACTGGAAAGCAAGTTAAGGGACCAAGACGCTGTCATCAGGCGGATGGCGGCGGAGATGGAGGATCTTAAGCGGCATGTCAAAGGGAAAGGTGTAGCTGGAGTGGGAGACCACAGTGAGCGCACCCCATCCCGCCGGTCAGGCGATCAGAGTCAGCGACGTACTCAGTCCATTTCCATCACCAGGAGTTACCAGGTTGGTGATTCCGACATGCGTGCAGAAAAGTCTAGCGCGCAAGACAGCACTTACAAACCCTCACGTCCGGCGACGACGTCGAGGTACTCTTATTCTGCTCAGTCAGAGGACCTACGGGCAGTGTTAAGGGAGCGGGCTCGCCGGCGCGAAGCTCAGAGAATACCTGCTTTCCAGCGGCTCTCCTACGGGGTTCACGGCAGCGAGGAGGTCGGAATGCCTCCACCCCGCCAGGCAATGCCAATATTCGAAGATACAGACTTGGCAAGGTTGAGTGCCACTCCTTTTTCCCTGGAAATAGAAACAACGCCGCTTCCGGCAGGCTTCCATCAGCCTAAGTTCACACTTTACGACGGAAAAACCGATCCGTACATGCATGTGAGCCACTTCCGACAGGTTATGGCCGGACATCGGCAAAATGACGGACTTATGTGCCTAATCTTCCCGTCAAGTTTAGGCGAGCTGGGCCTAAAGTGGTTCGAGAGGTTGCCGGAAGGGAGCATACAAAGGTGGCATCAGTTGGCCGAGGCGTTTGTTACGCGCTTCAAAACCAACACAAAAACACCAAAGGAAGTCGATCACTTGCTAAGTGTCAAGATGGAACCGTGCGACACACTGAAGGCGTACAATTCAAGGTATTGGGAAACCTTCAACGAGATCTTAGACTGCCCGGTCAACCTTGCTATCACGCAATATAAGCGCGGTCTCCCGGTCGGACATAGACTGCGGGACTCGCTTACCATGCACCAACCGACCTCCATGGGCCAGCTCATGCAGCACATCAATGAGCACATCCGAGTAGAGGATGATGCGTCGGCTTCCACCGTGAAGGCCACTCCGGTCGGAACAGACAAGAAGACAGCAGGCAAGGTGCACGCAGTTGGGCAAGAGTCCAACCGCTCAAATGACCGAGCAGAGGAATCAGACCGAGGTTCAAATCGTAAAAACCGGGGTAGAGGACGTCGGAATGACCGGGATGACTACCCCCGAGATGACATTGAGGACGCAAACAGAAGAATGAAGGCAAGGATTGGAATAACCACGGTTTTCAAGATTCCAATCTATCGCATACTTAGTGAAATCCGAGACGAGGAGTATGTCCGGTTTCCTGCTAAGTTGGGCGATGGACAAAAGGGGTACAATCCGCGGTATCGTTGTACGTTTCACCGAGAGAGGGGCCACCGGACAGAGGATTGTTTGCCTTTGCGACAACATTTGGAAGAATTGGTCGCGGCCGAGCATCTGGACCTTTACATTGATGGCGGCGTGAAACCAAATCAGGCTCCGGTCGATCCCAGGGGACAGGATGACCGAGATGCACCACCACAAGGAGTTATTAATGTCATCCACGGCATCGTGGAACCGGAGCGCGTTTGCGAACTCCGGGGCATGACCAAGAAGGCAGAGCATATGAGGGAAGTTATGTCAGTACAGCCTGCCATCAAAAGGGGGAAGACAGAGGAGAAAGATGTGATTAGTTTCACCTCAAGGGATTTAGAGCGCATCTAGACGCCGCACAACGATGCTCTTGTAGTAACACTACGCGTCAAAGAATTTGATGTTAAACGGATCTTGATCGATCAGGGAAGCTCGGTCGAGATCATGTATTATGATGCGTTCAAACAGCTCAAACTCCGTGAGACAGACTTGGCTCCGGCCACTTCGCCACTGGTTGGATTTAACTCGCAGCCGGAGTGGCCATTGGGAAAGATTATCCTGCCGGTCAAAGCGGGATCCGTGGTCAAGCAAGTGGAGTTTTGGGTGCTACAAGTGCCTTCAACGTACAACCTTATCCTTGGAAGAGGATGGCTTCACGCCATGCAAGCCGTAGCATCGACCTACCACCCGGTGATGAGATTCCCCTCGGCTATGGGGGCAATCGAGGAGATTTGGGGTGATCAGGTCATGTCCAAGCAGTGCTTCGTGGCGGTCAACGGGAGCCGGGCTGCAAAAGGATTCGTTCAAATGATCGAGGGACCGGAGGACCGGAGTGTCTTGGATGATGTTGGCACCAAAGCAGAAGACAAGGCTGTTGAAGAATTAGTTGAGGTGCGGATTGATGCCGAGCAGCCGGACAGATTCTTCTTGCTCGGTTCAAGTCTCTCGGCCATGGAGAGAACCGAGATGATTGAGTTTTTGATGGCGAACATCGAAGTCTTTGCATGGTCGCCCTACGACATGCCTGGTCTTGACCCAAGCTTTATCTGCCATCACCTCAATGTCTTCCCTGGAGCAAAGCCAGTCATCCAGCGAACAAGGAGATCGGCGCTGCATCACGCCGAGGTAGTAGCAGAGGAGGTAAAGAACTTGCTTGAGGCACGAGCAATACAGGAAGTGCACTACCCTCGGTGGATTTCCAACACGGTAGTGGTGCCCAAGAAAAATGGAAAGTGGCGAGTTTGTGTCGACTACAAGACAGTCAACCGAGCTTGTCCAAAAGACAGCTTCCCTTTGCCGCGCATAGACCAGCTAGTGGATTTGACGGCTGGACACAATCGGCTCAGTTTCTTGGATGCGTACCGCGGCTATCACCAGATTGCCATGCATGGGCTTGACCAAGAGATCACCTCTTTCACGACTCCAAGGGGACTCTTCTGCTATCGAGTTATGCCCTTTGGTTTGAAAAACGCCGGGGCAACCTTTCAGAGGATGGTGACCAAAATGTTCGCTCCTTTGCTCGGCGGAACAATGGAGGCTTACATCGATGATATGGTGGTAAAGAGCCGACATGAGGCACACCATTTGTCCGACTTAGCCGAGATGTTCGCCATTCTGAAGAAGCACAAGCTGCGCTTGAACGCCTCGAAGTGTGCCTTTGGCGTGGGATCCGGGAAATTTTTGGGATTCTTAGTCACGAACCGAGGCATCGAAGCAGACCCTACTCAGATCAGAGCCGCGCAAGAATTGAAACAACCCAGCTCGGCTAAGGACGTGCAGCATCTGGCCGGGATGGCCGCCGCGCTTAATCGATTTATAAGCCGGTCATCAGATCGCTGCCGCCCTTTCTTTCAAGCATTGAAGTCAAAGTTCTCATGGGATGACGAGTGTGACCGAGCTTTGGCCGAGCTCAAAGATTATTTGTCTTCTCCGCCGCTGTTGGTTACACCAGAGCCCGGTGAGGAACTCTACCTTTACCTTGCCGTCTCCCAGCACGCAGTAAGTGCGGTGTTAGTCCGGGCTGAAGGAATTAAGCACCTCCCAATTTTTTACGTAAGTAAGACCTTGCTGCCGGCTGAGACGAGGTACTTGCCGCTGGAAAAGCTTGCGTTGGCACTGATGATGGCTTCGAGGAAATTGGCACATTATTTTCACGCCCATACCATCGTCGTACTGACCGAGTTCCCCCTCAAGGCCTTGTTTGAGCGCGCAGACTTTTCAAGCCGAATATTAAAATGGGCGGTTGAGTTGGGACAGTTCGATGTGAAGTTCCAGCCGCGCACCGCAATCAAAGCGCAAACCTTGGCCGATTTTGTTGCCGAGTTCTCACCTGGCACTCATCCGGTATGCCCGGTTGATATTGCCGAGGCAGATGATGAGACGCCCACAATGCCAACCGAGGAACTACCAGCGGCAGAAGGTCGCGCCGCGGAGTTAGCGCGCACCATCGAAATTCCCTCAGTTTGCACGATAATACCTCTCGGTGCTGCGATGACAGAGTTGTGTATCACCAACCCATCCACTCTGTTCGGTACCGCATCACCAAGGAGGGAAGGAATGGTTCCACACAACTCAGAACTTGATGATTCGCCTACGGACTTGGGCATTCTGAACCAACTTGCTGAGTCCGGTGCCGAATCCTCAAGGGGAGGAGTAATGGTTCCAGGCAGCTCAGACCTTGCGGCCGGCTTTACACCGCAACCTGGTGATTCGCCTACGGGCTTGGGCATTACGGACCAACTTGCTGAGTCCGGTGTCGAATCACCAAGGGGCACTGAATTTGAACTGGTCAACACCAAACTTGACACCGCACAGCCGAGCAGTTGTGATCCCATTGCCCTTCGCAACTCTCAGGACCCATCGGATTGCTGGAAGCTTTTTGTGGGGGACATGTGGAAGCTTTTTGTTGATGGAGCGTCCAACCGTCATGGTGCCGGCCTAGGTATCGTTCTTATATCCCCGGACGGCCTAACCATTGAGCATTCTATCACACTCGGCTTCCCGGCGTCTAACAACGAGGCTGAGTACGAGGCGCTTCTTGCTGGGCTCAAGAGCGCAATTCAAATGAAGGCTGCCGAGCTTCTGGTATATAGTGATTCCCAGCTTGTGGTTAACCAAGTTTCAGGGATTTATGAAGCGAAGGACGACAGGATGGCGAAGTACCAAGCTCTGGTCAGAGACCATATCAAGCAGTTTGAGGCAATCAGAGTCCAACGGATTGGCTGAGAAGAAAACAGCCGGGCTGATGAACTCGCCGGCCTCGCTTCCATGGTCAATAGTACGTCTCCAAACCCCCTGTTGATTGACTTTCTTCCGCGGCCGAGCATTGAAAACGCCGGGCAGACGGATGTACTCTGCGCCGAGCTAGGTCCTTCATGGATGGACCCCTTGATCTTGTTCCTCAGAGACCGGACTCTTCCAACGGACAAGAAAGAAGCACACAAAATCCGGGTGAAGTCCGAGCGATTTTGGCTCTCTCCATTAGGCGCGTTGTATAAGAAGTCCTTCACCGGTCCTTATCTCAAGTGCGTGCACCCGAACAGTGTGGAGGCCTTCTTGTTTGAAATTCATGAAGGCATTTGTGGCAGCCACATCGGGGGCAGGTCCTTGGCCTACCGAGCTATTTCGCAGGGATACTGGTGGCCGTGCATGCAGGCCGACGCGCAAAAATATGTCCGCAAGTGCGAGAAATGCCAGAAATTCGCCCATCAGATCCACCAGCCTGCCAGGGAACTTCTTCCCCTCACCAGTCCTTGGCCTTTCGCCATGTGGGGGCTAGATATAGTGGGACCATTGCCAACAGCACCGGGCAACCAGAAATTCTTCATCGCGGCCACAGATTACTTCACAAAGTGGGTTGAAGCTGAGCCCTTGGCAACCATCAAAGAGAAAGACGTGAAGCGATTTGTCTGGCAGAACGTTGTCACGCGGTTTGGCGTCCCCAAGATTTTGATCTCTGACAACGGCACCCAATTTGACGGTCGCCTATTCAGAGGATTTTGTGAAGATCTGAAGATAGAATTCTACAACTCCACCCCGGCCTACCCGTAGTCCAATGGTCAAGCCGAAGCGTCGAACAAGACTATCCTGGATAGGTTGAAGAAACGGCTGGAAAAGGCCAAGGGAAAGTGGGCTGAGGAATTGCCCAGTGTACTTTGGGCATACCGAACAACCCCGCGACGTTCAACCGGGGAAACTCCATTTGCTTTGGCTTACGGCATGGAGGCGGTCATACCCTTGGAAGTTGAAATACCTACCCTCAG
Organism: Camellia sinensis; assembly: GCF_055761805.1. NCBI lineage: Eukaryota > Viridiplantae > Streptophyta > Magnoliopsida > Ericales > Theaceae > Camellia > Camellia sinensis. The sequence continues at coordinate 42,387,206 of NC_138973.1, forward strand.
AACCGAGAGTTTTGAGCCCGAGCTAAATGCCGAGGCTATTGCCTTGGAGCTGGACCTAGCGGAAGAGCGCCAGGAGAAAGCCCTCATCCATGTGGCCGCCTACCAACAAGAGCTCTCCAAGAAGTATAACAAGACAGTGCACCCCAGACCGTTCAAAGTTGGGGATTGGGTTTTGAGGAAGATTATGGGCAACACCCTGGTGCCAGGAGAAGGCAAACTAGGGGCAAATTGGGAAGGACCCTACAAGATCACTGGTCTGGCTGGCAAGGGGGCTTACCACTTGGAGGATCTAGAGGGAAGAGCCATACCCCGGCCATGGAATGCGGCCAACTTGAAATTGTATTATTTTTAAGCTTTTTACTTTCCTCTTTTTGTAAAGCAATTTTTTGGCTTGCAAAGCAGAATGTAATTCTTTTTGTCAAATTATAGAAGTCATTTTGCATTAGCACTTGGATTATTATTTTTATGTTACGGACCGAGATGATGTACTCCGGTTGGAAGAGTTGGTGTCTTGCCCAACTTTGGATTCCCAACCGAGATGATGTACTCCGGTTGGAAGAGTTGGTGTCTTGCCCAACTTTGGATTCCCAACCGAGATGATGTACTCCGGTTGGAAGAGTTGGTGTCTTGCCCAACTTTGGATTCCCAACCGAGATGATGTACTCCGGTTGGAAGAGTTGGTGTCTTGCCCAACTTTGGATTCCCAACCGAGATGATGTACTCCGGGTGGAAGAGTTGGTGTTTTGCCCAACTTTGGATTCCCAACCGAGATGATGTACTCCGGTTGGAAGAGTTGGTGTCTTGTCCAACTTTGGATTCCCAACCGAGATGGTGTATTCCGGTTGGAAGTGTTGATTTGTTCAACTTTGTTACAGCCGAGATGGCTATTTCGGTTCATGAATTGGTCTTGTTCTGCTGAAGTACTTAGACCATGTTATGTATTCCGGTTCGATGAGTTATACCGAGATGTTTTGCTGAAGACAGAACTGATTACTACCGTGCATACACTTGCAAAAATTTGAATTTTCATTGATAAGAAATTCATTACAAAAAGTGGGGACCAAGCCCGGTTACATCAGCAGTGTTGAAAGCAAAAATACAAAAGAGAAGAAAATTAAACTAGAGGGGATATATGAGTGAATTCGTCCTCGCCGGCTTCAAGGTCAACGGTTGGACCGGTATCTTGTTCACCGGGCTCCTCATTGCCGGGCTGCTCTTGCACTTCGGCCTCTTCTTCCTCAGAATCTGTCTCCCCGTCCCCATCTTCAAGTCCCTCCTCGGCCTCAGTCTGTAAAGCGCTGAAAACATCGTTGGCATATGGCACGAGATAGACCGGTAGTGAAGCTTTGGGAGGATTGGCAAAAACGTCGGTGTCAGAGCCCTGGCCGAGCTGTTCGCAAGCGGATTTCCAGCCAGCCTTGAAGTATATGTCTTGTGTTGCAAAGACTTGCTTCTGGTAATTCTTCTCGGCCTCGTTGAAACCCGCGTTGTTGGCAGCCCGGCAAGCCTTCCTCTTCTCCTTCTTCAGAGTGTCAACCTCGGCCTGGAGCTCGCTCTGTTTTTTCTCGGCTGCATTCAGTTGACCGAGCAGCCTGTTATTATCATTGTTGGCCATCTCGAGAGAAGCTTTAGCCCGGCCGAGCTCGGCTTGAAGGCTCTCTACCTGGCTGGCTGTATCGTTCGCCTTTTGCCTAAGCCGGTGGATGCGCTCCAAGACAAGATGTTGTTTTTGAATGGCCTGCACAAAAGCGAAGTAGGTTAGAAAGGAGACCGAGAAGAAAAATTACCGGGCAAACACTTTGTGAAATTTTCAAAAGAACGCCGACTTACCCTGGCCATGGACTTTACTGATGACTTGACTAACCGAGTGTCAGGGACGTGGTCGCTGCCAACCACGTCGCTCGGTAGTAGGAATGCTTTGGACAGATCAAAGGCGAGCAGATGCTCTTTGTCAGCCTTGATCGAAGCCGTTGCCGGGATGTCCTGACCCCGGTGCTTCAGATGTGGGCGCCAGGCTGGCACTGGGGCGGGGGCGTCCGTGGGGTGCTCGGTGGCGAGCTCGGTGACTAGCTCGGCGGACGGATCTGCCCAAGCTCTTTTCCCGGCCCGCCGCGCAGAAAGTTCTCGGCTGGATTGCCCGGCGGATTGAGTGGCCAGGGCGACCACGGCGCCACTGGATTGACCGGCGGTTGGCGACCGGGTTACCACGCTCGGCACCTCGGCAGATGTGGCGGTGAGCAGGTTCTTGATTCGACTTCTCTTGGCCATTTCTTGCTCGTCTGTTAACCGGATTAACGGGACGTCGGGAAGGGTTGGATCTGGCGGTGGCGAAGGAGCTCTGAGGAAGTCGGTTACTTTACTCCGGCGGGGAGCGGAATATCTATATGTAGGACTGTAGCCGAGTAGTTGGTTACAGTCACGTTCCCGGTAGCGAAGTGCGGTCCTGATCGCCTCTACGTTGGGGAAATTGTAGTTGGCTTGCAAGGCTTGGATGACTGCAAAAGAAACAAGAGAATGATTAAACTGCGGAAAACATAAGTGTGTAAACCGAGATTATTTGCGCAGCTTACATGTGCTCCCAAAATTTTTGCTAATCATCCAGCCCGGTGTCTCGGCTGTTTCATAGTTACCAGACACCCAGAAGAAATCGTCGTCATGAAGATCCTTGTCTGGTGTGCCGGTTACGATTTTCTCTCGGCCCGGTCGAATCTTCAGGTAATAGGCGAGACCGTCGCCGGTGTGACCAAGTGTGTATTGGCGTAGGATCTCGGCTAAACCTAGGCTTATGCCTAACCGGTTATTTAGCTCATGCACGCCATTTATTATCCTGTACGTGTTGGTGGACACTTGGGTTGGCGCTAGCCCGGTTCGGCGTAAGAACTCGGTAATCAGCGGGTTAAGAGGGAAACGAAGGCCCCCTTCGACAATGGACAGCACGGTGAAGGGGCATTCCTCCCTACCCCAAGGCGTGGTTTCTTCTTTGGCCAGCTCGAGATGGACGTCGGCCGGAACGCCGTACTCCTCTCTGAAAGCGGCTAGCGCGGCCGGAGTGTCCACTAGGAAGCGGAATTTCCCCATTTGTGGCCGACTTACTATAGCCCGGTTGATGGGTTGGGCACGATGGTAATTGGCTGCAGCTCGGTCCTGAGAGGTTCAGGAATGGCAGTGGTCCCCTTGGACTCTGCAGGAAAAGGATGGCAAGTGTAAGTGAGCGCGGTTTCGCATTAGGAGCTAGACTTCAGCTCGGTCGGTAAGGGTGCCAAACCACCTCGGTTGACTAATTAAGGACCTCGGTCGCCCAAGCAGACCTGATTTTAGCCCGGTTAAGCGATCAAGTAATTGGGTTATCTCGGTTTGTGCCGTGGTTATTACAAACATGTTGTTTGCCCGGTTTGGTCGGTTTTTTGGATCAAAAGAAGGCCCAGAGCCCGGTTCACCCCAGTTCTTCAGCGTTCTTCAGGAAGACGAAGAACGCCAAGAACAGTGGGAGGTTTGTGACGTTTTCAATGGTCAATGCCCTAAAAGCTACGTTTTTGTGCCCTAATGTGTGTAAAATAAAAGAAAATAGCAACATAAGAGGGATTGAGTATCTTACCTGTGAAGGGCTGAAGGTGTTCTTCCTAAACACGAAGAATGGCAGAATGGCAGTCGAGCTTGAGCTTCAGAATCGTCAGAGATGGAGGCAGCAGTAGGAAAAAATGGAACGATGGGGGGGGAGTTTGTATAGGCGAAAGAGACCGCCCAAATTCAAAATCTGACAAGAACGGCGGGTTGGCTTCTCGATGACCAATGGGAGCACGCCACGTGTCCCCATTTATGGCTACGTCAGGATTGAAGCGACGGGATGAAGAGACGAAGAGCCAGCCGAGCTACTTTCGACGAAAAGGCTGTAAGCCGAGGAACATGACCGGGGAAGGATAGTAGATTAGCTCGGTGAAGGCTTGGCGTCTTGACGACCGGAGAGATGTTATCTCGGTCGAAGTGAATAATCCCAGTCACGCTTCCGCGGACGGAATTAAGGGGCAATTGAGAGGGTAATTTATGATCTGGGGTTGGGCCGAGATATTGACCGATCAGGTTGAGAGCCCAGCAGCGCATTGGGCCGATATGATCCACCGTTCGCCCAGAGAAGGGGAGCCAAAACTTGGGCCAGGCAGAGTTTGGACCGAGTGTGTGCCACCCCGGACCGTACAGAAATTGCTCGGCCGGGAAGCGACCGGTTAGACCGGGATGTTCGGTCCGAGGATGGTCGAAGCCAGGCATGCTGAGAGACCGGCGCCCGGAAAGGCGCGGTCAGCCGAGGTAGTTGATTGACCGGCAGGAAGGCCAACCGAAGGAGGTGCCTGGGCTAGGCTTTGCCGAGACGCCGCCTAGCCCGGTCATCCACGTGTTTGTCCGGCTGGGCGCATGAGCATGAAGCATGACATGGCCGAGGAAGAGCAGCTCGGCTGCCGAGCTCCAGCTGCGAAGTCAGGCAGTTGAGGTTAGGTGGTGAATGGCATGGTTTATGCTGACAGATGGGATAGTAGAGCCACGTGTCAGGAGATGACTGGGAGTGGACATGGGGCTCAGAAGGTATATAAGCATGTCTGCGCCCCCCATACGCAACACACGAACACATCTGTAAGGATTTCTTACACTCAAACACTCTCTCCCTTCTCTCTATTCCCTCTAAGGTGTGTGCTAACTTGACCGTCGGAGGGTTTTTCCGGCCACACACCGCCGGGTAGCTCACCGTTATTTGCTCACAGGTGATCGGATATCGACGGAGCTTGGAAGAAAGGAATACGGGCACGCCGGAATATTTGCTCCCCGTACAATAACTAAACACCACCTAACTATCATGTTGACAATGCAAGAATACTGATGGAATGCTCACAACAATTTAAATTTTAGTTATTTTTTTGTTTTACTTATTTAGTGAATTTCGAACAAGTGTAATAAATTCTTATTTTTATTACTTTAATTATGCAATGTCAACATTTTCTTTTAAAATTACATATATTTTATGCTAACAATTTATAAATATGTTTGACATAATATAAATAGTTTTTTTTTAAAAAAATTTAATCCCGTGCATAGCACGGTAGAACCCTAACAAAACCCATGACGGTAGAACTTCCTTTATTACGAGATTTGTCAATCTGTTCGATTTTTTTTTCTATTAACTATTTTCATACATACAACACAATCTACTATCATACTTCTCTGGTTGGTTTTCTGTCATTCATCCATGGCCTCACTGTATTTGTATGCTCTCTATGTGAGCAAAACTAGACAGGATTTCACCCATCGATCGACTACCCGGTCAACCGACCGGTTGACCGGGTAAATGGTTCGACCTCTTTTGTGTTGCCTGCTTCTTTTACTGCTGCTGCTCCGGTTATCTGTTCCCGAACAAATAAGAACGTTCGATTACCTGTTCTCGAGCAAATAAACAATGTTCGGTCATGTGTTCCTCAATTCTGGTCATATGTTCAGGAGTTCAGTCCCAAAAAATGACGAACAATTCTTATTATTTTTGCCATTTTTTTAAAAAACTTACCTTTACAAAGTTAATCTCCTCTGAGTTAAGAACACCATCAAAGCTATAAATCTCTTCTAGTTTTTATTATTATACTGCTCTTGTCTCATGGAGTTGTGATTACCGGATATTTTTTCACTCATTGTCATTATCGGAGAAGTGTATATAATTAAATGGTTACCACTGTTGCTGCCGAAATATTGCTGCTAAAGTATTTTCAAGATTTTGAGGGTGGATAGGTTTTGAAAATAGAATTTGAGAAGATAAATAAGTGGTGATAGAGATGTGTACTCTTATAAACCCTAATTCATGATGTAATATGTGTGTGAGTTTAATTGTGAGATGGGTGTTTCAAAATTATTGATGTTATTTTAGTAATTTCATTTGAAGTTATTATTGTAATAAAATAAAATAAAAAGGTCTAAAAAATGGGAGGTTCAAAATAATTGATGGATGCTAATAGGAGCATTCTAAAATAATTGATAAATTTAAGGGTAAATTACATTAACACCCCCCTAAAGTTTACTCTTAATACATATTTCTCTTTAAAATTCTAAAAATTGCAATTCCCTCCCTGCCATTTATAGTTGCATTACAATATACCACATATGTTAGTCAATAGTTAGATTGACTAACAATTTTTGGTGATGTCAACGGTTAATTTTTGTTAATGCCAACTTTACCTTCATGCACTTTCTCATTTTACAACACATCATTTTCTGTCATAATTCATCACTCAAGTCATTTTAGAAATTTAGAAAAAATTATGTGTTGGTATTAGAATAAATTCACATGATATTCTGTCTTGATATTTATTGGTTAAAATTGTAAGACTCAATACATTTTGTTAAGATTTAAAAAAATAAATTGACAAGTATCAAGTAATAAATAGTAAGAAACAATACTCCAAGACCACCTATTAATCACTCCCATTGTAGACAATCACCACCCTCTCCTTCCTTACATTACCTCCAATCACCACCATAATCATCTAGAAAACACGAATACGGATACGACGTACGAATACGATACAGATACGGATACGGATACGGCGATACAACAAAACCTAAAAAAATAGGATATGGGTACGGTTAGGATATGTTTGTAAAAAATAAAACATAAATAAATTATTAGCAGTAAGTTACACATAAACTCAAGAATATTGAGAAGCCACAGTAACTTTATGATGCAAAATACTAATATTTAAAAATTAGATATTAATTTAAGGCAGTAACTAGTTTAGTTTTTAAACTTTCAATAGGTCTTGCAAATATTTCATTTTAATATCAAGTCTAATATGTTGATATTATAATATCAAAATAATCCACAACTTGACCCTATATTTTTTCCTTTTGCACTAGTCAAAAATATTTTATGCAAGTTTATTTGTTTATTTATTTATTAATATTTAATTTTACTATTGTTATATCTTATTAATCCTTACTTCTATGTAGTTTTAGGAGACATGCATGATACAATGAAGATATATCAATTTAATGAATTCTATTACTTTAGTTTACTATGTTATTTTTATAAAAAAAAAAAAACTAGGCAAAGTATTGTAAAAATATTCTATTTATCCTCGCAATTATATTATATTATGATGTTCTGCAAGAAATGATACAATTCTAATTTCGTAAAAAGAGTAATATAAGACTTGAAGCATTTGATACTTCAAAATTAATTAAGAAGTATCTGATAATATGTGACTTGGAGCATTCGATACTTCAAAATTAATGAAAAATTAATTAAGAAGTATCTGATACTTTTAATAAGTATCTAATATGTATTCGTAAGTATCCAAAGAGTATTGGTATCCGATACAAATACGATACGAATACATCTTCCTATTTGAAATATCCGTGTATCATAGATAATCATCCTTCCACAACTCCAAACACTCCCGCAACAATCTCATGCACACAAATAAAAAAATCTTCACAACCCAACTTATTAAATTGCACAAAGATAAAGAGGAAAAATAGAAAATCAGATATAATAGAAATAAACAAATAAATAAATAAACCAGAAAAACAGAGCTCCATTTTACCAATGTACATATTTACAGACAATTACCCACATTCTCTTATATAAAACAGTTATAAATTTATACAAAAAAATGTTTGGGACTCCATAAATTTTTTAAAATTCAATTCACAATAATATAATCTGACAAGGGTTAATTTTTTGTTGATTATACACTATGATATGAGATCCACTACTTTTATCACATCATTGTGAATACATTTGTAGGGGTAAAATGTGGATCTTTAGCGTGGTTGAATTTATACTCACATCCACATGCAATCAAATTCACTTTACAAACACAGAACCACCACTGTGATATACTAATCAAACCCATTGTCTATGACTTTACAAACCCAAAAACAAAACCACCACCATGAGTCAAGAAGCCAAGAGACTACATGGTAACATTAATCCAATTTACCTGGTGAAATTAACCAAAAAAATCTACTTCAATTCATGTTGAGGTGGAGATTGGTGGGTTGGGTGGTGCGACAAAGGGTTGATGGTACTGAAATTGATGGTTGTTGGTTCCGCAACAGGGAACTCTTCGCAAATATTTGTTGTTGGTGCTGCAACACATTGAGAGGTGGTGGGTTCGTAGATCAACGGACGAGGATGATGATTGTGCCAAGCCATCCCTCCAGCCATGATCGACAACACCACAGGCTGCAATCACTTGCAGAGATTTGGGGTTTTGATTTTGCTAAATGATTTAGGATTTTTTTATTTTGCTAAATGATTTTAGGTGGCATAGCCTTAATTCAGTTCAATTTGACCCAATCATGAGTTTTGATATGGGAGTGGCTTCAATTGGAAGGGCTTTGATTTTTTTATTACGGTGGTTGTGGTTTGTGGTTGCGATTGGCATAGTGACAAAGGGAGGAGGAGTGGTGGGTCGCCGGCGGTGACTAGTGATTAGTGGTGATGGAAGTTGTGAACTGTAGTAGGATACACTAATGGTGTGGTGATGGAAGTGGTGAAGGTGGGAATACACTGGTAAGAGTGGAGAGGGGGACTGGTGGGGATACAATGGTGAAGGTGAAAAGTGGCAGAGGGTATAAAGATGGATTTGGGTGAAGAAAGAAGACCATTATGGTACTTGAACTTGAGTAATTTTTTTTGGGTAGTAAAGGGTAATTTAGTCATCTTATTTATTATTATTATTATTTTTGTTGACACTATTACAAGTTAAATTCTGAGGGGATCTGCATGTCGAGGGGGATCTGTATTGTGAGATGGTGTGAGTATAATTTGCCCATAATTTTTAATTTATAACTACAGCAAAGGTCATAAATTAGAGCTTCTTTGTCTAGAATCTAAGAGGGAGAAAGCTTTCCCATGGTATCTCCATAAGTTATAATATTACTTAGGTGTGTTTGGTAACATTTACGTTTTCAGTTTATATTTATAAAAATTTTATAAATTGATTTTTGTTTATTTTTAAAAAAATATAAACTACAAACGCGTTTGGTAATTGACAAAATGTTTAAAAAAATTTTAAAATATATAAAAAAAAGTGAGAAATAACAAGTGGTAGCAAGTGGCAGCGGAAGACGGTGGTGAAAAGTGGTGACGGTGGGTGGTGGGTGATGGTGGGTGGGTGGGTGGGTGATGGCGGCAAGTGGTGGGTGGTAGCGAGTGGGTGGTGGTGGCGGGTGGTAGTGGCAGGTGGGTGGTGGTGGTGGGTGGGTAGGTGATGGTGGTGGGTGGCAGCGAGTGGGTGGTGGTGGCGGGTGGCGGGTGGCGGATGGTGCTAGCAGATGGGTGGTGGATGGCGGGTGGTGGTGATGGGTGGGTGGGTGACGGTGGCGAGTGGTGGGTCGTAGCAAGTGGGTGGTGGGTGGTGGTGGCGGATGGCGGGTGGTGGGTGGTAGCGAGTGAGTGGTGGGTGGTGGTGGCGGATGGCGGGTGGTGGTGGGTGGTGCTGGGTGGGTGGGTGATGATGGCGGGTGGTAGGTGGTAACAAGTGGGTGGTGGTGGTGTTGGTGGTGGTTGGTGGTGGCAGATGGGTGGCGAGTACGTGGCAGATGGCTAGTGGTGGTAGGCGGGTGGTGAGTGATGGTGGCAAGTAAGTGGCGGGTGGTGGTGGTGGGCGGTGGATGGTAGTGGCGGGTGGTGGGTGGTGGTGGCAGGTAGGTGGTGAGTGGTGGTGGCAGGTGGTGGTGGGGGTGGGAGGTGGGGGGTGGTGGCGAGTGGATGACAGATGGGTGGTGGCCGGTGGGTGGGTGGTGGGTGGTGGTGGCAGGTGGTGGTGGGGGGTGGGTGGTGGTGACGGAAGATGGTTGTGGAAAATAGTGGCGAGTGGTGGCTAGTGTTGGGTGGTAAAAAAAAAAAAAAATTCAAAACTCAAAATGGAAACACATTTTTTGTGTTTTCATCTTTTGGCCAAATTTATAAACTGAGACTACTGATTTATAAATTAAAAATTTTACCAAACAAGTTTTTATTTGAGTTTTTAAAATTTTTGTATATTTAAACAGAAAACTGAAAACGTAAGTGTTACCAAACGACACCTTAGTGTTGGTTTGACATGTTCTTTGAGGTTAAAATAGTTATATAAAATAAATTGATTATTTTAGTCAAAGAGGATAAAATATCACATTCAACTAATAATCATTTCATTTTTTTTTTTTTACAAAAATCAAAATAGTCAAAAAATCTATCACAAAAGAGATTTTTTAGTCTTAAACTAAAATAGTCAAAAGAATTAATAAATCAACTCACTTTTCAAACGGACTCTTATGAGATATCAGTCCATCTCTGCGGAACAATCTTTAAAAAGTCAGTTTTACTAAAACAAATAAGAAAATTATAAAGTTAAAAAGTTTTATCATGTGTTAAAAAAAGGCGACATTAATTTTTTGTACTTACAAAAAGAAAAATTTAACTACTTCTCAAACAAATCAATTTAAAAAAGCAGCCTCAAACGTCTATGCTATAAAAATATACATACTATGATACTTACCACAATAAATAGGAAATTTTAAATTTTTTTTTTAAAAAAAAAAAAGAAAAAAAAAGGAAAAGGAAAAATAGCACTTTGCTTCTTACTGCTGCAGAAAATAAGAAAAATGAAAGGATAAATTACACTTATCTCTTTTGAAATTTAACATAATTATAGGAACACCTCCTATAATTTTAATAGTAACAATAATATCCCGTACTTTTGAAATTATAATTCATTTTGACCCATTGTCAACCATCTATTAGTACTCTTGTCAAAATATGTCACATGTTTGAAGACCTTAAATGCTAATTACTCTGTTTGATTTTAATTTTTTTAAATCAATTTTTTTAAAATTAAGTTTTTTATTTTTCATATTTTATTTTATTTTTAGTAAATATTTTTAAAATTATAAGCAATTTCTTTACTTTTTTAGGTGCACTAAAACGTAAAATACTTGTCAAAAATATTTTAAAAAATTAATAAATATACAAGATTACGAAAATGTAAGGCTAATCGCAGATCGAGTTGGCTTGGGTGGTATCCCATCTGCTATCAGTTTAAAATAAGGCAGATTGAAAAAAATCAATTTGCATCAGTCTACCAGTTTGGCAGATGAGAATTGAGTGGGCCGTGTAGGTTGGTGGATAGATGCGATCGGTTTGGCGGTTTGAACTATACAAATTTTTGACATTTTTTAAAATTATAATTCATAACTTCTACAATCTTTAATAATTATTAATTTGAAAAAAATATGTATTACTTGTCTATAATAGGTCATGGCACCACACACACATATTATTTAGGTATTGTTTTTTATTTTCACAAAAGTATATATTTTATTATTTTTATCCTATGTTGTTACTTGTTAATAGTTTTTTTTTTTGTTGTTGTTGAACTTACATCTACGGACGAATCGAATTCATGCGGATGCGGGATAGTTGATTCGCTATTCGAACCGTCTCTACAAATTTTGAAATATTTCATCCGCATCGATCCACCAAAAGACACACATTCGCCCAAAATCAATCGGGTTGGGTCAGTTCGGTTAGGTTAGGCGGATTCATGATCACCCCTATGAAAATGTACTGAATTCTTTTTTTGTTTTTTTTATATTTTTGGTATTTAATGAATTTTTAAAAGCATTTGTTCACAAATATTGTATGTTTTAAGTGTATTTATATTAAATATATTTAAAAATTAAAAAACAATTAGTTAAAACATTAAAAAAATCAATAAAAAAAATATGAAAAATAAAAAATTTTAAATACTTAAAAAATGATTCCTAAAAAATAAAACTAAACAAGTTGAATAATACCTTGGTCGTCTCCTACGTCCAAAGACCCAACAAGCTTAAACACTACTTCCAAGCCAAACCCCACCATCATTACAATAGAGAAACATCAGTCAAATATTTTTTATGAATCTCTTAAGTTTTATTTTCAAAATATATTTTTTGAATTTTTTTTTGAAAAATAGAAATTAATTTAACAAAAATAAACACTAAAAAAATATTTTTAAATATTTAAAAATTAATTATGCACCAAAAAAATATAAAAATGATGAGTATTTTTTTTACACCAAATTAATTTTTAGTTTTTTTCATAACTTTTTTAGAAAATTGATTATGAAAATTAAACCAAACAAAGAGTGTTATGATTCACACCATCCCTATGTGTGTATGTATATGTATATGTTTTGAATTGCCTTGTACTAGGAATGTTGGTTATTTAAAAATAAATTCTACACCCAAAAAAGAAAAAAATCATGTGAAAATGATGAGCATTTTTATTATTTTAATTTTTTACACCAAATTAGTTTTTAGTTTTTCATAATTTTTTTTTTTTAAAGAAATTGATTATGAAAATTAAACCAAACAAAAAGTGTTATGATTCACTCTCCCTATATGGCTTCGTTTGAGAAGTAGGTTGGCTTTTTGACTATTTAGCTTTTTTGACTATTTTAGCCTAGGGCTAAAAAGCCTTGTTTGAGAAGAACTTTTGTCTTTTTTGATTTTTTGAATTTTTTGTGAGAAAAATAATGTAATGATAATGGATTGGATGTGATGTTTTGTCTTATTGAGCTAAAAAGCCTATTTTATTTTTTGTGACTATTTTAACCAAAAAAACCTCAAATCTCTCTTCCCAAATGAGCCCATGGTGTGTATATATATTTATATGTTTTGAATTGCTTTGTACTAGAAAGATTGGTTATGATAGCTGTTGGCTATATATTTTATAAAAGACCAATTACAGTTCGACGTGTGGCAGAGTAAAGGTAATATAGGAAGACTGTTCAAGTCTTCGATTCTGATCGTACACGTGACAGTTGATATTGTCTATTGCGTGGTCCGAGTAACATTGGATCAGCAAAGAGATGCAAGGTGACGTGGCTTCAGCAGTTACTCACATTCAAATTCAAATATAGGAGGGAAGCTTAACTGCAAGTGATGGCGTAGTGGAACTACTTGTAAGGCAGCATGATCAGTGACCACGGAGGAGCAATTCGACAGTTTGAAGTGCAGTTCGATGGTCATCTTTGAGGAGTATAAACAGCAGGGAAGACCTCAGAAAAAACCCCAGACTCAGATCTAAAAAACCAGTCTTACTTTACATATTTCGTTTTAGTTTTTATATTTCTTGTTCTTTACATTCCTGTACTTTAAATTCCTGCATTGCACTTCATTCATAGGAGTAGTTTCAAGTAGATTGTCGCTGTAAACCTCTACGAGGCTGAGTTTGGATCATTGTAAGTTTTTCATACTAATGAAATGCTTCAATTGCTCTTTATTTAACTGTCCTTGTGCTTAAATTTTCCTAAATCAAGCCACCAGTAAAAGTTCTCTTCAGTGAGGCTGAAAGAACTACAACATAATCGTCTGATAATTGGTTGGCAATCAAAATTCTGTAAGGACTGATTGATCCTTGCTGGCACGCTCATAATTACAAAAATAACCTTCGAAATCCAAAAAGCCAACATATATTTTTGGCACGCCCAGTGGGACACATTTAAAATGGCTAGACGTAGGAGACAAGGAGAAAATGAACGCTTGGAAGAATGCGTGGAAGGAGAGATAGAGATACCTAATCCAGAGGATAATGTGATAACACATCCTGTGGAAACTCCTATTTTATCGGAACCTATGGTCGAACAGACTAGTACTTCAGAACAAATACCATCTGTTCGTAATATTGAACGAGACCAAGGAATTGGACCATCCACTGTCCCATCTACTCAGCCGGTGAATCCATGGGGTGGCCTAGTAGATGCCATGAGACAGCAATTAATAAACACAATGGAAAAGTGGGCAACATCCTTTTTGGATCGAATGAATAACCACCAACCAACAAATGCAAGACACATGGAGGAAGTAAATGTCCCTCAACAAAGATTGGTTAGAGATAAACAGCCTATGCAAGTTAATGGACATTCTAATGGTCAAACTAGTAATCAGAATCATGAAAGACCACCACCTCAGTCTTGGTACGAACCCATTTTGAGGCCTATAGCAGGCCAAAATGCCTCAATGTTCAACAGTGAAGCCATGCAAATTGGTGGATCTGGCCCAGTACAAGAAAATGACATAAGAATGGTTCCAAATCCCACGTTCGAAGCCATACCTGGCACTAGGGGGTACAATAATCCCTTATTCAAATTTATACCCGGGGGGTTGGAAGGTTTTCCCACAAATGGAAGGGATACAACACCTGTTCCAGCACCTTTCGTAGGTCCTTTCACAGGACAGACTCAAAGAGGTTACCCACACCCCCAACAGCAACCTGTACCACAGGGACAACCAGTCCCGAATGTACCACCCTATGGACCAAGGGGACCACAAGCACAAGTTTGTCCACCAAATCCTGTGTTTGTTCCCCCAGTAGTGGTTCAGCAGGCACAAAATATAATACCTAGGGACCAAATTGCTGATATAGTTAGGGAGATGTGTGGACCAATGGCTCGGGGGGTCCAGACTCCTGTGTACAGAAAACCATACCCAGAATGGGTCGACAGGGTACATGAATACCCAAGGGGTTTCAGGATACCAGATTTTGTCCTTTTTTATGGGAACGAAAACCAATCAACAGTAGAGCATATTACTAGGTTTGCTGCTCAATGTGATGAATTTACCAATCATAACTATATGAAGTTGAGACTATTCCCAAACTCTCTAACTGGGGGAGCATTTGTATGGTACATTAACCTTCCACCCGGCTCTATCCAGACTTGGCAACAAATGGAAGAGATATTTCATGCCCAATTCTTCCAATCAGAGCCAGAAGTTTCCATGGCAGACTTGGCAAGATTGAGTCAAAGGCCTGAAGAGAAGGCTACTCAGTTTATTGCCAGATTTAAAAGGGCTCGAAATAAATGTAGAATAATCTTGCCAGAGCCAGAATTCGTAAGATTGGCCCAAAATGGCTTAGAGTTCAGGCTTCGAAAGAAGTTTAACTCAACAGAGTTCAGAGACTTAGTGGAACTGACTTATAAAGTATCTAGATATGAAGTATTACTAGAAGAGGAGCAAGATCGAAATAATGCATCATATAAGACATACTACAAAGATCCTAACTATGAGATTAATGCAGTAGAGATTGTAGGGAAAGAGCCTATGATCTGTGAAGCATTAATTCATAAGGATACGACAATTGACCAGCAGTTTAAAAAGAAAGATCTCCACGGAAGTATTCTTTCGATTTAACTAAGGCAGATGACATTTTTGATCATTTGCTTGCGGCCAACTTCCTTAAGTTACCAAAAGGGGTTAAAATTCCATCTCTTGGTGAACTTAAAGGAAAAATATATTGTAAATGGCATAATTCTTGGTCTCACTCGACTAAAAACTGTGTTGTTTTTCGAGACAGGATCAAAAAACAAATTCGGAAAGGGAGTTTGAAATTCCCAGCCAAAGCTGAAATGGCCATGGGGATCGACAGTAATCTATTTCCAGAAATTGGAGAGGTGGCAGCCAATGTCATTATGCCAGATTTTCAGAACCTGTCTTTGAAAGAATTGGAAGAAGTCAATGTACAGATGCATGTGGCCAACCAGACAGCAATCAAGAAAGACACTAGAAATCTACCAGCTATTGGACAAGATTTCTCACACCAGAGGGAAGACTCTGATGAAGAAGCACTGGATGATGACTCCCTAGAGGCAGCCGTAATGCAGAGGATGTGTCCTAGGTGCAGACTGAGTTATAAGTGGTTGAAAGGCCTTCCAGTCGATGGGAAGCAATATTACAGGGATGTGCAGAGGCGTCCCAAACCAACCAATACTTATAATAAAAGGCCGTATCTGGCTAAGGTTAGGTAGCAGCCATTAGTGGTTGAGCCTGCAATTGATAGAATGCATGCTAAAGACAAGAGGCCCTTATATGAGTCCAGGAAACCTAACTATTACAGAATGGAGAGTAGTCATTCTGAAAGAAGATTGGAGAAGAGTTCAGGTTTTAGGATCAAAGCCAGAGATTGGCCCCCCTAGACCAGCCTCACGGAGGATAGAAAATGATCACCTTCATCGAAGGCCTGAATCAGGCTCAAAACTTGGGGTTAGGGCCAAGCAATTGCCTTCACAGCCAGCTTCAAAGGTGGCCTCGAAGGAAGAAAAGGGCAGCGCAACATCTGGGTCAGTAAGTTCGTGGGTACCTGGAGTTCCAGATTGGTTTGTGATGCAGAACAAACCTAGGGAAGTACCTACCCAAAGGAATGTTGGAAATCAAGGTAGGATGGTTAAGCCTCCTTTGGTGGCCCCCAACAATTGGGTATTACTGAAACACCCAAGAACGAAGGAACCATATATGGTCCCCGTAATTTCCAGATCACAAAGGAGAAAAATTCAGCGTAGGTACACCCAGTACCAGCAAGACCTGAAAGAAAGTAGAGAGAGTTCTTCATTGATCCAGACCGAAGGAAAAAAGAATCCGAAGTCAGACCATACTCCAAAGCCAACTCTACAAAGCAAGGTGGGTTGCATCATAGAACAGTTGGCTAAGGTTCATTCTGAACTAAGAGTCAGAGAGAAGGCTAGCTTAGTAGGATTGGAGAAAGCTCTGATGGAGAGTCGTGGCGAGACAGAAGAAGAAATTGGCCTGAGCCAAAAGAAAGAAATGGTGGAAAAAGAAATGTTCGAAGCCTTCATGGCCGAGCAAACATTTTTTGTTGAAAAACCAGTCGAGGAAAACCATTCGAAGGAACCTGTTAGCAATGAAGTGCCAGAATACAGCATGCAGGATGCTTCTGAGGTAACTGACCAAGGTAGCCAAGAGGGGAAACAGGTATATCCAGCCATCCAGTTTGGCTCGTTTCCTCCAGTATCAGTAAACATGGTACACATACTACCGCATAAATTCCAAGCTGGAGATGAAAATCAAGAGGGGCAAGCAATTGACCCAATTCCAATCTCTAGTGAAGACTCACAAGCGAGTATGGTACAAGATAATTTCGGAATGGTTACCCCAATGGAAACTGAGTATGAGAGTGAAGAAATGGTAAGTATTAACCTCTCGTATCCTTTTGAATATCCCTCGAATTCTATGACACAGCATGTTAAGCCTTTGTATATTAAGGCCTTTTTCGATGGGATACAGTTAAACCGAGTCTTAGTGGATAATGGGGTAGCGGTGAACTTACTACCGAAATCTTCCTTGAAGAAATTGGGAAAAAAGAATCCCAGGTTGATCCCAACCAGTACAACCATTGCTAATTTTGCTGGGGACAAACAGATAGCCCAGGGAATTCTACCCATCAACCTGAGTGTGGGAACCAGGGACTGCATGACGGCGTTTTTCGTCATCGATAGCAATGCGAAGTACAATGCTTTACTTGGTAGAGATTGGATCCACACTAACAAATGTGTGCCTTCCTCTTTACATCAGAAAATGATAATGGCTCTAGGCAATGGGGAGACGGAGGAAATTGATGCAGATCCTCAACCTTTCATAGCTTGCGCAGACTTCGCAGAAGCCAAACTGTATATTGAGGGAGTGACACCGCTTAGTATACTGATGAAATCCGATGGCTCAGCCGAAGTAACGGCTGATGAGGAAGTGACACACCTAAAGCACTTAGTCCAGGAGAGTGCTGATGAAGAGGTGGTCGTTAAAGATGACAATGATGCCTGATTATAGGCAGTAGGATGAAGCATCAGAAGCCAGGTCTTTGGCTTTAATTAAGTTTTCAATATTGGATGTAAAGTCAATAGTCCAAAAAGTGCGGGAGTAAGAGAAAGAAGTCATGATAATTGGCTACAAGCAGGAGTAGCAACAAGCCAGAGTTTTGACCCTTGATAAATACTGTGCATTGGACATAGAAACAAAAGTCCAAGAAATACAGGAAGAAGAAGCCTTGTGGACAGATTTTGTCTATGAGGAGGAGGGTAAAGAGATTGAATCAAAGAACTTGGGAATAGAACGCAACAAGGAGATTACTTCGAAGCCAGAGGTAATCAAAGAAGGAGTTCCAGTAAGTACTCAAATACAAGACCCCTTAGAAGAAATAAATTTAGGGGAATGTTCTGTACAACAACCCATTTATATAAGTGCTTGGTTGAGTACTCTTGACAGGAACCAGTTGTTGGTTATTCTAAGGAGAAATAAAGATTGTTTCGCGTGGTCTTATAATGAACTACCAGGTTTGGATAGGTCATTAGTGGAACATAGGCTTCTTATGAAGCCTAACTTCAAGCCATACAAACAAAGACCAAGAAGAATGGGTCCAGAAGTGATCCAGAAAGTTAAGGAAGAAATTCTTAGACTACTCAAGGCAGGCTTTATCAGGACAGCCAGGTATGTTGAATGGCTATCTAATATTGTGCTTATAGTTAAGAAGAATGACAAAATAAGAGTATGCATCGATTTTAGAAACCTAAATCTAGCGACTCCAAAAGATGAATATCCCATACCTATAGTAGATTTGCTGGTGGACAGTTCAGCAGGGCATCAAATTTTATCAATGATGGATGGGTACTCTGGTTACAACCAAATCTGCATTGCGGAGGAGGATGTTCACAAGACAGCATTCAAATGTCCTGGGAATATTGGGACCTTCGAATGGGTTAAAATGCCATTTGGCCTAAAAAATGCTGGGGCCACATATCAGAGGGTTATGAACACTATCTTTCATGACCTTATTGGAGGGTATTTAGAGTGTTATATTGATGACATTGTAGTTAAATCCCAATCCATGGAGGAGCATCTGTTTCACCTAGAAGCAGCCTTTGAAAGAATGAGAAAGTTCAAATTGAAGCTTAATCCTCTTAAGTGTGCTTTTGGCGTATCATTTGGAAACTTCTTGGGTTACGTAGTACACAAGAAAGGAATACAGATTGACCAGAATAAAGCCAAAGCCATCATTGAAGCCAGACCTCCATCAAGTAAGAAAGAATTACAAAAGTTCCTTGGACAGGTTAATTTTCTTCGAAGATTCATTTCTAACACTGCAGGGAAAACTAAAGCATTTTCTTCCTCATTAAGGCTGAAAGATGAAGAGGAATTTGTGTGGACAGCGGAGCATCAAATTGCTTTCGAAGATATCAAAGCCTACTTGGCCAACCCTCCAGTGCTGATGCCACCAAAGGGTGATAAGCCCTTGAAGTTGTACATAGCTGCAGCAGATGATTCATTGGGAGCCTTTTTTGCCCAAGACAATGAAGAAGACAAGGAGCAAGCTGTTTATTACCTTAGTAGGTTTCTAAATTCTTATGAATGTAAATATTCAGCTGTTGAAAAGCTGTGTCTTGCTTTGTATTTTGCTGCAATGAAATTAAGATATTATCTTTTACCTACAGCCGTCTTAATAATTGCAACCACAGATTTGTAGAGGGAAAAAATTGGCAAGTGGATCCTAGCCTTATCAGAGTTTCATTTAGAATATGTTCCCCAAAAGGCAGTAAAAGGCCAAGGTTTAGCCAATTTTTTGGCAGACCATCCATCTCAAACAGAAAGCCAAGAGATAATGGAACTCGGAACAGCTAGTGTTGAGCCATGGCAAATGTGGTTCGATGGATCAAAAGCCAATGGCTTAACTGGAATTGGTATTGTGATTAGGTCACCACAAGGGGTAGAAACCACACATGGTTTCAGAGTGGATGAAGCTACCTGTTCCAATAACCAAGCTGAGTATGAAGCCTTAATAGTGGGACTAGAAATTCTTATTGGATTACAAGTTCATGCAGTCGACATATTTGGAGACTCTTAATTGGTGGTTAATCAAGTGAAAGGGATTTTCAAGTGTCAAAGCATAAGCATTTTGCCATACTATGTTGTTGCATTACATCTGCTTTTTCAATTTCAAATAGCAAATGTAACTCATGTCCCAAGGTTCTTGAATAATAGAGCTAATGATGTGGCTCAGAAAGTTTCGAATTTCAAGAGAAGGGATAATGCCCAAAGGGACATAAGCCAAACAACATACCAGAAGTTAATACCACCTTTGAATAAAAGGAATGTGGTCTTGGAAGTCAATGATAATGACTTACAAGAACAAGATTGGAGGTATCCAATAATGCATTACATGGCTGGTCCATCTTCGAAGGCCAACAGGAAAATTAAATTGCAGTCTATGCAATATATGATATATGGTAATGCCCTCTACAAGAGAGGGGGAGATGGCTTATTGCTGGAATGTTTAGGCCCAAAAAAAGCATTAACGGCTATGGCTGAGGTTCATGAAGGCATCTGTGGTGCACATCAGCTTGGTGTGAAAATGAGATGGCTGCTTCGAAGACATTCCTACTATTGGCCAACTATCCTTAAAGACTACATAGAATATGCAAAGAGTTTCCAGGCATGTCAAAAGAATGGCACAATAAGGCATGTGCCCATAACTGACCTGCATGCAGTAGTAAAACCTTGGCCATTTAGAGGATGGGCCATGGATATGATGGGGAAAATACACCCACCCTCTTCGAAGCACCATTGTTTCATTCTAGTGGCTACCAATTATTTTACTAAGTGGGTCGAAGCTAAGCCATACAAAACTGTAGACCAGACAGAGGTTATTGGGTTCATTAAAGATTTGATCCATAGATTTGGCATCCCACAAACTATAACAGTTGATAATGGGACTGTTTTTGATGGAAAAATGGTGAAGTCTTTTGTGGCCGAGTTTGGAATTAGCCTTGTTAATTCCACTCCATATTATGCACAAGCCAATGGTCAAGCTAAATCATCCAATAAGTCCTTGAAGAAAGGAATACAAAAGGTTGTGGAAGATAATCCTAGGGATTGGCATAACTTATTGTTGGATGTATTGTGGGCTTACAGAACTTCCCCAAGGTCAAGCACAGGAGTCACTCCTTATGCCTTAGTTTATGGGCATGATGCAGTATTACCTGTGGAGATCAATGTTAAGTCCCTGAGGGTAAGATGCCAAGACCAATTGGATCCTGAGCAGTACCATCAAAGTATGTGCTTGGAGTTAGAAAGCATAGATGAAACTAGAATTCTGGCATTAAATAGCATTCTCTTGCAAAAGAAGAAAGTAGCCAAAAATTATAATAAGAAAGTCAAATACATTGGCTTTGATGAAGGTGACTTGGTATGGAAGACAATACTTCTAGTAGGAATTAAAAGCCATAAGTTTGGCAAATGGTCACCTAACTGGGAAGGACCATATCAAATTCATAGAGTTCTGCCTTTTGGAGCATACCATTTGAGAAATTTGAATGGTTATGTGCATCCCAAAAAGATTAATGGCAGATATTTGAAGCCTTATTTTCTAACTATTTGGGAAACACAAGGAATAAAATAAACACTAAGTACAAGAACACAAGATTACTCAGATGATAAACAAGAATTTGTTTTTTCATAAAGAGTCAAGTACATCGTGCTACAAATTGGCCCAAAAATCATTACAATGTTTTAATTGTTTTTGTACAACAGATTTCCTATTGGTAAATGATGAAAATAGTTGAATAGCTGCAGCCATGTCTCTCTCTTGTTCGGCCAGTCCTTGGTTGGTGATTTGCAGTTTGATGTCAGTTCAGACTGAGGCCTGGTTCACTGTAGAAAGCTCCTCTTCAAGTTGAGCTTTCCTCTCCAGTAGCTGAATTTGAAAGTGAGAGGCAGAGGAGTGTTGTTCCTTAAGCTTTGACACTTCAGTATGTACTTGGGAAACAAAACTCTGGTCTCTAACCAATTTCTCATCCGCAGCCTTGGCAGCATGACAAATGCTGATGTAGAAGTCGATAGTAGCTGCTGCTTGGGATAGGTGACTTGAGACATTCATGCCGGATTGCTCAGCAATTTTGCAGCACTGAAGAAACCCATTTCTGATTATAGGCCTTTGTAGAGCCTCAAAGGGAATCCTCGAAAAGGAAATTAACAGTTCTAGGCAGGTGTCTAAGTCTATCAAAGGTACAGAAGGCTTGCTGCTGGAGGAAGAAAAGCTCTCAAAAATTTCCAGCAAAGAGTGAGCCAAAACTAATGGCTCAGCTTCCTCATCGAATGCTGGAGAAGTAGAGGGGATGTCGAAGAGACTAGCTAGTCTTGCTTCGAAGACATCAAACTCATCATTAGACATAAGGGGCGCAGAAAGAGTTGTGGTGGAAGACACAGAAGACTGCATAGGGATAGGAGAAATGGGTGAGGCATCTTTAGCAGTCTCCATGGTCCTAGCCGCCAATGAATCAAGTAAAGAGGGGCTGGAGCTAGGTAAAGGTGATAAACCACGGGTTGGAGAACTGCCAGCACCTTCAATAGGGGAATCAATTGCCATCAGAGATGGGGTAGTAGTTGGAATTTCCTTGGAAAGAGGAGGCTGAGCAAGGCTTGATAGAGAAGTAAATTGAGGAAAGTCGACGGTCAAGTGGGAAAGATGTGGAGTCAAACCAAGAGAAAGAAGTGCAGGAATGCTTGGCCTTAGGGAAAGTGCAGGAAGTGTAGACCTTGGAAGTGGAAGTATGATCTGAATAGCCCTCACATCCTGCATCTGATCAACCTCATGTGAAACTGAGGGAGGCCTCATTGGAAAGATGAACTCAGTAGTTGCTGCTGCAAGAAGAAGAAATGTAAAGCAATGTTAAACGTCAATACCAAAGGCTGACAAAGGAAAAATAGCAGAAGTATGAAAGAAATTACCCACTCCAAAAGTGTCGACAATGATGGGAGAACTACGAAGGGAGTAATGTCTGGCAGTTTGTTGGCTTCTTGCAGTTTCCCTTTGTAGTGCATTAGCAGCAGTAGCTTCATCTCTCAGAAATTGTTGCTGCCGTCTCTTCTCAGCTCTGTCGAAGACAATCATGGCCTTAGAATGTTCTTGTTCTACTGCCTTGACAGCTACTTCATGGATGGTATCTTCAACCAAGTTGGTAGCATAAGCAGTCACTTTCTTTCTCTTTTCCATTGCTTTGGCAATTGTCTCGGAATCAGAGTCTTCGACCATATCAGAAGGAGAGACAGTCACCTTTCTTTTCTTTTTTCTCTATATTGGCGCGGTCTGTTGCTTCTCAATTTTTTTCTCAACTTCTTCAAGCTGAGATCTGGATTCCGAAGAAATGAGCTCCTCTTCTATTTCTCTGGCAGTTGTCTCATTTCCAACCAAATCAGAGGAAGAGATGATTACTCTTTTCTTTCTTTTCAAGGGCGACTCTTGCTCTTGATCTGCTTCTTCTTCTTCTGCTTGAATATCGGGTGTTTCCTTTTCAAGCTCAAGGAGTCTCCTTTTCTTTTGCTGTTGGCCACCTCCACAAAAGAAGAACTAAAGATAAGGCTAAATGCATTATGAATACATTATGAAGAAAACAAAAGGAGAAGAGACAAGGGTGTATACCTTTCTTTGAGGCAACTTGAGTAACTCTAGGAGGAGTTGAAGCAGCAGGAGCAGATTGGGTTGTGGCATGTACTGCAACAGAAACAGTGGAAGAAGTGACAATTCCAGCTCCTTTGGGCTTGGCCACATCTAACACCATTAGTAGGTTTTGAGGTGAAATGGCCAAGTAGATTTCCATGTTGGTCACCCACAAGTGTTGGTATCTCTTCAATAGGGTACCTTGAGGAATGAAAGGGGCATACTCGAAATTGACCAAGTCATCTATGAACTTGAAAGTTGCTTCTTCTAGCCTGGACTTCCGCACTTTCAGATCCCTTCTAATAAGATTGAGATTTGTGTTACTGTAGAGAGGTATTGGGACCCCTTGTGTGAAGCCAAATTGTCTAGCAAATTGAGCAGGACAGTAGGGCTCAGCGATGCATTTGTAGGCCTTTGGGTTCAAAGTCCCAATAAATAACTCTCTAGGGATTAGAATGGAGGCCCATATCTCTTTGTGAATAGGTGAAGCACAGGACCTGTCACTTAGGAAATTCTTCAACCAAGATGGACCAATGGTGGGTTCGAAGGGACGAAAACGGTAAGAAGGAAGGGAAGCTAAAAGTTGGTGGAAGAAAGAGAAGTAAAAAGCAAAGGTAGATGGATAAATTGAAGCATTGGCCAGCCTTATGCCATGAGTAAGAGGGTTTAGCTCAGAAAATTTAAGGCATTTGGATTGTAACTTAGTGAAATAGGCAAAAAGCCAAAACTGAAGGATCCAGAATGGCCCCCCTTGATTAGCATCTAAGGGTTTCTCACAGAAAAGGGAGCAGACTCTATATACGTGACCTAGAACATGTGGGGCTAAGGCCACCTTTTTCTGTAAAACGAAGGCTTTGGCAAGAGGGGCAAATTCAGGCATGATTCTCTGAGAGGAGGTGCAGAAAAGGAATTTGCAAAGCCAATACAATAAGAAAGAAAAGAATTCCCTATCAGTCACAGGGCCATTTCTTTTATTCTCAGCCTTAGCGAAATCACTATAGGATGAGTTAAGAGAGGGGAGAGAGAAAGGGACTGCTGAGTTAGGGTAATCTGGTCCAAATGGGGTACCAATGGGGGATAATCCTAGTAGATGGCAAATGTCAAGAACAGTAGGGGCCATCATCCCGCATCTAAATTGAAAGAAATTAAAGATAGGATTCCAAAAAAAAAAGGCAACAGGAATAAGGAAAGGGTCCTCTGAGATAGTTACCCTGGATAGTCGGAGAGCATCGAGAAGGAAAAGTTCTTGAAGGTCCAGAGTTCTAGCAAGAACAACCCGGTCATACCATTCTTGCCACTCCGGTCTCACCGTGGGCCAACATCGGTGGGGGCAATTTATTCTCCAGTTCCTCCAGTCAAGACCACCTTCGTAAAGGAGACATTGGTTTTCCAGACGAGGATATAGGGCTGGGAGTTCAGTAAGGATCTCTTTGAATATGGGCCCAAGCACGTAGTCTTGCTGCACATGGTGACGAGAGACGAGGATGCATCCATCGATAGCGTTTTTCTCTCCAGTTTTGTACTTCTCACATTCTGCATCAATGATCCTCTTCAGGGTTACAGATGGGCTCACACGCTCTACGACTGGCACAGAAGAAGAAGCCATTGATAGTACGCTTTTCCAAAAAGTGAAGCTGAGAAAGGAAGTAGAAAGAAGCAGAAGATCGGTAGAAAGAAGGGTTTGTGCGTTAAAAGAGCAAGTGATTTCAGAGCACGAAACAAAAGGGTTTTTAAAGCTTTTGTGTCTGGAAAATATATTGCATAAGTCGTTAAGTACTAGAAGTACGAATACGAAGAGCTTCCTTCAATATTGATACTTTTGGAGGGAAAACA
This sequence comes from Camellia sinensis, assembly GCF_055761805.1. NCBI lineage: Eukaryota > Viridiplantae > Streptophyta > Magnoliopsida > Ericales > Theaceae > Camellia > Camellia sinensis. The sequence goes on from NC_138973.1 coordinate 42,412,320, forward strand.
CAGCCCAGATGCTGAGGCTAGCTTCGAAGTAAGATATTTGGCTTCGAAGCCAAGTTTTAACGCCAAAAGCCAAAAAACAACGGCTTCGAAACAGAGAAGCCGGCTTCGAAGCACATTTCCATACCTAAAAATATAAGAATACTCAAGTGTTTGTTTTTCTCCAAAGAGTTTAAAGACCTATTTTTAGGTTTCTTAACGAAGGTAACGTCCTTCGAGGCATTTCGATGCCAGTAGAGGAGCAATGGAAGTTGGTCCAGGAACATATAAAGTTCTGCTTGGGCAAGGGGATTAAGGACATGGCCCCTAGTCAGAATATCACAAGCCCATCAAAGGTTCTTGAGTGGGACTTCGTCCTCAAGAACATTGAAGGGCAAGTGGGAGAAAGCTGCAAGAAGAAGTTGAGCTTGTTTCCGCTCAGCTGGAGTAGGGGAAGGTAGAGGTTTGTAAGGTGGAAAGACGTTATCCATGGAAAGGGCAAGCTTCAGTCTCTCTGTCCAGAAAGAGTTGGTAGAGGAGAAGGTGTGAATGCTTCAATTTCAGGAGATGGAGAAGAAGGTGTGGATGCTTCTATTATGGAAGATGGCGTGGGAGTAGAAGGAACAAAGGCATTAATATAATCGAGCCAGTCAGAAGAACAAATCTTCGCCTTCTGGGCTAAGAATGATGGGTTGTACCCTTGTGCTTCTTCTAGGCGTCGGGCAGCGTGCACTATCTTTGTAGGCATGGAGGATGTGTACCATGCTACAAGCAGATTCTCCTCCAGCCTACGTCGATGGTTAATAAGCACATAGGGGTAGACCACTGAACTTCGAGCATAGGAAGGAAACTCTAAAGGGTCAGTGAACTCAACAAAATGATGGTTAATTCGCTCCCTCAAATCACAAGTCTCAGGTGTTGACCAGCTTGTCCAGTCAGAACCCCCAGAAGAGGAAAAAGTTGCATCCTTATCCCATACAGAGGCTTGTGAAGAAGAGTTTCCCAAGTCCATATTTGCAACTTTCTGAATCAAAGGTTTGAGAGCAGTTTGTTCGAACTGTAAGGGTGAGTTAGAGGGAGAACTTCTTATGTCTATATCTACAACTTTCTGAATCGAAGGATTAAGGGCAATATGTTCGTAATCCAAAGGTTGGTAATTTGAAAAGGCTTCCATAACTTGAATATAGAAAGGTGGATAAAGGTGACTAATGAATGTGTGGAGGTTCTTTCGAGGGGAAGCAGCATTATTCAATGACTCTTCATGTGCCCGATCAATAGAGAAGAAAGTTGATTCGCCCATAGAAGAAGTATCAGCCTGTACGAGTGCTAAGGTATTGGGGTATTCAAAGAATTAAAAGAGAATTAATGCAAATGATCATCAGTAAGTGATGGTTGTGTTTCCAGAATCTAGACCCCATGCATGTTCTAAGAAGCGCGGGAGAAAGGCTTTGATCCACTAATATCACCAAGTATTGGGTATATTAGTGCGGGGGGTAATGTTGGCTACATATTTTGTAAAAGACCAATTACAGTTCGACGCGTGGCAGAGTAAAGGTAATAGAGGAAGGCTGTTCAAGTCTTCGATCCTGATCATACACGTGACAGTTGATATTGTTTATTGCGTGGTCTGAGTAACATTGGATCAGCAAAGAGATGCAAGGTGACGTGGCTTCAGCAGTTACTCACATTCAAATTCAAATATAGGAGGGAAGCTTAACTGCAAGTGATGGCGTAGTGGAACTACTTGTAAGGCAGCATGATCAGTGATCACGGAGGAGCAGTTTGACAGTTTGAAGTGCAGTTCGATGGTCATCTTTGAGGAGTATAAATAGCAGGGAAGACCCCAGAAAAAACCCCCAGACTCATATCCAAGAAACCAGTCTTACTTTACATATTTCGTTCCAGTTTTTATATTTCCTGTTCTTTACATTCCTATACTTTAAATTCCTGCATTGCACTTCATTCATAGGAGTAGTTTCAAGTAGAATGTCGCTGTAAACCTCTACGAGGCTGAGTTTGGATCATTATAAGTGTTTCATACTAATGAAATGCTTCAATTGCTCTTTATTTAACTGTCCTTGTGCTTAAATTTTCCTAAATCAAGCCATCAGTAAAAGTCCTCTTCATTGAGGCTGAAAGAACTACAACACAATCGTCTGATAATTGGTTGGCAATCAAAATTCTGTAAGGACTGATTGATCCTTGCTGGCACGCTCATAATTACAAAAATAACCATCGAAAGCTAAAAAGCCAACAATAGCATAAGGTTGTGACCTTTAAATATTAAAAAAAAAAAAAAAAAAAACAAACAAACAAACAAACAAGAAGAGAAATAAAAATAAGAATTCTAATTGGATTTAAAAGTTTAGTTATGCTAACTATAATCCCAAATTCTGTGAGATTTTGTTTTTTTTTTTTCAATAGCCTTGCACGGTAGGATAAAAAGTTCAATTATGCTAATTCCGTGTAGGGGAAATTTCATTTCAGGAGTGGTCTTGAAAAATAATTATAAAAAATAGTAAATTTTATAAATATTAATAATTAAAAACATAAACTTTTTTATGAATGTGTAACAATTCCTTAAATTTAAATGTAAGCTTACTTGGAGATGGAAGCTGACAATAGCCTTGGATAGTAGATCATTAATTTTTTTTTTCTCTCTCTAGGATTTGGTGGGTTAGATGAGGCAATGTTGGAGTAGTTGGGTTAATAGAGAGAGAAAGAAGTGGGGGTATTTTAGTCATTTAATGTTATTTTTTACACCGTATGGAACAAAGTGAACATAAGAGGAAATCTTTATAATAATTTCAAAAGTAAGAGTGGTTAGTGTTATTATTAAAACTACAGGGGTGGTCTTTGTAATCATGCTAAACCTTATGAGATGTTAGTATAATTTACCCAAAATGAAAAGACATTAAAAAGATTAATCTCTATTTTGGGCAAAAGAGTCCTTTTATACAAACTCAGATTAAATAAATCAAGGAAGAAATCTCTTAAATTTAAAATTTAAAATTTTAAAATGATATTTTTTAACAATTGATTAAAATAGTCAAAAAGTTACTGAAAAAAAGTAAAATATTCCCTTTATTTTTTTTATACGTCCTTTCATATAATGTTAAAAAATTAACTAAAATAATCAATTCTTAAGAATTTAATTACTATGTTGATTTATGATATTAGGCTTTGTCTAGGATCAACTTAAAAGTTAAGTTTTTATTGTAACGCCCCACTTTTTATTACTCGAAGTCATTATCAAATTCATTAACTTAATTCAAATTCAGAGATAACATGCGGAAATAAACTCTTGAGTCCCATGAGTAGAAATAAATAACAATTCTCTCATCCGAATACAAATTAAATACAACATGAGCATACTAAATAAAATGCCCGAAGGGTTACATCATTAAAGAATCAAAACAAGGGTGTAACCCTTTTACATATATGGCATCCCGCCAACACAAAAGAGGCCCCGTGGCCAACAAGTAAGAAGATCCACATCTTGTAACACATCCTGCTTAACCCCTGAAAAGATTCAACAACGTGGGATGAACATATAGTCCAGTAGGGATCTCTACATGATCCTCAACAATAACAACTTACAGATAGCTATGATCATGAATGCTCAATCTCGTACTTGAATATTAATGTGGTAGTTTATATAAAAGTATACATAAGTATAAGTTTTTCTCAAAACAGTCTATACAATCAGCACTATAAACGATTCATCTTTCAATTCATTTCATTAACCCTTGTTCCCAAACTTTCGCAACAATAACTTCTTAGGAAATCAATTTCTCTAAGCCCATTATCTTTCTCCCATTTTCCATACTTACAACAAATTTTCCCTTTTTCAAAATATACTTTCAAATACACGATTTTCCTTTACACTTTCCCAAAATCTCACAATGGCATTTTGGTTTGTTTCCAATACATTCATATCTATACATGCATGCCGTTAATAGAAAGGAGATAACAAATCATCAACATGTATATAATCAACAAATGAGGCAACTCGGCCCTCCAAAACTGCAACCATCACAATCCATGATATACTCAGACAGACTAAGACAATAATAATAAAGCTCTACTCTACCAGTTAAGTCAGTTCTCCAGGCGCTAGCTGGAAGGTGGCGGTACCTTTGATTATAAGCGCAGTCAGTTCTCCAGGCGCTAACTGGAAGGTGGTGGTACCTTTGATTATAAGCGCAGTGTGTAACACTAATAATTACAATACAACAGAGCATAACCAACAGGTGTAATACATACACATGAACTATCAAGATACAAAAGCTACGTGTTAAAGTATATGAACAGATAGGTGTGTGGAGCACATCACCTATCTCCTCCCTAACAATTTTACATATATAATGTATCTTAGCACTTCATTTGTAACAATGTTCAATCAATACAGGTGTAATGCATACACGACAATTCAACACAACCATGTCATCCTCCACCGATGACGAAGGACAAAACCTCTAGATGCATGATTTTAGTACATCTATTATAAAGGCTCAACTCTCATGAGGTCTTAAACCCACACTAGTATGATAGGTGAGGGTAAAACCCCTAAATATGTGTATTCAACACTCAAGTTACAACACTTCAATTCTCATATTCATTTTCTAAAACTCACATGGAGTTAACATTACATTACCCATTTCCAAGATCGACTTCCAGGATTTTCCAATTCCAAAACCTCTTTTTCATTTCATAAAATCAATATCGTTCCTTTCATAATTTTCCAAATCAATTATGCAAACTAATTCATAACAGTAAATTAGGGCTTTTTCTTCTTTCAACAATAATATACTAATTTACACCCCAATTAGTCTAAATCACCATCAATGATAACAAACCCATTTTTAAGCAACCAACCCTAGGTTCACCCTCATGATTTTCAAACAAACCCAACATGGATATGATTTTCATGCAATACAAAACTACCACATGTCTATCTATAGACGAAGCATTATAAAAGAATAAGGAAATCCCTACCTAAAACTCGGAGTTCAAAGGGAGAAGATGAAGAATTTTGAGATGCTCCAAATCCCAAGATTTTCGGATCAAAACGTAGCTCACAACGAGATCAACACTTTTTACAAAGGCCCAAGGATAGGGGATCACTCCTACTAGATCAAACCTTAGAGAGAAGTTGGTATTTTAGAGAGCGAGGCTCTCCAATGGAGTTTTAAAAAAGTAAGAGAGAGAAAGGAAATCAAAAAGTAATCCAAAAAGGTGAAGTCCCGAAGTGATGTACAAACAGGTCCACTCGAGCGGAAAATAGGACGCTCGAGCGTCAAGCCCAAAAAACTGGACCCGCTCGAGCGCAATAATACTCGCTCGAGCGCTAAGACACAACTGCAAAACACACCCGCTCGAGCGTGAAAGAAGGTCCGCTCGAGCGTAGATTCACCACCTCCAGTACTTTCACGGACACAGAACACCCGCTCGAGCGCGACCCGCTCGAGCGTGAAGAAATCCGCTCGAGCGTGAAAAACAACCCTGCAGTACTTTTGCAGAGGCACATATAATAGAAGTGTGCAAACTCCGCTCGAGCGCAAATATACCTGCTCAAGCGGACAGCCAAAAATCAAACTTCGCTCGAGCGCAAAAGTACCCGCTCGAGCGTACCACCAAAAATCTGGGCAACGAGGAATGGGACCAAAGCTCAACCAACTTGTAACAACTTTGCCCAAAACATTTCTAAACTCACTTATTAAGAGTTCAAGGATGGAAATGCAACACAGACAACAACCATCAACCATGGAACCGAGTCCGGAATAATAATAAAAAAAAAAGAAAGGGGAAAATCGGGATCGCTATAACCTCCCTCCCTTAAAGAATTTCGTCCCCGAAATTAAGGAAACGCCAAAACTCAAGGCCAACTGGTCACACAGCACCCAACACCCGAGTACTAGGAAAGAAACTACTCTCGCAACAAACCTCCGGTTAGCTCCTACCAAAGCAAGGCTTTCCAAGGAAACACGTTCCAAAAGACAACACTAAGGTATAAAAAGCTTCAACAAAGCCAAACTTTTCCTGAAACAATTTACCAACAACCGACTAGTGCTTCAAGCTAGGTCACTACTCAACATCGTAATTCCCAAAAAGCAACCAAAGCAAATCTTTTGCATAAATGTAAAGGAAATCATTCTCTTGTTCATGAGACATTTCTCAAAGATAGTCCAATTTTCAATGTTGACATTCCAAAATAATTCTTGCATTTTCCATGCGAAACTCAAAAGTTTTATAAACGTTTTTCATAAACACAGTGTTACCCAAAAACATCTCCCGTTTATTTGTCAAAAACTACTCGTTTGGAAATTTTCATAACATTCAAATTAAATTAAATCCTCAACATTTCCTTTTGACAATGCCCTTAAAAGGCCAAAACATCCAGGATGAATTTATTGTCCATTCCTTTTTAAGATAACATTAGCAACAATCAACACATAGCATAACATTTCTATAATGATAATTAATAGAAATAAACACTTTGCTACCAATACATAAGGCATAAGAAATTCATGGTTTTGCAATTTCATTCCACCTTCCTTTACTTAACCAATTTAAAATCATAAACATGGCTCAGAACCTGGCCGAACAATACTCCAAACTACCATTTTACGGAAATTGCGTCTGTGGGATTCGGCACCCATGTGTAATTATTTTCTGATTGCTATTTTACGAAAATTTCATCCGCAGGATTGGCACTCATGTATTTAAATACACAACTTGATTAGTTTCAATTCACCTAATCATCATGCAATGTCTACAACAATCAAGACTATCCTCAAGGTGGCCAATGCCAACCCAAAACCCGACGCCAACAAGCTGACTAATCAACTCAACAAACCTCCACACTCAATAAACCACACACTGATGTGCTTCTAAGGGAGTCATCACCCCCATGCCTACATGGCGAGCCTGCCCATCTCCTCACTCAAGACCGACATGGTCGACCTCAATCACATAGCCACAAATACAAAGGGTAATTTTAACCAACACTACTCTCGTTACCCGAGAACATAAGATGTTCTTCCTTTCAAAGAATGCCGCTAGCATCCACTCAAGAAATTCTCCTTCTCCTCACAAACTACACCCAATAACCAATAACACCACGAACTCGTCTTACCCACATGGTCACCAACCGGTAGCAAGTCACAATAAAGACATTACCCATATACATAACTGATGGAATCACAACGGATTCAACAACAAACAAAAACCCGAAACACCAAACAAAACCTCGGTACCATTTCTCGTTAACCCGAGATACAAAACTCACATAACCGTGCCAAGACCACACAACTCTCGAAACCCCCAAGCCAAACACATTCACCTACGGATCCCCGTTCTCAACAAACAACCTATTAACTGAACAAGGCTCACAGGCCACCACATAACCACCTCATGATTCACTACCAAAAATATAACAACACTAGGATCATCGATCCCATTAACAACTTCTCAATATATAAAAGAGGGTTCGAAGTTCTATGCATGCCCCCAATACATGAGGATTAAGCAAACACAATATGCATACATATGCGATACATAAACATGGTGCCTCAGCATCCAACAACACACCGGTCCACAACAAAATGATTTACGTATTACATCACCGGCCAACAATACAAAAAGTCCCTCTTCAAGGTAACACTATAGGGCTAGCTAATAAGTTGCCCCTCGCGAGACCCTCGAAGTCTGGCCTGCCCGTTTCTGGTACCGATAACGTCCCCGACTGGACGGGTACGACTAAGTCTGACTAGGCTTTGAAACACTTGCAGAATTCACACGCAAAGGACAAAAACGTCTACCATGGCCCGGCTGACCACAAACAAAACAACCAACAGACCCCCTACTCTGGGACTGATCTAAAATCTGAACTTCCCTGGACCTCCCAACAGAAGAGTCCGAAACCCTTGGCGAAGAAAAGGATTTAGCCTGGAACTGAGCATGTTTTCACCTCCAACCCTTACTGAGCCTAGAGTGCTTATGAACCGTAGGAGTTACCGAGATGGCCTCCTCCCTAACCTGACCAGCACTCACAACCATGGCCTCCACATGGGCCGCTGCCTCGACCAGACCATAATAATCATTCCCAAAGGATCCAGCTATCCTCTCCCGAATATCGAAACACAATCGACTTTCAAACTCATAACAACGACGCTCCTCTGTTGCCACAAACTCTGGAGCAAACCTCGACAAACTGGTAAATCGCATCTCAAACTGTGCCACAGGAGTAGCATCCTGACGTAACTCAATAAACTGTTCCCTCAACCTTTCCCAAGTAGAAGGAGGGAAATTCTTGGTCCAACAGGCCTCGGTAAAAGCAACCCACGTGCTACCTACAGTATTCTTAGCATACTTCCACCAATTACTCGCATCTCCTTTCAATTGAAAAGTCGCCAAAGAAACTTTCAACTCCTCATCTTCAACTCTGAGCATATCAAGAGTCTTGGTAATCTGCTCTAACCAACTCTCCGCCTTCAACGGTTTAGCCTCCCCCACAAACTCTGGTGAACTGGAGCAAAAAAATTCTTTAGTAAGCTTGAGGGTACGCCCGTTGTCACCCTCAGTGCGAGCTAGAGCGTCCTGCACTGCTCTCACAATCTCGCGTGCAACGTCCTCGCCGACAACCGATGCTGCAACGGCGGGTGCTAAAGGAACTGTTGTGCCTCTACCGACACTCCTACTACTCAACCGTCCTCTACTCCCTCGTGTAGACATCCTATAAAACCCAAAACAAAACCACACTTAGTGCTCAACACAAAAGCCTTTTCGAGGCACATACTTACTACTCTTAAGTCACAAGACACACTTAGCCTCAAGACATAAATTACGTTTGCATATAAACATCTAAACATTTAAACACATAATCGAATCAAGTCCACAAAGATGGCCACTCATCCCGGAACTCTCAAGGAATTCCAATCAGAAACCACGTTGATCAGGCGTGTTTCCAAGAGGACCTCAAAGCAAGTTCACCGGCTATGAATACTATCCAGGAAACTCAATCCCATGCTCACATAAATGCAACACGTAAGTCCTAACATTCATGTTAACTATATGCAACGTCCTCACCATACGTAGTACACCCATTGTGGTAAAAACCACTTCCTACGAGCCCAAAGTATTCAAACCCGGCTCGCTCTAATACCAAGTTGTAACGCCCCACTTTTTATTACTCGAAGTCATTACCAAATTCATTAACTTAATTCAAATTTAGAGATAACATGCGGAAATAAACTCTTGAGTCCCATGAGTAGAAATAAATAACAATTCTCTCATCCAAATGCAAATTAAATACAACATGAGCATACTGAATAAAATGCCCGAAGGGTTACATCATTAAAGAATCAAAACAAGGGTGTAACCCTTTTACATATATGGCATCCCGCCAACACAAAAGAGGCCCCGTGGCCAACAAGTAAGAAGATCCACATCTTGTAACACATCCTGCTTAACACCTGAAAAGATTCAACAACGTGGGATGAACATATAGTCCAGTAGGGATCTCTACATGATCTTCAACAATAACAACTTACAGATAGCTATGATCATGAATGCTCAATCTCGTACTTGAATAATAATGTGGCAGTTTATATAAAAGTATACATAAGTATAATCTTTTCTCAAAACAGTCTATACAATCAGCGCTATAAGCGATTCATCTTTCAATTCATTTCATTAACCCTTGTTCCCAAACTTTCACAACAATAACAACTTCTTAGGAAATCAATTTCTCTAAGCCCATTATCTTTCTCCCATTTTCCATACAACAGATTTTCCCTTTTTCAAAATATACTTTCAAATACACGATTTTCCTTTACACTTTCCCAAAATCTCACAATGGCATTTTGGTTTGTTTCCAATACATTCATATCTATACATGCATGCCTTTAATAGAAAGGAGATAACAAATCATCAATATGTATATAATTAACAAATGGGGCAACTCCGCCCTCCAAAACTGCAACCATCACAATCCATGATATACTCAGACAGACTAAGACAATAATAATAAAGCTCTACTCTACCAGTTAAGTCAGGCGCTAGCTGGAAGGTGGCGGTACCTTTGATTATAAGCACAGTTAGTTCTCCAGGCGCTAACTGGAAGGTGGCGGTACCTTTGATTATAAGCGCAGTGTGTAACACTAATAATTACAATACAGCAGAGCATAACCAACAGGTGTAATACATACACATGAACTATCAAGATACAAAAGCTACGTGTTAAAGTATATGAACACATATGTGTGTGGAGTACATCACCTATCTCCTCCCTAACACTTTTACATATAATGTATCTTAGCACTTCATTTGTAACAATGTTCAATCAATACAGGTGTAATGCATACACGACAATTCAACACAACCATGTCATCCTCCACCGATGACGAAGGACAAAACCTCTAGATGCATGATTTTAGTACATCTATTATAAAGGCTCAACTCTCATGAGGTCTTAAACCCAACAACGACACTAGTATGATAAGTGAGGGTAAAACCCCTAAATGTGTGTATTCAACACTCAAGTTACAACACTTCAATTCTCATATTCATTTTCTAAAACTCACATGGTGTTAACATTACATTACCCATTTCCAAGATCGACTTCCAGGATTTTCCAATTCCAAAACCTCTTTTTCATTTCATAAAATCAATATCGTTCCTTTCATAATTTTCCAAATCAATTATGCAAACTAATTCATAACAGTAAATTAGGGCTTTTTCTTCTTTCAACAATAATATACTAATTTACACCCCAATTAGTCCAAATCACCATCAATGATAACAAACCCATTTTTAAGCAACCAACCCTAGGTTCACCCTCACGATTTTCAAACAAACCCAACATGGATATGATTTTCATGCAATACAAAACTACCACATGTCTATCTATAGACGAAGCATTGTAAAAGAACAAGGAAATCCCTACCTCAAACTCGGAGCTCAAAGGGAGAAGATGAAGAATTTCGAGATGCTCCAAATCCCAAGATTTTCGGATCAAAACGTAACCCACAACGAGATCAACACTTTTTACAAAGGCCCAAGGATAGGGGATCACTCCTACTAGATCAAACCTTATAGAGAACTTGGTATTTTAGAGAGAGAGGCTCTCCAATGGAGTTTTGAAAAAGTAAGAGAGAGAAAGGAAATCAAAAAATGATCCAAAAAGGTGAAGTCCCGAAGTGATATACAAACAGGTCCGCTCGAGCGGAAAATAGGACGCTCGAGTGTCAAGCACAAAAACTGGACCTGCTCGAGCGCAATAATACCCGCTCGAGCGCCAAGACACAACTGCAAAACACACCCGCTCGAGCGCGAAAGAAGGTCTGCTTGAGCGTAGATTCACCACCTCCAGTACTTTCACGGACACAGAACATCCGCTCGAGCACAAAAGTACCCGTTCGAGCGTACCACCAAAAATCTGGGCAACGAGGAATGGGACCAAAGCTCAACCAACTTGTAACAACTCTGCCCAAAACATTTCTAAACTCACTTACTAAGAGTTAAAGGATGGAAATGCAACACAGACAACAACCATCAACCATGGAACTGAGTCCGGAATAATAATAAAAAAAAAGAAAGGGGAAAACCGGGATCACAATATTTATTTATTTTTTCTTTCGCCTTATTCGATTTTTTTTTTTCAATTAAAGCTAATTTTTTTGTAAAAAAAATTAGGGCTTTTATTAATTGGAAAATGTATATTAGACAAAACTTTTGTTTCTACACCTATTTAATCTTGAAATTATACAACCTTATTGAATTTAATAAGTCTGGTTGTCCAAAAAAATGGGACTGGATATTTGCTTAGAATTTAAAGGTGTGGTGGTAATTAGGTGTGGCTTAGCAACTTGGCTATTTTAGTTGACTTTTAAATTTTTTTATGAAATGAAAACAAAATTATGTTTTGGATGATTTGCGGATTTTTTTTGTAGGTGAATAGATAATTGTAAAAGAAAAGTTGTTAATTAATGTATAGGATATGGCATTTTCTCTTATTAATTATTATTGACTGTTTAGCCGAAATATAAGTCCCAAACAAGCCTAAGAGCATCAATATGAAGCTAGTTAAAATTTTATTACTATTTGAACTTAAAATTACTTTTTCTATTTTGGTTTTACATCTTTTTAAATACATTCTCCAACAAATTTTTTAGGGAAAATTATTTATAAGTCCTATTAGGAGAACTTATTTAATGTGAAGTCCTGTGTGATTTCTTATAGAGTTTCAAGTCCTATTTAGATAGGAATGTATTCCACAAGATCTTATGAGTTGTGAATAAATGGTATTAATATACTATTACACCCTATAATGGCAAAATCATATATAGGAAATTGAATGCTACCATAGATCATATCTATATGAATGTGAATTTGAATTTCAAAATACACGAACAAACAACATTTTCACATTCAATTTAAAAAATAAAAAATCTAGTAAGTTTGCGAAACATAACGTGACACGTATGTGAACACCGAATACAACAGCGTCACAACACAAATTCAAAAAAAAAATACAACCGAATGTAACACGCACAAAACATGACAACATTACAGATGTGGGTTAACATTACAACCTAAATGTAACGTCATTAGAGACTAATGAAAGTGTGCCAGTGTATGGATGTACCATTTTACAATGCGAATGTGTTTTTTTGCATCTGAATGTCGTATCTGATATTGTCACGTTACATTACGTTTATGTAGGTGTCACATTACGTTTCACAAACTTAATGGGTTTTTAATTTTTTTTAATTGAATGTGAAAATGTTGCTGGTTTATGAAAAATGGTACATCCATACATTGGCACACTTTCATTAGCTTCTAAGGATGTTACATTTAGGTTGTAATGTTAACTCACATCTGCAATGTTGTCATGTTTTGTGCATGTTACATTCATTTGTATTTGTCTTTGAATTTATGTTGTGATGTTGTTGTATTAAGTGTTTATGTACGTGTTACATTACGTTTCGTAAACTTAATAGATTTTTAATTTCTTTAATTCAATGTGAAAATATTGTTGGTTTATGAAAAATAGTACATTCATATTGTAACGCCCCGAAATATTTCAACATGAACTACCCATACTAATAAACATTCACTAATCAATGACAATAATCCCTCCAACATTACATATATAATAAATGGATTAAATACAAAAGGTTCGCTTGCGATTCATATTCACAACATAATGAATACATGAATCTATAACATGTGGAGTATCTAATCTCAAAAACAAATAAAATGCCCTTAAAGACTTACATCTTCCAAGGCGTTGGCCCGGTTACACAAAATGGTCTCTCGAACCCATATATATTAGCCCTTGGCTTTACAAAAAGATCACAACAAAATAAGAGCTATGTACTCTTTACAATTATCCGCGCCCTTAACTTGGCGGGATCACCACGTCTTTGCCTACACCAAAATCCCATAGGGGTAAGCATAAAGCCTAGTAGAGAATTCTAACAAAGTATATATAGTTATGCAATTCTCAATAAAAATAATGCATATGCCAATGCTATACCATGCTCTTTTAAAAAAATTTCATTTCATGCTTTTCTTAAATATTTCCATTTTTTAACAAAAGCTTGCAATCTTAACACATTTCAAAAACTTCCAATTTTAATCAACAGGGACGGTAAATATGACACTGGTAATCCTTAGGCTGGTGTCTGCAAGTAGACTCTACGAGTACTACCAAACTGTCATTTTTACTGGGATTAATCAGAAAGCTCGACACCTATCTGCACAGTTTTCTGGTTTTTTACCATGGACACTCAGGCCAACTTAACAAAATTCATCTACACCCCCTAACCGGACTTGCCACCGTATTTACCCTTTTTCACATTTCCATAATTTATATCACAACTTTATTTCCTTTCATAAAATAAATATCTTCAATCAGAATTTACAATGCAAAAATAATAATTGAATGAATATGCAATGCAATGATTTTCCATGACTCAAAACATTTCTCCATTCAAGTACATGACAACAATATTGAATAAATACATTTCTCATCGTCTTTCTTCAATGTTATTTCACAAAATAATATATATACCTTCAACTCATAGCAATTTCCGCAATCCATGATACATACAAATTTCCCATTCCCCAATCATGCATGCTCATGTGTTATATAATAACTTCATAAATAAATTTCTCATTTCCCAAGTCTCTACAATAACATCAACAATCACATTTTTCCATTACCTCTTTTCATTACTCTTCCCCAAGATAATCACATGTTATCTACACTTAGCTACAATTTCACCTTTCACAATTCTTAGCAATATAGTCTCGTCAATGCAACATGTAATGTTTTTCAAACATTAATTTTCATAATCCATAATGCACAACAACCATCATCTTCCACTTAAATATTTCCAAACATTCAATAATAGTTTTAAAAATAAGTCATCCACTCTTTTATATCATGAAAATTATCATTTCTTTATATCACATTGTGAAAACCACGCTCATTTACTTATTTAAACACAAGAAAAGAAGAATTTCATAGTTTTCCTCATGTTTTCAAAAAGCCCCAAATTTCTAGGGTCCTTTCTCAAAACCCAAAACGCCACCTATTTTCATGTGAAAGCTCATCAAGATCATTTTTCTCATATCATAGGACAAAGTCTTCAAGGATCTCTTAGAACATTTAGATTCTTGTTTTTTTTTAAAAAAAAAAAAAAAAAAAAAAAAAAAAAACTCATCATTTTGAAACAAAACTAAAATTTCATAATGGGACCAAGATAAACATAAAATCAACATTAAACCTTCCAAAACATGTATATATAACTCAAGAATGTCCTTACCTCAAGCTTGGAAGAGAAGATGAACAAAATGGTTGAAACCCCAAAGTTGTCGAAACCAACTTCTACTTGGATCAAAACGAAGCTCTTGACGAGATCTACAATCTTTCTCAAAGGAGCAAGACAAGAAGATGCTTTCAACAGAATAGATCTAAAGATTTTGAGTGAAAAGTGCTTTTTGAGAGAGAGAGAGAGAGAGAAGGTCTCACCGTTTTAGAGTGAGAAAAGAGAAAAAGAAAATAAAGAAATGGGTTAAGTGGAAGCCTATTTATAGTACTAGGTCAAAGTAAAATAAAGCCCCAAAGTCAACCCAAAAGATCAAGTCAAAATCCTCAAAAAGTAGAACCAAAAACCGTACAAAAAGTTGGAAAAAAATCTGCAAGGGTCGACCCTATGAAAAAAAGCTTATGTTTGACAGTATGCAAAGGGTAGACCCTTTCCAGACTGGTGTCTACCCCAATTTCCAACAAGCAAACTTCAGAAACAAAGGGTAGACCCTTCTCAGACTGGTGTTTACCCCAATTTCCAGCAAGCAAACTTCAGAAACAAAGGGTAGACCCTTCCCAGACTGGTGTCGACCCTTGTGGCCAACCAAAAGAGAAGGTGTCGACACCACCAAGACCGGTGTCGACCCCAGAACAAGGTTTTCAAGTTTCTAACAACTTTTCAACGTGAACAAGCGTGAACGGACAATCCTAACAAGTTTAAATCAATTTTTCACTCATCCAAAACTAAGATACCACAACTCTAAAGATTCCCAAGACGTAATAAATGATTCAAATATACTTCCCAACAGTTTTAAAAAGGGTGCAAGTGCTACACATATATTGACACACTTTCATTACCCTCCAATGACGTTACATTTAGGTTGTAATGTTAACCCACATATATAATGTTGTCGTGTTTTGTGCGTGTTACGTTCGGTTGTATTTTTTCTTTAAATTTGTGTTGTGACGCTATTGTATTCAATATTTACGTACATGCCACGTTACGTTTCGCAAACTTACTAGGTTTTTGATTTTTTAAATTGAATGTGAAAATGTTACTTGTTCGTGTGTTTTGAAATTCAAATTCACATTCATATAGATATGATCTATGATAACATTCAATTTCCTATGTATAGTTTTGCCATTATTTATGATATTAACAACTAATATTGAGGGTAAATACGTCAACAAACTTCCCACAGTACTTATGGAAACATAAATTTTTTAGTAGAACCATATGTACCATAAGTCTCCCTAATATGATTTATAAATAATTTTTTCAATTTTTTATTATTTCTCTATACTATTTAAATATTATTTTATTCATTTTAATTTAAAATTATTTTTATAAACTCAACACAATTAATTCTAAAATATAAAAAGTAATACTTTTTTAAAATTTGGCTAAAGTAAACTACTAGCTGCATTTGTTGAGTCAAACTATCAAAATTAAAATGGCTAACTTGATAATTAGTTTGATAAAGTTAAAATTTTTACTTTTCGATGTACCAAAAAAAGATAGAGTTAAAATTTGATGATTTATTTACTATTTTAGCTATAAAAAAAAATAACTAATTTGATGGAGAAGCTCTAAATATTATAAAACTTATGTGTAAAATAAATCTGAATTACATATTAATAATTATAAATAAATTTTTTAAATATTTAATATTACTACTCTATAATGAATCTTTCAAGTAGGTAACATTCTGATTACTTTAACCATCAAACTATCTGACCACTTACTTTAATAGGTAAAGAAAGATTTGTTGCAAGCTATCAATCAGTGGCCTGTGTGGTGAAATTTTTTTTAAGTTAAAGGTTGATAGTCTCATTTAGCAACATTATAAACAAGTGGTCTTTTAGAAAGTTAGTAAAAAATTAATTTTTTGATTTTTTTAGTCTATTTTGTTTTTTTGTAAGTAAAAATATGAGATATGATGTGACTTAAAATTGGTAAAAAGCTAAAAGCTGACTTTTTATTGTTTATTGATTTATTTAGATTATATAGGATTTGTTTGGTTTGTATCTCAAAATATAATTTTTAAGAAATTTTTTTAAGATTTTGTTTGATTCAAATTTTTTGAATTTTTTTTTCAAAATCACTCTCTCTCTCTCCTACACATCAATCAATCACTTTTTCTCTCTCCTCTCTCCTCTCTCATTCTCAGTCACTTTTTCTCTCACAGACATCTACTCAATTATAACAAAATGTCAAATCATTCCAAACTCCCAAACTTCAAAACTATTTTCAAAATGTACAACCAAACAAATCAGAAAAAAAATTCTGTGTTTGGTTATGTGTTCCAAACACATTTTCACCCGCTCATTTGAGTGTGGTGTCTGTTTTGAACTTTCAAATTATAATTTCACTCATATTTTTGAATAGTCCTTTCCAAGTGGAAAAATTTGGCCAATCCGAACGTCTGGCTGGTTGACCGGAACAATGTTTGGTTTTTTTTTTTTTTGAGGGGGGGCACCTATTATTTTTATATTGTAAATAAAAAATATTTTCAAAATTTTTTTAATTTTTATATGAGATTTGGATAGAATTTTGGATTGTGTATTTGGTTATGAGTTGTAGATTTTTTAATCAAATAACTTTTCTAATTTCAAAACTCAAAACTCCCACCAATACTCAATTCAAAACTCTTTTCAAAACTCATAACCAAACAATTTTTCACACTCAAATCATAATTTCAAAACTTACAAACTCAAAATACAACTCTATTCTTAAATCATATTTAGAAAATTCTACCAAACGCTACCTTAAACTCTCTCTCTAAATTTTTTTTTGAAATTTATCTGAAAACACAAACCAAACACATATATAATCTCTTTACTTTATTATATGCATTTTTGTAATTAACAAAAAAAACTAACTTATAAACTATACCCAAAACAAGCAGAAGCTAAAAACATCAATTTCATAACTTTCAAATAATCAATTTTTTTAAACTTATTTGAACTATTTTTGCCTAATAAGTTATAAACAGAAGCTAGATCAAATAGTTTGACACAAATTTCCAAATTAAAATAAGTTATAATCACCTCCCAAAAATAGTAACAAATAGCCCCATTGAATCCCTAGTCTCTAAGTGCAGGGTAATTCTGAAAAATGTTAGAGACTCAAAATAGTTTGCCAAAAAATTTATCAAATATTTGTTTAGACGAACTAGATAAGGAAATGCTATAATTTATTAGATTATTAATTTTGGGATACATAATCTCTGAACTATTTAGCTGGAAAAGATATGTATCCCATGATTGTTTTCTCATGAACACAACATTAAGGCAACACTTTATTGCTTGGGCATATGTTTAAACTGTAGTGATCCCGGTTTCGACCATTCTTTCATGTTTTGCCACTTCGACGGGGCAGGTCGG
Organism: Camellia sinensis; assembly: GCF_055761805.1. Taxonomy (NCBI): domain Eukaryota; kingdom Viridiplantae; phylum Streptophyta; class Magnoliopsida; order Ericales; family Theaceae; genus Camellia; species Camellia sinensis. The sequence continues at coordinate 42,430,504 of NC_138973.1, forward strand.
GGATTGATTTTGACCCGGTCAACTTACGGGGGTCAAGCTGCCTGGTCAGCTCGCCGAAAGCAAAAATACAAAATGCATTCGAAATTGCTTACGGGAAAGTGTATTTGACACTCGAGCAGGGCTTTCCACGTGCGAGCGGACCTTGTTATATCAGTCTGTAAAATTGGGGTTTCATATCACTTCTTGCAGCCCCCTCTCTCTCAAAAACTTTCCAAAATCTCGATCTAGAGCTTCTCTCTCTAGAAGTCACATTCTTTCTTTGATTTCTCCAAATCCATTGGGACTTAAGCCTAAGTTCTTTACCAAAGTTGGTCATCACCTCAAGGGCTTCATTCTGTGCGGTGAAGATCGAGTTTCGACATTGTTGATTTTGGGGGTTTCATCTCATTTCTTCTTCAAAACTTGAGGTAGGGATTTTCTTTGAGTTATATATATATATATATATATATATAATTTTTGCAAGATCTAGACGGTTTTCGAAATCATCATTTGATAGCTTCTGAAAATTTATTTTGATTTAAGAAGTTGAGCGATTTTAAAAGTGGGTTTGTCTCTTATTCTTTTAAAATAATCTTATGGGTTTTGATCTTTGTTGATTGAAGAAAAGATGATTTTCGAGAGTTTTCTTTCAAAAGATTTGTTGGGTATACCTCCTTATTGGAGTGTGGGACCCAATTGATTTATTAAAAGTTTTAATTTGGCTTGGTTTAGTATAATATATTTTTATATATTATATTTGAGGAGACCCAATTCAATTTGGATACAATTAGGATTTAATTATAAAAATCCAAGATTCACAACATATATAATATAACTAATATATATATTGTTGGTTCTTTACCTTTTTTCGAAGGACGTGAGGCAGCAGCTATTTTGTTTATTCAATCTTTGTACATGTGCTACAAATTGATTCAAGCTTTGTCCTTTCAAAAGCACTATTATTCGGTGGCTGGCGTGTGGAATTTTCTTCACGTCGTTTTGGCTGTTTTGGTGGAATTGATTTGGGTTGTTATTTTGGATCTTCTTCAACTCTGATTCAGAAGATTTGGTTCATCTATTTGGTGAGGTCTTTCCTCTTGTTTATTTGTGATTATTTGGAATTCACCTAAGGGTGTTTTGTGAGACCATTAGTGTCTCGTTTGTAATCGTTTGAAACTTATTTGGTTGATAGTGGAATCGGATTTCGATCCCGTGGACGTACCTCACATTGAGGGAACCACGTAAAAATTCTTGTGTTGCCTTTGATTTAATTTTTCCGCATTAGTTTTTATTCCTATTGATTGATTTACTTGTGGGGAATCACATCGATTTTCCCTAACAACTGGTATCAGAGCTTACGGTTTATTTGGATTTATTTATTTGTGTAAATCAATGGAGGGGAATGTGGGTCGTATGTCTAGCTTCAATGGAAGCAATTGGGTAACTTGGAAAACTAAAATGGAAGACCTATTATTTTGTAAAGATTTGTATGGACCCGTTGAGGGTGATTCTGGCAAACCCGAGGGTATGAAAGATGATGAATGGAATAGGCTTAATCGAAAAGCCGTTGGTGTTATCCGTCAATGGATTGATGACAGTGTGTTTCATCATGTTGCTACTGAAACTTCAGCACATGATTTATGGAAAAAATTAGAGAGCCTTTATGATAGGAAATCAGCCACAAATAAAGCCTTTCTGTTTCGTAAGTTGGTTAATTTAAAATATAAAGAGGGCAGCCCTATTCCGGAACATCTGAATGAAATAAAGAGTATTGTTAACCAACTTGCTTCTATGAAAATTGTTTTTGATGATGAGTTGCAGGCTTTGATGCTACTTAGTTCTTTGCCCGAAAGTTGGGAGACTTTGGTTGTGACCGTCAGTAATTCAGCGCCCGATGGAGTTGTCACAATGGGCCAAGTCACTAGTAGCCTGTTGAATGAAGAAACTAGAAGAAAATCAGCAGGTTCCTCTCATTCGGAAGCATTCGTTGTGAGAGGCCGAAGCAAAACAAGGGGGAGGAGTAAGACTCCTCATGGTCGTGATCAAAGCCGTGACAAATCGAAAGATGGTTCTTTTTCAAAGAAAGACATTGAGTGCTATTATTGCCATGAGAAAGGGCACATGAAGCGAGAATGCCGAAAGCTCAAGAATAAGGAGAAAAGGCGTGACAAAAGTGTGGACAAGAACCAAGAAGACACAACGGCAGTTACTACCAATGGTGATCTCATGGTCGTTTGTGAAGATGATTGTATCAATTTTGTGGGCCAAGAGAGCAATTGGGTGATTGATTCCGGTGCTTCTTTTCATGTGACTTCTCGAGTTGATTTCTTCACTACCTACACCGAAGGAGATTATGGTTTTGTTCGAATGGGTAATAAAGGTTTGTCCATAATTATTGGCATGGGTGATGTTTGCTTGGAAACAAATTTGGGCTGCAAGTTGTTGCTTAAAGATGTGAGGCATGTTCCCGACATTCGCCTCAATTTGATCTCTACCGGGAAGCTAGATGATGAAGGCTACAACAACAAATTTGGTGATGGAATATGGAAGCTCACAAAGGGTTCCTTGGTGGTGGCTAAGTGTAAGAAGACTCATACACTTTATTCGATGCAAGGAAAAATTTGTAAAGGTGTTGTCAATGCACTTCAAGATGATACTTGTACCGAATTGTGGCACAAGCGGCTTGGCCACATGAGTGAAAAGGGGCTGCAAGTTTTGTTCAAGAAAGAGCTTCTACCCGGTTTGAAAGGTACACATCTTAAAACTTGTGTTCATTGTTTAGCGGGTAAACAACATAGAGTTTCTTTTCATAAAAATGTTGCTTCTAGAAAAGAAAATGTTTTAGAGTTGATTCATTCGGATATTTGTGGTCCTTTAAAAGTTAGAACACATGGTGGTGCACTTTATTTTGTCACTTTCATTGATGATTATTCAAGGAAAGTTTGGATTTTTCTACTAAAAACTAAAGATCAAGTTCTAGAAGTATTTAAGCATTTTCAGGCCATGGTTGAAAGAGAAACAGGGCAGAAATTGAAGTGCATCCGATCAGACAATGGTGGTGAATACATTGGGCCATTTGATGAGTATTGTCGCAGCCAAGGTATTCGACACCAAAAGACAGTTAAGAAGACTCCTCAACAAAATGGCGTTGCCGAGAGGATGAACCGCACAATTGTGGAAAGAACAAGGTGTTTGCTTTCACAAGCTAAATTGTCAAGATCCTTTTGGGGTGAGGCGTTGAAGACAGCGGTTGACGTGATCAATTTGTCTCCTTCCTATCCTTTGAATGGTGATGTTCCAGAAAGAGTTTGGACCGGCAAAGATGTGTCTTATGAGCACTTGAGAGTGTTTGGTTGCCGAGCTTTTGTTCACATTCCAAAAGATGAGAGGTCCAAGCTTGATAGTAAGTCAAGACAATGTATTTTTCTTGGCTATGGGCGTGATGAATTCGGGTATAGATTGTGGGATCCGGTCGACAAGAAAGTCATTCGAAGCCGTGATGTTGTGTTTCTTGAAGACCAAACAATTGAAGACTTTGGCAAAGGTGATCAACCGGAACCAAAAACAAGTGATCCCATTGACATGGATCCATCTCCTTCATCTTCAGTTGATGATGAAAATGGGGGAGATGTGCAGCCACCTATTGAAGATATAGAGGATGATGCTAATTCTAATGAAGTTGAGCCAGAAATTGAGGAAGAGCATCCAACTCAAGAACCACCACCACAACTTGAGTTGAGGAAATCTACAAGGGACCGACAACCTTCAAGAAAGTATCCTCCTAATGAATTTGTGTTGATTTCTGATCAAGGGGAGCCTGAGAGCTACCAAGAAGCAATTGAGCATGTAAAGAAATGTGATTGGAAAAAGGCCATGGAAGAGGAGATGAATTCCTTGTTTGAAAACCACACTTATGATTTAGTGAAGTTGCCTAAAGGGAGGAAAATTCTGAAAAATAAGTGGGTCTTCAAATTGAAGAATGATGGCAAGAATCTGAGGTACAAAGCACGTCTTGTTGTGAAAGGCTTTGGGCAAAAGAAAGGTATTGACTTTGACGAGATTTTCTCGCCAGTTGTGAAGATGTCTTCTATTCGGGTTGTACTTGGCATGGCTGCAAGTATGAACCTTGAAGTTGAGCAACTTGATGTGAAGACCACATTTCTGCATGGTGATCTTGAAGAAGAAATTTACATGGAGCAACCGGAAGGCTTTGTGGAAAAAGGGAAAGAGAAATTTGTTTGCAAATTGAAGAAAAGTTTGTATGGTCTCAAGCAAGCCCCGCGGCAATGGTACAAAAAATTTGACTCTTTCATGATGAATAATGGTTTTTCCAAAACCACTTCGGACCATTGTGTGTTTGTGAAAAATTTTCCGGATGGTAAATTTATTATTCTTTTGCTTTATGTTGATGACATGTTAATTGTGGGTCAAGATTCTACCATGATAAACAGGTTGAAATTGGAGTTGAGCAAGTCTTTTGCTATGAAAGATTTGGGATCGGCAAAGCAAATACTTGGTATGAAAATTGTTCGTGATCGCAAAGAGGGGCTGATTTGGTTGTCTCAAAAAAGCTACATTGAGAAAGTTCTTGAGAGGTTCAACATGAATAAAGCAAAGCCGGTTGGTTGTCCACTTGCGGGTCACTTCAAGCTTAGTTCGAATCAATGTCCTACAAGTAAGAAAGACAAAGAAGAGATGTTGAAAGTTCCTTATGCTTCAGCAGTTGGTTCTTTGATGTACGCCATGGTTTGTACAAGGCCGAATATTGCTCACACCGTTGGTGTGGTGAGTCGGTTTCTCTCTAATCCGGGTAAAGAACATTGGGCAGCGGTAAAATGGATTCTAAAGTATCTTCGAGGGACTTCGAAGGTGTGTTTGTGTTTTGGGGATGGTAAGCCGATGCTTGATGGGTTCACAGATTCTGACATGGCTGGTGATGTTGATTCTCGGAAATCTACTTCGGGGTATTTGATGACTTTTGCAGGGGGAGCTGTGGCATGGCAGTCTAAATTACAAAAATGTGTTGCTCTCTCAACTACCGAAGCTGAATTTATTGCCATTACGGAAGCTTGCAAAGAAGAGTTATGGTTAAAGAAATTTTTGCAAGAATTGGGTTTGAAGCAAGAAAAGTATGTGCTTTATTGTGATAGTCAAAGTGCTATTCACTTGAGTAAAAATTCTACTTTTCATTCGAGATCGAAACACATTGATGTGAGATACCATTGGATTCGTGATGTGTTAGATTCGAAATTGTTACAACTTGAAAAGGTTTACACAGATGATAATATTTCAGATATGTTGACGAAGACTTTGTCGAAGGACAAACATTTAAAGTGTCGAACTTTGGCGGGTATGGTTGATGTCTCCACCTAAGTCGGTAGGGGGAGAATTGTTGGGTATACCTCCTTATTGGAGTGTGGGACCCAATTGATTTATTAAAAGCTTTAATTTGGCTTGGTTTAGTATAATATATTTTTATATATTATATTTGAGGAGACCCAATTCAATTTGGATACAATTAGGATTTAATTATAAAAATCCAAGATTCACAACATATATAATATAACTAATATATATATTGTTGGTTCTTTACCTTTTTTCGAAGGACGTGAGGCAGCAGCTATTTTGTTTATTCAATCTCTGTACATGTGCTACAAATTGATTCAAGCTTTGTCCTTTCAAAAGCACTATTATTCGGTGGCTGGCGTGTGGAATTTTCTTCACGTCGTTTTGGCTGTTTTGGTGGAATTGATTTGGGTTGTTATTTTGGATCTTCTTCAACTCTGATTCAGAAGATTTGGTTCATCTATTTGGTGAGGTCTTTCCTCTTGTTTATTTGTGATTATTTGGAATTCACCTAAGGGTGTTTTGTGAGACCATTAGTGTCTCGTTTGTAATCGTTTGAAACTTATTTGGTTGATAGTGGAATCGGATTTCGATCCCGTGGACGTACCTCACATTGAGGGAACCACGTAAAAATTCTTGTGTTGCCTTTGATTTAATTTTTCCGCATTAGTTTTTATTCCTATTGATTGATTTACTTGTGGGGAATCACATCGATTTTCCCTAACAAGATTTGAGCTGTGTAGGTTGGTGAAAAAACCTAGAAATTGGGAATTTTAAAAAGAGATTGAAAATTCATGGGTAATATTGTTATATTTATTTTTGTGTGCCAAAATAAATGATGTTTAGAAAATTTCTTATTTATATTTGTATAAATGATTAATTTTGGGGATTATGAGAATTGTTGTTCATTTTAGAAATGGTTATTCAGAATGTTGATATAGTCTTGAAATGACTAAATTGTTGAGAATACTTGAGAAGAGGAAATTGTGTTATCCCTTGGATGAATTGAAATAAAAGTATTTATTCATCTTGTGAAATTGTATTGAAGCGAGAAATGAGAATTTTGATCACAATGGGAATATTGTGTGGATGTATTGAAAGTGGAAGAAATATTGCATTGTATTATTAATTATTGTATTGGCATATCAATTCATTTGATAATGAAGAGCTTTGAAATTTGATTTGAAAACTTGTATTGAGAAAAGAATGTTGAGAAATAAGTTTTCATGAAATTGTTTTGGGGTAAATACGTTGGTAAGTGTTGATAGGTGGTGTAGATAATATTGAATAAGTTGGCCTGCTGGTCCGGGGTGAAAGATCGAAAAATCCGTGTCACGCCCCAAAATTTGAGACCGTAAAAGAATATATGTAAAGTACAACTCAAACAAGAGAGATAACCACAATATTTTAATATACACATATAAGCAGAGTTATAGCATAGATAGCTGATTTGAGTTCCACTAGAGGTTTACAAAACACTGTCAAACCAAAAGATAAAAGAAAAGGGAAAACAAAAACAAACTACTAATCCAAATTTTCATGTGAATCACGGCTCCAACACTTCGTCTTGATTGTCTTCGGGATAGCCTTCCACATCGTAAGCTGTTTCCTCACCTGGCATGACACGCCATGAGCTTGGAATGTCCAGTAAAAACACACACACCCCCGTATCTTCTATCAATCAATCAACCATACACAGAACAAATCAGGTAACATAACATACAATCTTCCTACAAGGATCTATGGATTAGTAGTTAAACTAGACATCCAGAATCCCCCCAAAGAGATCCTTCTACCCAACACAAGGATTAAACACCGGACTATTCAGAACTCCCCCTTTTGCTGCGTTGCAAACCTTACCATCTATGCCCACCTTTCAATTATTTACCTGTTAGTGGCATTGATGGACCTCAAAAGGGACGGCTAAACAAGTGGGCTCGCTTACACCCAAATCGTGCCTAGGGCTCGCTTACACCCTGCACATACCATACCAAAGGGCTCGCTTACACCTTGAAACCACTGTATAGAGTCTGAATACATCCGGGTCAACCTAGGGGCTCGCTTAAACTGCTTACGCAAGACTTAACTCGTTTGGTATTAATCCCATCATAATTCATGTCATTCATATGTATAAAATTGTTCTAAAACACTAAGATGAACGTCACCCACTGCCAACCCCTTATCATTTCCCGTTTATTAGATCTTTTGTTAAGTAAGTTAGTCATATTCGGTAATTCGGTCATATAAAAGAGTATGAGAAAAACATACGAGAGGAAATATAGTCCATGATCATCATACATAAGTATAGTAAGGCAAGAAAACAACATTAGGAATGCTTTGAAACACTTAGAGACAAATAACATAATAGAACACAATTTCCAGCACTGTTCGGTTCTGCAGGGCTAACAAGAACGCTTTAGTAAAAGTACTTCTAGGTCAAATTAGGGGCTGAAATTGTACAGAAACAATATTCAATCTGTCTAGTTTCAGTTCCAATTTTTAGAAGTTGCACAGCACCTCCAAAAATTCATCTACAAACTATATTTGAAAATCTGTCCAGATTTGTCACCCTTCAGGAAAACTAGCTTTTCTCTCAATCTACCCGATGGTTTTCACTCAAATAAAATCTGTTAAAAAGAGGACTAAGAGTGCTAAATTTTTAAAGAAGAACCAACACGAGATGATTTTTCTAGAATTTTATAAAATTGATAAAAGTGGACTGTTTTTCAGAGACTCAGGACCAGATTTTTCAACAAATTACCCAAGCCCTAAAAACACACAATTAGGAGCTAATAAAATTATCACAAGCTCTAAACACACAAAATATCCTAAAATAAATTCAGATTTGAGAATTAGATAGATTTGATATTTCTATTAAATTAGAGAAGTTGCAGCAGTGCCTAATTTCACAAATTTATAAGACAATGACACTATATCATACCCACACTTTCACACACACCAAAAATCCTATTTACCATTAATTTGTAACATAAGAGGCATACTAGACAATAGGATGAGATGGTCAACGGATTGGAGTAGATAAGGGTGAGGTATGTTCTTACCTTCACCTTTTTGAATCACCTTTGATTCCTTCTTTTTCTCTTCTTTTTTTTTTCTTCTTCTTACTTCTCTTAAGCCAACTCTCCCTCTTAAGCCAACTCTCCCTCTCTCACCCTCTCCTTGGGCTGTTGAAAACGTGAGAGTGAATTTGGGACAAGCTCTCAATTTATAGAGTATAAGGGATCCCAGCTTAATGACTAAGGAAAGCTAAATATCTAGATTTTTTTTTTTTTTGTTATCCAACCAACTTTTCCACCAAAATATTTTATATATATATATATATATATTTTAAACTATGTACATATTCAAATAAATAATAATATTCTATTCAAATAAACAATAAATGAAAGAACAACAAAAGCAAAAAAATAGAAATAAAAATAAAATGTGTGAGTTAATTTAGAAATTAGGAGGTAAAATAAATAACACCAAGTTTTAGGGTATTTCCAAATATGGTAATACACGGAAAAATTATTCTTTATTTGGGCCCTTATGCAGATTTTTACGAAACTAGGGCTAAAATGCTATTAACCTAAGGCTAAGGGTTTCAAGTGTAATTACAAAAAAATTAGGGTCTCTAAAATCCGCGCGAATAGGTGTCGAGCCTTCCAGTTAATACCGGTAAAAAAGACAATTTGGTAGTACTCGTATAGTCTACTTGCGGACACCAGCTTAGGGATTACCAGAGACGCATTTACCACCCTTGAAATAAATTGTTAAGTTTTGAATAATTGAAATTGCATGACATCATTGAGCATGATGGTTTTCAAAAGATAAAAATGTAATTTATCTTCAAAAAGGGCATAGCATGGCATGCACATTTCATCTCTTGAGACTGTATAAAATGTATATACTTTATTAAGAATTTTCTACTGGGCTTTATGCTCACCCTACGAGATTTTTGTGCAGGAAAAGATGTGGTGATTCCACCCAACTAGGGGCGTGGAAGAATGTGTGTTAAGAGTACAATGCTCTCATTTTGCGTGACTCTGTTTTGTAAGCCCAGGGCTGTATTTGTGTTGAGTTGAAACTCCATTTTGTGTAACCAAGAATGTTCTTGGATAAATTTGTAAGCCTGTAGGGCACTTATTATTTGTTTGGCTTCCATTTCATACTTGTTATAAAATGCATGTTTGGGATTAAAACTGGGGCATTGAGATATGAACAATATGTATTTGGCATTTGGGATTTAATGGAAATGGGCTTATCGATTAGTTAGCTGTATATATGTGTTTGTCTATCAAGTAAGTTTTATTACATAAATAGATATATCATATCCAATTTTCGGGGCGTTACATAAACTACTTTAACTAATTGTTTTTGGAATTGAAGAGTCTTTCACAGTTTAATCTCCTTGTTTCACTTCCAAGTGCACACCTGTTGGGAACCCCACCTAGATGTCTAAAAAGGACTACCTAGTGAAATTGGAATATTATAAAGAATGATAAATGCTCAAAAGATTATTTTATCATTTTTAATTGTTTACTAAATAATAACAATATTAATGTCTTTAATTTTTTGTTAGAAATTTAAAAAAATTAAATAAATAAAACATCAATAAAACTTAAATATTAAATTTTTTTAATTGAGATTTTAAAATTTTATTTTATTTTACTAAGTAAAATACATAATGAAAAAATTGAATTTTCATCCCACCATTTGAAAAAATTTGAATTTTTATCCCACCTGAAAAAATTTGAAGAAAAAAATTAAGATCAATGTACTTAGGGGCAAAAGTGTCTTTTTACAAATTAATCCCATTAGATTGTTATCTCACCCCTCCCCTAGGACACAACAATATCATATGCGAAGGACATAGAATCCAATTAGATTCCTAATCTGATCTATTAATTTCTAACCAAACAATGAACTCCACTATGAAATAGAAATAGAGTTCAATTCTCCCTCCAATTCTTTTAGACAAACACTTATGCCATATTGTTTATTGATTGCTCTCAATTAATAATGTAATGAAAAATTTTATAGGTAAAATTATATTTGACCTATCTTGCTTGTTCATTAAAAGATAAAAAATCAATTACTCAATGTAAACCAATTTTCTCCTAATTAAGGAAATTGTTTATGCGGTGCTGGAGTAAAAATTGTTTTGTTTAAAATTAAGGATAAATTACATTAACCTCCTTTGAGATTTAGAAAATACTTTTAATATAATTATACTAGTCTTGCTTGTTATTTTAAGAAGTGGTTTGAGATGTTCTAAATAAATGTACTTTTTGACTTTTTATATAAAAAAATGTATAGAAAAGTAGAGAAAGTGGGTAGAAAAATAGTGAGGAGATGTTAATAGATGTTGATTGATGCGACCCAAATAAGTATATGTATACAAAAAAAAAAAGTATATTTTTTTAGTGCATGCCAAACACCTACTATGTCACATAACAATTAAGTCATTTTAATCAACAACCGTGATTGGTAGCTCGAAAAAAGCCCCCCGAATCTCCCGAATTTGAAAAGAAGAAAAAAGAAGAAGAAGGAAGAAGAAGGAAAGGAAGAAGAAGAAGTGGAGGGGCCAACATCAACCAGAAGAAGAAGAAGAAGAAGAGAAGGAAGAAGAAGAAGAAGAAGAAGAAGAAGAAGAAAGAGGCAGAGGCGGAAGATGCGGAGGCGACGGCGAACGAACTGCGACGAGGGACGAGCTGCGACGATCGGCCGACGAGCTGGGACGAGCGACGAGCTACGAGCCGCGACGATTGGCCGACGGCGGAAGCGGAGGGGCTCGGCCGATGGCGGAAGCAGAGGGGCCCTCTCTTCTCTCCATTCCCTCTTCCCCTCCTCTTTCTCTTCTCTTCTCTTCTTCCTCTCTTCTCTCCCTCTTTCTCCTCTGTTTTAGACCTGCATACAGGAAAAAAAAGAATAAATAAATAAATAAAATCATTTTGGGCAGTATGGGGATTCGGGGGGGAAAAATTCGAAGAAAAAATCATTTTTCTTTTAATCAATAATTTATTAGTTATATAAATAAATATATATATATATATATATATGTCATCTCTTTTCAACTAATATATATATATATATTTATCTTTGTTTATTGGGTAAATTATACTGACCACTCTAAGGTTTAGAGAAAATCCAATAAGTTCCATAATCTATACTATAGAAAATTAGGTTTCTAATGAGAAGAGCCTTACAAAACTAAAAACCCTCATACTATTTTTCTAGAATTCTTATTTTTTAAATAATTAAAAAAATCTTCTATTAGTTAACTTTTATTGAATCGTTAAAAAAAAAAATCTTATTATACCTTGATTTACACATTTCAAAAGGAAAATTAATTATTTCATTTATAAATTTAAATTTAGAAGTTTGAAAACGAAAGATAGCTAATCAATTTTAAAATTTAAAAATACATTCTAACTTTTATTGAATCATTTTTTTAAAAAAAATATTACGTCTTTATTTACACATTTCAAAAGAAAATTAATTAATTCATTTAGAAATTTGAAAATAATCAGTTTTAAAATTTAGATTTTTATACCACTAAAATATATGAATCAATTCACATTTTTCATAAATTATTTTACTTGATGTTTATTTTTTAAATAATTAAAAACAATATTTTATTAGTTAGCTATTATTCCCATATAATGTGATTGATGATCCATTTTAAAAACTTACTTTTCCCACCAAATATTATATAGGTGTTTTTTTAAATAGTGTATATCAATACAATAAAGGATCCAAAATTCCTTTCAAAGATTGATAATGTGTCTGGTTCATGATTTTTAATAGAAATTTTGAAAGGAAAAATTAAAAAGGTGTGTGAAATTAGATAAAATGTAATTATATTTCGTTCACATTTCACTTTTTTTTTTTTTTTTTTTGCTTTCTTATTTCAAATTTCTACCCATGTCTATGAATCTGGTACATATTTTCTAGGACAAATTACATTGGTGGTTCTTATATTTTACCTCTTGTGTCATTTTGGCCCTTACACTTTCAATTAACTCGATTTTGATTCTTAATTTTAAATTTTGTGTCAATTTAGTCAAATTGATAATATCACTAATGTTTTTTAAGAAAAATTATCACTACATTGGTTGATGTTAACTTACTGAGTTTGGTAAATTTATAATTTTGCTCTTAAAAATATGACACGTAACACTTATGTGCATATTTTTTTATAAAAAAAAAAAAATGTTAAGTGTTGTAACCAATTGGCTCAAATTGAGACAAAATCATAAATTTATAATCAAAATCGAGTCAATTGAAATTACAAGGACTGAAATGACACAATGACCAAAGTACATGGACTACCGTCATACATATTTTCTATACTGAAAATTTTGAATTAATATTACTTTTTAAAATTATATACTACAAACTCTTATAACACATATTTTTCCATATAATAATAATTGAAATTTATTTTAGTTGCTATCTCGAAGATTGGCTATAGAGTCAAAGAAAATATGTAAATAAAAAATTTTATGTTAGAATTTGTTCAAATGTAATTTTCTTAATATTTATAATTTTTTTATTAATTGATAAAATGCACCATAAACATTAAGATTAGTTTTTTATGATATTGAGAAATAAAATATGATATATTATAGGCTTGAACTAAGAATTGTTGAAAAAAATCAACTCAAACTAGATTTTTTAGACTAATTTTTAATATATAATCTAATATCGAAACTCTCAAACTAACTCAAATTGGTCACAAGCCGATAAAAATAATTTTTAATGATTAGGTGAAAGTCACATTGGCATAAAAGTTACGACATACGTCAATTTACAATTTTGAATAAACAAATTTTTAGGCTTTAAAAAATAAGAAAAAATTAGTATATTAACAAATATAATTTACTACTATCATATGCTAAATTAAAATTACGAAACTTATAAAATGAAATGTATTTATATTTTATCGTAAATATAATTTTTTCCAATGAAATTATGACATGCAATTTTTTTATTAAAAACTTAGAACACACAATTAATGATATCAAAATAAAAAAAAAAATTTCATATTAGTAACTCTGATAGAAATGAATAAAATTTAATTAATTGTAAATCATTTTAAATAAATTTTATATTATTGTTTTAATTTATAAACTAATTTTTGATTATTTATTTATACCCGTGCATAGCACAAGTAATATGCTAGTTTTGGTATAATTACGTTGGGCCTTCTTAAAAATTTGATTTATGTAACGCTTAATCTCATTTTTATCAATAATTCATTAGTCTTTACACTAAAATATATAATTTTTCTTATTTTTTCTTGTATTTTTGCATCATTTGTATTAGTTTTGATTTCTTTTTTATTACTAAAAGGGCCATTATTAAAAGAAAAATGTCTCAGACCCCCAGTGGGGGTCACTGGGGGTCATGAATGGTGGCTTCTCATTGGTTAAAAAAAAAAACTGTTTTTTTTTTTTTTTTTTTTGTGTTTTGGACGAATGATGGGCTGCCACCTCACTGGGGGTCGACCCCCAGTGGGGGTCTGTAGCATAACCCTTATTAAAATTGTAGGGCTTATTGTATTTTCTGTAAATCTCACGAGAGATCAATTTAAGCTACTCTTGTTTATTTTAGTATCTATCCACCATTCACGTTAATTTTGATCACTTTAACTTTACCAAAAGAAAAATTAATATAATTATGTCAAAAGATAGAACTACTTACACTTTTTCTAAACCTCACAGAGGTGAGGGTAATTTACCCAAAAACTATTAAAAATTTGAAGAAAGGTAAAAACTTCAATGTTTAGATTATCAACTTGTCAAAATTGCTATGCTCCACCTGTTTGGAGTACAACGGTTTAGGCCTAACGAAACAAATTAAAGAATCGCTTGGTTCTTCTGAGTATGGAAAAAGCTTGGGACCCAATTTGGAAACCCATAACCCTTAAATGTGTGTAATTGATTTATGTGTTTTTTTATTTTATTTTTTTCCCTCTCTCTCTCTCTCTCACATAGGATGACGTAGGGGTTGTGGGGGGTGGAGTTTTTGTTGGGATCTCAATCATTGCTCTCTGAGTATAAACTTTAATAATACGAAACAAAGAGCAATGATTAAGACCTCATAAAACCTCACTACAAGAAAATGGGGCTTAAAAGACGGAACTATTTGCGACGGTACACTTGCCGTCGCAAAAGGTGACTTTTTGCGACGGTAAAAAATACCGTCTCAAAAAACAGAGTATTTGCGACGGTAAAAAATACCGTCTCAAAAAACAGAGTATTTGCGACGGTAGAAAAATACCGTCGCAAAAAAGGAGAGTATTTGCGACGGTATTTTCTACCGTCGCAAATACTCTGTTTTTTGAGACGGTATTTTTCTACCGTCGCAAATACTCTGTTTTTTGAGACGGTATTTTTCTACCGTCGCAAATACTCTGATTTTTTGAGACGGTATTTTTTACCGTCGCAAAAAGTCACTTTTGTGGTTTTTTTTTTTAAGTGAATATTTTTAAATTTTTAAATATTTTTTTTAGATGCACTTTACTTAAATGTATCTAAAAAAAAAAATTATGAAAAAATATTTTTAAAAATTAATAAATACATACAAATATAAAAAAAAATGTATTGAATTATTGTATTTCTTTTGTATTTTTGGTATTTAGTGAATTTTTAAAAGATTTTTTTATTTTTTAGGTGTATTTATGTTAGGTGTGTCTAAAAATTAAAAAAATTAAATATTAAAAAAATTCAGTAAAAATAATATAACACGGAAAACAAGAAAGTATAATTTTCTCAAAAGAGTTTTTGGAAAACTCTAACCTAACATAGTGATTGTGGTTTTGAGACAGCTTCATATATATACAGTCACAAAATAGTTTGAATAAATTCAATGGTATTTTTCTGTCACAAAAAAAATTAAAAAAAACGATGTCGTCTTACTCTTTTAATATAACATTTCTTTTCATTCATTTTTTCATCTTCCTGTCTCTCTGTATTTATCTCTCTCTGTTCTCTTTATCTCTTTCACTCATCACTCTTCTTTCTCTGTCTGTCTGTGTATCTCTCTCATTTTCTCTCTGTGTTTCTCGCATATCTTTCTTCTCTCTATCTCTTATGTCTTCTCTCTTTATCTCTCTCGCTCATCTTTCTTCTCTCTATCTCTCTCATTTATTTATTTTTTTTCTCTCTCTCTTATTTATATCTCTCTCTATCTCTCTCGCCCATCTCTTTTTTTCTATGTCTCTCTCTCGCTCATCTCTTTTCGCTCTATTTCTCTCTTTTTGTCTATCTTTCGCTCATCTCTTGTTTCTCTCTCTTTTTCTATCTCTCATTCTCTCTCTCTCTCTCTGTCTCTTTTTCTGTTTATCTCTCTCTCTCTGTCTCTCTCTCACTCTCACTCTCTCTCACTCATCACTCATCTCTCTCTCCGTATGCTTGTCCATTTGTGTATTTCTCCCTCATTATATTCGTCTTGCTCACTCTCTCCATCTCATATTCTCTATTTATCGAGTTTCTCTTCGATTTATCTATCTTTTGTCTCATCTCTTTTCTCTCTCTGTCTCTTTCGTTCATCTCTCTTCTCTCTATCTCTCTCGTTCATCTGTTTTCTCTCTCTGTCTCTTTTTCTGTCTCTCACTCTCTATCTTTTTCTCTCTTTGTCTCTCTCTCTCTAACTCATCACTCTTCTCTGTTTGTCTGTCTGTCTGTCTCTGTCTCTCTCACTCATCTCTCTTCTCTTTATCTCTCTCGCTCATCTCTCTCTGTCTCTTTCTCATTTATCTCTTTTCGCTCTTTCTCTCTTTGTCTCTCTCTCTCTCTCTAACTCATCACTCTTCTTTGTTTGTCTGTCTGTCTGTCTCTGTCTCTCTCATTCATCTCTCTTCTCTTTATCTCTCTCGCTCATCTCTCTCTGTCTCTTTCTCATTTATCTCTTTTCGCTCTTTCTCTCTTTGTCTATATCTTTTCATCCATTTTTTCATCTTCCTTTCTCTCTTCTCTTTCTCTTACCGTCTCAACCTTACTAAATGTAAAAAAAAATAAAATTCATCAACTATAAAAAAAAAATTATTCTAATAAAAAATTATTTTTTTAACTATTCTTCCGTTGCAAAAAAAAAAAAAAAAAAATCTTCTCTCTCTGTGTCTCTCTCTTTGTCTATATCTTTTCACCCATTTTTTCATCTTCTTCTCTCTCTTTTCTTACTCTCTCTTATTCATCACTCTTCTCTCTCTCTCTGTCTATTTGACTCTCTCTCTCTCTATGTCTCTCATTCATTTATCTCTTCTCTCATCTATCTTCTCTCTTTTTCATTGACCACAAAAATTAACTTTATTTTAATGGAAAATATTATTTCTATTTTTACCAAATAAAAAAATAATAATTATTTTTTATTCATTAAAATAAATATAAAATAAATATAAAACAAATAAATTTTTAACTTTATCAAATGAAAAAAAAAATTTATCAACTATAAAAATTATTTTAATAATTTTTTATTTTAATAAAAAATTCATTAACTATAACATTTGTGGGTGTGTGGGTGTGTGTAGGGTTTTGTTTGAGAACACACACAACACAAACACAAACACAACCCAAACACAACAGGCCGTCCCTCTCCTCCTGCTCGCTCTCTCTCTCTCTCTCTCCATCTAGGGTTTCGCCTTCCTCTCTCTCTCTTTCACACAACGACGGCGCCGATCATCCGTCACCGCCGATCCTCCCTCCGGTCGATCCTCCTCCCTTACCGCCCCTTTTGTTTCCATTCCCGCCCCCCCCCAAATCTCCAATCTCAAACCCCAAACCCAAAAATCCCGCCCCCGCCCCCCCAAATCCCTAATCTCAAACCCACAAATTCCCAATCTCAAACCCAAAAATCACTACCCCCCTCCCCCCCAAAATCCCCAATGTCAAACCCACAAACCCACAAATCCCCAATCTCAATCCCTACCCCACGGTGAGCGGCGGAGGAGTAGCGTCGGAGCAGCGGAGGAGGAGCAGTGTCGTCGTCGGAGCAGCATCGGTCGTGCTTTGAGTTTTATGTGCAAGAAGAATGATCTGAACTCTTCTCAGGTATGTAACCCTGCTTCTTTTGATCTCTCCTTAGTGAAGATTATGTTTGTATGAACATGAATGGTGATGGATGTCAGACTGGGTTTGTATGAACATGAATGGATGTCAGACTGGGTTTGAAGATTATGTTTGTATGAACATGAATGGTCCGAAAAAAAATCAATTCTAGATCAGGGTTTTTATTCATAAATTAATAATTGACTAATAAAATAGTTTGATTTTGAAGTACAAATTAGAAAGTAAGCAAAAATAGTAACTCTATGGCCTATCCTGATTAAATTATTTTATATAAAGATATATATATATATATATATATATATTTTAAATTATAGAAACATTTGAACAAAATTATTTACAATTAAAAAATTAAAATAGTGGATGTGTGCCAATTAAAAAAACTAAATTTCTTTTTACATCCACCTCAAGCAATGTAGCCCTTGTATATCTAGTGGAGAAATTCATGTACCAATATAGAGAGAATGTTGGTGTAATGAGAAATACAATGGATGTATTTAGAAGCTCCCCTAAAAGCTCCCTATGACTTGTACACTTCCCACCTCCACAAGCCTTGAAACCAGTAGAAAAAGCTTTATCAAATTTTACAATATTTTCTCTCTTTAGTATCCTACATAAATTTTTTTATGTGATTCCATTGTTCAAGGATGCTAAGTGAAGAACAAAGCAAAAAAAGAAAAAAAAAAGAAGAGTGAAGAACAAGAATATAAAAAGGAACACCCCATAGCCCTCCACTGGCTGCCTCAATCCGCTCGATTCTCGAGGCCTAAGCAAGTATATAAACCACACCATCCCTCAACCAAAATCACCACCCAACCTTCTTTGTAATCTATTCTTCTTCTTCAACTTCTAGCATTCGGTGCATACCCTCTCTTTGTTTTCTCAAGGTGAGTCCATGTCATTGTTTTTATTAAATTACTCTTGGTTCTACAGCTCATGTTTGGCCATTCTCTCTCCAAAACAAGTTCATATATTTTTAACATTATAGTAGCATTTTTCTTACATGTTATAGGTTTGGTATATTAACACCACTAGCTAGTTTGGTATGTTTACTTGCTGGTTCATTCACTAGTATTAGTTGACTAACAAGAGATACATAAGTTCTATTATCTCTTACCAATGTAGAATACTAGGTTTTGCAAATAGAAGTGCTTCTTTGTGATTTCTCTTTGTGTGTGTTTGGTATATTAACACCACTAGCTAGTTTGGTATGTTTATTAGTATTCTTCTCACAATTTTTTACTGGTGTTTAAATAGTTGGTTTCTCCAAAAGATTATAATTTGCAACTGTTATCTATTTATTTGTAGGTCAAAAGGATAAATTTTGCCGAGGGGAAGATCTGATTCTAGAAGTAAGGAATTTGCAGCTTGATTTTTGAAATAGGCTCAAAATTGAGATCTTGTTGGAAATTTTTTAATTTTTGTAAGAGCATTTAAATATCCAATGTGTTGATTGGTGAATTTTAGATTTTATTTTATTATTATTATTTTTTTTAGGATTTGGGTGAATTTTATAATTTAAATATGTTTTTATGAACATATACAGTTTAATTGTTTTTTGTAAAATATTGAATTTGATGGTTTGATCAATTTTTATTTTTATTTTCTGTTATGATGTTTTTGTGAATGGAATGTAAATAATCAGCTCTTAGAGAGAGACGGCACCACCGTCGGAAAAAATAGAAAATTTTAATATTTTTATTAATTTTGTTACAGGTTTTACTTTTTGCGACGACAATATATTGTCGCAAAAAATAGAAATTTTATTATTTAAAAGGGAAATTTTATTATTTTTTAATATTTTTTGCGACGGCGTTACACTGTCGCGAAAAATAGAAAATTTTATATTTTTATACTTTCTGCGACGGCACCACACTGTCGCAAAAAATAGTGTTTTTTTTAAAAAAAAGACTATTGGCGACGGTGTTTTTTGCCGTCTCAAATAACATTTTTAGCGACGGTAAAATAGGGCCGTCGCAAAAAAGTCAAGAAATTTCAAAGTTATTAGCGACTGTATGGTACCGTCGCAAAAAGACAAAAAATGCCGTCGCAAAACATTAGCGACGGCACTTACCGTCGCAAAAACTTTTTGCAACCCCTGCAGTTGCGACCCCCCTCTTGCCGTCGCAAAAAGTCATTTTGCCGTCGCAAAAAGTATTAGCGACGGCATGAGGAGTATTAGCGACGGTATTTTACCGTCGCAAAAAATCAATTTTTTTGTAGTGCCTCCACCCCACAACCCCTACATCATCCTATATGAGAAAAAAAATAAAATAAAATAAATAAATAAATAAAAATACACATAGAACAATCACACACATTTGGCTCTCCAAATTGGGTCCCAAGCTTTTTCCATGAAACAAATTAAAGCATGGGGTAATTGGCAAAGATACAGCTTGTGAGGGCATAACTGAAGCCAAATTACCCAAGCTTTTTCCATGAAACAAATTAAAGCATGGGGTAATTGGCAAAGATACAGCTTGTGAGGGCATAACTGAAGCCAAATTCCAAAGAGAACTTGTGTCTTGTCATCAAACTCAAATCTAACATATAAAATTCACAAAAAAACAAAATAAGTTAAAATCTATAAAAAGACAAAATAGACTAAAATCTACCAAAAAAAAAAAAAAAAAAAAGATAAAAATAGGCTAAAATAGACCAAGGTTTACTTGTTTTTTTGGCTAAAATTCACAAAAAGACAAAATAAAATAAAATAGTCAATAAGACAAAATATCACATTAAATCCATAATTATTTCACTTTCTCTCTCACAAACATCACATCCAATTACAAAAAAATCCAATCCTCTTTCCAAACATAAATATTTTAGCCTATTAAAATAGCTTAAAACTAAAATAACTTACTAAAATAATCAACTTCCCAAACCAGGCCAAAATGGACACTGTTGTGTTCCAAAAACTAATTAAAGGCAATGCTTGTCAAAATAATCTTTGAAAAGTTCTAATTATAAGCCCTTCATATCATATGGCACACCAATTCTAATTTTGAACATCAATAAAAGGTTAACCTAATACACAAAACTCGCTAAAATGGGATCTAGGGAGAACAAGATGTAAGTATGTTGTCTCATTTCTGGAGAGGCTATTCCCGTATTTTGAACAGGAATATTACACCAAATAAAGACTATTTGGCTTTACTCTTTGTTTTGTTTTTGTTTTTTTTATTATTTATAAATACATATGACAATTGGGGGAAATAATCTGTGTTGATATATACTTGCATCATCCCTTCTTGGACTTGAGCATCACAAGCCCAATAAAACGGATAAGAAGCTGAGAAGTGCCGCGACAGCAAACACAGGTATGAGAATGGCATATTATTGTGGAAGAAAGTACTCCCGGATGAAGTGATCACCACCCACAAATGGCTGAGATTTCATCAAAAGTCAACAACTATTTAGTCAAACTCAAAACATAAAATTAAACTAAGAGGTTTCAACTGACCAGGATTTTGACCCAAAATGTATAATAAGTGAATACAGATAAGCTGATAAAGGATTATAGAAAGCCAACAGCCCAGTCTTTTTGCTAATTCCATGTTTGTGACTTTTGCCGCCTGTCACACAAATTCAGCAAATAAGAATTCTTCTTACACAATTATTCATGTTTCTACAGAAAAAAGTATTTACAACAAATAAAAATTTTAGAAGTAGACTCACGGTGATCTTTTCCCCTTGACCCCTCGCCACAAAAGAAAAAGCAACTAACTAAAAAGTAAAGAGTTTTGGCTAGAGCTCCCCCTTCATAAGACGGCAGAAAAAGGTTTCCCAGCTCCAGCCCTTTAATTTTTCGAAGCTCATTTTCTTACCAAAATACCCCAAAGCTAATGCTCCAGTAAATTAGCACTGTTTCAGTTTATGAATGATTGAAAACTTTAAAAATAAAGAACTTCTGATCTAGCCCAACTCTGGTTGGCTCGGCACATTCTGGTCATCTAGGACACTAGCTGGTCCAGCACACTATGGTTGGCTCAGCCACTCCATAGCAAAATTGTTAATCCCAATACCGGCCAGCATATTTTTTTTTTTTTTTTTTTTTGTGTATGGTACATATGGGTATCTGTGCATACTAGCAAATACCATTTTGGACTTTTTGCTATATATTATAAATCTAAAAAAAACAATTACAATTACCTAGAAATTTTAATATACATTCTATGACATTTAATTCAACACCAAATCATTTAAGCATGACACAAACATGTAATCCAACACCATCTTATGTATCAGAGCTGTTTGTTCTGTAGGCCCGTCGCTTTATATTTGTTCTAGATTGAAGCAAGCACAATATGCCAGCTTAAAACTGCACATAAAAACATTTCCCTAATCTGAAAGCAAACAAATTTTGAATATGGAGCAGAGAGTGAGAGATGGAGAGAGAGTGAATTACATATATAAACGGAGAGGGAGGGCTTTTAACTAACCGATCTGGTCTTTTAAAGCTTCAGGTGATCTTCTCTACCAAGGAAAGCAGCTTCAAGCCTTGGAGAGTAAAGCACTCTGTTTCTAGTCGCCTTTGCTTCAAAGTCAAAACCAAAATGTTAGGGCTGAATGACTGCAAGGTTTGGGCAAACACTTGGGAATCAAAGGTTCATGTATCAGACTGGTATAACTGTATATCAAAATTTACCAAATTTCTGCAGCATAAGCAAAGCATCCGGGTAAGCATAAAGATTTTCAACAAAATGAAACTTCATGTATGAGTTCCCATTTCTGGTCCGGTATGGTACATCTCAGCCAGTATGGGATGGGATTAATAACTTTGCTCCATAGGGTGGCCTTCTAAGCTGAGCTCTATCGAGCCACTTGAATCAATATCTTCAGAAAGTTGACATGTTGGATACCCCCTCATCCATGTTTTATGACCCTATCCATGTCCGGAAACCATTGAATAACTTCAAGTTGTTGCTGTGAGACTTTTATACACATTCATAATATTGCAAACCAGCGGTTTCAACTTTGTGCCAAGAAATGCTCTTCTCTCTGATAACTTGATCAATAATAAGCAAATACTTTATCCCCTTCCCAACTCAATGTTTTGAGTATGTGCACTATCTGTTCAATTCTTGCATGAGAAAAATCACCAATTGTGAACTTCTCAACAACTCCCTTCACTTCGATCAGACTGTGGCCAGGTTCCTTCTTCAATCCACTACCCTTCAGCATCTTTCTTGACTCTGCAACACAATTCCACATTCCGTCTGAAGCATATAAATTTGACAATAGAACATAGGGTGAAGTAGTGACAAGCTCACATTTCAAAAGCTTTCTTGCCAAATGTTCCCCAATTAAAACATCTCCATGCAATCGACAAGCAGAAAGCAAGCTCACTAAAACAACTGGATCATGCCCAAAAGGAAAATTTTTCATGCATTCTACAGCCTCCTTTAGTCTTCCAGCTCGTCCAAGTAGATCTATGAGGCAAGAGAAATGCTCAATGTCAGGAGCAATTCCATAGATTTCATTCATAGAATTGAAGTAGGCTTGGCCCTCGTCCACAAGCCCTGCATGATTGCACGCTGTGAGAAGTGCAATAAATGTAACAGAATCTGGCTTCAAACCAACTCCCTTCATCTGCTCAAACAGTTCTAGGGCCTTTGCCCCATGCCCATGATTTCCAAATCCAGCTATGATGCTATTCCATGATACAAGATTGTGACTGCCCATTTTATTAAAAACATTTTGTGTATATCCAATGCAACCACATTTAGCATACATGTTTACTAGTGCATTATCAACACCTACATCTCCATCCAGCTTTGTTCTGATCAGATGAGCATGAATCTGCTTGCCATGGCGTACAGAAGCAATGCCGGCACATGCAGCAAGAGCACTCGCATATGTGAAATCATCAAGCCATAAACTAATCACATTTGTCATCTCTTTGAAAATACTCAAACCCTTTGCATGATCATCACAATGAGAACAAGCAGTAATAAGGGTATTCCATGAAATGACATCTTTCTCTTCAATTAATCTGAAGACCTTCTGTGCTTCTTCTAGCATACCAAACTTCGAGTACATTGTTATTATCACATTACCGATAAAAGGGGTGGAGTCAAGTTTGAGCTTGACTGTTTGGCAATGCAATTGCATTCCTCTACTCAAATCATCTGCAGTACTGCAAATTCCCAACACTCCGACAAAAGTAAAACGGTCTGGGACCAGACCTTGTTGGCACATTTTTCTGTAAATTTCAAACCCTTTATCCGGTTGTTTGTTTTCTACTAACCCAGCAATCATTGCATTATAAGACACCGAATTCAGCTCAGATGTACTACTAAAAACTGTTAAGGCATCACTACATTGACCACATTTCATGTACATCGAGATAAGTGAGTTGGAAACAAAAGAAATGAAAGAGTACCCAATTTTCACAGATAAAGCATGCATTTGTTGCCCTTGTGTCAAAGCCAAGAGACTAGCACAAGCACTTATAGCACTGGCAAGTAAATATTCATTGGGCACGGGCACAAGACCCATTTTAGAGAAAAGGTCAATGGCCAGTCTGGGTTCCTCAGCTTGGCCATAACCAGAGACCATAGCTGACCAAGAAACAAGGTTTCTCTCAGACATCCCATCAAACACCTTGCGTGCAAAGGTGATGTTGCCACACTTTGCATACATGTTGAGAATGTGATTGCAGACAATTACATCGGACTGCAAGCCTGACTTGACTACGGAAGCATGAAGGGAAGTCCCATATCGAAAGGCCTTGGTTTTGGAGCAATGGTGTAAAAGAAACCCAATTGTTTCAGGGGCAAATAGAGAGAGAATACCCATTAAAGCAAAGAGGTTTTTTCTTTGGCAACCTATATATCAGAAAGCATCACATTTAGAGAAGAAATATAAATAGATATATAAAGCATTGTTTGTTTCTTCACTCCATTTGAACAGAGATGATTGCAATCAAATTTGGTGGCTTCGAAGAGCATGAATTGGATTACCGGAGGATAGTGACTTTTTCGCAACTACTACTACTACCTCCTTTTTTTGCTTTTTTCCCTAATATAATTTTTTTTAATTTTTTTTATTTTATTTTTATTTTTTAAAACTTGCGTGAAGAGGAAGGATCTCTTATCTTCAAATATTTTTGCCTCTTTATCTCAAATCACTCATAATCATTGGATTATACGAGGATATCAAGACATATTCAATAATTATGAGTGATTTGAGACAGGAGACATAAATATTTGAGAACATGAATCCTTGGACCTTACGTGTGGGTCTACCAAGTGAAATTATTGTCTAATTGATCTTATAACAATTAATGACAGTTTTTATCATATATTATTAAAATATGTTATTAATAGTTAATTTCCAGCGACAGTTTTAAAATTATCATAAAAAATATAACTAATTATAAGTTTTAGCGATAATTTAAAAAAATTATAAGAAAAAAAATCACTAATCATAAGTTTTAGAGATAATCTATAAAAATCGCAACAAAAAAATCACTAATTATCAATTTTTTGTGACAAATGTAAAAAATGGTCTAAAAAAATATTTTTGCAACGATTGTACTATAATTTATTTTCAATAGAATTTGATGGGAATTAAATCCAATTTTTATGAACTATTGGTAATTTACCCTTTGCTTTTCAATCAAAGACAGTAATACGGGTAATTCTATTTCCACACACTAATTTCACTCAGTTCACACACTTAATGAAAAATTTTATTATAACAATTTTGTCCTAAGATAAAAATACTATAATACCCCTCATCTTCTTGTATTCGAACCCTATTTCTAAAACACCACAACTATCCTCTATCGCCAGTGCCACCTCTCTCATCTGTCATCCCCTCCTGTCGTCTCTTTTCTTATCTGTCTGCAATCACTTTTCCCTATGAACCATATACTCCCACAAGTCTCTCACCATGAATCACTCAATGTTGACTATAGAGCTCTAGGATGGAGGGAAATGAGCTAGAATTGGCGATGGTGGTGGCGATGAAGGATTGAAAGTGGCGGCAACAACAGTAAAAGATAATTGCAAAAAAAAAAAAAAAACAAAACAAAACAAAAAACTTCTTATTTCAATATGGTTTAATCTTTAAGGGTAAAAAAATTTAAAAATATTTTTTGGGTATTTATTTTTGTCAAATTAATTTATATTTTTTTCATAAAAATTTCAAAAAATTGATTTAAAAATTGAAACCAAACATATGCTTGGGGCTTTAAAATTGAAAATGATGGTAATATTGTAATATAGAGATGTGTATTGAGAATTTATATTTTTATAATATGTGTATTGAGAAAGTGTTCATTAAGTGTATGTAATGAGGGAAATTAGTGTGTGGATGTAACGCCCTAAAAAATATGACTAAAAACAATTATGCGCAAGACCTATAAATAATGACAGGAACATTATATTTACATTCATCAGAGTGTTCTTTACAATAGACGCTACATGTTAACAACAAAAGTAGATGCCCAACGGGCTTACAACTTTCCAAGTCAACACTTGGTTACAACAAAAGAAGAGTTCTAACTCTTTTACATATAAAGCTCTTGGCTTGAATTTACATGTAATGCAAAAATATAACAATAAAAAGAAACCTGCAGCTTCTAAACTGCCCAAGCTATGTCCTTAGAAGCGGCATGTCTCATGTACCTGAAAATAGTGTCCCAAGTAGGGTGAGCTAAAGCACAGTAGAGATATGCTAAACAGAATATGAGAATTAACTAAAACATTAGCATTCGATAAATGTTTAACACTTATAAACTAACTTGTATCATTCCCATGACCAATCAACAATTTCGTCATATTCAATCCATTTCCTATTATTTAACCACATTAATTTGTTAAAATAGTCCGATATTATCCATACTGTTTTAAATGAGACTACAACTTATATAACAACACTTCAATAACTAACATCATTCAACACTTCTATTCACATGCCATTTTACGGAACTACGTTCGAGGGAACCGGCACCCATAAATAAATAAAGTTTCGGGACTTGCACCTAGGACACTCCAGCCAACTTAGTTATCAATGGAGTCCATCTCTTATCTCCTCCCAAACAAATGGAGTACACCCCCTATCTCATCCCACACAACATAGATATACAATGTATTTAAATACATAATCATGTACAATTACCCAACAATTCACATATTCAATGTGTTAATTCCACCGTCACATTCAATGACACAATCCAATTGATTAGTTTTAATTTCCCTAATCATCATGCATTGTCTCCAACAACCAAGAATATCCTTCACCGATAGCCCAAAACAGTTATTTCTAAACAGATAAATAAATCTATCAAATAGATAATTTATTACATTTTCCATCGGTGAGTGATTCATCAATCCAACTACACCAATTAGTCCCAATTCCATCCAATGTCATGATTTTCAAATCAATTTCATATTCCCACAATTGCCAAATTAATTATTTAAATTCAATTAGGGCATTTTTCCCCAATTTCTCAAACATTGATCATAAGACCAAATTTCACCAATTAAACCCACAAATCCCATTTTTAAGACCTCATATGTACATGGAGTTTAAAAACACAAAACCCCCTCTTTGGAATATTACAAATCTCAAACCCTAACTTCCCAAATTCCAAATCACACCATTTATACAAAATGACTGACATTTATGTTAAAACTCATAAAAATAAGTAGATTATCCCTACCTCAAATGAAGAAGCTCAAATGAGAAGAAGAGTGAAACCCAAGATGCTCTAAATCTACAAATTTTCGGATCAAAGGATAGCCCACACCAAGCTCCACCCTTTTTACAGAGGAAGTAGGATAGGAGAACTCTAGATCAAGAGTATTTGTAGAGAGAAGGTGTGTGTAGAGAGAGAGAGAGAGTTGGATCTAGGGTTTTAAGAGGAATGGAGATGAAAAAGTGATGTAGAATCACGTTACTGCGAACTGATATATACAAGGCTCGCTCGAGCGACCAAACACAACAATACCTCGCTTGAGTGCAAGAAGCGTCGCTCGAGCGAACAATGCGAAACTTCAGGCCTGTAACGCAGAAGCACGCTTGAGCGCAAGAGTCCTCGCTCGTGCGAAGAAACACAAAACATAGGGCTCACTCGCTCGAGTGCAAGAAAGCTTGCTCGAGCGAAGAATACCAACCTTCAGGTCTTACAGAAACGCAAAAGCACGCTCGAGCTCAAGGTCGCTCACTCGAGCGAAGAGACACAAAACACAAGGCTCGCTTGAGCGCAAGAAAGCTCGCTCGAGCGGAAGCTGCGTCTAAAAAAGAAACCTGAGGACCCACAACACTTGCCCGAGCGCATAAACCCTCACTCAAGCGAAGAAGCAAATACCAGGGCTCGCTCGAGCAAAGAAGCCAAATCCTGAGCAGCAACCATTTGTTTCAACTCACAACCAACCTGTACCAAACTCACCCAATATATCCTAAAACTCAAATATAAGGAATTAAAAGATGGAAACAAGATATAGACAACAATAAACAACCACAGAACCCGAGTATGATAACCCTGTTCCGTATTATGTTAATTAACCTTAATTATGATTGTGATTATGCGTTTAATATGATTTTGAGTGCCATTCATATGATTATATGTGATTTTGATTTTATATCTGTTCACCGTAGGAAAATCTGTTGAACTTATTATTATAAACTGACAATTGAAGGCTTTATTGGCCACAGAAATCGAAATTGACCACGCCATTGTAATTGGCGTAATTTTTAGAGCCTATGGTGAAATTTAATTGAAAACTGATTTGGAATGAAATAATTAGATTCCAAACGATTAAATTAAACTCTATTACTTAGCCCAATTCAAATTTGATTAGGCCATCTTATATAAAGGCCTATATAGCCTCATATTATGGTTTTGAACTCATATTTGCTGAGATTATCCTCTAGAGAGGGAGAGTATGCCAATTGTAGAGAGAGAGGGAGCTCAAGTTGGAGATTGAACAAGGAGCTTGAAGATCAACTCAAGAATTAACCATAATTTGGGTGATTAGAGCTTCTAGGTAAGCATTTGAGCATAAATTCATGAGTATAAGTTTGTAAATTTGTGTATTCAAGCTAGTTAGGTAATCAAGAACATAAATTGAGATGAAATTGAAAAATTTAAAGCTTATATGTACATGCATGCATAGAATTGCTATGAATTTGCATATTTGAGCATAAACTATGTAGAACAAATAGAATTGAGCACCAAACCTCACATGCATGCATGATTTTCATGAGTTTCATGATATTAAGTGTCATTTGTACCATTTGAAATAGAATTGGAGTCAAGAATTGACTTGCATGCATGATTGATGAAGGTAAGGAATTGGTGTGAAATTGAATGCACATGTTTTGGAACTATGTAAAGAATTCAAAATGATTTTGGAATAGGGACCATGAATTTGAGCAATTGGCCTTATATTGTTGTTGTCCTCATGTCATGTAATATGTTTCCATGTTTTTGAGTTCAAAGCATGAGCTTTGAACCTTTAAACACTGAGTTTGAACTCCAAGAACAATTCTAGAAATTCCAGAATTCGTCATGTCCGCTCGAGCGTGGGAATCGTCGCTCGAGCGTGGGAACCATCGCTCGAGCGTGAAATGCTAGCTCCTAGGACTTTTGTAGACATTGATGTCCGCTCGAATGGGGAGGTTCACGGTCGAGTGCCAAGCCATGTGGTTTGACTTTCAGCTCGAGCATAAAAATGTGGCAACTAGTACTTTTCCAGACCAAGGGGGTCCGCTCGAGCGGGAAGCCCTGCTCCAGAAATTTTGTAAAGTTGATTTATGTTTCATTTTTCGTTCTCTTTCATTTCTAAGTACTCTTAGGCATGCTTTGAATATTGTAAATGAGTTAAAAGAATAAGAGAGAAGCCTAAGAGGGATGTATGAATTAAGAACAGATTGAAATCGTTTGTGACCCATTATGTTTATGAAATGTGTAGTGTCAAGCACAAGGACAAATCAACCAGCAGATCACTGTGAGTAATATCTTAATAAAGATATTTTGAAGTATGTTATTTGTCCTATTGTTTATTCCTTTATAAGTCTTATAAGCCTGTTAATTTGAATTATGGGCAAATATTTGTTTTGCTATACGAATGAAATGGGCCAAAGGCCGTTTGACATGAATGATTGGGCCAAAGGCCGTCAGATACAGATGATTGGGCCAAAGGCCATTGGACATGAATGATTGGGCCAAAGGTCGTCGGATACAGATGATTAGGCCAAAGGTCATCGAACATGAATGATTGGGCCAAAGGTCGTCGGATACAGATGATTGGGCCAAAGGCCATCGGACATGAATGATTGGGCCAAAAGTCGTCGGATACAGACGATTGGGTCAAAGGCCGTTGGACATGAATGATTGGGCCAAAGGCCGTCGGATATAAACAATTGGGCCAAAGGCCGTTGGACATAAATGAATGGGCCAAAGACCGTCAGATATGAGTGAATTGGACCCGAGGATGTTTGATACATCTAGAGATTTTTTTCGTTTGATACATTAGATAGAAACATGAATTGGACCCAAGGCCGTCTGATGTAACTATTTCAAAATTCGTTCATGTATATTCTCTACTTGATATTATTCGCTGGGCTTTCGTTCACTCTCATTCATGTGTCTGTAAGTGAGCCAAGAGATGTCCAAACCCAGCCCTAGTGAAGTATGTGAGAAACAGTCAGAATTTTGAGGAGTTAGCCCATGCGTCTCACACACGAGGCTTGTTTTTGCCCTATTATTATTGTGTTGCATTTTTGTTATGTTGGCAAAAACTTTGGATCACCGTTGTACATAAGCTTTGGTTTGGCTGACTATGACTTGAATGATCCTGTTGTGTAAAACTCATATGTTAACTTTCTTTTATGTGAGTTATTAATGAATGTATGTGTAATGTTGTGATATGCCATGTATGCACAGCTCTATGGACAAAGTTTTAACGTTTTGGCCTCTTAGCTCTGTTGTAATATGTCTTTTGTGGTTTGAGGTCCTAGGTAATCTCATGATTACTGGCCGATTATGTGCTTAACCCATAGGGACGGGTTCGGGCCATGACAGAGTGGTATCAGAGCACGAGTTAATAACTCACATGCTTGTCGAAAAGAGAAATAAACATCTAGAAAAGATCTAGGATACATTCATGTGATAAGTAGGAATTTGTAAACATTGAGAATGTGCTTAAATGCTTCGAGATAAATGATTATGTGCTATATGTTTGTGATTTACTTGCATTGCGAATTATGTGAACATGTATGCTCTTTAGTAGATGCATACTTGTGAAACTTTTGTATAGAGAATAATGCAAGTCTAATCAGATGGTGAGAACAAGAGGTGATGAGATAGAAGAGTCCTCTACTGCAAGAATGGATAGAATGGAAAGATTGATTCAGGAAATGGTAGAAACATTGAGGCAGCAACAACAGTGTCAACAACAGTGGCAGCGACCACATCCTTCACCTCCACCTCCGGCGCCACCTGTGCCAGATTTACAGAATGATGACTGCATAATAGCTCTCACCAAAGAGTTTAAAAAAATGAAACCACCGCAGTTTCATGGGGGATTAGATCTGTTAAAGGCCGAAGCATGGGTTCACGGCATCAAAAAGCTATTTGAGGTGATTCCTTGTTCAGAAACACAGAAAGTACTCTTAGCCACCTTTATGCTAGAAGATGAGGCAAGAAGATGGTGGATGTTAATGCGTGAGAATTATAAAGACATTAACTGGATGAAATTCTTGGAAATTTTTTACGACAAGTACTTTCCACAGTGTGTCCGTAACAGGAAAATGTCGGAGTTCATGGAACTTAAGCAAAACAGTATGACAGTGGCTGAGTATGAGGCCAAGTTTACTGAGTTGGCCAGATTTGCACCACATGCGGTCGACACCGACTACAAGAAAGTGAGGCATTTTGAAGGTAAGCATCGCAATGATAGCTTAAAAAGAGTGAATGTTCTCAAGCTGGAAACCTATATTGAGGTACTTGACCGGGCCATAATGTTAGAAGCTAACATAGCTAGACAGGCCAAAGCAATAACTGATTGGAAATGTAGTAAAAGACAAGGCTTCTTTTCAAAGAAGAGAATACGGGCTCTCAAGTACTTCTAATTCTTCCCGAGATACATCTCCGATGTGCAACATTTGTAGTAAAAGACATCATGGAGTTTGTTATCGTGTGTCAAGGGCTTGTTTTAAGTGTGGAAAAACGGGGCACATAACCAGGGATTATAATCAGAA
Source organism: Camellia sinensis (assembly GCF_055761805.1). Lineage (NCBI taxonomy): Eukaryota > Viridiplantae > Streptophyta > Magnoliopsida > Ericales > Theaceae > Camellia > Camellia sinensis. Next base: position 42,462,120 of record NC_138973.1, read on the forward strand.
CAGGGGGAAGTTGGCTGCTAGCTCCACCGCATCAATTTCGAAACCGAGAAATACTCTAAGATCTACTACTACCGGAGATACCGTGAGGCAAGGGAGAGTTTTTGTGCTTGTTCCGGGCGATGCACGGAATGCTAAAGCTGCTGTATTAGGTACTATCTCTACATGTAATCAGGATGCTTTTGTACTAATAGACTCTGGATCAACACACTCTTTCGTAACTTGTGCCTTTGCATCTAGACTGAGTAGGCCTCTAGAATTATTACCATACTTGCTATGTATATCTGCTCCATTCGGGGAATCTGTGTTGTGTGAATCGGTATATCGATTTTGTGACATGCATATTGGGAATGCTATTCTGTATATGGATTTGTTGCCCCTGAATATTAGACATTTTGATATAAGTCTAGGCATGGATTGGTTAACTAAATATTGTACCACCATTGATTGTGCAACAAAACGGGTTGTGTTTAAACCACCAGAACAGAAAGAAATTGTGTTTGTGGGTAACAGGGTAGTGCCTCCACCTTATTTGATATCTGCCATGAAAGCATGTAAATTGATCAGGAAAGTGTACCAGGGTTATTTGTGTTGTGTGTTATCTGAACAATCTGAGAATGTTGAATTGAACAGTAGCCCTATTGTTAGTGAGTTTCCAAATGTGTTCCCAAATGAATTACCAGGTGAGTTAGTGGGCAGGGAGATAGAGTTTACTATTGAAGTTGTACCAGGCACTCAACATATTTCTAAGACTCCCTACAAAATGACTACTGTTGAAATGAAAGAATTGAAGAAATAGTTACAAGATTTACTTGATAAAGGATTTATTCGACCCAGTACATCACCATGGGGTGCACCGGTGTTATTTGTGAAAAAAAAGGACGAAACCTTATGCTTGTGTATTGACCATTGAGAACTAAATAAGGTAACGATAAAGAATAAATATCCCTTATCTTGTATTGATGACCTGTTTGACCAGTTGCAGGGATCACAAGTGTTTTCCAAAATTGATTTGAGATCCGGGTATCACCAGTTGAAAGTGAAAGCAGAAGATATTGAGAAAACTGTGTTTCGGACAAGGTATGGCCATTATGAATTTCTTGTTATGCCATTTGGGGTGACTAATGCTCCCGCAGCATTTATGGACTTAATGAACTGAATATTTAAGACATACCTTGATGATTTTGTCGTAGTCTTTATTAATGATACCTTGATATATTCAAAGAATAGACTTGAACATGAACACCACTTGAGAACTGTATTACAAACACTTAGAGAAAAGAAATTATTTGCCATAGGGCATGTTATCAACAAAGAGGGAATTTCAGTGGACCCACAGAAAGTAGAGGCAATTGTAAATTGGCCTACACCAATAAATGTAACAGAAGTCCGCAGCTTCATGGGCTTAGCTGGGTAAAACAGAAGGTTTGTGAAAGATTTTTCAAAAATAGCTATGCCTCTTACCTAACTAACATACAAAGGGCAACCGTTTGAATGGAATGACAAAAGAGAATTTACCTTTCATGAACTGAAAACGAGACTGACCACTGCACCAGTATTGACATTGCCCACAGGTATGGAAAACTTTGTAATTTTCAGTGATGCATCTTATAAGGGTTTGGGTTGATGCATCTTATAAGGGTTTGGGTTGTGTATTAATGCAGAATGGAAGGGTGATTGCCTACGCTTCTCGGCAGTTGAGGTCACATGAGAAGAACTACCCAACACATGATTTGGAATTAGCCGCAGTATTTGCTTTGAAAATCTAGCGGCATTATTTGTTTGGGAAAAAATGCGAAGTCTACACAGATCACAAAAGTCTGAAGTACTTCTTTACTAAAAAAGAGTTAAATATGCGACAGAGAAGATGACTCAAATTGATAAAAGACTATGACCTTGAGATTCAGTATCACCCTGGGAAAGCCAATACAGTTGTTGATGCCTTGAGCAGGAAATCGATAGGGAGTTTGGCTTGTTTACTCACTAAACAGAAAGAGGTCTTGCAAGATTTTGAGAAATCCGGGATTGAAGTGATAGTGTGTGAACATGGCGAGTTGATAGCCGCCATTTCAGCCGAACCAGCAATCATTGATGAGATTAAACAGAAACAAAAAGAGGATAAATTCCTCAAGAAAGTGATTGATAAATTTGAGACAAGTCCGAAAGCAGAATTCAGCATTGAAAGCGAAGTGTTGAGGTTTCAAAACCTAATGTGTGTCTTAGATATTCCGAAACTAAAGAAAAGAGTTCTAGATAAAGCTCACAAGTCAGTATTTGCTACGCATCTGGGCAATAACAAAATGTATCGGGATTTGAAACAAAGCTATTGGTGGTCTAAAATGAAGAAAGAAATTGCAGAATATGTGTCCAAGTGCCTTCAATGTCAGTAAATTAAAGTTGAACATCAGAAACCAGGCGATCTACTCCAACCTCTCCCTATTCCTGAATGGAAGTGAGAGCATGTGACTATGGATTTTGTTGTTAGTCTACCTCGGACTCCTTGAGGTATGGATTCTATTTGGGTTATAATTGATAGACTGACTAAATCTGTACATTTTCTACTTGTCAGAACTACATTTGATGCTTATTGTCATGACCCAAACCCGCCCCTATAGGTTTAGCATCGTAACCGGCCAGTAATCCTTGGACTACCGAAGGCCTCTGAATAGATTAACAAGATTAAGGGACTAGCGAAAGCAAATACATAAATATAGTTGTCCAATGAGCTGTGCTGACTTATATGAAACAGAATATTTAAAACTTTATATACATAACCGGTAGTCAACCATACATTATACCTACACACATTACAGTATTTTAAGTACAGCCAACAGAACAAACGAGTCTTATATATACAGAAACAATAGAGCTTAAACACTGGACACTTCGGGAACCTCCACGTGAGGCACAATGGTTGGCTGACGATAGAACACAGATCCAAACAAAAGCCTTCAGGCTCAGGTTCCAGAATGCTCACCTATACATGTATATACACACAATGAGTTAAAACCCAATGAATAACATTAAGGTAAAGGGGTTAGTGAACGAAATCCGAATATATCATAAGCAGAAAATAGAACAGAGCATAATCATTTTCATATCGGAACATAATAATGGTACATCCCATAGAACACATCACAGAACGTCTTCCGACTAGAGTAATCAGTTCCGAATACCGATCTAACACATATCACCACAGTGAAGTGGCTAACGAGATCTCGTAATTACTTGTATGTCATGGACCTGCATTTTCATGCTGTCCCCCATGACTTGGGACTATCTATGGATGCCATAATAGATTTCAAACTTGGGATGTTCGTTCACATAAACAGATATCATTTTAGAAATCATAGCTTATCACATTTCGTTTGGAACATAATTCATATCAACATATCTTTACAGAAATGCTACTCACTGTGGTTCCAGTAAGCGGTCAATCAATCCTCGAGTCTTGACCAACAATCACAAAATACATAACCCAAGCATGTCTTATCATTCCACATTTATGTGGCCTACACGGCTTAGCTTTCATTACGTTAGTTCTTGTGCCATCTTATCACATTGCCTAAAACACACACACTTGCAGTCTCGGAATTTAGTACATTCCTTTCTTAGTGTGTTTCTAATCCATAACCTCATTACTATGGCTTAATTAAGGCTTAGGAATGCCTAAGATGCAATGAGGATGGCAAAACATGCCTTGGAACACTTAGGCAAAATTTCTATAAATAAGGTCCATGCTCAAGCGTAGCTTTCCTCGCTCGAGCGGACATGCAAAATGTGAATGGTCGCTCGAGCGCACATTCCTTCGCTCGAGCGATCTGTAAAAGACATGAAACTTCTGGGAGCTTGCAATTCATGCTCGAGCGGACTTTTGGTCGCTCGAGTGGAGTGCACGCACTTAGAGTGGTCGCTCGAGCGTGAACTCCCACGCTCGAGCGTAGATGCAAATTCTGGAATTTCCAGATTGCACCTTCAAGCTTAAAACTCGAATTCCAACCTTCAAACACACATCTCTTGGGCCCCAAAACTTGAGATAACATAGTAAACTTGTAAAACATGATGAATTAAGAATTATTTCATAAAATCATGGCCTAAGAGTTTGTTAAAAACTCACAATTTCAACTTAAAACATGATGAATGTTCATGAACACAACATGCATGAATTTTTCTTGTATTAAACTTCTGAAAACATGATCCAACACCACAAAACAACTTAAAATTTGATGATTTCCCTAAATGAAGATGAATTTCAAACATGCAAGAGAGAATTCTTGGAGTTCATGCTCAATTTGTGAGAAAATGTACATGCATGCATGATTTACTACTCAATTCAACATTTAAACCCATTCTCGACTTTAAACTCTAAATTACCATGAACCATGCAAGAACCAACTTGAATTCATAAACTAAAGGATAAATATCCTACCTTGGGTCCTCAATTTCAAGTCTAGAAGCTCAATTATGCAATCTTCTTTTCAATTCTTCCAAGTTCAAGCAAGAATTCCTAGTTGAAACCAATTTTCTCCTAACTCTCTCTCTCTCTAGTCGGTTTTGTCTCTAAGAAGATGAATGAAGAGTGATGCCAATCATAGATAAATCAAGACTAATAGATAGCCTAGCATTGTCCACTAATGGCAATTTGGTAAATAACTCAAATTGATGTAATACAACTTTTTAATCTAATTTAATCATACCAAATCAAATTTCAATTGAACATACCATAAAATCACATAAATTCTAATTAGCATAAAACATTAATTGATTTCAGATTCGGCCGCCGATAAGGCTTTCAATTTACATATTAAATTGGAATTCCAAACAAATATTTCTATAAGTAATAGATAGAAAGCCAAAATCATGGAAAACACAAAATAAACACATAAGTTATTTTAATTCTTTCATTAGCATCGTTAAATACGGATTAGTAGCTAATTACGGATCGGGGTTGTTACAGTCTCCTTACCTTAAAAAGTTTGGTCCTCCAAACTCAAGTTATCTTATATCAAAAGAAATGATGTCCACCAAAATATAACTACAATTCTTTACAAAATAGAAGCATAACCATATTCATAAATATGCTCATAACCCAATCTCGACCTTAGCTTCATACCGAAACAGAATCACAAATCATATACAGAGATTAGGGTTCGTATCAAAACAGAGTCTTATACGCATTTAGATTTTAATGAGAAACAGATTCATATACATGTTCATATTTACATTCTTGTCCAGATCATATACAGATGTCACAATTCTTACTTAAACATACGTGGTGCGCTCATTAGCACTAACAAATCTGATGACCCATAAAGGGACCTGATGACCCATAAAGGGACGCATGTTATATGATGCTGAGGATGTCACGAATACATATCACAAATTGGACAATCATTTAGCACATATAGCATTTCAGAAAACAAAACTTATTTTGTCACACAGAAAGTAAGTACAGTTGGACATAACTTTATTAAGTTATTATTCACATTACTTATATCAAGTACTTATGGGATGTCATAGATTCACACTGACTACATTTTCATAAGTAATTTCCCCCGTTAAGTTACAGAGATTTGATTTACTCACTCCCGAGTCATCCATCCGATCCTTGTTCAATTTGGTTTTCAATCTGATAATCTTATTACAGTTAATCCAGGTCATTCTGAAGTTATCATTCATATACTATTCATCAGTCTCAGTTTCCACAGATTCAATCATACTATGTGTCAATACAGAAGCAGTCATACTGATTGCATATCCTCCCAGGTAATCAGAGTTTATACTCGAACCAGTTTGCTGTCAATAAATTCCATCAGTTTTGAAGTACAGTAACACAAAAGCAATCGTTCTCTTAGTCAAACAAGTTCATGGTAGTAACAGTAATACTGGAGTAATTAACCACGTGTCATGTATACGGTATTCCTATATTTCCCAAGCACAAATTACCAAATTTCATAATCTCATTCACGTGTTTTCCCAATCGGTTACAGGCTTATAGTAAGAAGCTATTCGTAATCACATAGTCTGCTGTTAACGGTTCACATTCTTCCTAAGGGTTCAAGATTGATTCTAATTCTCATTCGGTTAGTTCTCTTAGCAACACGGACCTGTTATTCAATCATAAGCAATTCACAATCCCCCAAAATGTAACCAAATCAGATAATAGCTCTCAATAAGGGTTTTCGCAGATCAAATCAATGAAAGTTCAATCAGGTCATATCAGATGAAAGTTCTACCCAGTCATATCAAATAAAAGTTCAAAGCGTGAGTCATCAAACAGAAGTTCTCTCAGGTAAACAAAGGTCTCATCAAACCATAGCTCTATCAAATTAAATCAGGTAAAAGTTCTATCCTCATCATTTTCAAACGAAGCACATTTGGTTCTATAGTTCATACTCCATTCGCTTAGGTGCATAGTCAGTAGTTTCACATTTAGTCTAAGTTCATCAATTTTCAAATCACATCAGAGTTATGTACCACAATAGTTCACATCGAAGAGTTCAGGTCAAATACAATGATACATTCTCCAAGTAAGTTCACATGTGGGTGCACAGGTATGTAATTGTTCATATCAAGAAGTAAGCATCACAGTCAATATAACAATTTCCCAGAGTCATGGTCCCAATGGTCAAGTTATCAACAAATAATCATATCAGTCATTCTGGGCAACGGTTTAGTCATACATATACATGTCCAAAGTCTAATAACCTTCCCAATACAGATTTACGAGGTCTATGTACAGATGAACACAAAACAGTTTCCCCAAATACAATAGTTAAGGCAACAAGTCATAAGTCCACTCAGTCTAGATACAAATGTAGCGGACACAAAGAGTGTGTCGAGTTCAACTAATTAACATCCCACGCAAAGGTATAGGCATATGTAAGTCCAAACATGTTCCATATTCAGTCAATAATAGTGTGTCTCCCTATTTAACAGTTCGAGCATAGTTCAACAGGTCAATCACGATAGTTCATATCAACCGGTAAGTCTCTAAGTGTTCATTAATCACGGTTCAATCCCATCAATTCTAATAGTATTACAAGCATGGAACATATAGACAGGTACAAGTCCAAAATCAATTATCATTTAGGCATTCGTTCACAATTCATAAGCAAAAGTTCGTTCTTCCAAACTGACATAGGTTCTCAATACTAGAAGTTCCACACACGAAGGTTCACGTATATAATTCGAGTTCATGGGTCTAATCATTCTATAATGTCAGTCAATATATAACGGTTCAGTTCAAGTCACGGTCATACAGATTTTCCAAACTATAGTCAATCATGATGTGTTTCCATGTTCAATAGTTCTAGCATAGTTCAAAGGTCATACCTAACAGTTCATATTAAATTTTGCAATATGGTACAAGGATTTAACCCAGCAAGTTCTCGTTGTCCATAAGTCTCAACAATTCCCAAAGCTCAGGTAATTTGTTATAGGGCTTCGGGCATTTCACATAAAATTAACAAGTTTTCGAGGCAGTCAATAACTAGGGGTTCATAATTCTAATAATTCAATTGGTTCCATTAACATGTCCACAATCTATATCAAGTTAAGGAATGTACACTTCTACACAAACTCCCATATAAACAATCGCACATAGTTAAGGTAATACCTACGTCAGTTGTTTCAGTGTTCTGAGCATTTTCTGGAACTAGGGTGTAGGAACAGAACCAGTCATACTAGCATTAGGCCTAGTGTTGTTCGGATGAGCTCGCGGGCAAGATTTAGCCAAGTGCCCTCTCTGACCACATCTAAAACAGGCCCCTGACAGGCGGCGACAAATGCCCCAATGTTGTTTCCCACATTCTTATCAACTAGGTATGCCATTGTTCATATTGCTTCCCCGGCTTTCTTTGTTCACAGTTTTCGTCCTAGATTTTTCATTTGCAAAAGTTATCGAATTACTAGTCATTTCGACTTTCTGTTTCTTTCTTTCGGATTCAGTTGATGATGTTGATTTTGATATTTTCAAGGCTGCTATGTTTGCCTCGGACATTAAGGCCCTATCAAGAACATCCACGTATTTTGGCAATTTTAAGACGCCAACTCGATCAAACACATCTAAGTCAAGCCCACCCTCAAATTTTCTAGCCTTTTTGTAGTCAGTGTCTATCATGTGGGGTGCATATCGGGCTAACTCAGTAAATTTTGTTTCATACTCAGCCACAGTCATATTGCCTTGTTTTAGTTGTTCAAATTCGGATACCTTTTTATCTCGGATGCATTGGGGAAAATATTTTTCAAAGAAAATTTATTTAAATCTATCCCATGTCACACCCTCATTATCATTTCGTACTAACATCCACCATCTCCTAGCCTCCTCTTTGAGCGTGGATGTTGGCAACAAAACTTTTTGTGCCTCAGTACACGGAAATACCTCAAATATTTTCTCAGTTTCTAAGACCCAAGCCTCAGCTTTCAACGGTTCAATACCTCCCTGAAATTTCGGTGGTTTCATCTTATTGTATTTCTGTGTCAGTGTTACCATATCATAATTAGCTGGTTCAGGTACATGTATTTTCCCTTCTTGCTGTTGTTTTAGATTTTTGGTTAAGGCTTCAACCATTCTTTCTAACCGGCTAATTCTAGCGTCAGAAGATTCAGATTTGTTTATATTCCTTGTCCTTTCCATTGGCTACACACAAACAGGGTGCGTATTAATATAAGGAAAGTTCTCACTGTTCTCATATTTCATTTCATATCAGACGCGTTTATACTTTCATTTCAATTCAGATATAGTCACATGATCCTTTACTTTCATACGTTCGTGTTCACATAGATTCCACATTCGGTATTGAAATTAACATTACATGTTATTTCACTTAACTTTATTGATCATGCACAAATGTTTCATTTCAATGTATTTTTAATAAAGACGTGTTCATAATCGTTCATACACTTATACATGAGAATGCCATGTCTCTATTTCATTTCTAGGACAACCTATAGCTCATATGGACACGTGTGTACGGTATAACTCGTGCTTTGATACCACTCTGTCACGACCCAAACCCGCCCCTATAGGTTTGGCATCGTAACCGGCTAGTAATCCTTGGACTACCAAAGGCCTCTGAACAGATTAACAAGATTAAGGGGCTAGTGGAAACAAATACATAAATATAGTTGTCCAATGAGTTGTGCTGATTTCTATGAAACAGAATATTTAAAACTTTATATACATAACTGGTATTCAACCATACATTATACCCACACACATTATAGTATTTTAAGTACAGTCAACAGAACAAACGAGTCTTATATATACAGAAACAACAGAACTTAAACACTGGACACTTCAGGAACCTCCACGTGAGACACAATGGTTGGCTAACAACAGAACACAGATCCAGACAAAAGCCTTCAGGCTCGGGCTCCAGAATGCTCACCTATACATATATATACACACAATAAGCTAAAGCCCAATGAATAACATTAAGGTAAAGGGGTTAGTGAATGAAATCCGAATATATCATAAGCAGAAAACAGACCAGAGCATAATCATTTTCATATCAGAACATAATAATGGTACATCCCATAAAACACATCACATAACGTCTTCCGACTAAAGTAATCGGTTCCGGATACCGATTAAACACATATCACCACAATGAAGTGGCTAACGAGATCTCGTAATTACTTGTATGTCATGGACCTGCATTTTCATGCCGTCTCCCATGACATGGGACTATCTATGGATGCCATAATAGATTTCAAACTTGGGATGTTCGTTCACGTAAATAGATATCATTTAAGAAATCATAGCTTATCACATTTCATTTGGAACATAATTCATATCAGCATATCTTTACAGAAATGCTACTCACTATGGTTCCCGTAAGCGGTCAATCAATCCTCGAGTCTTGACCTACAATCACAAAATACATAACACAAGCATGTCTTATCATTACACATTCATGTGACCAACACGACTTAGCTTTCATTACGTTGGTTCTTGTTCTATCTGATCACATTGCCTAAAACACACACACTTGCAGTCTCAGAACTTAGTACATTCCTTTCTTAGTGTGTTTCTAATCCATAACCTCATTACTGTGGCTTAATTAAGGCTTAAAAATGACTAAGATGCAATGAGGATGCCAAAACATGCCTTGGAACACTTAGGCAAAATTTCTGAAAATAAGGTCCACGCTCGAGCGTAGCTTTCCTCGCTCGAGCGGACATGCAAAATGTGAATGGTCGCTCGAGCGCACATTCCTTCGCTCGAGCGATCTGTAAAAGACATGAAATTTCTGGGAGCTTGCAATTCATGCTCTAGCGGACTTTTGGTCGCTCGAGCGGAGTGTACGCACTCAGAGTGGTCGCTCGAGCGTGAACTCCCACGCTCGAGCGTAGATGCAAATTCTGGAATTTTCAGATTGCATCTTCAAGCTCAAAACTCGAATTCCAACCTTCAAAACACATCTCTTGGGCCCCTAAACTTGAGATAACATAGTAAACTTGTAAAACATGATGAATTAAGAATTATTTCATAAAATCATGGCCTAAGAGTTTGTTAAAAACTCACAATTTCAACTTAAAACATGATGAATGTTCATAAACACAGCATGTATGAATTTTTCTTGTATCAAACTTCTCAAAACATGATCCAACACCACAAAACAACTTGAAACTTTATGATTTCCCTAAATGAAGATGAATTTCAAACATGCAAGAGAGAATTCTTGGAGTTCATGCTCAATTTGTGAGAAAATGTACATGCATGCATGATTTACTACTCAATTCAACATTTAAACCCATTCTTGACTTTAAACTCTAAATTACCATGAACCATGCAAGAACCAACTTGAATTCATAAACTAAAGGATAAATATCCCACATTGGGTCCTCAATCCTCTCTTCAATTCTTCCAAGTTTAAGCAAGAATTCCTAGTTGAAACCAATTTTCTCCTAACTCTCTCTCTCTCTCTCTCTCTCTCTCTCTCTCTCTCTCTCTTTCTAGTCGGTTTTGTCTCTAGGAAGATGAATGAAGAGTGATGCCAAGCATAGATAAATCAAGACTAATAGATGGCCCAGCATTGTCCACTAATGGCAATTTGGTAAATAACTTAAATTGATGTAATACAACTTTTTAATCGAATTTAATCATACCAAATCAAATTTCAATTGAACATACCATAAAATCATATAAATTCCAATTAGCATAAAACATTAATCGATTTAAGATTCGACTACCGATAAGGCTTTCAATTTACATATTAAAGTGGAATTCCAAACAGATATTTCTATAAATAACAGATAGAAAGCCAAAATCATGGAAAACACAAAATAAACACATAAGTTATTTTAATTCTCTCATTAGCATCGTTAAATACGGATTAGTAGCTAATAACGGATCGGGGTTATTATACTTATAGACTAGCTACTCTATATGTTGATGAGATTGTTCGATTACACGGAGTTCCGGTATCTATTGTCTCGGATAGGGATCCGAAATTTGTCTCTAGATTGTAGAAAAGTTTGCAAAAAGCTATAGGGACGGAATTGAGGTTTAGTACCGTATTCCACCCACAGACAGACCGGCAATCAGAAGGGACAATACAGACCTTGGAAGATATGTTAAGAATGTATGCCTTGGATTTTCAAGGGAGTTGGGAAGATTATTTACCACTAGTAGAGTTTGCATGCAATAACAGCTTCCACTCGAGCATCGGTACGGCACCATACGAGGCTTTGTATGTTAGAAGGTGTAGATCACCAATTTGTTGGATAGAAGTCGGGGATAGAGCTTTGCTTGGACCTGAAATTGTGCAAGACACTTCTGAAAAGATTAAAGTTATTCAGCAAAGGCTCAAGACGGCTCAGAGTCGACAAAAGAACTATGCAGATGTTCGAAGAAGACCTCTTGAGTATGAGGTTGGTGACCATGTGTTTATTTGCGTGACTCTGATGAAAGGCCAAGTAAGATTCGGTAAGAAAGGAAAGTTGTCGCCCCATTACATTGGGCCGTTCCAAATTCTAGAAAGGCTTGGTCCAGTTGCTTATAGAGTTACCTTGCCACCAGGATTCGAACAAATTCATAATGCGTTTCATGTATCGATGTTGAGGGGTTATCTTTGGGACCCGCTTCATGTAATTGATTATCACCGGATAGCTCTTGATGAAAATATGGAATACGCAGAATGGCCGGAACGAATCATTGAACGGCAAGTGAAACAGTTAAGAAGCAAGTCCATCCCGATGATGAAAGTGGAATGGAAAGAACACTGTGGGATAGATGCTACATGGGAAAAAGATGATGAAAAGCGACTACGCTATCCACATCTATTTCCCGACGAAGGTAAAATAAGTTTGGAGGACCAAACTTCCTAAAAGAGAGAAGATTGTGATAACCATGTCCAGTATTATATTAATTAACCTTAATTATGATTGTGATTATGCGTTTAATATGATTTTGAGTGTCATTTATATGATTATATGTGATTTTGATTTTATATCTGTTCACCGTAGGAAAATCTGTTCAACTTACTGTTGTAAACTGACAATTGAAGGCCTTCTAGGCCACAGAAACCGAAATTGACCACGTCATTGTAACTGGCGTAATTTTTAGAGCCTATGGTGAAATTTAATTGAAAACTGATTCGTAACAAAATAATTAGATTCAAAACAATTAAATTAAACTCTATTACTTAGCCCAAATCAAATTTGATTAGGCCATCCTATATAAAGGCCTATATAGCCTCATATTATGGTTTGGAACTCATATTTGCTGAGATTACCCTCTAGAGAGGGAGAGTGTGCCAATTGTAGAGAGAGAGGGAGCTCAAGTTAGAGATTGAATAAGGGACTTGAAGATCTTGAAGAACAACTCAAGAATTAACCATAATTTGGGTGATTAGAGCTTCTAGGTAAGCATTTGAGCATAAATTCATAAGTATAAGTTTGTAAATTTGTGTATTCAAGCTAGTTGGGTAATCAAGAACATAAATTAAGATAAAATTGAAGAATGTAAAGCTTATATGTACATGCATGCATAGAATTGTTATGAATTTGCATATTTGAGCATGAACTATGTAGAACAAATAGAATTAAGCACCAAACCTCACATGCATGCATGATTTTCATGAGTTTCATGATACTAAGTGTCATTTGTACCATTTGGAATAGAATTGGAGTCAAGAATTGACTTGCATGCATGATTGATAAAGGTAAGGAATTGGTGTGAAGTTGAATGCACATGTTTTGGAACTATGTAAAGAATTCAAAATGATTTTGGAATAGGGACCATGAATTTGAGCAATTGGCCTTATATTGTTGTTGTCCTCATGTCATGTAATATGTTTCCATGTTTTTGTGTCCAAAACATGAGCTTTGAACCTTTAAACACTGAGTTTGAACTCCAAGAACAATTCTGAAAATTCTAGAATTTGCTATGTCCGCTCGAGCGTGGGAACCGTCGCTCGAGCGTGAAATGCTAGCTCCCAGGACTTTTGTAGACATTGATGTCTGCTCGAGCGGGGAGGTTCACACTCGAGCGCCAAGCCGTGTGGTTTGACTTTCAGCTCAAGCATAAAAAGGAGGCAACCAGTACTTTTGCAGACTAAGGGGGTCCGCTCAAGTGGCAGAAGCCACGCTCGAGCAGGGGGCCCTGTTTCAGAAATTTTGTAAAGTTGATTTATGTTTCATTTTCGTTCTCTTTTATTTCTAAGTACTCTTAGGCATGCTTTGAATTTTGTAAATGAGTTAAAAGGATAAGAGAGAAGCCTAAGAGGGATGTATGAATTAAGAACGGATTGAAATCGTTTGTGACCTATTATGTTTATGAAATGTGTAGGGTCAAGCACAAGGGCAAATCAACCAGCAGATCACTGTGAGTAATATCTTAGTAAAGATATTTTGAAGTATGTTATTTGTCCTATTGCTTATTTCTTTATAAGTCTTATAAGCCTATTAATTTGAATTGTGGGCAAATATTTGTTTTGCTATATGAATGAAATGGGCCAAAGGCCGTTTGACATGAATGATTGGGCCAAAGGCCGTCGAATGCAGATGATTGGGCCAAAGGTTGTCGGACATGAATGATTGGGCCAAAGGTCGTCGAATACAGAGGATTGGGCCAAAGGCCGTCGGACATGAATGATTGGACCAAAGGCCGTCGGATACAAACGATTGGGCCAAAGGCCGTTGGACATGAATGATTGGGCCGAAGGGCGTCGGATATAAACGATTAGGCCAAAGGCTGTTGGACATTTATGAATGGGCCAAAGGCCGTCGGATATGAGTGAATTGGGCCCGAGGCCATTTGATTCATCTAGAGCTTTTTTTCGTTTGATACATTAGATAGAAACATGAATTGGGCCCAAGTCTGTCTGATGTAACTGTTTCAAAGTTCGTTCATGTATCTTCTCTACTTGATATTATTCACTGGGCTTTCGCTCACTCTCATTCTTGTGTCTGTAGGTGAGCCAAGAGATGCCCAAACTCAGCCTCAGTGAAGTATGTGAGAAACAGTTGGAGTTTTGAGGAGTCAGCCCATGCATCTCACGCACGAGACTTGTTTTAGCCCTATTGTTCTTTTGTTGCATTTTTGTTATGTTGGCAAAAACCTTGGATCACCATTGTACAAAAGCTTTGATTTGGCTGACTATGACTTGAATGATCCTATTGTGTAAAGCTCATATATTAACTTTATTTTATGTGAGTTATTAATGAATGTTTGTGTAATGTTGTGATGTGCCATGTAAGCACAGCTCTATGGACAAAGTTTTAAATTTGATTCCATTTTGGCCCCTTAGCTCTGTTGCAATATGTCTTTTGTGGTTTGAGGCCGTAGGTAATCTCATGATTACTGGCCGGTTATGTCCTTAGCCCATAGGGGCGGGTTCGGGCCATGACACCGACTCCATGACACCAACTCCGGAATACAATAAATGACGGGGAAAAATCAGGATCGTTATAGTGGAAATATAATTACCCCAGTAATACTGTATGTTCGGTTAGGAGAAAAAAGAAAATAAATGATTAACTAAGTTATAAAATCACTTTCATTAAATTAGTTAAAATATTTTTCATTAAATTAGTTAAAATTTTGTTAGATTTAGACGGAAAAGTTACCTATTTTTCATTTTTGCTATATATCTTTTTAAGTATGTTGCTCAACAAAATTTCTATTCTTTTTCTATATTATTTAAATATTATTTTAATTTATTTTAATTTAAAATTATTTTCTATAAACTCAGCACAATTAATTTCAAAATATGAATTGGTTTTAATTTTTTGAATTCAAATTTTTTTATTTTCGTACTTTTTTGTTTTTAGTGAATGTTTTTTTAAGTTTTAAGTAATTTTTTATTTTTATTTTTTTAGATGCATCATACTTAGATGTATCTAAAAAGTAAAATATTTGTGAACAAATATTTAAAAAAATTAATAAATATACAAAAATAAGAAAAATGTATTGAATTTTCATTTTTTTTTTTTGTATTTAGTGAATTTTTTATAGATTTTTTTCACAAATATTATATTTTTTAAGTGTATTTATGTTAGATGTGTCTAAAAATTTTCAAAATGACTTAAACTATTAAAAAATTTAGTAAAAATAAAAAAATACGAAAAACAAAAAAATAGAATTATTTGAAAAGTGAATTATGGAAATTAAAATCAAACAGAGTGAATATTTTTTAATATTTGATTAGATGACAACATTAGTTACATTTGTTCTGCCAAAACTAAAATGACTAACTTGATAGTTAGTTTGATGGAATTGAAATTTAGTGAATTATTCACTATTTTATCTAAATAATGAAAATAACTAGTTTGATAGAGATGTTTTACGAGAAAAGAATTTGTTTGGATAGATAAGAGAAAATAAAATATTAGCTTGCTTGGTTCTATTTTTCCAAAAATATTTTTCAAAAAATTCTATTTTCTTATTTTCCGTGTTTTTTTTTGTTTTTACTTAATTTTTTTAATATTTTAAGCAATTTTTTTACTTTTTAGACACATCTAACATAAATATACTTAAAAAGTAAAAAAATTGTAAAAACAATTTCACTAAATACCAAAAATACAAAAAAATACAACAATTCAGTATATTTTTTTTTGTATTTTTATGCATTTATTAATTTTTTAAAATATTTTTTTACAATTTTTTTTACTTTTTAGATACATCTAAGTAATGTGCATCTAAAAAAGTAAAAAAAAAATGTTTAAAATTTAAAAAATATTCACTAAAAACAAAAAAATGCAAAAATTAAAAAATTCTATTTTTAAAAAACTTAATCCAGAAAACTTAAACCAAACACAATGTATCATTGATTTCTCTCTTATCTTGTTTGGTTAAGCTATATAAAAGAAAAGAAAATAAATGATGTAATGTTGTGTTACCAAATTAACTTTTTTTTTTAATTTTTATTTTTTTATAGGTGTTAGTCTTTTTATTTGTTCTATATCTAAAAATGTAGTTTTGGTATTATAATAAAATAGTATTTAGGGATTTCATTTATCTCCATTTCTTTTCACTTTTAGAGAGATTGAAAATATGAGTTAGGAAAGAAATGTGTTTCTCTCTATTTCTTTCCATTTTTTTTTTATTTTCTCTCCAAATCACTCAAACCAAACAAAGTGTAAGATTTTGATTAATCACTAAAACCAAACAAAGTATAAGGCCTCTTTGGGTGAACTAACTTATTGCCTTATTATTTGGATCACCTTATCTTTCTACTTTTATGCATATATTTTTATAATAAGTAAAAAGATAGCATATAAGCGATACTCAAAACGATTATAAATACATGTTTAAATCATATTTGGAGTTTTCTTAAGTGTGCAAGTGCACACCATGTGCCACTTACACAAAAAGTGTAAGTGTAAGTTGTAAGTATAAGTATAAGGTGTAAGTGTAAGGTGTAAGTGTAAGGTGTAAGGTGTAAGTGGGTTGCATATGGTGTGCAACCTCAAAAAAGGTGTAAGTGTAAGGTTTAATTTTTTACAAAAGGTGTAAGTGTAAGGTGTAAGTGTAAGGTATAAGGTGTAAGGTGTAAGTTGCACACCATAACCAAACCCATCATATTTATTTTAAAAAAATGTCTACAAATTAAATTATATTTGTAGATTAATTTTTTTAAGCCAAATTTTATTCAAAAATATATGATCGACCTAATTAATTACAAAAATGATTTATTTAAAAGGTACTAAAATTTCAACCGTTTGAAAAAACAAAGTGAGTCTAATTAAGGCCTCATTTGGCAAGTGATTTTTTTAGCCAAAAATTTAAAAAATTATTAAAAAAATCAAAAAGCCAACAATCGATACCAAAAAGTCAAAGATTTTATTTTATCTCTCCTTTTTGCACATCATTTTGTAAAAAGTTAAAAAGCCATCCCAAATATATTAATTTTTTTTACATCATATTTTAACTAAAAAATCAAAAAAATTACTAAAAAAAAAGCCTATTTTCAAACTGGGCCTAATTCTAACCCGTGGCATCCCTTTCACTGGTGATGACCCTTATTGCCGCATTTGACCAACGCAACCCTCTTCCTCTTCTTCTTTTTCTTTTTCTTTTTCTTTTTTATTATTATTTTTATTTTTATTTTTATTTTTGTAGATCTCTCCCTTTCTTTTGTGACGGTGTAGAAAGAGCGAGGCTAGTTTGTGATAGGGGTAGGGTTTGAGAAGCACGATAGGAGAGGGGTGAGGAGCATAGCTAGGTTGCAATGGGGTCAAGGGGTGACGATGGGTGATAGAAGGAAGCTGCGAAGCACAGGTACGGGTACGAATACTGGTACTGATACGATATGGGTACGAATACTGGTACTGATACGATACGGGTACGTCGATATGGTAAAATTAAAAAAAAATAGGGTACGAGTACGGCTTGATACGCTTATAAAAAAATATTTATTTTTAATTTAGAGTAATGCAAAAAATAATTAAATGGTTTAATTTGTTAAGGTCCAACCTATAATTAACATTTAATGCCAAAAGAAAAAGTATAAATCAAATTAAATATCAATATATTAAACAACTTACAAATCATAGTTTAATTTTAAAATCATGCTAAGCATAAAACAAAAACTAAAAAAGAAATCTAGTGAATTGAGTTTTATCTCTGTAGTAGAAGGAAAATATTGTTTTAACTGAGGTATGGTACGGCTTGGATATATACTAGGTACGTCTGGGTACGTCAAAAATTAAGAAGAAAAAACTTGGGTACGTGTTTCGTGTACCTGGTACATATACAGAAGTACCATACGAGGTACGGTACGCCGGTAAATACCCAGTACAAATACGACATATTTTTCGAAATACCCATGCTTCATAGGAAGGAAGTCGCTGTTGGAAAAAGTTAGCGAAATTTCGTGCTGGAGATGATAGAAGTAGGGGTGGGCGCGGGTCGGTTGCGGCCACGAAACCTCCAATCCGCCATCCGTCCGCCAGATTGGCGGATTGAACAAAATCAATCCGCATCCGTCCGCCAATCCGGCGGATGTGGATTGAGCGGATTGGCGGTTTGGCGGATGGATGCGAATCGGTTTGGCGGTTTAAAATTTTATAAATTTTCAACATAATTCAACTTGTGCACTTCCTTAAAAAAAAAAAGTATTACAATCAATGACTTAAAAAAGTATTACAATCACTGTATGCCTTATCCAAAGAAAGAAAGTTTGAAACTTTAGAATATCACGATCACTGTATGCTTCATCCACATATTACAATTACAGCATGATTCATCCCTATAAAGTATTACAATCTGTGATTCTTAAAATATAATAACAATTCAAACCACCAAAACCATAAACAGAGCAGTAGTAGAGATTGAATGTCTCTATATTGTTACATATACATATGTTTTTGAAAACAAAAACCAACCAGCATATATCATATTTTTTATTTATTATTTTTAGAGTTAGATTTAAAAACTAAAAAATATAGATGAATAATATGTTTATTTTTTTCAATTCAAAAATATATTCAAGTTGAAAACTTTTTTTCAACAGAATATTTAAACTCTTTTTCAATTGAAAACACAAACATAATATTTAAACAAATTGAAAATACAAAGTCTTATAAATTACTACAGGTGCTCGCGATTTGGCGGTTTGGCGGTTCGGTTGCGGCCAAAAAATCTCAAATCCGCCATCCGTCCGCCAAATTGGCGGATTGGAGAAAATCAATCCGCAACCGTCCGCTCATCATCACGCATCCGTCCAAAATGCGGCGGATCGGTTCGGTTCGGTCGGTTTTGACGGATCGGTATATCCGCTGCTCACCCCTAGATAGAAGTGCCAAAGAAACACGTTGAGAATGGAAAAATGGGTCACGTTGCAGAGTGGTGGTTCGAGTTGTAATTCTTTTTTTTTTTTGATAATTTTAAAAAGGAATAAAAGTATAATAAAACATTTTAAAAATTTATGATGTAAAAAGAATTATTCCTTTTTTGAAAAGTTAAAAATTAACAATTTAAATGTTAAAGTGTTATTTTTTGTTGATAGAAAAAAAATCATATACCAAAATCAAATTTTTTAAAAACTTTTAAATAAGTAAAATTTTAATTTATTTAAATCATTTTTTCTTTATAAATTTTGAAATTATAAATTACCCATAAACTTAAATAAATAAATAAATAAAATACGAAACAAAACTTCTCACGCACGCATAAACACGCTTATATAAACGGCAAGCAACCCAATCTGCACTCTCTTCTTCTCTGCTTCGCCAACTCGTCCTGCTTTCTAAACCCTAATTCATTTAATCTTATACTTTCCGGCCGACCTACTCTCCCGATTGCTGGTGAAGCCGCTTCTTCGATTCAGATCCTTTTCTGCGCATTGGGATGCCCTAATCGACAGTTCAGATTTCATTAGGTTGCGTCTGAATCGATCAATCGAAACCAAGACCAATCTGAGAACCACTTCTATTCGGTCGATTTTGATGGCGTTGTGGAGACTGTACAGTTCGATCACCACTCAGTGCGGTGTATGCAGGTATGGCTTTCTTGTAATGGGTCGCTCTGTTTGTCCCAATGGGTTTGACACCGTTGTTTTACTTGAAACTCCATGAAATTGCCTTAGGCGTATATTGTGTTCCAAAACCTAGCTAGTTATTATGTGATTATTTTGATTATGAAGTTATGGTTTGTGGTTTGAAATCGAATTCATGATTCATGGTTGAGAGGTTCCCTAGTTATCCTAATTTGAATCAAGAAGGTGGTGTACTAGCCAGTGGTGCTTTGCATTGGGTTGTGACTCAAGAACCCAAGATCCATAAAGGCGGTTTGATTGTTGGTTTTGATCTTGGGCGTGAGGAATATGAATTTTTATATGACTGTTCAGGGCTTGGAGGGATGCCTATCGGTATTTTGCTACTTTTTCATAGTTGGGGTTCATTTATGGGTGATGAAAGATTCTGGAGTGAAGGAATCTTGGAACTAAGTTTGTTTCAGTTACACAACCAGATATGGTTGGGCCTTTCCCGAATATGAGGCGAATGGTGGGAAAAAATATTGGAACACAACACAGAAGGGCTTCTTTGGTATGACCCATAATGGAAGACGGTCAAGAAAGTTATGATTTTTGGCGGACACGAATTGTGGCAAGTGAAGATGTGGGTGGGAAGCCTTGTTCCTCTCAATGGTGGTGGTGAAAGTGATGAGAATAGATAATAAAAGCAAAAGGAGAGGAAGAGGTAAGCTAAAATCAATCCAATTTGCTCTTTTAATTCCATGTTTTCTATTGTATTTATATTGCTTTAATCTCTGTTGCCTTACCTAGTACTCTTATTGCTGTGATGATTGATATAATTTTGGCAATCTTATTCATGAAGCATGTCATTTGCTAATACATATATATGACGTGCATACATTTTTTTTCTTCTAATATTTGATATGGATTTTAGCTGCTTAACTAGTTTAGAGTTCTTACCCATTGATTAAAGTAGGGGTTGAAATACGTTCTCTAATATTTTGAATAAATTTTTCTGGAAAACCAAAGCATTCCACGATCTCATTAATGTGTCCCATACTACCGAGTCATATGCTTTAGCCATATCCACCTTAATCGCCATAAGAACATCTTTTACTTCCTTATTCTTTAGGGTGTGCATGACCTCCTGAGCCAGAATGGTGGTCCCATCACCTATATGCCTATTTAGAACAAAAGAAGTTATGTTGGAGCTAATAAGGAATCAAGAATAGATGTTAATTGATCTGCCAAGATCTTAGACACTGACATCAGATTTAATTTTCTCAGTTTTATGGGTTTGACACAACCACTATTTGATACAATTTGAAATAATAGGTTAAATGAGTTATGCTATGTCCCTCGGAAGATAGGATGTGAGGTACTGAAGAGTTGGGTTTCAATAATGAATGAATTCATCACCAATTTGGAATCTATGATCCATCTTCTTTCCTCATAAATTAATTGCATTACCTCGTTGGGAAATAATAGTGGTGGTATGCAAAAATAAATAAATAAATAGTATTAGCATTCCTTTCTTCTGCTATAGATTTCTAGCCCTCTACTTCCACAAAATCAATAGCTTTGCTAGTTGTTTCTGCAACTCTTTTCTTAGATGAAGTTCCTCCCAATAGTTCTCCTTAGTGGCCTCATCTCATTGAATCTAGTCAGTACAATCTCTGACTCAACAATCTTTGAACCACAAAATCAAAGTGGTCCTTATTTCAATTTTTTAAGGGATTCTTTCTAACTAGGGGTGAAAATCAAAATCTTCAATTTGATCGAGAAACCCCACCCTAGACCTTATCCAAACTACATTTATTTCACCATTACTTCTTAACACAGCGTGAAAGTTGAGGATCCCTAAATTCTCGACTTGCATGCTTCATGCAACATCCAATGGTTCTCTGGATCTTTGGTCCCCGATACTTCACACTTAATATATCGTTTTATGGTTAATTTTTGTCCTAATTTATTAGGAATGATGAAAGAAAGATCAGATTTAATATTTGGTAAATGCCAAATAAAAGAGTTGATAAAATGGACATCCAAGATGCATTTACTAGGTAATATCTAATCTCTCTTATCGGTAGACCCTACTCTACGATTTATCTAAGTAAAGGAGTTACTTGTCAAGTAGTTATGGTTTTAGTTTAAGTTCAATTTCTTAGGGGCAATTTGGTAACGTTTTTGTTTTTATTTTCAATTTTCAATTTATATTTACAAAAATTTTAAAAACTATCATAAAAGCTTGTTTGATATTTTTTTTTTGATTTATAATTGGTTGTCTCAATTTGTAAATTTGAGGAAAACTTGTAAACTCAAAAAATGAGTTGACATTGGTTTTTAAACAGAAAACGGAAGCTGAAAAAAACGCAGAGTAACAGTATTAGTAAGTTGGTGCCATGTTCGAAACTGTGTAGAAACAATTTTCAAGTTCCAAAATACAACGGTAATATCAAAAGTTTTCTCTCTCATTCTCTATGTTTCACTGAGAGCTTGAAGACTTGAAGATCAGGTCAGTCTCTGTCTCTCTCTCTCTTTGTCTGTCTGTCTCTCTCTCTCCTCTGTGTTTCACCGACACACCAACAGCTTCCATGGTTATTTCTTTTTTCTTTTTCTTTTTCTTTTTTTTTAAAACAACATATCTGTTGCAGATTTGTAGAGGTGTTGCAAATTTCTCAACTCAATCGATTATAGGTCAGTCTCTTCCTCTCACCCTCTACCTCTCGGTCTTTTCTCTCTCTATGTCTCTTTCTCTCTCTCTCTCTCTCTCTCTCTCTCTATATATATATATATATATATATGTGTGTGTGTGTGCGTGTGTGTTTCACCAAGAGCTTCCATGGATTTTTTTGGGCAATGTACTGGCCATCGAAGAACGAATTGCTCACCCTGACCGTGTGGTAGCCGCTTTTCCTGTACAAATCGATCCCCTCATCTTCCTCCTTTGACCCACTCGACGACGAACACGACATGATCAATGATCAATTCTTCAATCTTCAATCAATCTGATCTTGTTTTTCTCAGTAGTTGGGATTGGATTTGTGGATTTGGATGGGTTTGTATTGTTGTGTTTAGGTTTGAAAATGATAATAATAATACAGAAAAAGAGAGAGAGAGAGAGATGGAAATGTATATGGATGGATATATGTGTTGGTTGTATAATTTGTAAAAGCCAATCGCAGAGTGACACGTGGCACCTAAAGGGCAATTTGGAGAATTAATGCAAGTCTCCAATCAAAGACAGACACGTGGTAATTCATATTGGTAGTATTGGATCTGTGTGGCATCGGAATAGTCAAGAGGCGTGAGATGATGTAGCCTAACAGTTACCTACAATTCAAATTCAGAAAGGAAGCCTAATCGCAAAAGAAGCGTAAGTGGGAGCTAGTTGTGCAAAGCCATGACCAGAGATCATGGAAGTGTATTTCGACGATTAGAAGACTACTTCGACGGTTATTACTAAAGAGTATAAATAGCAGAGAAGACTAAACATAAAGGACCCATACTCAGATCCAGAAACCAGTCATTTACTTCATATTTTCTTTCCAGTTTTATATTTCCAATTCTTTACATTTTCAGCATTTCAATTCCTGTACTGCACTTCATTTTCTAGTAGTAGTTCTCAAGTAGTCGTTGCTGTAAATATTTTCAAGACCGGGTCATTTCATTGTAAGTTCTTATTCATTCAATGAAATTCAGTTTTTAAATTGTTTTGTACTTGTTATTTTTTACAAATTTCTCCTAAAATAAGCTACCAGTAAAAGTTCTTTTCATTGAAGCTGAAAGAACTTCAACACAATCGTCTGATAATTGGTTGGCAATTATAAATTCTGCAAGGACTTACTGATCCTTGCTAGCTTGTTCGCTTAAAATTACACAATTAACCTTTGAAAGCCAAAAAAGCCAACATATATTTTTGGCACGCCCAGTGGGACTATTAAAAATGGATAGACGTAGAGCAAGAGGAGCAAATGAACTCCTGGAAGAGGGTATGGAAGGAGAGGTAGAAGTACTTAACCCAGAGGACAATGTGATAGATGCACCTATCCCATCAGATCCTCCACAAATGGTCGAACAGACCAATACTTCAGAATATACAACATATGTCCAACACACTGGACATGGCCATGAGACTGGACCTTCGAATGTTCCTTTTACCCAACCACTGAATCCTTGGGGAGGTTTAGTAGATGTTATGAGACAACAGCTAATGTATACAATAGAAAGATAGGCAACATCCTTTTTGCATCGAATGAATTCTCATCAACCAATTGTTGTAAGACAAACTGAAGAAAATGTAAATAGTCCTCAGCAACGATTGGCTTGAGATAAACAGCCTATGCAAAATAATGGACAAGTCAATAGTCAGACTAGTAGTTACAACTATGAGAGGCCAGCACTTGTGCCTCAATCATGGTATGAAACTCTTTCGAGACTAATGGCCACTCAGAATGCACCATTCTTTACTAGAGAAACCATACAATTTGGTGGATCTGGGCCAGCCTAGGGTAATGGCATGAGGGCATTTCCAAATCCTATGTTTGAAAACATGCCTGGCATAAGGGGTTTCACCAACCCTGTGTTTGAGTTTGCACTTAAGGGGTTAGAAGGATTTCCTGCAATTGGAAGAAAAGCAACACCTGTTTCTCTTCCTGTGGTACCTTTTGCAGGACCTTTTTTCGCAGGGCAAACCCCAAGAGGCCGACCATACCTTCAACAGCAGCCGGTACAGCGGGGACAACTAGCCCTGAATGTACCCATATATGGACCAAGAAGCCCACAAGCACATGGTGTTCCTCCAAACCCTGTGTTTGTCCCTCTAGTAGTGGTTTAACCAGCACAAAATATGGTTTCAAGGGACCAAATTGCTGATATAGTTAGAGAAATGTGTAGACCTATGGCTCGAGGGGTCTAGACATCAGTGTACAGAAAACCTTACCCAGAGTGGGTGGATAGGGTACACGAATATCTTAGGGAGTTTAGAACACCAGACTTTGCCCTCTTTTATGGAAATGAAAATCAGTCAACTATAGAACACATTGCCAGGTTTACAGACCAGTGTGGTGAGTTTACTAATAATGATTATATAAAACTGAGACTTTTTTCAAATTCTCTAACTGAGGCAGCCTTCGCATGGTGCATAAATCTTACACCTGACTTTATCCAAACTTGGCAACAAATGGAGGAGGTTTTTCATGCCCAAATTTTCCAAACAGAACCTAAAGTTTCTATGGCAAGATTAAGCCAAAGGCCTGATGAGAAGGCTACTCAGTTTATTGCCAGATTTAAAAGGGCACGAAACAAATGCAGGGTCATGCTACCAGAGCTTGAATTTGCAAGATTGGCTCAGAATGGCTTGGAATTTAGGCATTGAAAGAAGTTTGATTCAACTGAGTTTCGAGATTTAGTAAGGTTAACCTATAAGGTGTCTAGATATGAAAATTTACTCGAGGAAGAACAAGATCGAAGTAATGCATCATATAAGACCTATTATAGGGACCCTAATTATGAAATTGATGCAATAGAGATAGTAGGAAAAGAACCTATGACTTGTGAGGCATTAATTTAGAAAGACAATATAATAGACCAGCAGTTTAAAAAGAAATACCTGTATAGGAAGTATTCTTTTGACTTAACCAAAATAGATGACATTTTTGATCATTTACTTGCAGCAAATTTCCTAAAGTTACCAAAGGAAGTCAAGATTCCTACCATTGAAGAACTTAAAGGAAAACTGTGTTGTAAATGGCACAATTCTTAATCTCATTCAACTAAAAACTGTATTGTTTTTCTAGACAAGATCCAAGAACAGATTCGAAAAGGGAGGGCAAAGTTTCCATCCAAGTCTGAGAAAGCTATGAGAATTGACACCAACTCGTTTCTAGAGATTGGAGAGGCTGCAGCCAATGTTGGCATGCCAGATTTTCAAAACTTATCCTTGAAAGAATTGGAGGAAGTTATTGTGCAAATGCATGTAGCTAGCCAGGCTGCTTTCAGAAAGAACCCAAGAAGTTCACCAATTGATGGACAAAACTCTGCAGGCCTAAAAAAAGGCTCTAGTGAAGAGATGTTTGATGATGACTCTCTCGAAGTTGCTATAGTGCAGAGGATGTGCCCTAGGTGTAGGATGTGTTACAAGTGGCTGAAAGGGCTCCCAGTTGATGGGAAACAGCATTACAAAGAAGTGCAAAGGGATCGAATAACCAACACCCATAACAAGAGGCTATACCCAACTAGTCTTAAACAACAATCATCCTTGGTAACCCCACCAGACACTAAGATGCAGTCAAAAGGAAAGAGGCCTATGTATGAAACTAGGCTACCTAATTATTACAGAGTAGACAACTAGTTTGAAAGGAAGCATGGATTCAGTGCAAGGCATGAGACCAAGACTGATAATGGGCCCCCGAAGACTGTTTCGAAGATTACTTCAAAGAGTGGAGCAGTACATCCAGTAGCCAAACCAATGGGATCGTGGGTCCCAGGAGTTCTGGATTGGTTTGTCATGCAAAATAAATCTAAGGAAATGCTTACTCAAAGAAAGGTTTTTAAAGACTAGGGAAGAATGATCAAATTTTCCTTGGTGGCTCTAAACAATTGGGTGTTGTTAAAGAATCCAAAAACAAGGGAGCCAGATGCGGTTCTTATAATTTCTAGGTTTCAAAAGATGAAGATCCAATGAAGATACACCCAATATTAGAGGGATTTGAAAGAAAATAGAGAGAGCACTTCCATGGCACATGCAAAAGACCAGACAGATGGGGGGATAGGTTCGAAGCCTGCTCCCAAGATCAAGAAGAGTGCCAGTATGAAGCAGTTGGCTAAAGTTCATGCTGAACTAAGAGTCAAAGAAAAATCCGATTTAGTAGGCCTCGAGAAGGCTTTAATGGAAAGTGATGATGAAACGGATAAAAAGACTGAACTAGGCCAAGAGAGAACATTGGCTGAAGATGGAATGTTTGAGGCCTTCATGGCTGAGCAAACTTTTTTGGTTGACAAACCAACGGAGGTAGATCACTAATAGGCTGCTTTAAAGAAACCAGCTAGCATAGAGGTACCAGAGTGCAGCATGGAAGATGCTTTCAAAATAACAGAACAAGCTAGTTTGGAAGGGAAACGAATACAACCAGCAGTCTAGTTTGGCTCATTTCCTCTAGTGTCAATAAACATGGTATATATACTGCCACAAGAGTTCTGGCCTAAAGAGAGAAACCAAGAGGGTCAGGAAGATGACCCTATTCTGGTTTCTAGTGAAGATTCGCAGGCCAACGTGATTCAAGATGAGTCTGAAGTGGCCACACCAATGGAAACTGAAAAAGAAAGTGAGGAGGTGAGTATTAACCTCTTATATCCCTTCGAGTACCCTACAACATCTATGACTCAGCACGTTAAGTCTTTGTATATCAAGGCTTACTTCGATGTGATACAAATAAATAGGGTGTTAGTGGACAATGGAGCAACAGTGAACCTACTTCCGAAGTCCTCCTTGAAGAAATTGGGGAAAAGAAACCTCAGATTAATCCCAACCAGCAGAATCATTGCTGGTTTCGCTGGGGATAAGCAGATGGCTTAGGGCATTCTGCCCATCAACTTAAGTGTGGGAACTAGAGATTGCATGACAGCATTTTTTGTTATAGACAGTAATGCCAAGTATAATGTTTTAGGGATTGGATCTACACCAACAAATGTGTGTCTTCCTCTCTACATTAGAAAATAATGATAGCCCTTTGCAATGGAGAGACAAAGGAGATTAACGCAGACCCTCAACCCTTTATCGCTTGTGCTGATTTTGCAAAGGCTAAGTTATACACTGAAGGGGTGACACCACTCAGTGTATTGAGGAAAGATGATAGAACAGTCGAATGACGGTTGATGAGGAAGTAGCACACCTAAAGCACTTAGTGTAGGAGAGTGTTGATGAAGAGTTCGTCACCAAAGATGACAATAATGCCTGGTTGTAGGCAAGAAGATAAGAACCAAGAAGCTAGACCCTTGGCCTTAGTCAAGTTTTTAGTATTGGACGTAAAGTCAATAGTCCAAAAGGTGAAGGAACAAGAGAAGGAAGCCATGGTGGTTGGCTGTAATCAAGAGCAACAAAAGGCCAGGCTTTTGGCCCTTGATAAGTACTGTGCCTTGGACATCGATACGAAAGTCCAGGAAATAGAGGAAGAAGAAGCTTTATGGACAAATTTTGTCTATGAGGAAGAAAGCAAAGATGTTGAACAAGAGAAGGTGGGAGCAAAACAAAATGAAGAAGTTGCTTCAAAGACAGAAAAAGTCAAAACAGAAGCATTAGTAAGTAGTCAAGTACAAGACCCCTTGGAAGAAGTCAATTTAGGGGAAGGTTCTACACAGCAACCCACTTATATCAGCGCTTGGTTAAGTCCTATTGACAAGAACCAGTTGTTAGTAGTCCTAAAGCAATATAAGGATTATTTTGCATGGTCTTATAATGACTGCCTAGATTGGATAGGTCATTAGTGGAACATAAGCTCTCTATGAAGCCTAAGTTCAAGCCACACAAGTAGAAATCAAGACAAATAAGCCCTGAAGTGATTTAGACAGTAAAGGAGGAGATTCTCAAGCTCCTTAAAGTTGGTTTCATTAGAATAGTCAGGTATGCTGAGTGGTTGTCTAACATTGTGCCTGTGGTTAAAAAGAATGGCAAGATGAGGGGCATCAATTTTAGAAATCTGAATTTGGCAACTCCAAAAGCTAAATACCCCATGCCTATAGTTGATCTATCAGTGGACAAGTTTAATAGGGCACAAGATTTTGTCTATAATGGATGGGCATTCTGGTTACAACTAGATTTGCATTGCAGAAAAGGATGTCCACAAAACAACATTCAGGTGTTCTGGGAATATTAGCACCTTCGAATAAGTAAAAATGCCATTTACTCTAAAGAATTCTAGGACAACATGTCAGAGGGCAATGAATACTATCTTTCATGATCTTATTTGGGGATACTTAGAGTGTTACATTGATGATATTATTGCAAAGTCCCGGTCTATGGAGGAACACTTGGTTCACTTGGTAGCAGTTTTTGAAAGAATGAGAAAGTTCAAGTTGAAGCTTAATCCTTTCAAATATGCTTTTGGTGTATCAGTTGGAAACTTCTTAGGATATATAGTGCATAAGAAGGGAATACAGATTGATCAGAATAAAGCCAAAGCCATCATTGAGGCCAAACATCCATCAAGTAAGAAAGAATTACAAAAGTTCCTTGGTCAAGTTAATTTCCTTCGAAGATTTATTTCTAACACTACAGGGAAGACTAAAGCATTTTCTTCTTTGTTAAAGTTGAAAAATGAAGAGGAGTTTATTGGGACAACAAAGCATCAAGCTGTTTTCAAAGGAATTAAAGCTCACTTGGCCAGGCCTCCAGCGTTGATGTCACTAAGGAGCGATAAGCCCTTGAAGTTATACATTGCTGTAGCAGAAGATTCATTGGGAGTTTTCCTAATTCAGGACAATGAAGAAGGCAAGGAGGAAGCAGTTTATTACCTTAATAGGTTTTTAAATTTTTGTGAATATAGATACTCAGCTGTAAAAAAATTGTGTCTTGCATTGTACTTTGCAGCAATAAAATTAAGATATTATCTTTTGCCTACTATTGTTGTGGTATTTGCAACCACAGACTTGGTTAAGTATATGTTATCTAGACTTATGTTGAGAGGAAGAATTGGCAAATGGATATTAGCTCTGTCAGAATATCATCTAGAATATGTCCCCAAAAAGGCAGTAAAAGGAAAAATTTTGGCTAACTTCTTTGCAGGCCATCCATGTCAAACAAAAAGCTAAGAGATAATGGACCTTGGTATGGTCAATGTTGAGTCATGAAAAATGTGGTTCGATGGATCAAAAACCAGTGGTTTGGTTGGAATTGGTGTTATAATTAAATCACCACAGGGGGTAGAAACTACACACAGTTTCAGAGTGGATGAAACTACTTGTTCCAATAATCAAGCTGAATATGAAGCTTTAATAATGGGACTTAAGATACTTATTAGATTACAAGCTCATGTAGTTGATAGATTTGGGGATTCCCAATTGGTAATCAATCAAGTAAAAGGAATCTTCATGTGTCAAAATGCAAGCATGTTACCATATTATGTTGTTGCACTACATTTGCTCTTTTAGTTTCATATAGCCAATGTGACTTATATCCTAAGATTCAAGAACCATAAGGCCAATGATGTGGTTCAAAGGGCCTCGAATTTCAGAAGAAATGGGAATACCCAAGTGGACATAAGTCAAGCAATATATTAGAATTTAATACCACCTTTGGCTAAAAGGGGTATCATGGTAGAAGTCAACCACAATAACATAGAAGAACATGATTGGAGACATACAATCATTCAATATTTAACTGGCCTATCTTCGAAAGCCAGTAGGAAAATTAAATTACAGTCTATGCAATATAGTGTACAACAATGCTCTTTACAAAATGGGAGCAGATGGGTTGCTATTGGAATGTTTAGGGCCAAAGGAAGCATTGACTGCTATGGTTGAGGTGTATGAAGGTATTTGTGGTGCCCATCAGCCTGGTGTGAAAATGAGATGGTTGCTTCGAAGGCATTCCTACTATTGGCCAACTATCCTAAAGGATTGCATAGGGTATGCAAAAAGATGTCAGCCATGCTAGAAACATGGCATGATAAGACATGTGCCAATAGCTAATTTGCATGCAATAGTGAAGCCATGGCCATTTAGAGGATGGGCAATGGATATGATAGGGAAAATATAACCATCTTTTTCGAATCAGCATTGTTTCATTCTAGTGGCCACAGATTACTTCACTAAATGGGTCGAAGCTAAGTCTTATAAGGCTGCAGATTAGACTGAAGTTATTGGATTTATCAAGGAACTGATCCATGGGTTTGGCATCTCACACACCATAACTGTAGATAATGGGACTATATTTGATGAAAAGATAATAAAATCTTTCGCAGCAGAGTTTGGAATTAGCCTTGTTAATTCCACCCCTTATTATACACAAGCAAATGGTCAAGCTGAGTCATCTAACAAATCCTTGAAAAAAGGAATACAACGAATTATGGAAGACAATCCTAGGGACTGACATAACTTGTTGTTAGATGTGTTGTGGGCCTATAGAACTTCTCCAAGGTCAAGTACAGGAATCACTCCTTATGCCTTAGTATATGGACATGATGCAGTGTCGCCTGTGGAAATTAATATTAAATCCTTGAGGGTAAAATGCCAGGTGTAGATCGCCCGAACTCTCTCCGCGCGCCTCCCTTTCGGAGAGAGCGCGAATTGGTCGTCCTGCTACTACAGTTCGGACTCTTGTTACGGTTCTGAATCTAATCTCACGAAGTGCAATGTGAGACTTATAAATCACCAAAGAGTCCAAATCTGGCAATTGGTTTTGAAAAATCAATTTTGAATCAAAAAGCGCCAAACATGGACTGCTTTGCCAGATTACAGAGTCCCCACCTAAATATTTTGTTTTTGGGAAAATTTAGAAAATCCTAACCCGTGCCAAAGGCCATGTGTCCGCCATTACCAAAGTTACCTCAGCTCGGGAACTTGGGTACGAGAGGGGAAGGTCATAACATGAGCACTCCCGCTCGCCCGATCAAAGGATCGGCCTCTATTAGACATGATATGTTGCTTTGAAGACACATGTGTTCTTGTTCCGATTATTAGCTAACTTACTATGTGATGCGCACATCATACAAGTATAGACTCAATCACGCGGATTGGAACAAAACAACTCATGTTTGTTTTTTAAAATGATTTGAAAGTGCTACTCGCAAGTAGGCTAAAGTGCGGATTTGCCACCCTCAAGTGGGCTTAAAACATGATGATTTTGCCACTTTGCAAAGTGGGCTTAAAACATACATTTGATGAATTGTCCCAATTCAAGCAATCAAGCCTTCACCCACAGGCATTCATGTAGTTAATCACTTAAGCAAATAGCTTCATGGCAAGCATGCTATCATGGCAACACTCACACTCATGCAAGTATGCTAAAGCTTTAACACTTACAGTGTACTCCGAGCCAAAAAAGAAGCTAGTTAGAAATCATGCATGATCCTAACTATACAAGATGCCTAATGCAACACATGCAAAAATGCAACTAAAATAGGCTCGGCTAGCTAAGATGGCATATGAATGCAACACTAGATACACGTATTCAAATAGGTATCAAAATACGATGCAGTTTGAATGATGTGCCAAGCCCGATGTATACAAGACAAATGAATAATGCAAACATGCAAGCATAAGGTATGCTAATTAAAATATGCCCTAAACTAACCATCGAAAGCGGTTAAGTAAAAGGGAGAAAGACGTGGGGTTGGAAGACATGCACACACACACGCACGCTTATTACAACATTAATTTGCCCTCTCAAAGAAGGGTCTGAATAAACAAGTCAACTAGCTACGCTAATTAAGCTAACTATTACAAACCAACTAATTAACTAACTTAGCTAATTACTTATTACAACACAAGACTTGAAATTAACTAACTATTCTAAGTTAGCTAAATATTACAAAATGAATTAATTAACTAAGCACATTAACTAATTAATTACAAAAAACGGCAAATTAACTAGCTAAGTAAAGTAGTAAAATGGCCTCGAGGGGAGGGAGACGTGCATGCTCGGTTTGCTTCGCCCGAAAATGCATTGCCTTGCCATGAGTTGTCTCTGTTTTCACTCGCGGTGATCTCAGAACATCATATGAACTTCCAGGTTGCATCTGCCCTAACATAGGAACATTTTGGACAATTTGTCCTATAGGTGGCCGGCCACCTCAACTGGTCGGTAGGCTACCTCAACTAGCTAGCTAACCAGTACAAGTGGTTGGTAGGCTAGTGCAAGTGGCCGGCCGGCCACTTCTCTTTCCAGAATTCTGCCTTTGATGCAACAGAGAGCAACAGAGCCAAGACAATGTATTTGGCAAGACATGTGTGTACTACCACCCTCTTCATCATGTCTCAAGCTCAAAGGAGTGTGGTACTTGACTTTCAAGTCACCAATCAAGCATCTCAATGCATGATGACCTAAGAACCAAGCTTGTACAAGCTTAGTGAATACGCACATACGACTCAAAGTGTCGTCACCCGATCATACATGATCAAGGGTGACAACGACCAAGAAACGTGACACGTTTTATCACTTTGAGTATGAAACGTGCCACATTTTTTGTGCTTGGATTAACGTCCGATCCAAACACATGCAATGCAACACACATATGTTATCTTGATCATGTTTTACTTGGTCCATTTCTTGTTTACACATTTTAGCTTACCAATTAGTCCTTTAACCGGTTAAGTTCAATGTGATTGTCCTCTAATGAGAAAGATGGCCTAAGCCACAAGCACCTTAAGCATGGAAGAAGTCTCATGCTTTTGGTTACTAGAAACCCTCAAGAGAAGGCTAAAACCATTAGGCATGAGTGCCTCAAGTTCATGCTCAAGCCAACAAGGGGCTTAAGGCCACTTTCAAGGTGAATGAAAATTTAAAACAATGGAGTGCAATGACAAATATTTCAGCACTGAGATAGCATGCTAAGTGACTAAAAAAACAATGCAAACAACTCATGTAATGCATGCTCAAAAAGCCAAATACATTAAGCTAGTGAAAAGCATCACTCTAGAAGCATGCAATATCAAACTCAAAGGACCAAACCAACTCTGGACATACCTCAAATATGTCAAAAAGCTAAAATGTGCCGAGATGATAGCATGAAAAGCAAGAAAATCATACTCATGTATTGGCTCATAAACAAGGCATAAAGCACAACTCTCAAAAGCTATGAAAGAGTGAAATATGTGAAAGTGTGACTACACTATATACACTGAAATCATGTGAGAAATGAGGCTAAGGCATGCAAACAACTCACGCAAAGCATGCTAGAGACTTTGGACCTCAAAGCTAGTCAAGGGCCTTTACACTACAACCATGCACAACAAGTCTCACATGGCCAAGACCACTTAAAATAGAGTTAAAGCATGCTAAAACATTAGCAAAAAAGTGCTGGAGTCAAGCTAATACATGCTAGAATGATGGACTAACTCATTAGGCATTCAAGGCTATTAAGCAAGATTACACTACATGTGTAAGACATAAGCAACAAGTGGCCAAACCAGCCAAAAACAGAGTTAGAGTAGGTCCAAAAAGTCACAAAAACATGCTTGAACTAAGCTTCAAAAAGGGAGAAACACATGCTCACTTGGTAGGTCATCAACACATACAAGCAAGACAAGAGGAAAGGGGATCGCCCCCTCCCATTTTGGACTTCAAAACCACCTTTCCACCACTGAAATTCCTCTGGAATTCAGTGGTTAAAGGGCCAAAAGGAGATGGTTTGAAAAGCTTTAAAGGATGGCCCAAAAGCTTAGCAAATAAGTAATGAAAGAGGGTGGACCACCCCTAACTCCAACAAGGACTCAAACCAACATTTTTAACACTTAAAATAGAGTTTTTTGTAGTTGACAACTAGGCCAAAACAACATGCAAAGGTGGTCCAAACTAGTGTACAAAAACAAGCTTAAAAGGGGAAGAAGCTTACCCTTGAAGAACAGCAGCAAGACAGCAACAATTCTGAGCCAAAACAAAGTCTAAGACCTCAAATCAAGCTTCAATGGACCTCAACTCCAAAGTGAAGGTGTTTGACTAGGTGTCTTAGTGCAAATATGTGAAGAAAACACACTTTTAAGCTCAATATAGCACAATATATATATAGAGAGAGAGTGAGAATTCTAGAGAGAGAGAGAGATTTCAGCTCTGAAATTTGTGAACCCCTCTAAAGGGGGAGGGATCTCCCCTTATATAGAGCAAGCAAGCAAAAAACTTGCTTTATCCCTCCATACGTGTATGGAGGATGAGTTTCAGTGAGTAACAACTGGCTCAAAAGATCTGAAAATATCTAAAAAGGAGAAAAATTGGCTGCCGGCCAGTTAAGGTGGCCGGTTGGCCACCTCTCCTAGCCCGTCGGCCACTCCAAGTGGCCTACAAGAGAGAAAAGTGGCTGGCAGATGCCAAAAGTGGCCGGCAAGCCCTTCCTCTTCCTCAGGCAAGAGGGATCAAGGTTTGGCCCTAAAACCAAGGCCAAAACACAAAGTGTTAAGAGGCTCAAAGACAAGGCACTCAGTCAAGACTCTCAGGCGCCCAAAACAAGCACAAACATACCCAATCATCGAGTGCACAACTGATGAAATCAAAGTCTTGAGGTTGGTCAAAAATGGGGTGTCTACACTAAGCTAGTTAACTCTTGAGCAGTACCATCAAAGCATGTCCTTAGAATTAGAAAATGTGAATGAAGTTAGAATTTTGGCATTAAATAGTATTCTTTTCCAAAAGAAGAAAGCAGCCAAAAATTATATTAAGAAAGTCAGACACATTAGCTTTGATGAAGGTGATTTGGTATGGAAAATAATACTTCCAATAGGAATTAAAAGTCATAAGTTTGGCAAATGGTCACCTAGTTGGGAAGGACCATACCAAATTCATAGTCTTGCCTAGGGGAGCATACCATCTGAGAAATCTAAATGGATATGTGCACCACAAGAAAATCAATGGTAGGTATTTGAAGTCTTACTATCCAACTGTGAGAAACACAAGAAGTGTGAGAAATGCTAAAGTAAAAATAAAAGGGCATGAAGCACTCAGATAACAAGTAAAGATTTCATTTCATAAAGAATTGAGTACACACTGTCACAAATTAGCCCAAAAATCAGTACAATGTTTTAGTTGTTTCTTTATAATTGATTCTCTATTTCTAAGGGATGGGAACAATTGAATGGATGTAGCCATGTCTTGCCTTTTGTCAGCCAGCCCCTAGTTGGTGATTTGTAACTTCTTGGCATTTCGATCCAAGGCTAGGTTGACTGCTGTTAGCTCTTCTTTTAGTTGAGCTTTCTTCTCCAAAAGTTGGGATCAAAATTGGGATGCATAGGAGTGTTGTCCCTTCAATTCAAACACTTCAGTATGAATATGGGATACAAACTCCTTATCTTTCAGTAATTTTTTTTTTTGTAGCCTTAGCCATTTGGCAGATGTTGATATAAAAGTCTATGGTGGCTGCTGCTTGTGATTGGTGGCTTGAAAAGGCCAAATTGGATTGCTTGACGGCCTAGCAACATTTAAGGAAACCATTCTTGATGATAGGCCTCTATAAAGCTTCAAATGGAATCCTCGAAAATGTCTGTAGTAAATCCAAGCAAGTGCCTGAGTCTACTTGAGGTAAGGAGGCTTCAATAGCAGTGGAGGAGCTCTCAATAATCTCAAGCAAAAAATCAGTAAGGATCAATGGCTCAACCTCACTACTTGGTACCCGAGCTTGTGAAGAGATGCTAAACAAACTGGCCAACTGAGCCTCGAAGATGTCCATCTCCTTCTCTGACATTATCAGTATAGAAGAGTCGCTAGTTGAAGGAAGAGATAGAAGTATGGAGATGGGTGAAGAAGTAAATGTTCCTCTCAGAGAGTCAATTGTCCTGATTACCAGCAAGTCTAAGGATAAAGGACTGGAGCTGGGCGGTTGGAAAGAAGTTGGTGAGCTGCCAGTGTCATCCTTTGGAAGGCTAATGACCACTGAAGTAGAAGTGGTAATTGGAATATTTTCAATTAGGAGAGGGGCATCTAGGACTATAGGAGGAACATATTGGGATGAAACAAAGGATAGATGAGGTAAATATGGAGTTAAGCCTGGACACAAAGAAGGTGGAAGACTTTACCTCACAAGAGAGAAGGAAAAAGGCATGGAAGGTGCAGAGTTGAGAAGTGGAAATATTGCCTGAATAGGCTCTATCTTCATTAGCACTTCACTATAAGTCTTCCTTTCTCCTTTTAAGGTTGCTTCCAGTTCTGCAGAAATCTAAGAGGGCCTTTCATCCATAGAGGGAGGGGTCTGTGTCGAAGGAAGAAGGAATGAACTGATTTCTACTAAAACCTAGAAAGGGAAATTATCACAAGGAATTGAAGGAGATTACCAGCTTCAGACGTTGTGGTGGTACTGCTTGGAGAACTGCGAAGGGAGTAGTGCTCAGCAGTTAGTTGTCTCCTTGCAGCCTCATTTTGAAGTGCATTAGCAGTAGTAGATTCATCCCTTAGTATTTGTTGTTGTCTCTTCTTCTCAGACCTTTGAAATACAATGATTTCTTTGGAGTGCTCTTCTTCCACTGCTTTGGCAGCTGCCTCATGAGTAAAGTCCCCAATAAGGTCAGAGGGAGAAACAGTCTTTTGTTTTCTTCTCTTCAATGGTATTTCTTTATCCTTCTTTGCTTTTTCCTCTTCCAAGTGAGCCTTAGGTATCTGCTCTTCAGGATCAAGCAAAAGTTTTCTTTTCCTTTGTTGTTGCTGCTTGTCTTGGAGGATATTCAAAGCTTGAACTCTCTAAGGAGAGTCTTCCTGTGAGGCTCTTGCACTAAAGAAAAGTTATAAGCAAGGCATCATAAAAGGAAGAGAAAAGGAAAATAGAAATGCATACCTTTCTTTGAAGTAGCTCTAGTAACTCTTGGAGAAGACGAGGCAGTAGAAGTAAATACAGAGACAGTAGGAGTAAGAGTTGGAATGGCAGGGGCAATAGAGGCAACAGTAATGGTCCCAGTCTCTTTGGACTTACCTTGAGAGGACACAACCAGCCCAACAAACAGATCTCGAGGAGAGATGGCCAGAAGCACCTCCATATTGGCTGTCCACCAAATCTGGTATCTCTTTAATGAAGTGCTATGTAGGATGAAGGGAGTGAACCTGAATTTGACCAAGTCTTGTATCAACTTGGAAGTTACCTCGTCTAGCCTGGTTCTTGGCACCTTTAGCTCTCTGGTTGCAAGGTTGGTGTTAGTTTGGCTACAAAGAGGGACAAGAATCCCTTGAGTAAGCCCAAACTGCCTAGTAAATTGGGCGGGACAGTAAGGTTCAGCAATGCATTTGTAAGCTCGAAGGTTCAAAGTACCAATGTAAGAGCTCCCTTGGAATTAAAATAAAGTCCTACATATCCCTATGAAAGGGGTTAGAGCAGGCGTTGTTAGCCAGGAAAGTCTTCAGCCATGGTGGCCCTATGTTAGCCACAAAGGGGCGGATGAAGGTGGGGGAAGAGGAAACTGGAAGTTGATGGAAGAAGGTAAGGTAATAAGCAAAGCTAGAAGGATAGAGTGAAACTCTGGTATGCTTCATTCCATAAGTGGTGGGGTCTTGCACCAAGTATCTCAGGCACTTGGAATGTAAGTCAATGAAGTACGCGAAAAGCCAAAGTTGTAATAACCAGAGTGGTCCTCATTGGTTGGCATCGAGGGGTTTCTCACAAAACTGAGAGCAAGTTCTGTATACATGACCCAGTACATAAGGATATCTTCTTAACCAAAGCGAGAGCCTTAGCAAGAGGGGCCAATTCATGCATAATCCTCTGTGAAGAGGTACAAAATAAGAACTTGCAGAGCCAAAATAAGAGAAAAGAAAAGAACTCTCGATCAGTCACATGACCTTCTTTTTTATTCTCAGACTTCATAAAATCACTAAAGCAAGAAGTCATAGGGGGAATAGAGAAAGGAACATTAATATTAGGATAATCAGGGCCGAAGGAAGTACCAGCGGGCGATAACCCTAGAAGATGACATGTCAAGGATAGTGGAGGCCATCATACCACACCAAAATTGAAAGAAATTGAAAGCTAGGTTCCAAAAGCAAAGAGTAGTGGGTATGAGAAAAGGGTCTTTAGGAATAGAAAACCTAGCTAATCGAAGGGCGTCAAGGAGACAGAGTTCCTAGAGGTTCAGCGTCTGGGTAGGAACAACTCGGTCATACTATTCCTCTCATTCCGGCCTCAATATGGGCTAGCAGCAATGGGGACGGTTCATCTTCCAACTTCTCCAATCAAGGCCACCCTCGTAAAGGAGGCATTGACCTTCTAAGTGCGGGTACAGAGTAGGAAGTTGGGTGAGGGCTTCTCTGAAATGGGACTAAGGATAATCTGCTCTTGAGCATGGTGTCAGGAAATGAAGATGCGACCATCGATAGCGCATCGTTCCCTGTCTTGTATTTGTCACATTCTTCGTTGATGATTCTCCTCAAAACCACAGATGGGCTTACACGCTTAACGACTGGTATTTCAGAAGAAGAAGCTATTCGCAAGGAATTGAAAGAAAAAAGTGAACAGAAGGGCAAAGAGTTGCACATAAGAGCAATAAGGGTGAAAGAGAAACTTTGGACAAGCATATAGATAAAGCGTGAGAATAAGGGGTTTTAAAACCTTTCTGTCCAAAGTTACCTATTTAACATATCGGGTTAAATAGACCCAGGTTCTAACCCATGTGTGATCAGGGCTTTTATTTTAAATCCCTGAGAACACAAGAAAGAAGACTACCTCCGAGCCAGGATGTAAATGCCTTATGAAGGAGGGAAACATATTTCAAATACCTAGCTTAGCTTCGAAAGGTGTTAGGTGGCTTCGAAGCCAATTTTCAAATACTTAGCTTAACTTTGGAAACATATAGTTGGCTTCGAAAGGTGTTAGTTGGCTTCGAAGCCAGTTTTCAAATACTTAGCTTAACTTTGGAAACATGTAGTTGGCTTCGAAAGGTGTTAGTTGGCTTAAGAAGGTGTTAATTGGCTTCGAAGCCAGTTTTCAAATGCTTAGTTTAACTTTGAAAACAGGTAGTTGGCTTCGAAGCCAGTCTTATGCCTTGAATTCAAGCATAGTTAAGATTTGCTCACTTCAAGAATCTTGGAGGTATGCTTTTAAACTTTCCAACAAATGAAGTTTCCTTCGAAGGGATCTTCGTAATAACCTATAGTTAGAATATGGTTATTGCCTATTCTTTCAACATAAATAAGCACTATGAAACCAATTCTTAGCTAAGCATTATAGAAAGTCTAAAGGCCAAATGACTAATCTTACACTTTTGCTTATACAAAATTCTTTGAAGGTTAATAGGGCCATTCTTAAGAGAAATTTCATGCTTTGAAATACCTGAGTCAGGCCTCGAAGCAAGATTGGGACTATTATTCACACAGATTATATTAACCATATGATTAGAGTGTGAAAACCTAAGATAAATACCATTACTCCTATAAAGAATTTTATGATTCACAACATTTGAAACCAGGCATCAAAGCAAGTTGGTTGCTTCGAAGTTGTCATTCACAGATTGCATAAACAGAGTAAGGTATAAAGCCATATTCACCACGCAATCGATCATGTAATTGGAATACAAAAGCAGATCATGCAAAAGAGGGAAAGAAAACCTATAGTTCTATCGATATATAAATAATTACATTAGAAAGGCCAACTTGGCTACAAATTCAATTTCATAATAATAAGGGATAGAAAAAGTAACAAGTTCATTAAATTTAACCCAGCAGTGTTCTATGAACTTGTGTTCTTTTTTTTATTCTATCCTCCACTCTATCTAACTCAGTTGGCTGTAGTTGATAGGCTCTTATTTTGTGAAAAAGTTGTTCGACCTTCACCTCGAACACTGTCTCCTTCAAGCCTTGCTCTATTTCATCCATATCTAAATCATCCTAGTACGCTTAGTCCTTGTTCTTGAAGTCATCATATTCTTCAATAAGGTTCTCTGCTTCATACTAAGTCTGAATTCGATTGGCTGTGATTTCGTCTAAGGAGTTGTTGGTAGCCAAAAAAATTTTGTACCAGTGAAGAAGGAGTGGGAAGTTGGTCCGAAAAGGATCAAAGCTCTGTCTGGGCAATAGGGTTGAGAACATGACCCCAAGTCATAACATCACAGGCCCATTGGAAGTTCTTAAAAGGAATCTCATCTCCAAGAACATTGAAAGTCAAGTGAGAGAAAGCAGCAAGCAGAAGCTAAGCTTTGTATCACTTGAATGTAGTTGGAGGAACTGGAGGTTGGTAGAAAGAGAAAAACTAACCCTCGAAGAGAGTAAGTTTCAATTCCTTCATCCAATGACTATTCTGAGGGAAATGAGGTGCAGAGGGGTCCATCCCAAAGGAAGGGGGAAACTAGGGGTTATTCACACATTCAAACCAGTTAGAAGAGCAAAGTTTTGCCTTCTTAGCCAAAAGTGACGGATTAAATCCCTGTGCTTCATCTAGATGAGGAGTTTTCCGCACTATCCTCGCTGGCATGGAAGACGTGTACCACGCCACAAGCAAGTTGTCCTCCAGACTGCATTGGTGATTAAGGGGTATATAAGGATAAACCACTGAGCTTCGAGCAGAAGGAGAAATATAAAGGGGATCATCGAATTCAACAAATCAATGATGAATCCACTCCCTTATTTGGGATTCAACAGGTGTTGACCAACTTCCCTAGCCAGTGGACTTGAAGGAAGAAGAAGCGGCTTCGTCCCATACGAAGAGTTGTGGAGCAGAGGAGGAGCTTCTAAGATTTATTTTTGCAAATGCTTGGTCCAAAGGTTTGTAGTTGGCAGATTCTTGGTCAAAAGATTGGTAACTTGCAAAAGCTTCCATAACTTATATAAATGGAGGCAGATAAGTGTAGCTAATAAATGCATTAAAGTTCATTCTAGGCTTGCAATCATCTTCCAAAGACTTCTCGTATGCTTGATCAATGTAAAAGAAGGTATGGTTGGCCATTGGGGAAGTACTAGTCTTTTCGTCTACTCAGAGAAAGGAAGTGCAAAGCACAAGGATTTAATGAAATTCACTGCTTCATTGTTCAAAAAGTGGTTATACTTCTAGAATATACAGAGTCCATGCATGCCTTAGGACGTGGATAGAGTGCACTATTCCACTAATATCACCAAGTATGGAGTATATTAGTGCGGGGGGTAATGTTGGATGTATAATTTGTAAAAGCCAATCGCAGAGTGATACGTGGCACCTAAAGGGCAATTTGGAGAATTAATGCAAGTCTTCAATCAAAGACAAATACGTGGCAGTTTATAGGGAAATTTGGCTATAAACCCCTTTTGCCTTCCTTTCATTGTTAAAAGGACTAAGAAAAAAATTATGCTTTCTAAATCCCCTCATAATTATAAAGTCTTGCATAAAGGACAAATTTATTATTTAAATATTTTATATGACTATTATACCCACTCTCTTCCCCACTCTCTTCCTTTCCACAGATGGCCTTTTCAAGAAGACCGGCAAGCTCTGCAACTTGTGCGGCACCGAAGCTGCCGTCATCACCTTCTCCAACGTCGGCAACACCATCGCCTTTGGCAACCCCTCTATCGACTCCGTCCTCAACCGTTACGTCTCCATGACTTCATCATCCTCCAGAGCCTCCACAAGCTTCTCTTCCCTCTTTCGATGTAGGGTTTCAACTCAAATCTGTGCACCATGAACGATTCCGATCTCTAATCTCCCTATATATATGTGTGTGTTTGTGTGTTTTGAGATTTGAATTCGAATATATGTGTTTTGAGATTTAAATTCGAATATATATATCTACATATTCCGATCTGTAATATATATATATATATATATCTATATATGTGTGTGTGTTTGTGTGTTTTGAGATTTGAATTCGAATATATAGATTTTTGAAAGCTCAGAGTGTTAAAAATCTGAAAAATCTGAAGAATCGAGGTATGAAAAATTGAGATTTCTCTAAAATTTTCAGATTATAAGCCTGATTCAAGGATTATAGGCATGATTCAATGTTTTTCAAAGTAAACATCAATTGATTCAAGGATTATAGGCCTGATTCAAAGCTCAAAGCTCAAAGTTCCATCGATTTTTCAGAGTAAACATCAAATTTCATTTGATAGAACTAGAGTAAAATTTTACTCTGGTTCTATTGCTCTGTTTTTTTCATTTGATAGATCCAGAGTAAAATTTTACTTTTATACAGAGTAAAATTTTACTTTTAGCTTCAGAGTCTTACAGTTTTCATATTTTTCAGAGTAAAATTTTACTTTTATACAGAGTAAAATTTTACTTTTAGTTTCAGAGTGTAAAATTTTCCTCTCATTCATAGTAAAATTTTACTTTTATACAGAGTAAAATTTTACTTTTAGCTTCAGAGTCTCACAATTTACTTATTTTTCAGAGTAAAATTTTACTTTTATACAGAGTAAAATTTTACTTTTAGTTTCACAGTGTAAAATTTTACTCTTATTCAGAGTAAAATTTTACTTTTATACAGAGTAAAATTTTACTTTAGTTTCAGAGTGTAACATTTTATTCTTATTCAGAGTAAAATTTTACTTTCATACAGAGTAAAATTTTACTCTGAAATACACAGTGAAGATGGCTTAATAGGAGAGCTAATAGATATGAGGGTAATATAGTAAAAGAAACAAGTTTTAAAATATTATGGGGTTTTGAAAGTACTTATATAATTATTGTCCTTTTAAAAGACAAATTAGATAGTGAGGGGGCTATCACCAAATCTCCCCAGTTCATATTGGTTGTATCGAATCTGCGTGGCATTGCAATAGTCAAGAGGCATGAGATGACGTAACCTAACGGTTACCTGCAATTCAAGTTCAAATTCAGAAAGGAAGCCTAACTGTAAAAGAAGCGTAGTGGGAGCTAGTTGAACGAAGCCATGACCAGAGATCGTGGAAGTGTATTTCGATATTTAGAAGATCACTTCGACGGTTATCACTAAAGAGTATAAATAGCAAAGAAGGCTAAATAGAAAGGACCCAGACTCAGATCCAGAAACCAGTAATTTACTTCATATTTTCTTTTCAGTTTTATATTTCCAATTCTTTACATTTTCAGCGTTTCAATTCCTGTATTGTACTTCATTTCCTAGGAGTAGTTCTCAAGTAGTCGTTGCTGTAAATCTTTTTAAGACTGGGTCATTTCATTGTAAGTTCTTATTCATTCAATGAAATTCAATTTCTAAATTGTTTTGTACTTGTTATTTTTTATAAATTTCTCTTAAAACAAGCCACTAGTAGAAGTCCTCTTCATTGAGGCTGAAAGAACTTCAACACAATCGTCTGATAATTGGTTGGCAATTATAAATTCTGTAAAGACTTATTGATCCTTGCTGGCACGCTTAAAATTACACAATTAACTTTCGAAAGCCAAAAAAGCCAACAATATGTAATTGCACAGATTTAAAGAGAGGAGAGAGAGAGAAAGAGAGAGAGAGAGAGAGAGAGAGAGTGTGTGTGTGTGTGTGTATGTGTTCCACTTGACAAGGGGAGATTGTTAATGTGTATGATCCCATTGTCATAAATAATAAAAAATAAATATAAAAATTTTAAGACTTTACAAACATGTTTTTTTAGTTTATGTTTTTAATTTTTTTTAAACATTTTGTCCAAACTAAACGCGTTTGTAGTTTATGTTTTTCTAAAAATAAACAAAAATCAATTTATAAAATTTTTGTAAGCATAAACTAAAAACGTAAACATTACCAAACGCTACCTTATTTTTTGGATTTTGAGTTTTTTTCAACGTTGGCATATTATGTTTCAGTACATGGCTTGCCCTAATTTTGTTTAATAATGGTAAATCAAATAAACTGACCAACCGAACCATTCCAAAATTCTGCACGGGGATAGTTGTCTCCCTCAATCGACCATGATCGATTCATGTGAATGTTAAATCGAAAACTTCTGTTTGATTTTATTTTGCATTACAATTTATTTTCTTCTCTTTTTTTTTTGGATTTTAGATTTTCTTCAACGCTAGCTTATTATGTTGTGTGTATGGCTTGCTCTAATTTTGTTTAATAATAATGGCAAACTGAATACATTGACCAAACAAATCGTTTTAAAATTCTGCATGGTTGGCTTGGTTGTCTCCCTTGACCAGTTAAGATCGATTTATGTGAATGTCAAATCGAAAACTTCGGTTTACTTATATTTTACATCCCAATTTTTATTTTTTTCAACGGTAGCTTATTATGTTCTACATATGGCTTCCCCTAATTTTGTTTAATATAATGGCAAACTGAATACACCAACCAACCGAACCGTTTCAAAATTTTGCAAGATTATCGGTTAGAATCGATTTATGTGAATGTAATGGTTGCCCTAATTTTGTTTAATAATGGCAAGCTGAATACAACAACCAACCGAACTGTTTCAAAATTTTACACGGTTAGCTCGGTTGTCTCTCTTGACTGGTCA
Source organism: Camellia sinensis (assembly GCF_055761805.1). Taxonomy (NCBI): domain Eukaryota; kingdom Viridiplantae; phylum Streptophyta; class Magnoliopsida; order Ericales; family Theaceae; genus Camellia; species Camellia sinensis. The sequence goes on from NC_138973.1 coordinate 42,507,066, forward strand.
AGATCGATTTATGTGAATGTCAAATCAAAAACTTCGGTCTGCTTTTATTTCACAATCCAATTTTTATTTTTTTTCAACGTTGGCTTATTACATTTTGTATGTAGCTTCCTCTAATTTTATTTAATGTAATGGCAAACTGAATAAATTGACCAACCGAACCGTTTTAAAATTCTGCAAGGTTACTGGTTAGGATCGATTTATGTGAATGTTATGGTTGCCCTAATTTATTTAATAATGGCAAACCGAATACAGTGACCAACCGAACTGTTTCAAAATAATGCACGGTTGGCTTGGTTGTCTCCCTTGACCGGTCAAGATCGATTTATGTGAATGTCAAATCAAAAGCTTTGATTTGCTTTTATTTTACGTTTCAATTTTTTATATTTTTTTCAACGTTGGCTTATTATGCTCTGTATATGGCTTCCTCTAATTTTATTTAATATAATGGCAAACCGAATAAACTAACTAACCGAACTGTTTCAAAATTCTACAAGGTTTCCGGTTAGGATCAATTTATGTAAATGTTGTTGTTGCCCTAATTTTGTTTAATAATGACAAACCGAATACACTGACCAAATGAACCGTTTCAAAATTCTGTACGGTTCGCTTGGTCAGCTCCCTTGACTGGTCAAGATTGATTTATGAGTCCAACCAACCGAACCGTTTCAAAATTCTGCAAGGTTACTGGTTAGAATCGATTTATGTGAATGTTATGGTTGCCCTAATTTTGTTTTATAATGGCAAACCGAATACACTGACCAACTGCACCGTTTCAAAATTCTACACAATTGGTTTGGTTGTCTCCCTTGACCGATCAAGATCGATTTATGTTTATGTCAAATCGAAAGTCTATATTCTAGCTCGCATCGTTCATAGTGAGTTTGTTTCCTCCGGCGTGAAGGGGTTGTCGCATTTAATGCTGCGAGAGTCTCATTAATGGCTAATGTGTGAGTGTAATAACTTTACAGGATCTTTGCCTGCTTGCATGGCTGATTCACTGCACAATAGGTGTTTGAATGCTATTGGTCCTGATCCATCATTGGTTTCTCAAGGCTACTGGGCTTTAATATCTAGTCCGTGGGCTGGGTCCTAAGTCGTGGGTTGGACCCTCTTGTGGGCCCACCAGTATTAGTAGTCTTCTATTTCCAAGTGCAGCTTTAGTCCAACGAAGGGAATAGAAAAGATGGAGGAGGGGACCAGGAGAAATGACCAATCAGCAAGGGTGGCTAATCGTAAGGAGGGCCGATCGCGAAGGTGGCCGAGTGGGACGACCGATCGTAAGGAGAGCTAACCGCGAAGGTGGTCTAGTGGGATGATCGACCATAAAGAGGGCCGACCGTGAAGGTGGCCGAGAAAAATGACCGACTAGGATAACCGACCGTGAGGAGGGCCAACCGCAAAGGTGGCCAAACAGGATAACCAACCGAGAAGAGGGTCGACCGTGAAGGTAGCCGAGCGGGATGGCTGACTTTGACGAGAGCCGATCGCCAAGGTGGCCAAACCGGATGACTAACCAGGAGAAAGGCCGACTGTGAAGGTGGCCGAGCGGGATAACTTATTGTGAGGAGAGCCGACCATGAAGGTGGCTAAGTGGAATGGTGCTAGAAGAAAGGCCGAAAAGGAAGTGACGGCGCACGGGCTCAATGAGCGAGTATGCACGTGATGATGTGAAGTGGAATAGACGGGGGAAAGGAAAGAGTTAGCGGGGAGAGGGAGGGACCGTACGTAGCCGTACATGTGGCACGATGTTAGGCCGCAAATAGGAAATATGAATCGATGGGAGGATGTGAGGGGGCTGGTGGTGGGGATGTGGAAAAGGCGGGAGTTTATACTTGTTTATTGAATTTCAAACTGGCTAATTTGAACCTCGATCCTTGGAACACAGGCAAACCCTGGGCATTTGACTGGTGTGATTTACTTACCTTATTGCGTAGAATCAATACATTCCAGACTTTAGCTACTACATCTCGGTGGACTCTCTCCACTTTCACATCGCCAATTTCCTTACCCCCGCAACCAAGGCGATATACAGAAACGTGAAGGAGATGACACAAGACAAGGCGCTGGCGATGACATCGGATGCGTTAGGAGATGATAACGGAGTGGCACTGCGGAACAATATAGTGGAGAGGCATGAAGAGATGGTTGTGGAACTACAATGCGACCTTCTCTAAGGACAATGATGGCGGTGGTCTAGCCAATTAGCCAAGTGGCACCGGACCACTAGTATACCAAGGCTGACAAATCGGATCTGGAAGAGCTCTGGGATAGATACTAGATTCCGACAGAGGTAGAGTTGAGGGTTCCCACGGTGAAGGAGAGGGCTTCTAATGTACGACCAATGGAGTTTGCTCTGTACGAAGAAGCGCTCAGCGGGGGTTTGAGGCAGCCCCTCCCACAACTAGTGATAGATGTGCTAAATCACCTGAAGGCAGCCAAGGACAACTAATGCTAAACGCGTGGAATATTCTATTTGTGTGCGCAATCGGGTGGCCACAGGCGACTGGAGGAGAGAGAATGACGGTTGATGAATTTTTCTCATGCTACAAGGCGTCAAGGCAATAGGAGACATGGGTGACCTTACAAGCCATAGCAGGAAGGGGGTTAGTGGCCAGACTACCCTCGTTGGTGAAGGGCTGGCGGCCAAAGTGGTTTTTTGTGTCGCCAAGTGGCGAGAGAAGAGTGTGCACAATTTGGTAAGTCCCCACCAAGTCATTGGAGCCAAAATTAGATACTGAGATGGAGAGGAGGATCAAACAGGTGAAGGAATGGAGGGAGGAGGGGCTAAAGTAGGGCGACCTCGTCCAGCCTTCAGCCTTGTTCGCCTTGAATCTGGGGCCGCAAACAGCTAAAGGAGATCCGTCGCTACAGGAGATGGAGGCAAGGAGGAAAGCTCAGGAGGCAGAGGACAAACGAGCTTTTGTAATGGCGGATAAATATAAGGAGAAAGAATTAGGCCCAGCGCCTAAGCTGGTTGTGAAGAGGTCTGTCCGACCACGCCCCAAGCCCTTGGGAGAGAAGGACATGACCGACTTTGTGCCCTTGCAAGCGCTAATAGATCCGCTGAAGGAAAGAAGCAAGAGGGAGATGGAGTCGGTGTTGAAGAAAAAGAAGAAGAGAAAGGTGGCTGCGATGGGAAGTGAGAGAGGATTGGTGTTGAAAAAGTCGAAAGAGGGGGTGGTGGAGTTGCCCTCAGAAGTGGAAGAGGGGGAGACCAGGGTTGATGTGGGGGTGGTGAAAGGTTTGGCTAAGTTCCCAAGTGGCCAAGTGGTGAACGAAGTAGACGAGCAACAAAGGTTGGCAGAAGCCGACCAGTCAGCAGACCTACCCTCCAAGGATGTGCCTTTACAAGAAGTGCCCCCAAGTTAGGAGGTAGGAAGAGAGCGGGTGAGCGGAGCAGAGACAAGCATCGCGCTGAGGACCGCTATGTATCACATTCGCGTAGTAGTCGGCTGGTTGATGGGTGATGGGGGCGAAGCCAGGGTCGTCGCAGACCGTCTATTGGAGGTTATTGAGGACACGGCCATGCGGAGTATGACAAAAATTACAGAGGTCGACCTCATGAGAGGGTTCTGCTCAGCATAGATGGAAGCAACAACCTTGGCGGTAGCCCTACTAGGCAAGGCAGTGAGGGCAAAGGTAGAAGCGAAGTCGCTAAAAACCCAACTGGAAGTTGTGCGGGCGCAATTACAGAACTTAAGGGCGGAGATGGTTGGCTGGAGAAAGGCAGCACGGAGAACCTGCTCAGAGGGCGAAAAAGATGGAGGTATTGGCGATGGTACAAAGTTACTTGACTGAGCGCGCCAGGGTAGGCCAGGCTGAGGTCACCTCCGAGCTATTAGTCGCCAAATCTAAACTTGAAGTGGTGCACTACAAGGTGATATCACTAGAGTTTGAGCTGGAGAGCGAGCAGAAGAAGATGGGCGAGGTTCAAAAAGCCCGCGACACCGCCAAAGAAAGATTAGAAGAGGTCCTCAAAAATAATGAAGAGTTGCGCAATCAGGCCTTGAAAGACAAGGAAGTGGCAAATGCGCGTGTCACAAAGTTGGAGAGGGCCTTGGGAGAAGAAAGGGCCAAGACTACAGAGTTAGCCAGGATGATGGCGTCTGAGAGGGCTTCCTATCCGGATCTGTGCATCACGATGGTGGAGCAGTTTAAGTCATCCCCTGAGTTCCAAATGGCCATTGATGCGGCTGCGGCGAAGGGCTTGGCCAGAGAGGGGGAAGGTCGTGCTGGGCCGCCAGAAGTGGCTGTTACTGGGCGGACCGAAGAAGAAATAATCCAGAGTTTTCAGCTGTCAAACTACTACAAATATGAGATGAGCTAGTACTAGGACAGTAGTTAGACGAGCTTCAAGTACAGGGCGGAGGAGCTCTTCCTTCACATGGACTTTAATGTCGTGAGGCCAGGAGAGGGGGACATAGCCTAGACCCCACTGGATGAGGGGGTTGATGAGGAAGAGTTGGTATCTGTAGACCGCCCGAACTTCCTCTACGCGCTCCCCTTTCGGAGGGGGCGTAGATTTGGGTTCATAGCTACTACAATTCGGACTTCTGTCACGGTTCTGAATCTAATCTCACAAAGTACAATGTAAGACTGATAAATCACCAAAGAGTCCAAATCCGCCAATTGGTTTTGAAAAATTAATTTTGAATCAAAAAGCACCAAACGTGGACTACTTTGCCAGATTTCAGAGTCGCCACCTAAATATTTTGTTTTTTGAAAATGTAAGAAACCCTGACTCGTGCCAAAGGCCACATGTCCGTCATCACCAAAGTTGCCTCGGCTCGGGAACTTGGGTACGAGAGGGGAAGGTCCTGAAATGAGCAACCCCGCTCGGCCGATCAAAGGATCGGCCTCTACTAAACATGATATGTTGTTTTGCAAACACATGTGTTCTTATTCCAGTTATTTAGCTAACCTACTACGTGATGCGCACAACATACAAGTATAGACTAGATCGCCTAAATTGGAACAAAACAATTCAATGTTTGTTTTAAAAAATGGTTTGAATTTGCCACCCTCAAGTGGGCTTAGAAATGCGAATTTGCCACCAAACAAGGTGGGCATAAAACATGATGATTTGCCACTCCAAGTGGGCTTAAAACTCATATTTTGATGAATTGTTCCAATTTAAGTAATGAAGCCTTCATCCACAGGCATTCATGCAGTTAATCATTTAAGCACATAGCCACATGGCAAGTATGTTAAACATGGAAATCACTTACACTCATACAAGGATGCTAAAGCGTAAACACTTACAGTGTACTCCTAGCCAAAACAGAAGCTAATTAGAAATCAATGCATGATCCTAACTATGTGAAATACCTAATGCAATGCATGCAAAAAAATTGCAACTAAATAGGCTCGGCTATCTAATATGACATATGAAATGCAACAAATGATACATGTATTCAAATAGGTATTGAAATGCAATGCAGTTTAAACGATGCGCCGAGCCTAGTGCAGGCAAGACAAATGGATGATGCACGCATGCAAGCATAAGGTATGCTAATCGAAATAGGCCCTAAACTAACCATCAAAAGCGGTTAAGTAAAAGAGAGAAAGACGTGGGGTTGGATGACATCCACACACATACGCACACTTATTACAACATTTGCCCTCTCGACGGAGGGTCCGAATGAATTAGCTAAGCTAATCTAAGCTATGCTAACTAACCAATCTAATTAAGCTAATTAGATTAATTATTACACAACAAAACGAATAACTAATAAACTGCTTACTAATTATTACAACACTTAATTAATTAACAAACTAATTAATTAAATTACCAAATTAATCTAACTAACAAGTAAAGCTAATTACAAATCATACTACCTCAGCTCTGTTCCAAGAGGTTGAAGATGCATGCTTGGTTAGCGTTCGCTCAGAAATCCATTACCATGCTGTCAATTGCCTCTATTTGCACTTGCCTTGATCTCTGAAAATTGTGCCAACCTCCAGACTGCCTTTACTTTAAAACAGGAAACTGTCGGTGGGTTACCAGCCAGAAAAATGGCTGCCAGCCACTAAAACTGGTCGGTCGGCTAGTGCTACTGGTCGGTTGGCTAGTAAAACTGGCTGGTTGGCTAGTTGCTTCTCCAGGCTTCTGGTTTTACTGTAACAGAGAACAATAGAAGCCCAGCAATGTATTTGCAAGACAATGTAGGCACTACCACTCTCCCAATCATGTCTCAAACTCAAAGGAGTGTGGCACTTGGCTCTTAAGCCACCAACCAAGCATTTTCAATGTATGGTGGCCAAGAACCAAGCTTATACCATGTTTATGAATGCACAAACAACACACAAAGACCCTCTACCCTATCATCTATCATGCTTGATCAAGGGTGTTAGCGACCAAGAAACGTGACACGTTTCATCACTTCAAGCATGAAACATCCCATATTTCTTGTGTTTGGATTAACGTCCGATCCAAACACATGCAATGCAACACACATATGTTATCTTGGCATGTTTTAGTTGACTCAATTCTTGTTTACACATTTTACATTACCAATCCATTTTTTTAATTGGTTGAGTCCAATGTGCAAGTCCTCTAAGGAGAAGAGGTCAACCAAAAGAATGGTTTAAGGCATAGGAGAGACCATGCCTTCGACTAGGAGGAACCCTCAAAACAGGGTTAAAGCCATTTAAGCACGAGCCTCAATCCCAAGCTCAAACACAAACTCAAGGGTCAACCAACTCATAAATCAAATAAAAAAATGAAGAAAAGAGGAAGGTGGCGGATATTTAGTGCTGAAATGGCATGCTAAAGACCTTAAAGCATGCAAGCAATGCAAGCATAGCATGTTGAGGACCAAAAACATCAAAGCTAGTAAAGAGCAATACACAAGAGGCATGCAATACATAGAACAAATGACCAAACCAACTCTAGACAGAGCTCAATCATGCCAAAAAAATGGTCTAAACATGCTAAAATGGGAGCTCAAAATGCTAGAAGAACATGGACAAATGTTGGCTTATAAGCAAGGCATAATACACAACCCTCAAAAACTATGAAGAAGTGAAGTATATGAGAGTGTGACTAAACTATATGCACTGAAATTACATGCTAAATGGTGTCATACCATGCAAACGTCACATGCATAACATGTTGAAGGCCTCAAAACTCAAAGCTAGTCAAGACCCCTTACACTACAACCATACTAAGCAATGCTCAAATGACCTTGACCATTCAAAATAGACCTAAGGCAGGTCAAAACAGTAGCAAAAACATGCTAGACTTGCAGCATAGATGGCAAGAAAGATATGCTCATGTATTGGCTCACAAACAAGGCATGAGGCTCAACTTCTCAAAAGCATTGAAAGAGTGATACATATGAGAGTATGATAATGATATATGCTTTGAAATCACATATTAAATGATACCAAATCACGCAAACAACTCATGCAAAGCATACTAGAGGACTCAAAATACAAAACTATTAAAGCCTATCATGCTATAGCCATACAAAGCAAGCCTCATATGACCTAAACCACTCAAAACAAAGTTAAAGCATGCTAAAACATGAGTAAAAGCATGCTGGAGTATAGCCAAAATAAGCTAGAATGATGGGCTAAAGTAGCAAGCATGCAAAGCTAGTGAGCAAGATTACACTACAAGTGTAAAAAGCAAGCAACCAATGATCAAACAAGCCAAAAACAGAGTTATGGTAGGCCTAAAAAGTCACAAAAATATGCTTAAACAAAACTACAAAGAAGTAGAAACACATGCTCATTTGGTGGGCCATCAACACATTCAAACAAGACAAGAGGAGAGGGGACCACCCCCTTCTATTTGGGACCTCAAAACCACCTTTCCACCACTGAAATTCCTCTGGAATTCAGTGGTTAAAAGGCCAGAAGAGATAGTTTAAATAGCCTTAAAAGGTGGTACAAAAACTTAACAAATAAGCAACCAAAGAGAGTAGACCACCCCTAACCCCAACAAGGATTCAAACCAACGTTTTTAACACTTCAAAATAGAGCTTTTTGTAGTTAACAACCAAGCCTAAAACAACATGCAAAGGTGGCTGTAGACCGCCCGAAACTCCGCTCCGCGCGTGAGGGCACGAATCGTGTTCTTAGCTACTACAGTTCAGACTCCTGTCACGGTTCTAAATCTAATCTCACAAAGTGCAATGTAAGACTGATAAATCACCAAAGAGTCCAAATCTGGCAAATCGTTTTGGAAAATTGATTTTAATCAAAAAGCGCCAAACATGGACTGCTTTGCCAGATTTCAGAGTCGCCACCTAAATATTTTGTTTTGGAAAATTTAGGAAACCCTAACTCGTGCCTAAGACCACGTGTCCGTCATCACCAAAGTTACCTCAGCTCAAGAACTTGGGTGCGGGAGGGAAAGGTCCTGAAATGAGCACCCCCGCTCGCCCGATCAAAGATCGACCTATACTAACATGATATGTTATTTTTGAAAACACGTGTGTTCTTATTCCGATTATTAATCTAGAATTACTATGTGATGCGCACAGCACACAAGTATAGACTAAATCACTCGAGTTGGAACAAAACATCTCATGTTTGTTTGTTTGAAAATGGTTTGAAGGTGCTACTCGCAAATAGGCTAAGACGCGGATTTTGCCACCCTTAAGTGGGCTTAAAAAACAGGGTGATTTGCTACTTCAAGTGGGCTTAAAACTCGCATTTCAATGAATTATTCCAATTCAAGCAATAAAACCTTCACCCACAGGCATTCAAGCAGTTATAGCAGTTAAGCACATAGCCTCATGGCAAGCATGCTGTCATGGCAGTCACTTACACGCATGCAAGGATGCTAAAGCATAAACACTCACAGTGTACTCCGAGCCACAATAGGAAATTAGTTAGAAATCAATGCATGATCCTAGCTATGTTAAGATGCCTAATGCAACACATGCAAAATGCAACTAAGATAGGCTCAGCTATTCTAAGATGTCATGTGAATGCAACTTGATAACATGTATTCAAATTGGAATTGAACTACAATGTAGTTTGTATGATGCGCCGAGCCCGGTGCATGCAAGACAAATGAATGGATGCACGCATGCAAAGTATAAGTATGCTAATTGAAACATGCCCTAAACTAACCATCGAAAGCTGATAAGTAAAAGGGAAAAAGAAATGGGGTTGGAAGACATGCATCACACACACGTACACTTATTACAAAATTTGTCCTCTCAACGGAGGGTCCGAATAATAAGCTAACTAGCTAATCTAAGCTAATTAAACTAATTATTACAAAATGAAAGTAATTAACTAACAAGTTAACCAATTAGTTATCACAACACAAATTGATAGCTAAGTCCATTAACTACTTAAGTACAAAATCAAAGCATTAGCTAGCTAAGCAAAGCAGCTAATTAAAGCAGAAAAGATAGGCCCCCGGGGGGGAGAAGTGCGTGCATGCTCGGTCACCTCATTCGGAAATCCATCACTATGCCCCAACTTGCCTCTGTTTGCAATTGTTCTCAGGACACTGCACAAAGCTCCAGATAGCTTCTACTCCATCATGGAGACCTCCAGGAAGGTTGCCGACCACTTATTGGTGGTGTAGACCACCTGTAGACCACTTACATTTGCTGCAGACCAGAAAAAGTGGTCGGCCAGCTACTTTTTCTGGTCTGCCGACCAGAAAATTCTGCACAACTCCAGTTTATTGCAACAGAGAACAAGAAGAGGCACGGCGGTGTATTTGCAAGGTATGTGTGTACAACCACCCTCCCTATTATTTCTCAAGCTCAAGGGAGTGTAGTATTCGACTCTCGGGCCACCAATTGAGCATCGCAATGCACGATGGCCGAGAAGCCAAGATTGCACGAATCAATGTTAATGAATGCACAAATAACACTTAAGGGCCTTAACCTCTATCATGCATGATCAAGAGGGTCAGCGACCGAGAAATAAGGCACGTTTCATCACTTCAAGTATGAAACGTCCCTCATTTCTCGTGTTTGGATTAACACCCTATCCAAACACAATGCAATGCAACAACATTCCAAACATACTGCAATGTAACAACATGCAAACAACATGCTCTTCTATGAATGCTAGGATGCCATACACAAGGTTCCAACATGCAAACAAGGCATGCATGGCAAGTTTAGAAGCTAAGGCATCAAAGCTAGTAAAGGGCACCTCACAAGGGGCATGCAAAACAATGCTCAATGGACTTAAACTGAATATGGACAGACCTAAATCATGCCAAAACAGTGGCCAAAATGCTATGAAATGATGGCATAAAAAGCAAGATAATACATGCATATGCAATGGCTCATCAACTAAGCATGATAGCATAGCTCTCAAACATGATTAAGAGGTAACAAACATGGAAGTGCGACAACACTATATGCACTGAAATATCATGTGAAATGATGTCATGGCAAGCAAACATCTCAAGTATGTCATACTATGGTGCTCAAAACTCAAGGCTAGCAAGGCCAATTGCACTATAGCTATGCAACACATGAACCACATGGCCAAGACAACCCAAAACAGTCCTAGAGCATGTCAAATCAAGGCTAAAACATGCATGGAGTATAGCCAAAACAAGATAGCATGAAGGGCATGACGCATGGAGTATGCAAGGCCAATAAGGAGGATTACACTACACCTACCAAAACCAAGAATGAGATGACTTCACCAACAAAAATCAGAGTTATATCATGGCAAAATAGGACCAAATACACACTGAAATGGTGGCCCAAAAAGCTAGGCAAGATGGCATACGCATTGACTCATATTTAAGGCATAAGGCACAAACCCTCCAAAGCATTGAATGAGTGAAAGATGAGAGGGCATGGCCACACTACATGTATTGAAATCATGGTAGAATTGAGATCAAAGCATGCAAACAACTCAAGTAAGCCATGCTAGAGTCCATGAAACTCAAAGCTAGTGAGCAAGAATGAACTATGGCTATACAAAGCAAGGCATGCATGACCAAAATAACATCAAACAGTGCTTAAGTATGGAAAAACATGAAGGAAAGCTTCCTAGAGTGGAGCCAAAAGCGTACTAAAATGATGGTCTAAAGCATGATGCATGTTAGGCTAGTGAATGAAAATGCACTACAAGTGCAAGAAGCATGTAAGAGGCTATCAAACCAAACCAAAACAGAGTTATACCATGGCAAAACAACACCAAAAACATGCTGAGATAAAACCAAAACATGCTAGAAAGGCATGCTACTTTGAAAAGCTTCAAGTAGGATTACACTACACATACAAGAAGCACGCAAAGGGTGACCAAGAAAGCCAAAAATAGAGTCATGGTAGGTCTAAAAGGTCACAAAAAAGTGCTCAAACAAAGCTTCAAGAAGATAGAACTACATGCTCTTTTGATGAGCCAACAACACAAACAAACAAGAGAAGAGGAGGGGGGACAACCCCCTCATATTTAAGACCTCAAAACCAAGTTTCCACCACTGAAATTCCTCTGGAATTCAGTAGTGAAGAGGCCAAATAAAAGTGATCACAAATGCCCAAAGTGATGGCTCAAAATTCTAGCAAACAAGGCATGCAAGGGCTTAGACCACCCCCAACACCAAAGAAGCCTTAAACAAATATTTTCGATACTCAAAAATGAAGCTTTTTGCAGTTTAAAGTTACGCCAAAAGAAGCATGCAAATAAGGCTAAGCACTTAAGCAAAACAAAGCTTAAGAGAGGATAGAGACTCACCCTTGAAGAAACATAGCAAATCAACAACTTCTGAGGCAAAACCAATATTTTGTGCTTTAAACAAACCTCCAAGAACCTCAGCCCAAGAATGAAGGTGTTTGAGTATGTGTTTGTGTGCGAAAATGTGAAGAAACTACATTTTAAAGCACAAAACAAGAGAGAAATGAAGAAATATAGAGATAGATGATATGTATCACTCCAAGCAAATTTTCTGAACCTGAGACAAGAGGGAGGAGGTTCCATTTTATAGAAAAACATGCAATAAGCTTGTTGAACAAGCTTTAGGTTCCAAGCAATGTATGGAGGATACCTTCTGTGCCCAACAGCTGGCACAGCTGGCAAGAAAATATCTGCAGAAAATTGCAGGAAAGCTGCTGACCAGTTAAAGTGGTTGGCCAGCTACTTGCACTGGTCAGCCGACCAGTGAAAGTGGTCTGTAGGGAGACCAAGTGGTTGGCAAGGGGGAGAGGTGGTCTGTAGGAACAAAGCAAGGTGGTGGCATGGCTGCCGACCACTTTTGGTGGTCCACAGACCACCAAGACCAGTTGGCCGACCAAAAAACTGGCTGGCAGGCAGGAAATGTGGTTTTCAGGGAGAGAAACTGGTCTACAACCCCTATTCCACCCTCCAAGCAAGGAAAACAAGATTTGTGCCAAAAACAAACCAAAAAGGATGAAAGACTAAAGTCCGCGGGACAAGGCGTGTAGCCGGAAGCCTCGAAAATTAGTCTACGAGCACAAAAAGTGGTCTACGAGGGAAAAGTGGTCTACGGCCACAAAAAGTGGTCTTCAAGACCTCTGTTTCCCTTTAGGCAGAGGCAACAAGGCATGGTTCAAAAACCAGGCCAAAAGGAGAACGTTAAGTGGTCCCGAGACAAGGCGCGTGGCCGAAGGCTTCGAAAATCGAAAACTAGCCTACAAGAGGGAAAAGTGGTCTACGACCACAAAAGGTGGTCTACAAACCTCTCTCTCCCTCCAAGGAAGGTCAACAAGGCATGGTCCACAAACCAAGTCAAAACACAAAAAGTTCAGAGGCCCAGAGGCAAGGCACTCAACCGAAAACTCTGGAAACTCGAAACGAGCACAAACAAACACAATCATCGACCGCTCAAATGATGACGTCTGAGTCTTAAGGCCGGTCAAAAATGGGGTGTCTACAGTGGCTAATATGGTACACAAAAATAAGCTCAAAAAAGAGAATATGCTCACCCTTGAAGCACAGCAGCAAGAGGATAACTTCTGAGCCAAAAACCAACTTTAGGAGGCCCAAACAAGTCTTAAGGAATCTCAGCTTCAAGGTCAAGATGTTTGGCTAAGAGGCTTGTGTGCAAATATGTCAAGAACACTCACTTTCAACCACTATAGAGTATAATAGAGAGAGAGAGAGAGAGAGAGAGAGAGAGAATTTTAGAGAGAGTCAAAATTTGCTTCCAAAATTTCTAAACCTCAAACAAGGGGAAGGGACCTCCCTTTATATAGGCAATGCAAGCAAAAGCTTGCTTGACAAGCTTAAAGCTTGTTTCCATCTCTCATACACGTGTATGGAGGATAGCTTCAATGCCCAACAGCTGGCTCAAAAGATCTGAAAATATCAGAAAAATGAGAAAATTGGCTGCCAGCCAATTCAAGTGGCCGATCGGCCACTCCAACTAGCTGGCAAGGAGAAAAAGCGACTAGCAAATGCCAAAAGTGGCCGGCAGGGCCCCACTCTCCTTCAGCCAAGAGGCACCATGGTTTGGCCTAAAAACAAGGCCAAAACACATAGGGTTTAGAGGCTCAAAGACAAGGTGCTTGGCCGAGACCTTCGGGCACTCAAAACCAACACAAACATGCGCAATCATTGAGTGCATAGACGATGACGTATGAGTCTTAAAGTCGGTCAAAAATGGGGTGTCTACAGTATCCAGCGAGGAAAATGGGGATAAAGGTGGAGCGGTGTGAAAATTAGACTTAGGTTGTTCTATTTTTTTTTTTTTCCCCTTTGTCGAATTGACATAGCTCCTTGTAAAGAATGGTTGACATTTGTAAAGAATTTAAATTTTGAAAGTTTGGTTTTTATCTGCCTTAATGGTTTTTTTTTTTTTTTTGTACTTGGTATATAATAAACCTATGCATGGAAAGATTTAAGTGTTGGGTAATGAAGTGGCTTATAAAGTAATGTGGCTAAGGGGACTTAAAAGTGAACTAAATGAATCATGTAAGTAACTGCCCACAGTCTGGAAAAAACTGTGTGTTATTATGGTTTGTAATAAAGTTAAGTTATAAAATTGTTATGTGTTTTGCTTTTTGGACTGTGTTTCAAAAAACAACTTAGTCTGGCTGAGGCTTGGAGGGCTCAATCTGACTGAGCTCTTCAAGCTCAATCTAGCTAAGGCTTCGGAGGGCTCGGTCTGGCTGAGCGCTTCATGCTTAGTCTGGCTGAGGCTTTGGAGGGCTGAGTCTGGCTGAGGTTTTGGAGGACTCAGTCTGGCTAAGCACATCGTGCTCAGTCTGGTTGGGGCTTTTGAGCGCTCAGTCTGGCTGAGCGCTTTGTGCTCAGTCTGGCTAAGGCTTTGGAGGGCTCAGTCTGGCTGAGTGCTTCGTGTTCAGTCTGGCTGAGGCTTTGGTGAATATTCGTTCATTAAGGCACAAAAAATAAATAAATAAATAAATAATGGCGAATTCAAATAGTTGGCATTAAGGTACAGTCCTACATAGGTTGATGCATTGTATGGTCAGCACAAAAATGAAAAAGTGTTCCGAACAACAAAATGAAACATACAACAATTGAATTTATGCAAAAAACAAAAGACACTGTTTTACTGGAAATATCGTTTCAAGTGCTCGACATTCCAAGGGTGAGGGAGGTCTCTGCTTTCCATGTCTTGGAGACAGTAAGTGCCTAGGCAGGTCTAGCTTTAATTATGTAAGGTCCTTCCCACTTAGCTGCGAGCTTCTCCTCGGTCGGGTTTTTAGTGGTAAGAGTTGTTTCTCGAAGGACGAGGTCTCCCATTGTGAATTCCCTAGGTCGAACTCTGCGATTATAGTGCTGCCTCACTTTCTATTGGTATGAGGTCAGTCGAACGGCGGCTGTTTCTTGCAGTTCTTCGATGAGGTCGAGGTCGACCCTCCAGAATTCATCGTTCAGTTGTGGATCAGGATTGATGATCCTGGGCATCGATAGGCCCACTTCTACAGGGATGATTGCCTCGGCACCATAAGTTAGGTGAAAAGGGGTCTCCCCAGTCGGAGTTCTGGTTGTCGTCTGATGGGCCCCGAGAACGTTGGCTTGGTTGTCTCCTTGACTGGTCAAAATGAACCGTTTCAAAATTATGCACGCTTGGTTGTCTCCCTTGACTGGTCAAGAACGATTTATGCGGCCGATTAACCGAACCTTTTCAAAATTTTGCAAAGTTACCGATTAGGATTGATTTATGTGAATGTTATGGTTGCCCTAATTTTGTTTAATAATAGCAAACTGAATACATCGACCAACCGAACTGTTTCAAAATTCTGCACAGTTGGCTTGGTTGTCTCCCTTGACCGGTCAAGATCGATTTGTTTATGTCAAATCGAAAGCTTTGGTTTGCTTTTATTTTACATTTTAATTTTAATTTTTTTTCAGTGCTGGCTTATTATGTTCTATATATGGCTTTCCCTAATTTTGTTTAATATAATGGCAAACCGAACACTTCGACCAACCGAACCGTTTGAAAATTTTGCAAGGTTACCGGTTATGATCGATTTATGTGAATGTTGTGGTTGTTCTAATTTTGTTTAATAATAGCAGACTGATTAGACCAACCAAACGAACCTTTTAAAATTCTACACAGTTGGTTTGGTTGTCTCCTTGACCGGTCAAGATCGTTTTATGTGACCGACCGACAAAATCATTTCAAAATTCGGCAAGGTCACTGGTTAGGATCAGTTTATGTGAATGTTGTAACTGGCGTAATTTTGTTTAATAATGGTAAACCGAATACACCGACCGATTGAATCATTTCAAAATTTTGCAGGGTTGGCTTGGTGGTTGTGTCCCTTTACCGATCAAGATCGATTTATGTTTTGTCAAATTGAAAGCTTCAGTTTGCTTTTATTTTACATTTGAAATTTTATTTTTTTTCAATGTTGGCTTATTATGGTTTGCATTTGGCTTTCCCTAATTTTGTTTAATATTATGGCAAACAAATGGACTGACCTACCGAACTGTTTCAAAATTCTGTGAGGTTACCAGTTAGGATCGATTTATGTGAATGTTATGGTTGCCTTAATTTTGTTTAATAATGGCAAACCGAATGCACCGACCAATCGAACCGTTTCTAAATTCTGCACGGCTGGCTTGGTTGTCTCCCTTGACTGGTCAAGATTGATTTATGTGAATGTCAAATCGAAAACTTTGGTTTGTTTTTATTTTATGACATAATTTTTATGTGAATGTCAAACCTTACAAAATTTTGTTTAATAATGGCAAACCGAATACATCAACCAATCAAACCATTTCAAAATTCTGTACGGTTGGCTTGGTTGGCTCCCTTGACATGTCAAGATGGATTTATGTGAATCTTAAAGTTTCAGTTTGCTTTTGTTTTATGTTCCAATTTTTATTTTTTTCAACGTTGGCTTATTATATTCTGTATATGGTTTTCCCTAATTTTGTTTAATATAGTGGCAAACCGAATACACTGACCAACTGATCTGTTTCAAAATTTTGCGAGGTTACCGGTTAGGATCGATTTATGTTAATGTTATGGTTGTGCTAATTTTGTTTAATAATGACAAACCGAATACACCGACCATCCAAATCGTTTCAAAATTCTGTATTGTTGCCTTGGTTGTCTTCCCTAACCGGTCAAGATCGATTTATGTTTATGTCAAATCGAAAGCTTCGGTTTGCTTTTATTTAACGTTTTAGTTTTTATTTGTTTTCAATGTTAGTTTATTATGTTCTGTATATGGCTTTCTCTAATTTTGTTTAATATAATGGCAAACTGAATACACTAACCAACCGAATTGTTTCAAAATTTTGCAAGGTTACCGGCTAGGATTGATTTATGTGAATGTTATGGTTGCCCTAATTTTGTTTAATAATGGTAACTTGAATACACTGACCAATCAAACCGTTTCAAAATTCTACATGGTTGGCTTGGTTGGCTCCCTTGACATGTCAAGATCGATTTATGTGAATGTCAAATCGAAAGCTTCAATTTGCTTTTATTTGAAGGTCCAAATTATATTTTTTTTCAACGTTGATTTATTTGGTTCTGTATATGATTTTCTCTAATTTATTTTAATATAATGGCAAACCGAATACTCTGACCAACTGAACCGTTTCAAAATTCTACACAGTTGGCCTAGTTGTCTTCCTTTATCGGTGAAGATTGATTTATGTGATCGACCAACTGAACCATTTTAAAATTCTGCAAGGTTACCAGTTAGGATCGATTTATGTAAATGTTATGGCTGCCCTACTTTTGTATAATAATGGTAAACTGAATATACCAACCGAAAGAGCTGTTTCAAAATTCTACACTGTTAGCTTGGTTGGCTCCCTTGACATGTCAAAATCGATTTATGTGAATGTCAAATCGAACGGTTTGCTTTTATGTTCCAATTTTTATATTTTTGAATGTTGGCTTATTAGGTTCGGTATGTGGTTTTACCTAATTTTTTTTAATATAATGACGAACTGAATACACCGACCAACCGAACCCTTTCAAGATTCTACAAGGTTACCGGTTGGGATCGATTTATGTGAATGTTATGGTTGCTCTAATTTTGTTTAATAATTGCGAACCAAATACACCAACCAACCAAACTGTTTCAAAATTCTGCAAGGTTGGCTTGGTTGTCTCCCTTGACCGGTCAATATCAATTTATGTGACCGACAAATCAAACCGTTTCAAAATTCTGCAAGGTTACCGGTTAGGATCGATTTATGTAAATGTTATGGTTGCCCTAATTTTGTTTAATAATGGCAAACTGAATACACCAACCAAACGAATTGTTTCAAAATTCTGCATGGTTGCCTTGGTTGGCTCGTTTGACATGTCAAGATCGATTTATGTAAATGTCAAATCGAAAGCTTCGGTTTGTTTTTATTTTACGTTCCAATTTTTATTTTTTTCAATGTTGGCTTATTATGTTCAGTATATGGTTTTCCCTAATTTTGTTTAATATAATGGCATATCGGATACACCGACCAACCAAACCCTTTCAAAATTCTGCAAGGTTACTGATTGGAATCAGTTTATGTGAATGTTATGGTTGCCCTAATTTTGTTTAAGAATTGCGAACCAAATGCACCGACCAATCGAACCGTTTCAAAATTCTGCAAGGTTGGCTTGGTTTTCTCCCTTGACCAGTTAAGATCGATTTATGTGACTGACAAACTGAACTGTTTCAAAATTTTGCAAGGTTACCGGTTAGGAGCGATTTATGTGAATGTTATGGTTGTCCTAATTTTGTTTAGTAATGGCAAACCGAATACACCAACCAACCAAACCGTTTCAAAATTCTACACGGTTGGCTTGGTTAGCTTCCTTGACTTGTCAAGATCGATTCATATGAATACACCAACCAACCGAATTGTTCAAAATTCTGCAATGTTACCGGTTAGGAACCATTTATGTGAATGTTAAAAGCAAAAAATTCGGTTTGGTTTTATTTTTTATTCAAGTATTTCTTCGTCTTTTTATTTTGGATTTTTTTCAACACTAGGTTATTATGTTATGTATATGGTTGCCCTAATTTGTTTAATAATGGCAAACTGAATATACCAACCAACAGCCGAATTGTTTCAAAATTCTGCACGGTTGGCTTGATTGTCTCCCTTGATCGGTCAAGATCGGTTTATGTGAATGTCAAATCGAAAGCTTTGGTTTGCTTTTATTTTGTGTTCCAATTTTCATTTTTTTGAATGTTGGCTTGTTATGTTTTGTATATGGCTTTTCCTATTTTTGTTTAATATAATGCCAAACCAAATACACTGACCAACCGAACCATTTCAAAATTCTGCACAGTTATGAGTTTTGATCGATATATATGAATGATAAATAAAAAAAAATTGGTTTGGTTTGGTTTTATTTTTTTTTTAAACCAGTATTTCTATTTTTTTGGATTTTGGATTTTTTTCAACACTGGATTATTATATTATGTATATGGTTGCCCTAATTTTGTTTAATAATAATGGAAAACCGAATAGCAACTAACCAAACTGTCTCAAAATTCTGCACGGTTGGCTTGATTATCTCCCTTGACGGATCAAGTTCGATTTATGTGAATGTCTAATTGAAAGATTCGGTTTGCTTTTATTTTATGTTCCAATTTTTATTTTTTCCAATGCTGGCATATTATATTTTGTATGAGTTTCTCCTAATTTTGTTTGATATAATGGCAATCCGAATTCACCGACTACCCGAACCGTTTCAAAATTCTGCGAGGTTACCGGTTAGGATCGATTTATGTGAATGTTATAGTTGCCCTATTTTTGTTTAATAATGGCACCGAATACACCGACCAACTAAATCGTTTCAAAATTCTGCACGGTTGGTTTGGTTGTCTCCCTTGACCAATCAAGATCGATTTATGTGAATGTCAAATCGAAAGGTTTTGTTTGTTTTTATTTTACGTTCCAATTTTTTTTTTTTTTTCAACGTTGGTTTATTATGCTCCATATATGGCTTCCCCTAATTTTGTTTGATATAATGGCAAATTGAATACACCAACCAAACGAACCGTTTCAAAATTCTGCAATGTTACCGGTTACGATTGATTTATGTGAATGTTAAATCAAAAAATTCGGTTTGGTTTTATGTGAATTGAGGACACCTTAATTCTAGAGTTGCTTGCTTCGTGTTACACCCAATGGCTTTCTAGATCTCTGTCCACCTAACTTCAAACTCAAAAGATTGTTTTTATGGCTTATTTTTATCTTACTTTATCTCGTACTATGAGAGAACGATTAGATTATATAGTTACTAAATGTGAAATATGAGCGTTTGGGGAAATGGCATCTAACCTTTCTTGAATATAGGTATTGCCTTTGTTGAATATAGGTATGACATTTCATGTTAAATGTTGACTTATTGTGTTCTGTCTATGGTTTGCCCTGACTTTATTAAACAATCAAATTGAATACACTAATAGACCAAATCATTTCACAATGTCGACTTAGTTCTCTTCCTCTACCAGGATAAATTTATGTAAATGTCAAATCAAAATCTTTGGTGTGGTGGGGAAACCCCACCCTAGACCTCGACCAAACTGCACTTATTTAACGCCTACTTCTAACACACTGTGAAAGTGGACCCCTGTATTCTCGACTTGCATGCTTCCTATAATACCCAGTGGGCTCTCGAATCTTTGGCCCACATTGCTTTAAACTTGGAAGATCATTTTATGGCTAATTTTTGTCCTACATTATCGAGGACAATAAGAGTCTGGGAGAATGAACATGCAACATATGCATTAGCCAAGCCCCTCGATTTTTCTTGATTATTGGTATACCATCTACGATTTATCCAAGTAAAGGAGTTACTTGTAAAGTAATTATTATCGTTTTATTTTGTGTTCCAATTTTTATTTTCTTTTGCTCTAATTTTTTATTTTTATTTTTTATTTTTTTGGATTTTTGTTTTTATTACTTAAAAGCTTGTGTGTGGTGGAGAAATCACCCTAGACCTCCACCAAACGACATGGATTTCTCCCCTACTTCTAACATAACGTAAAAGTTGGGAACCCTTAAATTCTGGAGTTGCATGCTTCTTCCAACACCCAATGGGTCTCTAGATCTATAATTCACATAGCTTCAAACTTAAAAGGTCATTTCATGGCTAATAGTTCTTGTACTTTATCTAGAACAATGTGATAATTATTAGATTCACTAGTTGGTAAGGTGGCGTTTAGTAACACTTACGTTTTCAGTTTTCAGTTTATATTTATAAAAATTTTAAAAACTGTCATAAAAACTTGTTTAGTAAATATTTTGGTTTATAAACCAGTGGTCTCAGTTTATAAATTTGGCCAAAATTTGTAAACTCAAAAAATGAGTTTACGTTTTCAGTTTTCAATTTTTTTTTTTGACCACCCACCACTCGCCATCACCTGCCACCATTTTCCACCACCGTCTTCCGCCACCACCACCCGCCACTGTCTTCTGTCGCCGCCACCCACCACCGTCTTCCGCCACCGCTTTCCACCACCACCATCTTTCGCCGCCACCACCCGCCACCTACCACCACTTTCCACCACTGTCTTCCGTCGCCACCACTCGCCACCACCATATTCCGCCACTACCACTCGCCACCACTTTTCACCACCATCTTACACCGCCACCACCTGCCACCACTTTCCACCATCGTCTTTCGCCGCCGCCACCCGCCACCTGCCACCACTTTCCACCACCGTCTTCCACCGCCACCACCATCTTCCGCCACTACCACCCGCCACCACTTTCCACCACCATCTTCCACTGCCACCACCTGCCACCTGCCACCACTTTCCACCACTGTCTTTCGCCGCCACCACCCACCACTTGCCACCACTTTCCACCACCGTCTTCCGCTACCACCATCTTCTGCCACTACCATCCGCCACCACTTTCCACCACCATCTTCCGCTGCCACCACCTGCCACCTACCACCACTTTCCACCACCGTCTTTCGGCGCCACCACCCGCCACCTGCCACCTGCCACCTGCCACCACTTTCCACCACCATCTTCCGCCGCCACTACCACCCGTCACCACCGTCTTTCGCCGCCGCCACCCACCACCTGCCACCACTTTCCACCACCGTCTTCCACCGCCACCAC
Source organism: Camellia sinensis (assembly GCF_055761805.1). Taxonomy (NCBI): domain Eukaryota; kingdom Viridiplantae; phylum Streptophyta; class Magnoliopsida; order Ericales; family Theaceae; genus Camellia; species Camellia sinensis. The sequence continues at coordinate 42,528,530 of NC_138973.1, forward strand.
CCGTCACCTGCCGCCACTTTCCACCACCGTCTTCCGCCAGCACCACCTGCCACTTGCCACCATCTATTATCACTTTCCACTACCGTCTTCCGCTACGACCACCTGCTACCACTTTCCACCATTGTCTTCCGCTACCACCACCTGCCACCACTTTCCACTACTGTCTTCCGCCACCACCCTCCATCACTGTCTTCTACCGCCACCACCCACTACCTGCCACTATTACCCATCACCCGCCATCATCGTCTTCCGTCACCACCATTCGCCACCACCCACCACTACCGTCTTTCGTCACCACCCACCCGCCACCACCGTCTTTCGCTACCACCATCCGCCACCACTCGTCACCACCCGCCACGCCACTACTCGTCATTTCTCACTCTTTTAGTTTATATTTTTTAAAATTTTCAAACATTTTGTCCAAACCAAACACATTTGTAGTTTATGTTTTTCGAAAAATAAACAAAAATCAGTTTATAAAATTTTTGTAAATATAAACTGAAAACGTAAATGTTACCAAACAGGCCCTAAATGACGAATAAGAGCATTTGGGAAAATGTAAAACCAGGATTGCATTAGCTAGGCCCCTATCCAACCTTTCCTGAATATTGTGTTCCATGTTTTTGTTTCTCTATATCATTTGCTCTAATTTTATTAAACAATGGCAAATTGTATACACTGGCCAACCGTTTCACTCATACTTCTAAACTAGTACGAAAGACTTGAATTTCACCCTACGTTAGTTTGGTTCTCTCCCTCGAATCGGTCGCAATTGAATTATGTTATTGTCAAACTGCACAAATTTCACCCCTACTTCTAACCCAGCATGAAAGTTGAAGACCCCTTTGTTTTGGAGTTACATGCTTTCTGCAACTCCCAATGACTCTTTGGATCTTTGGTCCACATAGCTTCAAACTCAAAAGATCATTTTATGGTTAATTTTTCTCCTACTTCATCAACAATCATGAGAGAATGTTTAGATTCAAATCAAACATAACGTGAATGTTGAGGATCCCTTAATTATGGAGTTGTATGTTAATCACATATATTTGTGTCATAAAATTTTCATAATTTTCTAAAAGATTGTTTGATGTTTTTGTTTCGTTGTCATAGTTGCTGGTTTGCCCCGATCATGTAATTGTCATGTGTTTAGTTTAGGATTGTCATGCATTAATCATATTTTGTCTTGTTTTCTGCATGATTGCATGATTGATAATTTTCATGTTAGTTTAGTGTTTGATTGGCAACATTATAGTTATTAGTTTGGTTTTATTGCATGCATATTTGCTACTAATCTAGTTTTTGAGTTGTGTGGAGTTTTGAGTACAGGGACCACGTTTGAAGAAGAAAATTCCTCTTCTTTGTTCATTCTCTAGTTTCGTTGCCACTATTGATGTAAACCCCCCTCGAAACTTTGTAATTTTGATTTCGGTTGGAGTGGTAACATAGAGAGTTAGCGAAGAAGAGTCGACTCAGTTTGTTTTGTTTTTGTTTCTTATTGCTTTATTTTGGACTATTGAACTATTGGACTTTGGATATTTGTTTTGGTGGTTTGGTTTATTATTTGACTAATGGTTACAAAATAAGTATGAATAATGGCAACATATTTTTCAAAACTCAAAAGATAGGCTTTGTGTTGGTCTCCCAATACCTCTATTTTAATCAATGTGGGGACGACTCTCTTTTCAAAATCATCAGACTTGTTTTTCAAACTCATAGAAACAATCACTTTTCAATAATAACCTGTCTTCATCATGTCATTGTCTCATGTTTAGCTTAGGATTGTCATGCATTAATCATCTTTTGTCTTGTTTTCTGCCACGATTGCGTGCTTGTTAATTTTCATGTTAGTTTAGTGTTTGATTAGGAATCATTATAGTTATTAGTTTGGTTTAACTGCATGCATATTTGTTACTAATCTAACTTTTTAGTTGTGTGGAGTTTTGAGTACAGGGACCATGTATGAAGAAGAAAATTTCTCTCTTTTGTTCACTCTCTAGTTTGGTTGCCACTATTGATGTAAACCACCACCATGAAAATTTGTAATTTTTATTTTGGTTGGAGTGGTAACATAGAGAGTTAGCAAAGAAGAGCCGACTCGGTCTGTTTTTTATTTTGTTTCCTATTGCTTTTTTTTAGACTATTGAACTATTGGACTTCGGATATTTGTTTTGGGTGGTTTGGTTTATTATTAATTAATGGTTGGATGTTTACAAAATGAATATCAATAATGGTAGCATATTTTTCAAAACTCAAAAGATAGGCTTTATGTTGGTCTCCCAATACCTCTATTTTAATCAATGTGGGGACATGTAACGACCCCAAAATCCGTATCTGAAAGTACTTTTATGTCCTCGTGGGTTCACGTATTTTAATTTAATAATATCTGTTCGAATTGAGGAATTATCTGTTGAGTCACGGCTTTAAAATTTAATTTACCGACCATTATGGGTTCAGAAATCAAAATTGAGTGCTTGGTCATGTTAATGGGAATATTTAGAACTAACTGGGTAAAGTAATTGAAAATCCAATTTGCCTGATTCGTTAATGCACGTTTGGGTGGTTAGCTTTATACTGCCAATTGAAGGCCTTAGAGGCCTCAGAAACCAGAACAGATGACATATTTATGATCAGCGTAATTTTTAGAGTCACCTGGGAACTTTAATTGAAATTTGATTTCTGCGCGATTCGTAAGGCCACGTTTGGCTCTCCCTATTGTGTTAAGTCATGTGTGTGTGTGTATTTAGATACATAGATGTGTTTTGAGTGATTGGTCTCATCTTTTGGGAGCCAAAATATCTAAAAGAGAGAGAAGAGAACCTTGAGAGAGAAAGAGGGAAGGGAGACCAAGATTCATGATGGGAAGCTCAACAACCATGGGGGTTGAAGATGATTGAAGGGAATTGAAGAAAGAGAAGGGACATCAACCATGGAGACTTGAGGAACTAGAGGAGAATTAAGAGAAAGACAAAGATTGAACAAAGGTAAGATAAATTATCTTGAGTCCTTGTGTTCTAGACATCAATTTCATGAAACCATGATGATATGGAAAGATTTGAGACCATTGGAGTTAGGGTTCTAAGTATGTATTTAATTGAATTCAATTTAAGGAAGGAGACCTTGGGTTCTATGGTTTTTTTTTATGATTGGAGCTCAATCTTATGAATACCATATGAAATGCACCTTAGAATTGTCCATCAAGCAAGAATTGAGTGAATTTGTGGGTTGTGGGTTGTGTCTTAAGAACCTTGAAGATCATGAAAGATTAAGCATGAATCTTGAACTTGGAGGCAAAGATTGGTTTGTTTGAAATGAGATTACACTTGGGTAATGTTAATTTATCATGTCTGGAGCAACTTTACATGTTTTTAAGAGAAACCAAGTTTAAAAATGGAAAAACAAAAACCAAGTGTTGGGGCAAAAATAGCCATTTTCGGACTCCAGGTTGCCCAGAGCCGCACGTGCGGCGGGTCTTCCTACACGTGCGGCGCTACAGTGCCAAAACCAAAATTGAATCTGCTAAAAAAGCACGTTCTCCCGCACGTGCGGCCCCATTCCTGCACGTGCGGGGAGACAGCTCTGTTCGCCCAACTTTGAACAAGCATATCTTTTGCATCCGGACTCCGTTTTGAGTGATTCTTGAGCCTAAAATCAAGACCCGGAAGTCTAGTTTCCAATGGTGGTAGTCTCACTCCCAAACTCTAAATACAGAAATAGTTATGCCCAAATTAGTGACGACTGTTCACTTTCTGTTCATCGATTTGTACCGTTTCTTCGTCTGAACCATTTTCCTATCGATTTCTCCTATCTTCTGAGACATGGATTATGAATTATTAGAGGCTAATGATTTTAGTACCGATTTGACTAACTGGTTAAAGAGTAAAGTAATGAATCGGGTATGTTCTTATAATGCTATGTGCATTGTGTTTGGGGTCAAGATGAGGACATCGTCCCACTGCTACCAGAATCTATCACTGTGAGTAACAGTACTACAAATGTGTATTATTTACCGTTAATAATTATTGTTATTAACATTCTATTCTCCGTGAGCTAATATGTTAACATGTATGTTGATTGGGAATTGATGTGAACATTGAAAGAGTTCGCACACATCAGTATGCCTCTGAACCTACTCCGTATTTTGGGATATGGCTAATGATCATTGGTAATGTTAAAGTTTTGCTAATTACGAGACAAGTATGTCGACTTACAAAGAACTATGAGGAAATCTAAGCTCATCATCATACCATACGTTTTGTCTGCTATTGATAATTAATGTTAGCATTCTGTTATCTGCTAGCTAGTGGTATTGAAACATGATAAGCAAATGGGATGTGTATGCATTATGGAACTATTGTATCTATGTATCTCTGGAAGCGTTCAATCTGTGAAATGTGTTCACCTTTTGCTACCAATTATCAGCAATGTTCTGTTAAACTTATATTATCTATGATAATTCATGTAAATAATGGGAAGAATGTGTGTATTTTCTGTATGATTCTGAAGTTAATCTGTTCTGATGTTTTCTGGTATGGAACAAAGTGTTGTACGGAACTAAGTGCTACACCTTGGTAGGAGCCACCTCTAGAATCCGTGCGAGCCACCTCTTGAGTCCATACATATGTATTTCTAGGCCGATGGCCGTTCTGTTATTTCTGGGCGTATGGCCATTCTGTTATTTTTGGGCCGATGGCCGTTCTGTTATTTCTAGGCCTATGGCCGTTCTGTATCTAATGGGCCTATGGTCGTTCTGTATCTGTTAGGCCTATGGCCGTTCTGTATTATATATAGGCCCAAGGCCATTTTGTATTATATGAGAACTTGAGACCGTATTGAAATATAGTTATGGATAAGACCTGTTTATGGTTGGTATCTATCTATTTATGTTATCCAAGGTTTTGTTTATTCAATTAACCTTCTTAAGTTGTTATTATTCACTAAGCCTTGCTCATTCTGTTTTATGTATATTTCTCTATAGGTAAGCCATCGGGGGATTGACTCTACAGTTGTACTAAGCTTTGCTTGTCTGCCAAGTCACCTGGGGTATGTCTCCACATGGAGGCTTTAATTTATTGTTGGGAGTCTTATAAATTAGTAAGTCTTATATACGTGTGTGTGAGATCTATGTCAAATCTGTGATTATATATGTATATTTGGAAATGTATTTAAATGCTTAAATCCAATTAAACCATCACGTATGCACATGCTCAATGGATGTTGACTTTTGTTGTTGTTGCTTCTGCCTAAGGCCCTATATATGTTTAAATATTATTTTAAAATTTTGTTTTGAGGCCTAAATACAGGCCGGTCATGGACCAAACTTTTAGGGGCGGGTTTGGGTCGTGACAGGACAACTCTTTTTTCAAAATCATCAGACTTGTTTTTCAAACTCATAGAAACAATCACTTTTTAGAAATCACTTGTCTCGATCATGTCATGGTCTCGTGTTTAGTTTAGGATTGTCATGCATTAACCATATTCTGTCTTGTTTTCTGCTGTGATTGCTTGCTTGTTAATTTTCATGTTAGTTTAGTGTTTGGCAAGCATCATTATAGTTATTAGTTTGGTTTCATTGCATTCATGTTTGTTACTAATCTAGCTTTTTAGTTATGTGGAGTTTTGGGTACAGGGACCATGTATAAAGAAGAAAATTTTTCTTCTTTGTCACTCTCTAGTTTTGTTGCCACTGTTGATGTAAACCCCCTCCCTGAAACTTCGTAATTTTGATTTCAGTTGGAGTGGTAACATAGAGAGTTTGCAAAGAAGAGTCAACACGATTTGTTTTTGTTTTTGTTTCTTATTTCTTTATTTTGAACTATTGGACTTTGGATATTTGTTTTGGGTGGTTTGGTTTATTATTGATTAATGGTTGGATTTTTACAAAATGAATATGAATAATGGGAACATATTTTTCAAAACTGAAAAGGTAGGCTTTGTGTTGGTCTCCCAATACCTCTATTTTAGTCAATGTGGGGACAACTCTGTTTTCCAAATCATTAGACTTGTTTTTCAAACTCATAGAAACAATCACTTTTCAATAATCACTTGTCTCGGTCATGTCATGGTCTCATGTTTAGTTTAGGATTGTCATGCATTAATCATATTTTGTCTTATTTTTTTCCATGATTGCATGCTTGTTAATTTTCATGTTAGTTTAGTGTTTGATAGGTGTCATTATAGTTATTAGTTTGGTTTCATTGCATGCATTTTTGTAACTAATCTAGCTTTTTAGTTGTGTGGAGTTTTGGGTACAGGGACCTTGTATGAAGAATAAAATTTCTCTTATTCGTCACTCTCTAGTTTTGTTGCTACTATTGACGTAAACCCCCTCCCCGAAACTTTGTAATTTTGATTTCTGTTGGAGTGGTAACATAGAGAGTTAGCAAAGAAGAGTCGACTCGGTTTGTTTTTGTTTTTGTTTCTTATTTCTTTATTTTGAACTATTGAAATGTTGAACTATTGGACTTTGGATATTTGTTTTGGGTGGTTTGGTTTATTATTGATTTATGGTTGGATTTTTACAAAATGAATATCAATAATGACGACATATTTTTCCAAACTCAAAAGGTAGGCTTTATGTTGTTTCCCAATACCTCTATTTTAATCAATGTGGGGGTAACTCTCCTTCAAAATCATTAGAGTTATTTTTTTAACTCATATCAATAATCACTTCTCTAGATCTTGTCATTGTCTCATGTTTAGTTGAGGATTGCCATGCATGAATCATATTTTGTCTTGTTTTCTGCCATGATTGCATGCTTGTTCATTTTCATGTTAGTTTAGTGTTTGATTGGCATCATTATAGTTATTCGTTTGGTTTCATTGCTTGCATATTTGTTACTAATCTAAGTTTTGAGTTGTGTGGAGTTTTGAGTACAAGGACCTTGTATGAAAATTTCACTTCTTTGTTCACTCTCTAGTTTTGATGCCACTTCTTTGTTCACTCTCTAGTTTTGATGCCACTATTGATGTAGACCCCCTCCCCGAAACTTTGTAATTTTAATTTTGATTCAAGTGGTAAAATAGAGAGTTAGCAAAGAAGAGCCGACTCGGTTTGTTTTTGTTTTTGTTTCTTATTGTTTTATTTTGGACTATTGAACTATTGGACTTTGAATATTTGTTTTGGGTGGTTTGATTTATTATTGATTAATGGTTGGATGCTTACAAAATGAATATGAATAATGGGAACATATTTTTCAAAACTCAAAAGATAGCCTTTATGTTGGCCTCTGATTACCTCTATTGTTATCAATGTGGGGACAACTCTGTTTTCCAAATCATTAGACTTATTTTTCAAACTCATACAAACAATCACTTTTCAATAATCACTTGTCTCGATCATGTCATGGTCTCGTGTTTGGTTTTGGATTGTCATGCATTAATCTTATTGTCTTGTTTTCTACCATGATTGCATGCTTGTTAACGTTCATGTTAGTTTAGTGTTTGAGAGGCATCATTATAGTTATTAGTTTGGTTTCATTGCATGCATATTTGTAACTAATCTAGCTTTTTAGTTGTGTGGAGTTTTGGGTACAGGGACCATGTATGAAGAATAAAATTTCTCTTCTTCGTCACTCTCTAGTTTTGTTGCCACTATTGATGTAAACCCCCTCCCCGAAACTTTGTAATTTTGATTTCAGTTAGAGTGGTAACATAGAGGGTTAGCAAAGAAGAGTCGACTCGGTTTGTTTTTGTTTTTGTTTTTGTTTCTTATTTCTTTATTTTGAAATATTGAACTTTTGAAATATTGGACTTTGGATATTTGTTTTGGGTGGTTTGGTTTATTATTGATTTATGGTTGGATTTTTACAAAATGAATATCAATAATGACGACATATTTTTCAAAACTCAAAAGGTGGGCTTTATGTTGTTTCCTAATACCTCTATTTTTATCAATGTGGGGGTAATTCTCGTTTCAAATTCATTAGACTTATTTTTTTAACTCCTATCAATAATCACTTGTCTAGATCTTGTCATTGTCTCATGTTTAGTTAAGGATTGCCATGCATGAATCATATTTTGTCTTGTTTTCTGCCATGACTGCATGCTTGTTCATTTTCATGTTAGTTCAGTGTTTGATTGGCATCATTATAGTTATCGTTTGGTTTGATTGCATGCATATTTGTTACTAATCTAGGTTTTGAGTTGTGTGGAGTTTTGAGTACAGGGACCATGTATGAAGAAGAAAATTTCACTTCTTTGTTCACTCTCTAGTTTTGTTTCCACTATTGATGTGGACCCCCTCCCCGAAACTTTGTAATTTTGATTTCAATTCGAGTGGTAAAATAGAGTTAGCAAAGAAGAGTCGACTCGGTTTGTTTTTGTTTTTGTTTCTTATTGTTTTATTTTGGACTATTGAACTATTGGACTTTGAATATTGTTTTTGGGTGGTTTGGTATATTATTGATTAATGGTTGGATGTTTACAAAATGAATGTGAATAATGGGAACATATTTTTCAAAACTCAAAAGATAGCCTTTATGTTGGTCTCCAATTACCTCTATTTTTATCAATGTGGAGACAACTCTGTTTTCCAAATCATTAGACTTGTTTTTCAAACTCATACAAACAATCACTTTTCAATAATCACTTGTCTTGATCATGTCATGGTCTCATGTTTAGTTTTGGATTGTCATGCATTTATCTTATTTTGTCTTGTTTTCTGCCATGATTGCATGCTTGTTAATGTTCATGTTAGTTTAGTGTTTGAGAGGCATCATTATAGTTATTAGTTTGGTTTCATTGCATGCATATTTGTAATGTAATGCCCCCAAAATAATACAATAAAGATAACTCATATGTGGAATAAATATGAGAAACAACATACTTTCATACATCAGAGTTTACTGTTTAACAACCAGTTAAATGCCATATAGGCTTACATCTTCCCAAGTCATTACTTGGTTACACAAATTGAGTCTCACTCATTACATCTTAAGCCCTTGGCTTTACAAACAACAAACATGAAGGAAACATCTCACCTGCACCAACAGACATAATTAAGAAGCTCTTGCTTCCCGAAAGTCCATCCACGCTATTGTCTTGGAGGAAACATCTCACCTGCACCTGAAAATGGTATTCCCATATAGGGTGAGCCAATAGCCCAGTAGAGATAATCTAACACAATATATGAAGTTTAGCAAAGGTATAAATACTACGTGCATAAACAATACCGATACTAAAATATCCATAGGGCCTGCATATTCATATGCCACTAAGACCTAACCTCATTTCATTTTCCTTTAATTTATTTCCAATTCATATATGCTACTCAATTCATTAGTTAAATTCATTATCTTTCAACAACCAAAATGAGATTACAACTCAATGATTTTCCAACTATACAAAACACACATAAACACTTCAAACCTCTCATTTTATGGATTTCGTCCGAAGGAATCGGCACCCATTTATATATGAAATTTCGAGTCTTTCACCCAGGACACTCGGGCCAACTTGCTTTAAATAGAGTCCATCCCCTTTCTCCTCCCAAACAAATATACATATGCAATGTATTTATAAACATAATCACATATGGAGTACATCCCCCTTCTCCTCCCAATAAATATACATATAGAATGTATTTATAACATGGTCATATTCAATGACACCAACAATGGATTAGCATTAAATCGCCTAATCCTCATGTAATTTCTACAACAATCATAGCTATCCTCCACCAATAGTCCAATGCAATTATTTCAAAAGAGATGTTCAATATCAAAATAGATAGTTTATTCACCATTTATAACCATAACCTTCCAATTTCACATTTTCGATGCTAATCCCAATTGTTTATGCAAGATAATGATTTAATCAAATTAGGGCAAAAATCCCCCTTTTACCAAATCTCAACCCAAACACCAAAAACAACTATTTTGGCACAACATGATCGTATAATCAAGCCTCATACTCATTTACCTCGTATTCATCAAAACCCCCTCTTTTCCATATAACACCTAAATCTTAGATTTGTCCAAACCACAACCCAACCTCATCATCTATACACAATAGCAAATAACTAAGCTAAAAACCATATTAAAGTGTAGAAAATCCCTACCTCAAGTGTAGAAAACTCAAGAAACAAGGTGGAACTTCAAAGATGACGAAACCAATTTCTTCTTGGATCAAAATGAAGCTCTTGTAGCCCTCTACCCTTTTCCAAAGACCCAAGAGTGAAGAGATCCTTAGATCTAGGTGTATTTGTAAAGAGAAGTCGAACCCTAGAGAGAGAAGGAGCTGATTTAGGGTTTTTGAGTGAAAAGGGATCAGAAAAATGAAGCAAAACGGCGCTGCCGTGAACTGATGTACACTAGGCTCGCTCGAGCGAAGGGGTTCTCGCTCGAGCGACCAGACACAAAAATATCACCTCGCTCGAGTGCAAGAAACATCGCTCGAGCGTAGAATGCAAAGCTTCAAGTCTACCACCAACGCAGCCGCATGCTCGAGCGCAAAATGCCTCGCTCGAGCGAAGAAACATTTTCACAAGGCTCGCTCGAGCGAAGAGGCCAAAATCTAGGCAACAACCATTTGTACCAAAAGACAACCAACCTATTCCAAACTCGCCCAACAAGTCCCAAAACGCAAATTCAAAGAATTAAAGGGAGGAAACAAGACATAGACAATAATATATAATCACGGAACCCGAGTCCGAAACACAATAAAGGTCGGGGTAAAACCGGAATCACTATATGTAACTAATCTAGCTTTTTAGTTATGTGGAGTTTTGGGCACAGGGACCATGTATGAAGAATAAAATTTCTCTTCTTCATCACTCTCTAGTTTTGTTGCCACTATTGATGTAAACCCCCTCCCCGAAACTTTGTAATTTTGATTTCTGTTGGAGTGGTAACATAGAGAGTTAGCAAAGAAGAGTCGACTCGGTTTGTTTTTATTTCTTATTTCTTTATTTTGAACTATTGAACTATTGGACTTTGGATATTTGTTTTGGGTGGTTTTGTTTATTATTGATTATGGTTGGATTTTTACAAAATGAATATCAATAATGGCAACATGTTTTTCAAAACTCAAAAGGTAGGCTTTATGCTTGTTTCCTAATACCTTTATTTTAATCAATATGGGGATAACTCTCTTTTCAAAATCATTTGACTTGTTTTTCTAACTAATATCCATAATCACTGGTCTAGATCTTGTCATTGTCTTGTGTTTAGTTTTGGATTGTCATGTATGAATCATATTTTGTTGTGTTTAGTTTTGAATTGGCATCATTATAGTTATTCGTTTGGTTTCATTGCATGCATATTTATAGCGATGCCGATTTTGACCCGTCATTTTTTGTACTCTGGACTTGGGTTGATGTGGTTTTGAATGGCTATTCATATCTTGTTTCCCTTGTCTTCCCCTTTATTTTGATTATCGGGTCATAATTGTGTGTTTCGAACAGGTTGGTTGCTTGTTTTTCCAAACTTGTGTAGCCTAGATTTTGGTTCCTCCACTCGAGCAGGCATTCTTGCGCTCGAGCAGGCTTCGCAAATTTTGCTCCTCTACTCAAGCGGTCATTCTAGCGCTTGAGTAGGATATGCCAACTCTCAGTATTTTTGCAAACCTACAAATACTAGAATAGTGTGTTCTACGCTCGAGCAGCGTTTTCTACGCTCGAGCGTCTAGTCTTGCGCTCGAGCGGAGTCCTTCGTCTGCAAAACTTCTGGAAGCATGTATTCCACGCTCGAGCGTAACTTTCCACACTCGAACGGAACTTTGTGTCTGATGCTCGAGCGTCACTTTCCACGCTCAAGCGAACTGCGTGTATAACAGTCTGTGAATATGATGTTTTTGTTCACTTTTTCATTCTCCTCTCTCTCTAAAACTTTTTAAAAACCTAGATCTTGAGCTTCTCTCTCTAAAACTCACTTCTCTCTGCTATTTCACCTAATCCATTGTGTTCTTCACCCTAGTGCCTTTGAAAAAAAGGTAGAGTGCTTCAAGATCTTCATTTTGATCCGAACAAAGTTGGGTCTCGATGTCTTTGGAGCTTCAACCTTGCTTTGCTCGTCTTCTTTTCTTAAAGTAGGGATTTTCTACACTTTCATATGGTTTTTAGCTTAGTTATTTGTCATTGTGTAACAATGGTGAGATTTGTGGATGTTTTGAGCAAACATCGGGTTCGGGTTCAAGTTTGAAAAGAGGGGTTTCTATGTGAGAGTTATATAAATGATTATGAGGTGTGAATATGAGGTTTTTATGTGTTAAAACAGTAGATTTTGGCCTTTGGGTTGATGTTTGGAAAAATGAGGAGCTTTACCCTAAACTATCTTGATTAATTATTTTGTATAAATAATGAAATTGGTATGAAAAATGTGAAATTGGGAGGATTTATAGATGAAAGGTGTTGTTGGATTTGTTTAATCACTCACCTATGGAAATTTGATGATTTATCTGTTATAAAGATTGAATATCTGTTTAGAAATAACTGTATTGGACTATCGGTGGAGGATAGCTATGTGTAGACGTCCCCGAACGCCTCGGGAGGGATGAGTCCCCCGTTCTGTTCATTTGGGGTTCACTACAGTTCGGACTCTCAAATTGTCACGGTTCTAAATCTGAACCAAAGAGTCCAAATCCGGTAAATCGTTTTGAGAAAACAGATTTTGAAAGAAGTGCCAAACATGGACTGCTTTGCCAGATACAGAGTCGCCACCTAAATGTTTTATTTTGGGAAAATTTAGGAAACCCTAACTCGTTTGCCTAAGGCCACGTGTCCGTCATCACCAAAGTTGCCTTGGCTCGGGAACTTGGGTACGATTGGGGAAGGTCACTTCGTGAGCACCCCCGCTCGCCCGATCAAAGATCGGCCCCTACTAACCATGATATCTATTTTTGAAAACATTATGCGTTCTTATTCCGGTTATTAGCCTAGATTTACTATGTGATGTGCACAGCATACAAGTATAGACTGGATCGTCTGAATTGGAACAAAACATTTCATGTTTATTTTTTAAAGTGGTTTGATGGTGCTACCCGCAAGTAGGCTAAGACGTGGATTTGCCACCCTCGGGTGGGCTTAGAAAAACATGATTTTGCCACTATCTAGTGGGCTTAAAACACACATTTGATGAATTGTTCCAATTCAAATAACCCAACCTTCACCCACAGGCATTCAGGCAGTTATATCACATAAGCATATAGCCTCATGGTAAGCATGCTATTCATGGCAGTCACTCACACGCATGCAAGGATGCTAAAGCGTAAAACTTACTGAGTACTCCAAGCCAAAACAGAAACTAATTAGAAATCCATGCATGATCCTAATTATACAGAAATGCCTAATGCAACACATGCAAAAGTGCAACTATAGCAGGGTCAGCTATTCTAAACATGGCATATGAAATGCTACAGCTAACATGTATTCAACTTGGAATTGAAAATACAATGCAGTTAGTATGATGCGCCGAGCCCGGTGCATGCAAAACAGATGAATGAATGCAAGCATGCTATCATACTGTATGCTAATTGAAACATGCCCTAATCTAACCATCATAAGCGGGTAAATAAAAGGGAGAAAGACGTGGGGTTGGAAGACATACATCACACACACGCACACTTATTACAGTTGTGCCCTCGCGCAGAGGGTCCGAATAAATAATATACAGTCCCAAATGAATAATTGCAATCCAAATATGTACAAAACCCTAATTAATTAACAAATTAAATTAGGAAAGCAATAAATTGGCATGCAAGCCAGGGACTGCCTCAAATCTGCTCTGGATGATGAATGATGCATGCTCGGGTTGCCTTGTGCAGAGAATCCCTCGCGATGCCCCGATTTGCCTCTGTTTGCAATTATTCTTGGAATGCATGCCAAGCTCCGGAAGGCTGTCGATTTCTGATTTGCTGTAACAGAGAGCAACAAAGGGACATGGCAAAGTATTTTCACATATGTATGCTTGACTACTCTTCAGGGAGTGTAGTCCTTGATCCTCGTGCCACCAATCACGCATATCGATGCATGATGGCCGAGGAGTTGAATTGCACGACTCAATATGAAATGAATGCACATATAAACTATAGTGACCCCGGTCTTTTCCCATTTGATTATTGTATCCGGACTTAGGTTCCGTAGATTCTGTCATTGTATAATTGTTGTTGTTGTCCTTTATTTTCTCATTTGGAATTATAGGATGTGTTGGGCAGGTTTGTTTCAGGTTGGTTGGGTTTAGAAACCAAGTGTTGCTGTCCAGGTTTTTGGTTTTTCGCTCGAGCGAGGAGTTGGTCGCTCGAGCGAGATGTCGTTTTGGTTCTTCGCTCGAGCTGGGGTTTGGTCGCTCGAGCGAGAGATGGCGTCCAGTATGGACCTGTAGCTTTGCATTCTTGGCTCGAGCGAGCTTTTCTTCGCTCGAGCGAGTTAGTTCATCCTTCGCTCGAGCTATAGTTCCTTCGCTCGAGCGTGTGTCTGGTTTCAGACCTGAGGGTTTGAGTTCTTCGCTCGATCGAGTTTTCTTTCGCTCGAGCGAGCTTTTGGGTTGCTGGCTCGAGCAAGGCTTCCTTGGCTCGAGCGTAGCTTCTTGTGTCTGGTTGCTCGAGCGACCAAGTCTTCGCTCGAGCGAGCCTGTCCAGTTTATATACACAGCAGCGGGTTTTGATCAGTCTTTTTCATCTTCTTTTGATTCCAAACCCTAGGTCCGACTTCTCTCTCTCCCTACTCACCTTCTTTCTTAGATTTGATCTATTTAGAGGGTGTTTCTACCCTAGTTGCTTTATTAAAAATATAGAGGGAGTCAAGGTCTTTCATTTAATCTGAACATTTGGCGATTTGGAGCACATTGGTATTTGGGCACTCATCTCTGTCTTCACCATTTGGGTTGTTTTCTTTGAGGTAGGGATTTCCTACTCCATTTTATAGGTTTTGTTCTAAGTTTTGGTATTTTGATATGTTGGGGATACTTTGTAAATTTTGGGAAAAACCCTAGTTGTATTATTAAATTAATTTGTATAATTAATTCATGGAATTGGGAAAAGATGTTTAAATTCATGAAATTGGGGAATTCATTGATTAAATGGCGTAATTGGATAATTTGAATCATTTGTCTATTGAATTGTTGACATAGTTATTTTCAGTTTAGAAATAACTGTTTTGGGCTATCGGTGGAGGATAGTCATAATTGTTGTAGACATTGCATGTGGATTAGGAATAACTGAAACTAATCACATTGGTTAAGTCATTAATTTTGACTATTGCATTGATACAGAAAATACGTGTATTGATTGAGCATTGCATTTGCATACATTGTTTTGTGTGGGAGGAGATAGGGGATGTACTCCACGGTTTAGGGGAAGATAGGGGATGGACCTCTAAACCGGATTTTTGTTTGGGAGGAGATAGGGGATGGACTCTATTAGCATCACTTTTATGTGTGCTTATTTATATAGAAGTGTTTTATTGATACAGCACTAAAATGTGTATCAATCCGGAAGTATGAAGTGTTTTGAATTGAGCTTGAGTCTCATTTGTTTGTTGATATTGGAAGAATGTGAATATGATAAATATAATTCACTGTTGTAAGTTCGGCCAGGTTCTGAGCCATGTTGATTAAGTTGGAAAGTAAAATGTATCTTAGACATTAGTGTCATGAGGCTGTAAAATGAAGTAATTGATTATCTTGGTTAACCATCTGTTGAATGCTATTGCTTTATTCATTGCTTATATGTGGTTTAGAATATTTCTACTGGGCTGTGGCTCACCCTTTATGGGAACATCATTTTCAGGTTCAGGTGATAAACTACCTCCAAGGACTTAGCTTGGGAGGGTTTGGCTTCTGGTTTGAAGAAGACTACCTTTAGTTAATTGTCTTTATTTATTAGTACATGTAAACATTCAAGCCTAGGGCTTTTCTTGTTTTGAGTTAGAACTCATATTTTTGTATCCAAGTGTTGGCTTGGAAAGATGTAAGCCTGTAAGGCATTTTATTCAATGTTACATGTAATGCTTTATTTAGTAATACTCTGATGAATGAATTAATAAATTGTCTTCTTTAAATGATGCATGTTAATGATATATATAATGGATTAATTTTGAGGGCGCTACATAAACACAACAAGACCTAAACTCCATCATGGATAATCCGGAGTGTCGGTGACTGGGAATTGAGACACGTTCCGTCACTCAAAGTACGAAACGTACCTCGTTTCCCATGCTCGGGCTAACTCCTATCCCAAGCACATTGCAATATGCATGACATGCATGAAATGCAACTAAGATACAACCTAACATACACAATGCTATGAAATGGCATACACGATGCACGAGGTAACATGGCATACACAATGCGCTAACATACAACCTAGCATACACAATGCTATGAAATGAAATGGCATACACAATGCACAACGGACTTACACCAACATGAGTGGACCTCAGCCACACTCACATAGGAGGCCATGAGATGAAAATGAGACACTCGAAATGCGTGCACACATGCACGTAAACCGAGGACCGATCCTAAGGCACAAATGCCACTCTAACAAGACATGGCAAGGCATGGAATATGGCATACTAGCATGCAAATTTCAGTAGCAAAATATGATGCAAAACAGCCCCGAAACATGGCAATATGGTACCCGATGCATGGAATGAGACTCGAAACATGAGATTAGGTACATGGAATGACCTATGACTATGCAAAGCATGCATTATTCGAATATGAAGTGTGAAGACAGAATCAAGACAGTCCCAAAACAAGCATATTTACAATTTTAAGTAAGGCCAAAAAGTGAACACAAATAGGGCTAAGCTAGCATGCAAAAATGGCCCCAAAAGAGAGATAATGAAGCAAGTAGAAGCTGCTGGCCCTGAATGGCCAAGAGCCCTTCAACAAATTTGAAGAGGGACTTAAAATGAAGCACTTTACAGTTTACAACAAGCCACGAAAACAAACACAAGTTTGGCTAAACTATTGTGCAAGAAATGGGCCAAAAGGGAGACAAAGAAGCAAGTGATGGTTTCTAGCCTCAAACAGAGGAGGGCCCTTCAACAAAGTTGAAGAGGGGCCCAAAACATGGTGTTTTACAGTTAGTGACCAAACCCAAAATGCAAGCTTAAAATACTATGCAAAATAAGGCCTAAAAAGAGGTTTAAAAACAAAGAGCAAAAAGGGAGCTCCAAAAAGCAAAAGTCCCTTGATCAAACATGAAGAGGGGGTCAAAATAAGGCTATTTGCAGTTTGGACCAGAGCCCAAAAATACAAGCACAAGGGGCTAACAAAACATGCAAAAATAAGGCCAAAAGAGGGATAAAGAGGCAAGTGACAAAAGGAAGCCTCAAACAATGAAGATCCCTTCAACAATGTTGAATAAGGGCTCAAAATAAGCCACTTTACAGTTTATAACCAAGCTCAAAACAGTTTAAAAATAGGCCTAAAATACTATGCAAGAAAGAGACATACAAGAGAGGTAAAGAAGCAAGTGTAAAAAGAAAGCCTCAAAAAGGGAGAGGCCCTCAAACAAACATGAAAAGGAGCTCAAAATAATGCTATTTTCAGTTAGGGTCGGAGCCCAAATATGCAAGCAAGAGGAGCTAATATATTGAGCAAAAATAGGCAAGAAAGAGAGAGAAGGAGACTTACCCTTGTAGCCTATGTCTTCAACAACTCTTGGACCAAGTTTGGGAGCCCTTGACCTCTGGAAATGGCCTTGAAGCTGCTGGAATGGAGTGTGGATTGGTTGGCTTGGAGATGGTGTAGAAATGGTGTAGGACTTGAAGGGTTTTGATGGTTGGAATATAGAGGGAGAGAGATTGAATGCAAGAGACTTAAACCAAAACTTTCTAACCTCTAAAACTAAAGGGGAGGGCCTGGTTTTATAGGCAAAGGAGTGGAGAAAAGGGGGGGGGGGGAATTTCAAATTCAAGTTTCCCCCCCAAAAGGCCAAACCCTCGGACATGGGTGAAGTGCAAAACAAAATACATGGCTGGAATGCACTTGGGACAAGGATCATGGCCGGCCAGCTCAAAAAGGGCAAAAAAGGCCATTCACCAAATAGGTGGCCGGCCTGCTAGATTTTCTGGCCGGCCTGCTACTTTTCAGAACAAAAAATGGTTCTTCCGGAAGGAAAGGTGGCCGTCCGGTGATTGGGAAGTCCAATGGTGGCCATTCAAGTGTCCAAATTGAAACCCCAGAAGTTATCTTTCCAATGGCGCAAACCTTGCATTAAAATTCCGCCTGTGGAAAAAGTTATGCTAGTTTCCGTGAAGCCGCACAGATTCGGTCCTACCCGGATCCATGCCGAACTTCTCCCAACCTTGTTTTCTTCTCTCCTCTCCTCTTTTCTTCAACTCCAAACCCCTAAAAAGGTGTTTTGAAAGATTTTTCAAAAGAGTTCATCTCTCCTTCATTCATTTTCACTTTGTCCTCGCTCGGTTTACCGAAAAGCGTGACATTTAACAAAATGCGAGCGTCGGGACATCGTAGAAACTTTATTTCAAAAATGTTTTTGAAAGAGAGGGTTTCAAGGTCTAAAATATTTTGATCAAGATTGTTTTGGTCCAAAAAGGGGTATGAAGTTGAGATTTGACTCTCTCTCCTTGCCGAAGAAATTGAACCTTTGCCCTGCACATCTTTTAAAACCATCAGTCGTGTCCAAGTCTTAAAAGTGGTAAAAAATGGGGTGTCTACACTATGATTATTATAGAAACTGTATGAGGATTAGGTAAATTGAAACTAATCACTTGTTGGTTGTCATTGAGTATGACTATGTTTAAATACATTGTAATGATGTTTGGGAGGAGAAAGTGGATGTACTCCATTGTTTGGGAGGAGATAGGAAATGGACTCTATTGAAATTAAGTTAGCTGGAGTGTCCATGGTGAAAACCCCAAAATCTTGTGTATACATGGGTGTCGATCCCGTGGACGAAATATCCGTAAAATGGCAGGTTGAAATGTTTATGTGTTAGGTTTATGATTAGAAAACCATTGAGTTGTAGTCTCAATTGGGTTATTGAAAGATAATGAATTTGACTCGTGAACTGAAAAGAATAGCTGAACTTGATATGAATTGAAGAAAAAGGGATTAAGACATGAATTTGGTACTTTATGAATATTTTTGAAATTGGAGATTGTTTTATCTTCGGCATTGTGTATGCGCATTGTACTTATATCTTCGTTAAATCTCATATACTGTGTTAGATCATCCCTATTGAGCTTTGGCTCACCATATTTGGAGAAAACCATTTTCAGATGTAGGTGATACGTCTCCGCCAAGACAATAGCTTGAAGGGATATTTTGGGAACAAGAGCTTCTTTTTGTTGTATTTTTTTGCATAGCCTAGGGTTTTAATTGTATGAGCTAGTCTCATTTTTGTTGTAACCAAACCAACACTTGGAAAGATGTAAGCCCATAAGGCATTTATTTACGCTAAACTCTTTTGTGTCATTAACTCTATGAAATGAAAGGACGATTTACTCTGATTTATGCAGTTATTAATATATGTTTTGGGTTGTATCTATTGTATTATTTTGGGGGTGTTACAATATTTGTTACTAATCTAAGTTTTGAGTTGTGTGGAGTTTTGAGTATAGGGACCATGTATGAAGAAGAAAATTCCACTTCTTTGTTCACTCTCTAGTTTTCTTGCCACTATTGATGTAGACCCCCTCCCCGGAACTTTGTAATTTTGATTTCAGTTGAAGTGGTAAAATAGAGAGTTAGCAAAGAAGAGTCGACTCGGTTTGAATTTGTTTTTGTTTCTTGTTGCTTTATTTTGGACTATTGAACTATTGGACTTTGAATATTTGTTTTGGGTTGTTTGGTTTATTATTGATTAATGATTGGATGTTTACAAAATGAATATGAATATTGGCAACATATCTTTCAAAACTCAAAAGATAGCCCTTATGTTGGTCTCCCAATACCTCTATTTTCATCAATGTGGGGACCACTCTATTTTCCAAATTATTAGACTTTTTTTTCAAACTTATAGAAACAATCACTTTTCAATAATCACTTGTCTCAATCATGTCATGGTCTCATGTTTAGTTTAGGATTATTATGCATTAATCATATTTTGTCTTATTTTTTGCCATGATTGCATCCTTGTCAATGTTCATGTTAGTTTAGTGGTTGATAGGCATCATTATAGTTATTAGTTTGGTTTCATTGCATGCATATTTGTTACTAATCTAGTTTTTTAGTTGTGTGGAGTTTTGGGTACAAGGACCATGTATGAAGAAGAAAGTTTCTCTTCTTTTTCACTCTCTAGTTTTGTTGCCACTATTGATGTAAACCCCCTCCCCCCGAAACTTTGTAATTTTGATTTGGGTTGGAGTGGTAACATAGAGAGTTAGCAAAGAAGAGTCGACTCGGTTTGTTTTTGTTTTTGTTTCTTATATCTTTATTTTGAACTATTGAACTATTAGACTTTGAATATTTGTTTTGGGTGGTTTGATTTATTGCTAATTATTGGTTGGATTTTTACATAATGAATATTAATAATAGCAACATATTTTTCAAAACTCAAAAGGTAGGCTTTATATTGGTTTCACAATACCTCTATTTTAATCAATGTGGGGATAACTCTTTTTTCAAAATCATTAGACTTGTTTTTTTAACTCATATCAATAATCACTTGTCTAGATCTTGTTATTGTCTCATGTTTAGTTTAGAATTGTCATGCATGAATCATATTTTGTCTTGTTTTCTGCCATGATTGCATGGTTGTTAATTTTCAGGTTAGTTTTGTTTTCGATTGGCATCATTATAGTTATTCGTATGGTTTCATTGCATGCATATTTGTTACTAACATAGGTTTTGAGTTGTGTGGAGTTTTGAGTACAGGGACCATGTATGAAGAAGAAAATTCCACTTCTTTGTTCACTCTCTAGTTTTGTTGCCACTATTCATGTAAACCCCCTCCCCGAAAGTTTGTAATTTTGATTTGGGTTAGAGTGGTAACACAGAGAGTTAGCAAAAAGAGTCGACTCGGTATGTTTTTGTTTTTGTTTCTTATTGCTTTATTTTGGACTATTGAGCTATTGGACTTTGAAGATTTGTTTTCGTTGGTTTGGTTTATTGTTGATTAATGGTTGGTTGTTTATCAAATGAATATGAATAATGGCAACATATTTTTAAAAACTCAAAAGATAGCCTTTATGTTGGTCTCCCAATACCTCGATTTTAATCAATGTAGGGACAACTCTGTTTTCCAAATCATTAGACTTGTTTTTCAAACTCATAGAAACAATCATTTTTCAATAATCACTTGTCTCGATCATGTCCTGGTCTCGTGTTTAGTTTAGGATTGTCATGCATTAATCATATTTTGTCTTATTTCTACCATGATTGCATGCTTGCTAATTTTCATGTTAGTTTAGTGTTTGATAGGCATCATTATAGTTATTAGTTTGGTTTCATTGCATTCATATTTGTTACTAATCTAGTTTTTTAGTTGTGTAGAGTTTTGGGTGCAAGGACCAGGTATGAAGATGAAGTTTCTCTTCTTTGTCAATCTCTTGTTTTGCTGCCATTATTGATGTAAACCCCTCCCCGAGACATTGTAATTTTTATTTCGATAGGAATGGTAAAATAGGGAGTTAGCAAAGAAGAGTCGACTTGATTTGTTTTTGTTTTTGTTTCTTATTTCTTTATTTTGAACTATTGAACTATTGGACTTTGGATATTTGTTTTGGGTGGTTTGGTTTATTATTGATTAATGTTTGGATTTTTACAAAGTGAATAAAAATAATGGCAACATATTTTTCAAAACTCAAAAGGTAGGCTTTATGTAGGTTTCCCATTACCTCTTTTTTAATCCATGTGGGGATAACTCTTTTTTCAAAATCATTTGACTTGTTTTTTTAACTCATATCAATAATTACTTGTCTAGATCTTGTCAACGTCTCGTGTTTAGTTTAGGATTGTCATGCATGAATCTTATTTTGTCTTGTGTTCTGCAATGATTTTATGCTTGTTAATTTTCATGTTAGTTTAGTTTTTGATTGGCATCATTATAGTTATTCGTTTGGTTTCATTGCCTGCATATTTGTTACTAATCTAGGTTTTGAGTTGTGTAGAGTTTTGAGTACAGGGACCATGTATGAAGTAGAAAATTCCACTTCTTTGTTCACTCTCTAGTTTTGTTGCCACTATTGATGTAGACGCCCTCCCTAAAACTTTGTAATTTTGGTTTCGGTTAGAGTGGTAACATAGAGAGTTAGCAAAGAAGAGTCGACTCGGTTTATTTTTGTTTTTGTTTTTGTTTCTTACTACTTTATTTTGGACTATTGAACTATTGGACTTTCAATATTTGTTTTGGGTGATTTGGTTTATTATTGATTAATGGTTGGATGTTTACAAAATGAATATGAATATTTGTAACATATTTTTCAAAACTCAAAAGATAGCCTTTATGTTGGTCTGCCAATACCTCTATTTTTATCAATGTGGGGACAACTCTATTTTCCAAATCATTAGACTTGTTTTTCAAACTCATAGAAACAATCACTTTTCAATAATCACTTGTCTCGATCATGTCATGGCCTCCTGTTTAGTTTAGGATTGTCATGCATTAATCATATTTTATCTTGTTTTCTGCCACGATTGCATTCTTGTTAATGTTCATGTTAGCTTAGTGTTTGATAGGCATCTTTATAGCTATTAGTTTGGTTACATTGCATGCATATTTGTTACTAATCTGGCTTTTTAGTTGTGTGAAGTTTTGGGTACAGGGACCATGTATGAAGAAGAAAATTTCTCTTCTTTGTCGGTCTCTAGTTTTGTTTCCACTATTGATGTAAACACCCTCCTCAAAACATTGTAATTTTGATTTCGATTGGAGTGGTAACATAGAGAGTTAGGAAAGAAGACTTGACTCGATTTGTTTTTGTTTTTGTTTCTTGTTTGTTTATTTTGAACTATTGAACTATTGGACTTTGGATATTTGTTTTGGGTGGTTTGGTTTATTATTGATTAATTGTTGAATTTTTACAAAATGAATATGAATAATGGCAACATATTTTTCAAAACTCAAAAGGTAAGCTTTTTGTTGGTTTCCCAATACCTCTATTTTAATCAATGTGGGGATAACTCTCTTTTCAAAATCATTTGACTTGTTTTTTTAACTCATTTCAATAATCACTTGTCTAGATCTTGTCATTGTCTCATGTTTAGTTTAGGTTTGTCATGTATGAATCATATTTTGTCTTGTTTTCTGCCATGATTGTATGCTTGTTAATTTTTATGTTAGTTTAGTGTTTGATTCGCATCGCTATAGTTATTGATTTGGTTTCATTGCATGCATATTTGTTACTAATCTAGGTTTTGAGTTATGTAGAGTTTGGAGTACAAGGACCATGTATGATGTAGAAAATTCCACTTCGTTGTTCACTTTCTAGTTTTGTTGCCACTATTGATGTAGACCCCCTCCTCAAAACTTTGTAATTTTGATTTTAGTTGGTGTGGTAACATAGAGAGTTAGCAAAGAAGAGTCGACTCGGTTTGTTTTTGTTTTTGTTTCTTATTGCTTTATTTTGGACTATTGAACTATTGGACTTTCAATATTTGTTTTGGGTGGTTTGGTTTATTATTGATTAATGGTTGGATGTTTACAAAATGAATATGAATATTGGCAACATATTTTTCAAAACTCAAAAGATAGCCTTTCTGTTGGTCTCCCAATACGTCTATTTTTATCAAAGTGGAGACAACACTCTTTTCCAAATCATTAGACTTGTTTTTCGTACTCATAAAAAACAATCAATTTTCAATAATTTCTTGTCTTGGTCATGTCATGGCCTCCTGTTTTGTTTAGGATTTTCATGCATTAATCATATTTTGTCTTGTTTTCTGCCATGATTGCATGCTTGTTAATTTTCATGTTAGTTTAGTAGTTGATAGGCATCATTATAGTTATTAGTTTGGTTTCATTGCATGCATATTTGTTACTAATCTAGCTTTTTAGTTGTGTGGAGTTTTGGGTAGAGGGACCATGTATAAGAAGGAAAATTTCTCTTTTGACAATCTCTAGTTTTTTTGCCACTATTGATGTAAACCCCCTCACCGAAATTTTGTATTTTTGATTTCGGTTGGAGTGATAACGTAGAGAGTTAGCAAAGAAGACTCGACTTGGTTTGTTTTTGTTTTTGTTTCTTATTTGTTTATTTTGAACTATTGAACTATTGGACTTTGGATATTTGTTTTGGGTGGTTTCGTTTATTTTTGATTGATGGTTGGATTTAAAAAAAATGAATATCATTAATGGCAACATATTTTTCAAAACTCAAAAGGTTGGCTTTATGTTGGTTTCTCAATACCTCTATTTTAATCAATGTGGGGATAACTCTCTTTTCAAAATCATTTGACTTGTTTTTTTAACTCGTATCAATAATTACTTGTCTAGATCTTGTCACTGTCTCGTGTTTAGTTTGGGATTGTCATGCATGAATCGTATTTTGTCTTGTTTTCTGCCATGATTGTATGCATGTTAATTTTCATGGTAGTTTAGTGTTTGATTGGCCTCATTATAGTTATTCGTTTGGTTTCATTGCATGCATATTTGTTACTAATGTAGGTTTTTAGTTGTGTGGAGTTTTGAGTACAGGGACCATGTATGAAGAAGAAAATTCCATTTCTTTGTTCACTCTCTAGTTTTGTTGCCACTATTGATGTAAACCCCTATAACGACCCCATCATGTATAATGATTAGCACTTAATTAATTAAGGAGATTTGGATTTTAAGTGCCAATTATTCTAATTTAATCTGAGATCTATGAAAATTATGGAGACTTATTCGTATGTGATTTTGTTGAGGATTTATTTTGGAATTAGAAACTGAAAGCCTAAATGGCTCAAGAGACTACAAATAGTGAATTGAATTATTTAAATTTTGAGTATCGGACCATATGGGAGTTTAATTAAATATTCGATTCAGATTTATAAAATTGAGATTTGGTTAATTGGGTCCGAATTGGAGTTAATTAAGTTAAGAGGATTGGGAATTTAGATTATTACAAATTAAATTCATTTATGTGGTGCCTAATTCGAATATGTAATTTAATGACGAAATTTTGAGTCTAATTAGAAATTGAAGACTTAAATGATTTAAGAAACCAAAAATTAATTATGATAATAAGTTCAATTTAATATTTGGAACCTCCTTGTTTTATTTTAGGACATTAATCGAAGTGGTAACATAATGGTAAAGCAGGAGTGAACCAAGAATTTCATTCGGATAATTTTTTCTACGAACATCCGTCATTCTTTTGCCCTTTTCTTTTCCCACACTTTGAATTTGGGTGTGAGGCTAGAACCGTTAGAAAGCTTATTTCCGGGACTTCGATTTGGACACAAGAACGACCTAGAACGGAGTCCGTATGAGAGAGTTATGCCTGTTTGAAGTTTTGGAATCTGTGCTGGAAGCAGGTACGCTCGAGCGAAAAAATAGACGCTCGAGCGGACTTCGCGAATTCAGCAAGTTTAAAGGCACTTTTCTAGATCATTCTTCACACTTTCATCTCCTCTCTTCATCCCTCTCACCCTAGGTCCGAAAATCCTAGGTTTTTGACCTCAAATACCTTCCATTTCCCTAAGAATTGGCCAAGATCTCTTACCAAAAAGTGAAGAAGGCTTGAGGCTCAACATTTTCAACTGATTGGAATTCGAATTTACAAAGGATTTTTCTCAAATCTTTGCTCTCTTGTTTGATTCTTTAGGTAGGGGTCTAAGTTCTTCTTCAATACTTGCATTAATCGATAGATTTGTGGTATTTTGATTATATAAATACAAAATCTACATTTTTTAGCAAATAGTGTTATATCATGGATATTGGAGGTTTAGGGTTTGAAGTGTTATGATTCAATTGTTGGGATAAGATTATGGATTATGAACCTTGGGTGTATAATCAATAGGAAAATTGGAATAAAATGAAGTGAAGTGAGAAGTTTTAATTTTTCTTGGAAGTCTTCATTTTTCTTGAAAACCCTAAGTTGATTCATAATGATAAATAATGATTTCGCCCAAATTGAAAGTAGAATCATGAAATTGATAGGTTGAATTATATATATACAAGTTTAATTGGATTTTGGAAGTGTTTGAAAATTATGTTAAAAATTAGCGATTGAACCTTTATCATGGGTATTGTAAATTTACATGCATCATAGATTTCTTGAGATTGAGAAGGATCTGGGATTAAATTCATGGAATTAGGAAGAAATTGAGTTTTGAACATAAAATGAGTTACATGCATGTTCATGATTATGGAAGCTAATTATTTTGGATTTGCTTTTGAATATCTTACATGAGTTTGAGTCTAGTTCCTACATGCATGAACAAATTCTACAAATTTTGATATTCTAATAGTACATTTGATTTTGAAAAAGAAGTTTAGAAAACCATGAGTTCATGGGTTTTGATTTTGAAATTAAGTAAGGTTTTGATTTAAATAAATTAATTTATGTTTCAAGATTTTGAGCAAATAATTTATAAATAAATAAGTGTTTATATTTTCTAAGGCATTTTCATGGTTTTGATCAAGATATGCATGGATTTAAAAAGAATTGAAAATGTGTTTGGAAGCTATTTTTGAGAAGTTCGAAATTCTGGAATTTTACAGACCGCTTGAGCGAACTAATTGCCGCTCGAGCTCAAATTGAAGGCTTCCAGTACTTTTTATAGTCTTTTACAGACCGCTCGAGTGACTAAAGGCTTGCTCAAGCGAACAACTATTCTCAGCATATTTTGGAAAGTTGCATTTAGTTCATATTTTTATTCTCATCTCTTCCCAAAGCATTCTAGACATGATTTATGACTCAATAAAGATTAATAAGCTACCAATCAACATAAATTATTTGATAAAAGAATAAGTCATTAACTTAGTGATACTTGATTAAGAAGCCAAGTGAGGAATTGGTTTATTCAAAAAAGAATGATTTAATAATAAAAGGGATTTGTGAAATGAGAACTCGATTCATTTGACTAAAGAAATAATAAGCATAATGGGCCTTCGAATTATTTAGACAGAAAACAAGAAAGTCAAGTTTGATCAAGGGAGTAATATTATGCTTCAATGTGTATATGTTATGTGTTTATGTAGGTCACGCGCTATTGTCTGCTTAATCTGTCTGATCTGCTTCTGCTACTATCTGTGAGTAATAACTTAGTAAAGTTATATTCAACTTTATTTATTTTCTGCATGATGAATTAAGATCTGTTTTCTGAAATGATATGTTATGTATAATGAATGATTGTCCAATTTCTAACAATGTATTCGTGGCATCCTTAGCATCATGTGATATCTGTTAGGTGTTACCTGGTATCGGAGGTTCCACTATGGAATTTAATATGTCTGCACTCTGTTACCCGTACCGGAGGCTCCATCATGAAGCTTAGCATGTATATTCTCTGTTATCCAGTATCGGAGGTTCCATTATGGAACTTATTATGTCTATTATCTGTTACCCATACCGAAGGCTCCATCAAGGAGCTCAGCATGTTTATTCTCTGTTACCTAGATCTGGAGGTTCCTTTATGGAACTGGTTATTCATAACCACCATATGTTTTGCATATGTTCTGTATCTATTCTGTTAGCGCTAATGGACGTACCACGTATGATTAAGCATGAACTCTGATTTCTATATTTGATTTGAACAAGAATATGAATATGAATCTGTTTATGAATCTGAATTATGATTTCTGAATCTAGTATGGACATCATTCATTAAAACCCTTTACTCTGTTATTATTCACTGGGCTCTAGCTCACTGTATTATTATGTATGTAGGTGATCAGGCGCGTGACCAGGCTTAGAGACATTTGCCTGGAATCTGTTTTTGTCAGCCAACCTATGTGCCTCCCGTGGAGGTTTCGGATATGTCAAGTCACTATGGCTATGTGATTTAAAGTTTAAGTTTTGTTTTCTCGTTTGGTTAACCAAGTCTTGTGTATTTTGTAAATAGGGCTAAGTCCCTTTTTGTCTAATTTGTATATATATACAATGACGTAATGATGATGTGTATATATATAAATAAAATAAAAAAAGTTTAAAATTTTTCGGTCTCATATAAGTCTGCACAGCTCAATGGATGTCGTATATTTGTTATTTGCTTCCGCTAGCCCCTAATATTATGTTAATTTGTCCCAAAGGCCTTCAGTAATCCCAGGATTACTGGTCGGTTACGATACTAAACCTATAGGGGCGGGTTTGGGTCATGACAACCCCTCCCTAAAGTTTTTAATTTTCATTTGGGTTTGAGTTGTAACATAGAGAGTTAACGAAGAATGGGTCGACTCGATTATTTTTTGTTTTCTTATTTCTTTATTTTGAACTATTGAACTATTGGACTTTGGATATTTGTTTTGGGTGGTTTGGTTTATTATTGATTAATGATTGGATTTGTACAAAATGAGTATGAATAATGGCATCGTATTTTTCAAAACTCAAAAGATTGGCTTTATGTTGGTTTCCCAATACAATCAATGTAGAGATAACTCTCTTTTCAAAATCATTAGACTTGTTTTTTTTAACTCATATCAATAATCCCTTGTCTCGATCATGTCATTGTCTCGTGTTTAGTTTAGGATTGTCATTTATTAATTATATTTTGTCATGTTTTTGCCACGATTGCGTGCTTTTTAATTTTTATGTTAGTTTAGTGTTTGATTGGCATCATTATAGTTATTAGTTTGGTTTCATTGCATGCATATTTGTTACTAATCTATTTTTTGAGTTGTGTGGAGTTTTGTGTACAAGGACCATGTATGAAGAAGAAAATTCTAGAAACCCCCTCCGCTAAACGTCATAATTTTGATTTTAGTTGCAGTGGTAACATAGAGAGTTGGCAAAGAAGATTCTTCTTGGTTTGTTTTTGTTTCTTGCTTCTTTATTTTGGACTCTTGAACTATTGGACTTTGGATATTTGTTTTGGGTGGTTTGGTTTATTATTGATTAATGGTTGGATGTTTACAAAATTAAGAAGTTATAGGTTGGTCTTGGGGCACCGCCACGTGGTGCCAAATGATGTTGTGATTGGTGGAGGGAGTGAGACCCATGAATTTGTGTTGGGTGATTGAGAAACACGAGGGGGCTTGGTGAATTGTGATTGGTCTCTTTTCTCTCTCTTCTCTCCTCTTTGTTTGGTCGCCACCATCACTCATTATGCCGACACTTGCATCTAATCTTACAATCCTTAACATCAAAATACAAGTCAAACATAATAGGGAAACAAAAAACCCACCTTAGGAAGAAGCTCAGTGTCAAAATAGTGTAGATCTAGAAGTCTAGGACTGAACCCACTTGGCGACTCTGGGTCCTCAATGTTCTTTCTCTGTCCCGAAGGCCGTAAATTAATTGAAGGCATCAACCTCACCGCCGACGTCGTTTCTCCCTCACCGGCGTCTCCCTTCTAAATAATCCTAAATAAACCTCAAAAATAAAAGAAATATACACAAACTTGGCATAACAATCTAAAACAAAATAAATGAATGTCCTAGAGGTCCATGCAATTGAGTCCACGCTACGCCATGAGTCCACTCTAAGTCCTTCTAACACCTGGAAATGATAAACAATTTCGCCAGCAGATAGCTCAGTGAGTAGCAACATGGATAGTAAATACAGTTTTGAAAATAGAGTTCAATTCCAAAATAAGATATTTATATATCACAGAAACTAGATTAGCATACACTTTTGATAAAGATAATCAGTTTCAAAAAGAAGGTTTCACAGTTCAATATTTAAAATACTCATGTCTCTTAAGAACATGATAAATAACATTTTTCACTTAAAATAGATTACAACATGAACACCAATAATTTTCTAGGTACCAAGAATAACAAGTAACATGCCACAAAGTTCTCAAGGCAATAAACCCGTTGGATCCAATATCAAACCAAGAGTCATTTTCGGGGTGGCAACTCGGGCCTTTTCTCTAAGACGATCCGATTGAAGGTCACCTAGCCTTGCCTAGGTCTTTTCCTTATAATTGTTGAGTACTAGAGTCATCATGGATCTACCCGGATCTATTCCCTAGTGGCTAGAGTCACCACACACAGTGGAATAATTTCCCTGGACTAAAATATACAGATGGTCTCGATAATTAATACAATTCAGTTTCGCAAAACATGATAGTTCACCATTATAAACATGAGACCATAATAAACAGTTTACAGTATGCCATGTTTACTCATGTTTCAGAAATAATTTAATTCCATTGATATTATAATAATTTATCAAAACAGTTTAGTCCTGAAATAACAATTTAATTTTCCAACAGTTTAGGGTAGGGGAACATTTATAAAAATATGTAGCATGCAACTACTCACTGAAAACTGAATAATGTAATCCTCGAATACAATATAAAAGTCCAACTAGTGCCCTGAACCAAGTATGAAAACTACACGTCACTGCTAATTTAAAAATACTAAAGAATAAGAACTAAGTAACCCCAAACTAAAGCTCACTAACAAGGCTTTATCCACTCACCGATACTCTTAAATATTACCTAAGCTCATGTTCTTCAAGGTCTAAAATCACCCAAGACATGAATTCAAATCGAAACTTAATTAAAAGTAACTTTAAGATAAAACAGAATTTTAAACAAGTTTTCCCAATCTATTCGCTAACTTTGAAAATTACAAAACCCACTCCATGCTGTTCGAAAAATTCCAAAACCTTCTAGATATCAACTAATATATCCTAAGTTTTAAACCCAATTGGTTTTACTTGATTTTCTTATCAAAATAATTATTTACAATTAATTATATCCAAACAGGTTGCTTTCTGCAGCACTTTAAAGAAATTAATGATTCTCTTAGTATACAAGAGCAATCAATGCAAGGCCAAAACGTTAAGAAACTAGACTCGTAGCCAGTTCTAATGATACTAATTGATAATTTTTGGATTTATACTCAAAGAGAACAACACTTTCGAAGTTACTATTTTACACCAGTTTTCTGGACAGATTTGAACGCACCAGTTAATATAGATTTTGACTCCCAAAAATTATAAGAAAATTTTGGCATGCAATTCAATATTTAATTAATCTACTGTAAAAATTTTAGTTCAAAATTCATCCATTTTGATATGGTTTCTTGATTTTTAAAGTTTGTGGTTCTGAACAGATTTTTTTTTTTTTTTTTTTTGGTTTGAATTAAGAAATACTCCATTATTAAGTTACCAATTTAATTCCTATTTTCCAACACTCAACTAGTACAACCTTCAAACACAACACTTAACTATGCATAGCTACTTAGCATCCACTATTACACTTTCTACAGTGGAGAACCCATCACAAGAATTCACAAAAGGAACACCTATACCCTACGTGTTGCTAGTTCTAAAATTCCATAACACTACTTGTATGAGCACCACAAAAAAAATATTAATAAAATCCCAATCAAAACACTGTTTCCTCACGACAACGCTCAATCAACGAAAATATGATCATATCCCAATCAAAACACTGTTTTCTCACGACAACGCTCAATCAACGAAAATATGATCATAGATAATAATAACTCAAGAAAACAGGGAAGGAAAATGGTGAAAATGCATACCCAAGACAATGAATTCACTCGAAAATCTAATGGTGTGCCTGCTCACCACTCTCTTCCCCTCCCTTTTGACCAAACGGTTGCTACTAACTTGTGGTGAACAAATAAGATTGTAGGGTTTGTGTTTATTTTATTTAATACTACTGGTTGGACACACCCAAAGCATGTGTAGGTCAAATAAATAGATAAATATACAAAATATATATAAGTTATGAAAAATGTTCAAGAGCTCTAAATTAGGAGCTCTAGAGAAGCTCTAATTTGTCTTCTTGTTCATTATAAATTGTCTTTTTTCTTTTTTTTTTTCTTTTTTTTTAAAAAAAAATTTACCCTGCCAACTATGTAGAGCTCAATTTAGAGCTCTACACCTAGTGGTCTCTATCATAGCCCATAAGTTATATGCAACTCAAATGATAAAAACCTTAATTGTTAATTTTGTGGTTTAGAGTTTAAGTCACACCCTCCTCTCTATTTTTTTTTTTTTAAAATATAAATCTTACCTCTAAGTTAAAGACTTTCATCCTTGTTAGGTTTTTATTCTTGGCAACCCCATTTGACAAAACTCCTTTCAGATGTATTTATTTTCGCATTTTTTATTTTAGTGAGGCTATGAGTTTATTAGATGCGAATCCAAACCCGAATCGAACCATGCAGAGAAGTTTGTGATGTTAATGCTTTCAAGATTGCCACTTCGCTGATTATTACGGGGGTCGAGCTGCCCGGTCAGCTCGCGGCCGAAGCAAAATGCAAAATTGCATTCAAAATTGCATGTCCGTCGTTGCTCGCTCGAGCCAAGGAATTCTCGCTCGAGCTAGGGCTTGCTCGCTCGAGCCAAGGAATGCGCGCTCGAGCCAAGGATTGCGTCCATACAAAAACCTGAAAGAGTGTATTCCTTGCTCGAGCCAAGGATCCGTCGCTCGAGCCAAGGCACTAGTAGAAATCATGAAAAATACACTGCTCGCTCGAGCCAGAAAATCTTCGCTCGAGCGAACCTCAGAATCCGGATTTCTCAAGAAGTTTGTTTTCTTCCAAATCTAGGATTACTTTTAGTTCTCTATAAATACTTGGTTTTCTCCCAAAACTATGTGATTGATTGAAGTCCTCCAGATCTTCTTTTTGGTTCTTAAGGATTATATCTGGGGATATTTTGTTTGTTTTCTTTGATGTTTTTATTGAGTTTTCAACTCATGATTTAAAGAGAGTACATCAAAGGTTTGTTTGATATATACAAAAGAGAGTGTTGTTCTTCAGTTGTGTATTCTGAAGAATTCGAGCCTGAAGCTGTGGTGGAATCCAGAGTGGCTCATCAGAAAGACAATTCCGTGGTGAAGATGGGGTTGGAAGAGGCACATAAAGGTTGGTTCAATTAGGCGTTGTGGATTCGCTAGGTAATTGAGAGTATACCTGTGTAATTCCTTTAATTCTTCTTAGTGGATTGTCTTGTGGCTGTTGCCCGTGGTTTTTTTATCACAGTTGGAGGTGTCTAATTGTGGTTTTTTCCACGTTAAATCGTTGTGTCTCTTTGTCTTGATTGTTTGATTGGGATTGTTATATTTTGCTTAAAATTGATACATAATCACAAATCAACATCTACGGGATTTCTAGATTTTTCAATCCTAAATTTATTTTTGGTTTTAAAATTAATTAAAAGACCCTCCAATAATATTTAGTTTGCACTTAAAGATTCAAAAGCAAAATAGTTGAGGTTTGTAAAATAATTATTATTTAATTATTTATTTGATATATATATTCGGGTTCTCACAGTCTCTCCTCTTTGTTTTTCATCACTCTCTCTCCCCCTCTCCCTTTTTTTATTCTCTCTCTTCTTTTTTATTTATTTATATTTCTTTTTATTCTCATAAAGATTGAATATACTTTTTTTTATAACAAAAACCCTACCTTTTTATTTATTTATACTTGAGACCCTCTTTTTATTTTTTCTATTTTTTTTTTCAATTTTATAAATATAATAAATAAATAATATTATAACATATATATATATATATATATGTATGTCAATTTATTTATTAAAAAAAATATGTACATGTATGTCAATTAAAAATAAAAATATAATTAAATAGATAAATTAAAAATAAAATTAATAAAAATAATACATAAGCGCTCTTAATCTACGACTCCTCTAAGTGGCCACATTCTCTCGCTCCTGCCCCCGCTTCCGCTTCGTACAACTAAGAAATTTACCTAGAAAAATGTTTGATGTGATTCCTTAATTGAATGAGTGTCTATTCTCATTCCATTGCCTAATTCATCCTTATTTTGTTTACTTATTTGCTGTTTGCCTTATCTATCATCTTGCATAAGGTCTAATAAATTGAACTAATTGAACAAATGAAATCAAGTTAAGGAGAACTCATCAGTTGGGCAGGATGGGTGCCTCACACCTTCCCATTTTGTACCTTGGTCTCTGATTTCAATTTCTTTGGTTGTAGCTTGTGTATTATCTATGAAGTCAATTGTTTTTTTTCTTTTTCTTTTCTTGTTTTAGGATTAATTTTTTTTCCTATAGTGGTACCTTGAGAACAAATAAGGTGGCAACTCCATCGAATGGATCTCTGATTCTTGTGACAATTACTAACTATTTCCTTCTTGATTCAAAGTTTGAATCATTTGGATTAAATATTCAAATCTTTCTACATCTCTAGTAGTTTTAAATTTTGATTCTTACTTTCATAGTCTTCATATTTTTATATGAATCTTTTGTTCATTATATTTCTTTTCTGTAGGAATTCTTGCACAAGGTGATACACTGAAACATTTTCTTCCTTTAAATTTTAGAATGAGATTTTCATCTAATAGCTTCGTAGTTAGTGAGTACTTCTGAAAGCTCAACTTTTTTTATTTTTTTTTTGGTCTCCATTTATTAGAAAATTGAACATTTCCCCATTGAGTGATTTTTTTTGATAGCCTATTTTAAATGAAGGGAGTTCCTCCACCTTTTTGACTAAGCAAACTATTTGCCATTTTTTAATGCATTAACTTAAGTACACTTGTCAAATTATATTTATCTTTTTTAAAACTGATTTCATGAATTGTTGGAGTAAGCAATCATGAAATTTAGTTTAGAATTGAATTAAAGAACACAATTGTTTACTTGTGTTAGCTTTGCACAACTCTCAATAGGCTTCAATGCTATCATCATCTCCTAAGATACATGAGGATTGAGATTGGAATGTGTATATTTCTTTGTCTGTTTATTTTTGTCAAGTCAAACAATTTCTCTCTCTTGAACTAGTCTTACAAGTTCTCTATCAAACTTCAAATAAACTTTCAAGAAATTACACCTTATACTCTTCTACTTGCACACTCAAAGAGTATATTTGGTTTTCTCACTCTATTGTCAAAGTCTTGCTTTAAACTCTTGCCACTTTGGTACACTCAAATAGTATATTTGGTAATCTCCCTCTATTGTCAAAGTCTTGCATTTGAAAAAACCACTTCCCCATCCCATTGTTATTTGTTTTCTCATTTCAACTTCCCTAACAAAGATCCTCTCTATCTCTCACATTTATCTTCTTCTCCTTTTATTTCTTTCTTTCTTTCATTCTAGGGTTTTCTTTGAAGAACAAAACATTTATCCCTCCATTACCCTCCACGATCGAAATTCATAAGCTCTTGGGTTGTAATTATCATTTTTAAGGTACAAGTCTTCTCTATCTCTCTGTAACTTCCTCTTAAATCTTTTTTCTTTCCTTCTTCTTCTTTATTTATTTATTTATTGTTTATTTTATGTCCCACTTTCGTACAAAACAAACAGACCAAAACCATATTTACCCTCACTCAAAACGGAATCTCTCTCCTCCCTTTCCTCTTCTATTTTATTTGAGAAATAGGAGAAGGTGGAATTCTACCATTCTTGTTGAGATTTAGCTCAGAAAACTCAAGCTTGGAAAGTTGGAGGAGTTGGTTACCATTGGGGGATCTCGGCTTCATCTTCTTAACCATTTTGAAAGCTTGGTTAGGTAGGGATCATAGTTCTAAATCGCGGTATCGGATAACGTAACGGTATCGATCGCGGAGTATCGGTATCAGTAGTATCGACCGGTACGTATCGGGTATCAGGCGTCGCGGCTGTGAAATTTCAAAAATCATTAGCAATCCATCTAAAACTCAATTTTATGCATTTTTTGACTCTTTAAGCCTTAATTCATCATATTTTAATCAAAATTTTGATATGTAGAGGCACTTTTTTGACTCATTTTCAACTAAATGATACGTATTTATTTTAACCTCAACCTTTTATTTGGCATATATGTTAAACTTTTAATATAAAATTGATGTGAAAATATTTTTTTACTTATTTTCAACAATGAAATACTTCTACATGCACAACAAATTAATAAGAGAAAAAGGGACGCGAAAATAACTTTCACTAGAACCACATCCGTGCACCATTATAACTTTCAATTATCTACAATTACAGTTTTCAATTAACAAATATCGTAATTCTAATTTAGTTAGTAATAATAATGCATTTAAAATAAAAATCTAAAATCTAAAATATTAAACATCTTTACTTAACAATTAAACCTCTTTAAAAAAATCTGACAGATTAAACCTCTATAAAAAAAATCTGATATAAAAATAATTTGAAATAAAAAGATTTGACAAATTAAAAAATCTAAAATAATAAAAAAAATCTGAAATAAAAAATCTGACAGATTAAATCTCTTTAAATAATATATGTAAAATATATATATATTGAGCATATGTGCATTTAAAATATATATATAAAATATTTGTATATATAAAAAATTATATTCTATGCCAATAATATATATATATATATATATATATATATAATTATGAGAGAACAAACATGTTCCTGAGTTATAAAATTATGAGTTCTATTCAGCTTCTAAACTTATGTGCATTTAAAATTATGTAAAAAATTGCTCTTGAGTTCTATTCAACCTCAATAATATATATAAAAAATTATGTGTATTTAAAAAAATAACCACAGAAAAAAAAAAAACAAAACAAAACAAAAACAAATTATAAACAAACTGAACACCACTTAAAAAGTAAAACCATGACTTCTTCAGCCAAAATAAAAAAACAGAGCATCACATATACAAACAGAGAGATCTGATTCCAAGAACTCTCTCACCACGCAGAAGCAGGGTTTTTTTGGAGAGTTCTATTAACAAATTCAGATTTCATTATGGGTTGTGGAGTCAGCAGTGGTGGGGGGACAGAGTTCTCTTGGCTACCTTTTTGGAAGTGGTGAGGTTCCAAAAGCCACCACTAGCAATGTTGAAGCTGGTCAAAACATATACAAACAGAGCACGAGAGAACAAACCTTCAACAAACCTTCAACAGAGCATCAGCTGTATGGACTGTATCAGAAACAAATCGCTTACGTATCAGATTCAGGCCGATACGTTTCGGGAATTGGCCGCTACGGATGCAAATTTCATTCTCGCCAGTATACCAGTGAGTATCCGACTCGGCACTCTCATTTTCCGATACGAACCGGCCAATACGGCACGTACCAGCCGATATTTAGAACCTTGGTAGGGATTCTAACTAAAGCTTTAAATTGTTAGAAACATATTTTTGTTTATTTTATTCTCTTACTAGTATTTTCACTAGCATGTCTTGAAATGACTGAAAGTGTTTCAAGAGATATATTTATCAACAATGCTAGAGGGCCATAATTTTTATGGCCACAATAGCTCAAAACTGCCAAAACGACGTTTTGAGCCATTGTGGCCATAATTTTTTATCAACAATGCTAGAGGGCCATAATTTTTTGATGCCAAAACGACGTCGTTTTGACAGTTTTGAGCCATTGTGGCCACAAAAATTGTGGCCCTCAAACATTTTCCTATATTTATACTTTCCATGGATTTCAGCACAGATTCAAACCCTAATGCCATGTTGAGCCTTCCGGACGAGATTATCACCGACATACTCTCGATTGCCAGTGAGGCTGCTTCTTCGATTCAGATGTGTTTCTATGCATTGGCGTGCTCTAATTGACAGCTCAGATTTTGTTAAGTCACATTTGAATGGATCAATTGAAACCAATACCGCTCTGAGCTTCATAATTAAATTGTTTTTTTAGTGATAATTTTAGGAGCAAAATGAAAGGTTTACAGTGTAGTATTAACATTTCGTTCCTTTGGCTATGGACTTCTAGGTCTAGGCATCTGTTAATACAAAATTTATATTCTTGCTAGTTGTTCTTGCAACTCTTTTATTTTCTGGTACACTTGTACAAACTAATTTTTATTATGTTTCCTATTTGTATTTTGTGAGATCTTTTTTTATAAAATAAGTATGACATATTTGAATTTGGACAACTTGAGCCAAGTCCCATTTTTTTTATTTTTTTTTTTTTTCAGTTAAATTTGGGCTCGAGTTCGAATTTAACCTGCCTAAATTTTCAATCCGCCCGACTTATGACTTAACTGGAAGAGCATCAATTGTGAGGTGTAATGTATATATAGTATACTTAAGCCCAGTTTGTTGGCTATGTTAAGTTAAATGAGACTATTAGTACAATAAGATTGTTGGCCATATTAAGTTAAATGAGATTATTAGTACGATGAGATTGAGTGAAATAATTACTAGTGTGGTAATATTAAGTTAAAGATATAAAATAAATTATGTTTATTTATACATTAATATAACAATATTAGTTTATTGAGATTAAATCTATGAAATTACGTAAATGTCCTCTTTATATAGAAAGTGACTTTGTTGTTTTTGTGAAGTGAAGAGCAAAATAATCTTTCTACCTCTAATCTTATGGGATTAGACAACACCACTTCCCATGGGATTGCTAGTATTTTCCTTGAATGAGTTTCATAATCTCATTGAACTCTTTTCAAAACAAACATAATTTTTATAAGCTCCATCTCACTATTAATCCAATCTCATCTTTCAAGCCTGTTTATTCCCTGGACTAGGTGAGATGACATTATTAGTACGATAGGACTAAATGAAGGGATTACTAGTATAGTGAAAGTTAGAGATATAAAATAAATTGTATTTATTTGTGTGATAGTATGATGATATTACTTGGTTAGAATTGAATGTATATGAAATCACATAAAAGTACTAATTATGTAGAAGCTGACTTTATTAATTTTGTAAAATGTGAGAAAAAATAATCATTTCACCTGTGAGATTGCTAGTTCCCTTAAAGGGTATTTCTAATCACATGATCATTCGTTCAAACAAATACAACTGTGAAAACAAATATAACTGTAGAAGAAAACAAACAAAGTCTGGACACTATAAATAAATAAGACTTCGACACTTAATTATTAGTTTTAAAAATCATTTTCAATGATATATTTGACGAGTATTAAATTTTAATTTGTCAATTATTTTATCATATAAAGTCTAATTTTAATATCACATTATTAAAAATAATTATAAAATGATAAATTAAGAAGAAGTAGCGATTTAATTTATAAGGACCTTCTAGGGAGGGAGAGGACGGAGGAATTAATGGATAGCCTGCCATGAAAGTTATGAGTCACATGACTTGTGGAATATTCAAGAAGGAAGTGGAGACTTTAACTAAAAGAAAACCTACCAACAGTCACGGATTCCTTTCCCCCTTTTTTTTATATATTTTTTTATTCATAAAATGAATATGCTGACAGACTGCTCTAATATATTTGTCAGGGAGTATTATTTTTTAGTACATACAATATATCTATAAGAAATCCCACTGCATCTACGTCAAGACCGAAACTTAAACCCTCGCGTACTCTAAGTACTAAAGAGTATATTTAATGCTAACAAGAAACTATGGTTACCCAAACTCAAGTTTTGAGCAACAAATTCAAAAGCCTTATTCCCTTGACCAAATCCTGTTGGTCACAGATTTCTTTTCAGACCACTAGTCCGGTTCCCACACCACGCATTCAAATTTATGCTTGGTTCATTTATATGAAAGAAAAATAAAATAAATAATTTTTTAAATTCTAATAAAATAATTATTTATTTATAATAATAAATAATAAAAAAAAATTTAATTCACTTTTATTGAATCGAACGTGGGGATTGATTGAATAATCATTCAATTTCACTTTCATTTTAATAAATCAAACAATTTCTTAGTGTTTCTTGTGTTTTTTGTTTTTTACAAAGAAAATCAATATATTTTTTTTATTACAGAATTTATCATACGAATGATAACATTCTTAAAAATATAAGTTGTTTTATTCTAAATAAAAATTATATATGATTTTTTTTGTTTAAATAATATTATTATTTTTCTAATAAGATTTTACTAACGTGTCTTTAAAATATGCATTAATTATTTTTTCAATTATATATTTTTTTATAAAATTATGTATAATAAAAAATATAATTTTTAACTTTTGTTAGCGGATATAGGTGTGCAGCTTAATGGTCTAATAGTTATCTCTTAGGCCCTGTTTGTTTTGGGTGTAAAGGATAAAATGAGATTATGATGGAGGTGGGGCTATTTAGTATTGTGTTTATTTATAGAGTTAGGAAAGGGATTAGGATGGAGGAGGGGATTAAGATGGAGGTTGAAAGGGCGACTGAGATGTAGGAGGTGGAGGTGGTATTAGAAAAATAGTGAGGGGATTAGAAATTTTTTATTTATTTTTTATTTTTTACGTATTGGAATTGTTTTTGAACATTAATGTTTAATTTTTTGTATTTTTTATTTGTTTTATTATTTTATATAAAAATAATTTAACAATTCCTACACTAACAACTATCATCAAAACAAACATAATTTTACTTAATTCCCTCACTATCAATCCCCTCACTAACAATCCCCTCACTATGAATGTCTTCCATTCTACCTCTGAAAATAAACGGGATAGTGAATGGGAAGTAATGGTGAATTTTTTAGTTTTTGAAACAGACTATAATTTAATTATAGGGAGCTTTTTTGATAAGTCTCATTCTAAAAGTTTTCTTCCGTCTAACTCATTTTTTTTATTATTATTTCATTAGGCCTTATTTGAGGTAAGAAGACCAAAATACCGTCAATCTCTCCTGCCCCCATTAATGTTGATTGCTTTTATATTTTGGTAGTTTCCATAACTATTTATATTCCCCATATCTTCACTCAAAAAAATGCATTAACTACATACCACTATTTAATATTGATATATATTACACACAAAAAATTAAATATGCTTCTTTATTGATTGTCATTATATTTTGGTAGTTTCTATACATCCAAATATTGACTGTAAGTGATGACGTGAATGTTCACATCAGATGACGCGAATGTGAATGTTCACATCAAATGACGTGTGATAAAGGTGATGTTAAGATTCATATCAACATTGCATCAAATTATACAACCACAAACCTGCACTTTCATTTGAATATAAACATGAATGTACGTGATAACATGAATGTAAATGTTCACATCAGATGACGTGAATGTGAATGTTCACATTGGAAGACGTTGTGATAAAGGTAATGTTAAGGTTCATATCAAATGAGAGAGAATGTTCACTTTTTTTTAATGTGTTGTCAATCAAAAATATATTCACATTATATAATAATATAAAATAATAACATCAAAGTTATTTAATTTATGTATGAAATTTCCTATGTCTTGGTCATTTCCCTTCTCTCTCCTCCCCTAACATTTAGGCCACTTACATTTTTAGCCAAAAAGTCAAAAAGTTATCATTTTAGCCAAAAAGCCAACAACTCATACCAAAAAGTCAAAGATTCTCTTTTCTCTCTACTTTTTGCACATCTTTTCGTAATTAGCCAAAAAGTCATCCCAAACATATAAGTTTTTTTTACCTACTTTTTTAGCTAAATAGTCAAAAAGTTATTAAATTAGTCTGTTCCCAAACGAGGCCTAAATATCAATATTAAATATAAAGGGTATAAGAGTGTAAGAAAATTTTATGAAATAAAACTATAAATATATGAGACTAAGTAGATTAAAAAATTTCTTTATGAACTTCTGAACACTTTTAAATAGGATTTATCAATAAAAAATTACTTAATTATATTAACATATATATTTTTTTTAGATAGGAAAAATTATATTAACATATTAACGTTATCTTTTAAAAATAAAAATAATAAAAATAAATAAATAAAAACTTTTATTAGCGTGTGCCCTACGCCTTTATTTATTTATAATATTAATTGTTAGTGCTGATCTTCGTGGCCGCAGCGCATGTGGATGTGGAAAGAAGCAAAACCGACTTGTTGCTTTTTGGTAAGAGCTTTTAACTTATTTTGAATGGTAAATTCTGTAAATAGTCTTTATAATTTACATAATGTGTTAATTTAGTTTTTGTAATTTTAATTTATTTGATTTTATTCATTAATTTAATAAATTAAATTATTTTAATTCAATAAATAATGATTATTAAGTTAATTTAACGGAATGTCAAATAATGTGTTAATTTGGTCCATATACTTTACACGATGTGTTAATTTTGTCTCTGTTGTTATAATTTTCTCGATCTTGACAAGGATCAAATTGACACATTGTAAAAAATACAATGATCAAATTGACACATTGTTTGACTTTCCGTTAAATTAACTTAATAACCGTTATTTATTAGACTAAAATGACACAATATATTAAATTAAGGGGTAAAATTGAAAATACAGAGACCAAATTGACACATCTGGTAAATTATATGGACTATTTGCATAATTTTTTCTATTTTGAATTATATTATTTTTTATATATTTTTTAAAAAGAAGTTAAAAAAATTAGTTGTTAATTATCTTTTTAAAATAGACTTTGTATTGTTTAAAAGAAGTTAATTTGAACAAAAACATCTCACATTTAGCTTCAAAAAATTTTATTTAAAATAAATAAGTTCAAATTTAAAACTATAAATAAATTTTGTTAAATGCAACCTTAAGCTGTAATCTATTAAATTAGATTGAGGGAAAACATTTACACTTAATAATTTACTTTTTTTTTTATTGCCCCTCGTATGGTCAATAATCAATAATAATGCAGGGAAATGTTTCTCAAAAAGAATGGATTAAACGAATCCATAATAGCAATCACATTTATTTTATTAAATTATTTAGTAATTTCTTTTGGCTATCGTTCTATTTTAGCTAATCTCAGTATTAAATTGTCATTTTAAGCATTGTCACCGTGCTCTTATTAGACTCGAATATGTGTTGAATAATAAATAATTTATCGTAGGTAGTCAATAACGTCGATTCAACATTTTTAACGTCCCTAATTCAAAATTCAACTTAAAATTTTTTTCGTTTGACTCTTTTATAAACGATGGGTATGCTTGATAGAATCAACTATTGCATATGAATAAATAGGTAATAGCGTGCTAAAGGGGTGGTGATTTATTAGCAGTATGCAAAGTGACTTTGTAGGAATTACATATTTTTTGGTCCATCACATTGTAAAGTCCATCACATTCATGTATTTACAATTTCATGCAAAGGCATTGATACGAGTCTAACAAATCGAACTTCTACTTTCATCATGTTGGGGTTATAATTAATACCAATTTATTTTTATCAAGGTTTTTTGTTTTTTTTAACCTACTCAAGTCCAACCCATGTGGATCTCTTGAAAGTTCTAACCATGGAGCATGCAAATTCCCAAGAAGCATGATGAGTTTCTCAACAAATTTCATTACGTTAATTGTCGCTCTTCGAGACTTTAGTTGTGAACTCCCATGACATAAGGTTACCAACTTTCTTAACCTTCCGACGCTAGACAAACTATAACTAAAATCTTGTTTGATAATTTTTATTTTTAATTCATCGGTCAAAAAATTATTAAAAAAATTCAAAAAAATAACAAGTAATATAAAAAGTCAAAAATTTTATTTTTTTCTTTCCTTTCATACATTGTTTTTATAAAAAAATTAAAAAATCATTCTAAACATTGTTTTGAGTATGATTTATAAATTAATTTTTTTTACTTATTATAAAAAGATGTATAAAAAAATAAAAAAATAATATGACTCGAATAAATTAATAAGTTAACTTTTTTTAACACTGCCCAAAAGATTCATACAGTTTTTTTATCTCATATTTTAATTAAAAATAATAATAAAATAATATTAAAATAATATTTTCTCAAATGATACCTAATTTGCAACTCACTCTTCATTTGAGTATAAAGTAATTTATGAAGTTACTAGTGTACCAAACAAAATTGATCACAAGCAAGCTCCTCATTACTTACCCTCTATGACTAAACTACCCCCACATTTTCAAATAAATGGCAATCCTAAGATAGGCATAATTGGAAGAAGAAAAAAATCTCTCACAGACTCGCAAAAACCACCCACATATACGCACACATACGGGAAAGGAACCCAAAGCCCTATTTTCTCTCTGCGCCATAGTTCTTTCGTCTCTCCATCAAAATCCAAACCCTAATTCATAAACACAACAAACTCTCATATACAGACTCATATATATACAATTTCAATCCTATACTTTCCATTTCTCTGTTCAATTTCACCACAGATTCAAACCCTACAGCCATGTCGAGCCTCCCTGAGGAGGTTCTCGCCGACATACTCTCCCGATTGCCGGTGAAGCAACTTCTTCGATTCAGGTCTGTATCCTCTCTTTGGCGTGCCTTAATCGACAGTTCTGATTTCGTAAAGTTACATCTGAATCGATCGATCGAAACCAAGAACAATCTGAGCCTTATTCTTCGAGACAATCACCGCCTCTATTCGATCGAATTTGATTCTCTCTCCTCCGCCGTGACTGCCGTGCAGCTCGATCACCACCCGCTTCGATGTCAGGACTACGGAACTGAGGTATGGGGTTCTTGTAATGGGTTGCTCTGTTTGGCCAATGCTTTGGACACTCTTGTTTTGTGGAACCCATCGAATCGAAATTCCCGAAGATTGCCTCACGCGGCTGTGGAGTTTCAGAACCTGTCTAAGTATTACGAGAATCGAATTTACGGATTTGGGTATGATAGTGGTAGTGATGATTACAAGGTGGTTAGGATTGTGGCGATCAAAGGGGTGAATGATGATTACTTTGATTATGAAGTTAAAGTTTATAGCTTGAAATCGAATTCGTGGCATAGGGCTAAGAAGTTCCCTCATTTCCCTAATTTGAAAAAATCGGGTGGTGCACTTGCCGGTGGTGCTTTGCATTGGGTTGTGACTGAAGAACTCGAGGTCTATACCGCTGGATTGATTGTTTCTTTTGATCTCTGCCGTGAGGAATATGGGTTTGTGCCACAACCCGATTACTCAGATATGAATTTCTTTATG
Organism: Camellia sinensis; assembly: GCF_055761805.1. NCBI lineage: Eukaryota > Viridiplantae > Streptophyta > Magnoliopsida > Ericales > Theaceae > Camellia > Camellia sinensis. Next base: position 42,573,259 of record NC_138973.1, read on the forward strand.
TCTGTTCAGGAATTGGAGGGTTGTCTTTCAGTGCTTTGTTACTATTACTTAGCTGGTGTTCATTTATGGGTGATGAAAGATTATGGAGTGAAGGAATCCTGGACTAAGTTGGTTACAGTTGTGGAACCGGGTGTGGTTAGGCCTCCTCCGTATATGCGGCCTCTTGTTTATTCAAAGAATGGTGGGGAACGACTATTGGAACAAGACATGGAAGGGCTTCTTTGGTACGACCTAAAACGCAAGAGGGTGGTCAAGAATGTTGTGATTCATGGCATAGAAGAATTGGTGCAAGTGGAGATGTGCGTGGGAAGCCTTGTTCCTATCAATAGTGGTGTTGGTGAAAGTGAATCGAAAAAACGAGAAGATCGAGATGAGAAGAAAATGTATGCTAACACCAATCTAACTAGTTCTTTTAATTCTATATATTTTGTTGTGTTTATACTGCTTTAGTCTTTCCTGCTTTCCCTTGTTCACTATAGACATGATTTTAATACACTTATTGATGTGTTGATATACATAATTTTGAGACTCCTATTAACATGCTTAGAATATGTAATTTGCAATTACAGTTGGTGACATAATGAAATATGTCATTTGCAATTAGATTGTGCTTTTAAATAGATATATGGCTTGCACATAATGCTTTTTATTTATTTTAATTTGATATGGATTTCAAATGCTTAGGGTGTCTAGAGTTCTTATCCTTCAGTGGTATATATAGTAAGGCATGAAAATTCTATTACCTTTTTTTAAGTGATCTATATGTCATTTGCAAATTGACTGTCTTACCAACATAGTAGAATACATCATTTGCAATTAGACTGTGAATTTAAATATGTATGTGTGTTGCATATAATGCTTTTTTATTTAGTTTAATTTAATTTGGTATGGATTTCAACTGTGTAGCGAGTCTAGAGTTCTTATCCTTCAATGGTATATATTGTAAGGGTTGAACGTTCTAATACTTCTTAAGTGACCTTCTTTGATCTCTCAGGGATAATTTCCTGTCTAAGGGGTTCAAACTGGTGCTGTAAGCTCTACTGGAAGAAGAAATAGGAGAGGAGCTATGTTGGAGAGGTAGGTTAATGAACAGCTTTTCTCTTCTGATTTGTTCAACTTTTGTTTTTGTTAACATTTCATTGTTTTATTTGGGCCTCATTTGGGAAAAACTTTTGACCTTGTTTGCCTGTTTTTTGTTTTTTGTCCTTGCAAACTTTTTTAAAATCTTGTCATTTTTTAACATTTCAGGTGCTTGTGGACTCTATACCCTAAAAAAAAAATGCTATTTTTTGTAAAATTCATTTTTTTCGATCTGTGGTTTTATGTGTGCTTGTCCGCCCACCTGCCCAATAGAAATATTGCAGTAGGCACTGAATCTGAAAGAGCAACCATTATTAGTTTTGATGGGTTCTCTTATTTATGAAATGTCTACATTCAAGGTTGCAGTCTTAGTTGTGATAGGCAGATTCATCCATCAGTTGGGGATATTTCATGTGCATTGAAAATATTGAGGAACTGATACTTTGTAGCTAAAATGATGATTACAAAGCATTGTGACAATTGGTTAGATGTGCTAACGCCTTGCACTCATGCCTATGAATGGGTGCTCTTGGGCATGGTCGGAGTATTTTAGCGGGTTTGGAATCTCTTGATTAAGCGAGGCAAGTAGTAGGAAGAAAAATATTAGGGCGAACCCATGGATTCTCGGATTATTAGACTTCCAATTATGAGAGTAGCTGATTTATGAATTTAAACAATGGGGTCTTCATAAAATTCTGACTTATTTGCCGGTGACTTTCAACCCAAAATCTTGTAAGCCCAAATTGCTTTTTATGATTCAGGGGATGGAATTATTGCTCACTATACTAATTCTGGCAGCTAAAATGTTAATCAGGCTATTCTCTTCTTGCAGATGAGTTCAATTGTGGAAGCTGGCAATTTGCAATGACAAGCAAGTAATCAGCACTATCAAACAAAAGATCAGCATTGTTGTATCATGGCATGGTCTACATTGCTTGTATCTGAAATCTGAGGAAATTTATGCATCAAACAACTTGTTAAGAAGATGTTCCTGCAAATCTTTTGTTGATTTTTCCTTAAGAGGAGACTGCTGAACTTTCGCCTGTTTGGTATTTTTTTGAACCATTCTCATTTTTATTTCAACTTCCTTTTCCAACTTTTCAAAATGGAACTGATGAAATTTTTTAGGATGATTTTGTTTTGAATCTGAATTTTTGTGAGAATACAGAAATTTTGCATTGGTTTCTTGAAAATAGGTTTTTTCACAAAAACTACTTATGAAATGGTTCTGCTGAACAAGCTTTGTGTTGCTTTTATTTTTTCTGTTTGAGGATAAAATAGTTTTCAGAAACAATACCAAACAGGTACTAATACTCTTTTGAGTTTTCTAAACAGGCCGATGATCCATTTTATATTCCTCATCGCTCATACATGAGGTTTATGGACACGGAAATAACATCTGTTTTTAACAAAAGCTAGTGAATGTGTGGAACAGCAGAAGGCTATTTTCCAGCTTGACTTTTTGACTCAGATTTTTTATGATTTTCATCATACATGTGATGCTCAAGGCTGGTTGGTGGCTCTGGTTTTATGGGAAGCTCGACAAGTTTCAGTTAGATATGGGACCTATGTTTGTGGATGTTTTGGTGTATGATTGTTCAAGTGCCTAGACATGAAGTAGCTGAAGCACATGATATACTGAAAAGCAGACCCTAAATACAAACATTATGTCATGTGTAATTATTATGTTGCTGTAATTTTCTTGTTTTTATTAGTAGAAAGAAGGAAACCAAATAGTAGCTTTCTTTTATTTCTTGTGGTATGCATTTATTTGCAAGATTGTGGAATGAGCTGCCAACTATGGTGTGGTTGTGCTTGTAAGTGTTGTCTCCTAGGTGGTTTGCTTTCAATCCAAGAACATTGTATTCATTTCCAATCGCATTAGGTGCAAATGAAACAGCCATCCTCACAAAAATTGCATTAGCTCCTCTTTTAAGTTGCTTTTACTTGATTTCTCTGAAGAAAAATGAAGGAAGATACAAAAAAAAATTTTTTTTAATTATGTTTCAGGGTTTAACGACAAGAAACATATGTTTGGGTGTTACTTATCGTTCTCATCTTTTTTCTTTTTCTTTTTATTTTTTATTTTTTAATGTGATCCAAACATAGTTTAATTATGTTCAATTATGTGTTTATCGATATCCACTTAACCTGTTCAACAGAATAAATAGTTCAAATCAAAATAAACTTCTCAAATCATAGAAGGGGACATGAAATAGACCCCCACCGAGAGGCACAGCACAACAGTGATCCCAAAATCCAACATTGCTGGCGCAACTTTCATCAGGATGTTACATTTATTTCTCACCACTTATACAAGCATACAAGCATTAATGTCTAAAAATAAAAAATTTGACTGAAACGGTAAAATTCTATACTCTCTATAAGTGGAAGTTCCTATCATAATTCATAGCTCAAAAAAATTACACAGAATCCAGGAAATGAACATAAAGTAGGTATCTTCCTCACTAGAGCACAAAAAAGAAACCAAAAACAACATGAGATTTTAAGCCAGCAAACCCTTGGGATCTGTCTTTTGAAATACCCCCCTTAAAGATGACCTATTCCAAACTCCAAGCTCAGCACTTGACAATCCCCACGACGACAGGGGAAAATAAAAACACTAAAAATTCTTCATTAGTTGTGCAACATCCACTGCATTATGTCTTTCCTGATCACTCCCTCAAATCCACCTCTTCCATGGCTTAATCTATGTGCTTCGGGGCCAGAGAAGCACAAATGCCTGTGCTGAATGTTAGTTCCAGCAGGGTTAATTGGCCTCATCATCATTGCAATGGTGGGAAATGATTTAGGCCATATATTTCTTGTTGAGGTAAACAGACGCCTACCAGATTCACGAACCCCACTGGTACTGAATCTTTGGAAGCCCCCAGGAGTCTTCTGGTGAGATGAATTGGTGAGCTGCTTTGTTGCGTTCATGTTTGCATTACCACCAGAGATGGGTTTTCCTGTGGGGGGTCCACGGATGTGAGCTGATGGTTTCATCTTGTCAAGATAACGGAGGATCCAGTTGCCAAGATTCCGACCAACTGCAATATCTCTGTGTTGTATGTTCTGGTGAACTTTGAGCACCACATCAAATACAGCACGTGTTTTTCTGTGTTGCGAAGAAGAAAAATAAGAACATACGACTTTTTTAAAAGATAGCTATGTTAGCAGCAATACCACACGAGCAAGAAACAATAGAATATGGATTCAGTTCAAGTGACAAAGGAACAAGCAAAATAGGGAAAGTTTGGATCTGTCCATGTGTCTTCACTAATGTGAGTGCAACAATCTTTAAGAAAGTAATTAAACAACAGCAATTACAAGAAATAGAAAGGACGTCCTCAGGTTTTAAAAACTAACACTAATCCAAAATAACAATTTGATGAACAATAATTCCATGTGATTAAAATGATTGGCAACATTTGTATAATAAGAAACATGCCAAGCAGGAAGATATTACATCCAGAGATTTTAAAAAATCCTTGTATTATCGTAAGTTTGAAAATTGTTGAAATTTTTCCAAAAACGACAGGAAGAAGACAAGGAAATTTCTATAAAAAATAAAACTGTAAGAGGGAATTTTTTTAATTATTATTATTATAAACAAGTGCCATGAAATTCCCAATATAAAGGAAAGTGGCTTTCATTATCTGTATAATTTTTCCTTTACTTGAGTTGCTAGTTGCCACAATCTTGCTCCAGCATATAGGTCAGATATTGCCCCAATTTAGTCACCATTTGATGGGGGTTCTAAGATGGATAGTTTGGGTATAGACCTAAACTTTGGCATAATTTGCACAAAGTGGCTACCCTCAGGTTCAAACCCACAACCTCAAGGATACTAGGCCAAGTTTTAACCATTGAAAAGCAAGTGTATTGTATAAAATTAAAAATTGAATTTGCATCAGCAAACTAGCATGCAAAAGCAGCTGGATTAATGCCAATGAACTTCCAAAAATCAGTACATTTACTAGTTTAAAAGGTGCTCATACTTAAGAAGGCCATACCCAGTGCACAAGGCTCCCACTTACCACATGGTCTGGGAGAGGTAGCAGATAGGGCAACCATACCCTCACCACTTTGTGTGTGTGTGTGGAGAGGTTGATTCTAGTGACTTGAACAAGAAACCACATGGCTGGGGGTGGATTGCACTTGCCATCATGTCAGGTTACAATGTCTAACAAGTGCTCATACTTATCCCCAAAAAGGAGGTGCTCATGCCTCACAGCAATGCAAAACATGAAAAATCATATATACTAGTATTCATTGCAAAACTTTTTAATGTAACGCAAAATCAATACAGACCATACCAATATCTCAGCCTGCAGTTTGTAGAAACCAGAAGTTAGTGGCATCCTGACCAAAGATGCATTAATGTAATATGTAAACACACGAGTAATATAAAAAGTATTTCCGGGGAACCAAGTTTTGTATTATTATAATGTAATTTTATACAAACCACAAAATTATAGAAACATGTTAATGTGAGAATCACTACATACACAATGTAATCCATTGGCCTTAAATTCATTAGTAAATCTGAGCCTTAGTTCCCATTCTCCTTTTCTGTTATAAAAAAAACGTCTGAGGCTCCACTTGGGGTTGCTTATTTGAGGGTGTTTCTGCTTACTTTTAAGTTGAAGCACCAAAAAGGGCTTTGATAAGGTAAGAAGTGGCTTGAAATTAAGAAATTACCCTACTTACATGCTTCTCAACTTATTTCTTCAATGGGGCACACTCATACACACAATGAATTATAACAATTTCCATGTTCTTATTTTTAGTACTTTTCAAGCAACATTTCCAAACACATTAACTGTTTATTTTTTCAGCACCTAAATAAATTCCTTTGGTGGGTATGTGAGTCAAATACCATAAATAAGGGGACTCGTGCATATTTCAAGGAGAACCTTCAATACTCTAATATCAAATATGCATATCTCAATTTGTGTCACTTGAAATTTTAAGCACCTCTCAAAAATAGGCCAAAAATTCAAGGTGCTAAATTGGGTTATCAAACACCACCCATGTCATGGACTTCTTTAAATGCTGAATATTGAATTTTTATAGTAAGCTCTTTTATTGTATCTACATTGGTCTTTCTCTAGATGGCTCTACAAAATCCTCCTTCGTTTGAAATACAATGCTGTGACGAAGTGAGAAGTTTCAAACTTAAACAAATGATTATATATATACATATATATCTAGGTAAACAACAAAGACTATCAATTTTAAGGGGTTAGATTAGCCCATTTAGAGATTTGTTTTGCCCAACTTCATCATCTATTTCCAATCCCTATGATAGCTAAGAAATTTGTGAGTTAGTAGGGATTTTTTTTTTTTTTTTTTTTTTTTTTAAAGCAAGTAGGAAGAGTGAGCTCAAAATTTGTGTGCAAGTTAAGGTACAAAGAACTTAGTAACATGATCCCACTTCCGTAAGTAAATACCTTCGCCAATTTGAGGAAGGGCACAACACAATAGCGTATGATTGGATTCTACTGGTGAGGATATCGACTTATAAAACGATAATCATTTTAGTAGCAAAAATATTTCCTATCTAATTTCATCAACCCAAATATCCAAGAATAATTATCATGCTTCAAATTATCTTAATACATGGGTAACACTAAACAAATCTCTAAATCAACCCCCAAATAGGATGACACGTATTTAGGCATTTTGAGTACATTGCAATTCCCTTGCATAGTTACATGGGTAATGGATCATAAATCTTGAAGGTTGCTAGAATTTTTTAAAAATAATAGTAATAATAACAAAGCAAACGCCAAATAGAATGCTAAGACAAGAGACTTCAAATTGGCTTTTTCAACTTTCATTCCAATAAGTTGTAAGCTATGATGTTTCTTATCTCATATCACTAGACATTAATTCCAGACTGAAGAAATCCACAGAAACTCTGCATTAAAGATGCGATTTTTTCACCTTTAAATTATTATTATTATTATTTTTTTTTTTTTTTTGGATTTTTCAAAAAAAAAAATTTACTTTTTTTTTAACATTCTTCTGAACCAGACCGATTTAAAAGAAAAGGTCGTATAGTAATTTGTGGTCATTCATTTAGGTAATGTTGATCTAATAATTGGAAAGGGTTTAGATCAATCATTATTCAATAGAAACTGCGATCAATCACTGAAAAAATAAAAAAAAAACAGCAATACAGATTGGAGAAAATTGAGAGATTAATACCCGCGAGCAAATTGACGGATCTGAGTATGCTTAGGGCTAATGAGTCGACGCTGAATCTTGAGAGCGAGCCTGTAAGTCCGTTTCAATCCCAAGAAATACGCTGTTCCCAGTGTGATCTCCCACAGCACCATTGTTTCTCTCCCTCTCTCTCTCTCTCTCTGAATCTGTCTCTTCGTTTTCGTAGTGTTGTTTTTTTTTTTTTTTTTTTTGGGTGTTTTTAAGTTTCGTTTTCGTTTCTCGCAAGTCTGAGATGCCTTTGGGAGCCGCCAGATTATCCCAACCTGCTTCTACATGTCTTCGTTTACCGTTACCGATCTCTCTCACATGTCATCACAGACGCCATCAATATTATGGGCTTCTATATGGGCCTGACCCATTTACTCTTGGGCCCTCTTGGTTTCTCATATTGATGTTTTCTTTTTCGTTTTCTTTTTCTTTTTTGGGAAGGAAAGTTTGGAAAGTTCAAAAAAAAAATAGTTAAGAAGTCACAAAAACTCAAAAATTATACAAAAAAATAACATTTTTTTTCTCTTTATCTTTTGCACTTTTTTCGTAAAAAAAATAAAAAATTATCCTATATATTTTATTTTTTTTCACCTCATATTTTAGTCAAAAAATTAAAAAATATTAAAATATCACATTCTCAAACCAACTTAAATTTTAGTTAAAATAAAAAAGGCACATAGAACTATCTGTAAACAGGCCTATTTTGGGAAGTATGTTAAAAATCACTTTTCAATTCTTAACCCACTTCCTTTTTCAAAAAAAAAAAAAAAAGACCCAAAAGTCAAAAGTAAAAAAAAATCAAAAAAATTAATTTTTTACTATCTTCTCAAAATAAATGAAATTATTTTTTATGGCATGTCTTATTATGAGAGTGTTTTGCATTTCATAAAAAGTCAACTTTTTAGCTTAAAAAGTTTAAAAATACTGCTTGTCAAAAGTCAAATAGCATATTAATTTTCACACATAAAGAATAATTCTTTTACAAACATTCCAATTGCATTATGTGTATTTAACTTTTAAAAAAGTCCAAATATTAAAAAAATTACTTTTAAAACCAATCCTAACACCCTCTATATGGAAAAATTATGGGTTGATCCTAAGACGTCACGTGGCCAAATGCCATATTAATCATAATTTATCATATCTCTTATATTCTTCAATCACTCAACACAAATTCGTGAGGCTCATTTCCTCTACCAATGGCAATACTGTTACCAACAAATAACTTCTCCTCTATATGACCACAATTGTTTTGCTGCTGGATTGGTTATTGCTAATAAAAGTTATTGAATTTGTGATGAGCTGATGTAGTGGACAATTTATCAAATCCCTTTATTCTGTATAAAAATTATGTGCAAATATTTTATTTATATAACATTACTCTTCTAAAGTCTAAATTTATTTGAATTCAGTATCTATTTAAATAGAGTGCAAGATGATCCGAACATATATTTATAAAAAATTTAAAAAGGACTATTCTACAAACAAATGTTTATGGGGCAGTCCACTTTTTCTTTTGATGCCTTGGTATCGAACTCTTTAAAAAAACAAATAAAATGAAAAAAAAACAAGATGTTATAATTTTTAGGGTAAATAACAATTTAATCCTTTGTAGTTTACTCAAAAAAGACGGAACCCTCTTGTAATTTTATTTGTAACACTTAAATCCCTAAACTTTATGGCATGTAATTTCTGACGGACGTAATAGAAATGCACAAAACCACATCATTTTGTACAATGCCTGATCAAAAACAAAAAAGAAAAAAGGGGAAAGAAGAGAGAGAAGGAGAAACATAAATATGAACATCTATATAATAAGGGAAGAAGCTTTTTGAAAACGTGTGAAAATGTATGAGAGATACATTTGTATCTAACGGTTGTCTCCCAAACACTATGCTTCTGTCTCTCAAACACTCCTCTCATTCCTGCCCAAGTGTATCAACCACTCTTCTTTCATGTCTGCCTCCCACCTACCCCTTCTCCCTCTCATCTTCTTGATTTCAAATTTTAAACTCTTTATCTACCCATTTCTCTCTCAGCTTTTGCCTCTACATTTCTCTGTGGCTTCATCAGAGCTTACTCTGACCGTCGTTCAAAATCACTCCGACCTGCAGCTCGGTTCTCTCCGGCAGCTCAGTTCACTCCGATCGTCGTTCACTCCAGCAGTTCGGTTACAAAATCAGAGCTCTGATCGACCACTCCTGTAAGCTTATTACAATATGAGTTTGGTGTGATTTTATTTTTATGATTTGGGTTTGATGTCTTTGTTGGGGTGGGGCTTTTTTTAGGTTGGTCTACTCTGGGTTTGAATTTAGTTTGGCCCTCATTATAATCGGGGTTTGATATATTGGAATATCTGGGTTTGATATGTTGTTGTTGGAATATTGGAATATCTGGGTTTGTATACATATCTATTGGTCTAATTTGGCTGACTTGATCTAATTTGGGTTTGATAACACTCTGGCTGACTTGGTTCTCTCTTTCATTCATTCATCTAATATCAATGGAGTTTGTATTCATTTGTATTCATGATTCATCTGATATGTGATATGAATTTGTATTCATTTCTATATGTATTGGTCTAACTGATAGTTTATAGTTGATAGTTGATATGTTTTGGATAGTTGATAGTTCATCTGACTGATAGTTTATCTGATAGTTGATAGTTTATAGTCTATATGTATTCATCAACGAAGTCTCATTTCTATATTGTATCTATTGCTCTAACTGATATGTTTTGGATGTATATAGATAGATTATATAACAGAACCTTAGTTAAGTTAGATTGTCTTTAGACTTGAACTCATGTTCTCAAACTTCGCAGCCTGATCATTCACTGTTGTAGCAATCTCCATACTAACTGTATGTATATTTTTTTAATTGTTCTAATACGATTAATATTTCTGAGACTTCACTTATCAGGAAAATAATTTTGAGTACTTTAATTTATTATTAATAAACTAATTGGCTCAATAATCATGGCCATAAGAACTCCTTTCATGCTTAAGCTATAATTCCCATGGATAGTGAAATGATAATAAAAAACCAAGAAAAAACTGGTTGGGATAGAAATTCCGTGAATGTTTTTCTATCCTATTCCCTAAGAAAAGGATTACCATCATTGAACGAGAGATGAGTTGGCCAATTCCCTCATATATTTTGGTCATAATCCCTCTTCTGCTTTATTAATTTTGGCATAGTAAAGTATCCCATACCCATTTCAATTAAAAAGGAGCAGTTCCCAAACCACCAATTTAGTCAACCAACCACATGACAAAATAACATAAATTTACTGCAACCAAGGATATATATACATATATATTGATCAATCACAACTAAGTAAACTTTTCTATTAAGACACAACAAGTGAAAACTGATAGTGTATAGGATTTCTATTTCTATTTATTTTTCTATTTTTGTTTTTCTATTTGGTTTCTAAACTCATATGTTTGCAAGTATAAACTGATAGTGTTTTTCTATTTGGTTTCAAAACTGATAGTCTATAGGATTTCTATATTTCTATGTTTCTATATTTCTATGTTTCTCCTAGGTGATATTTTCATAAATTTAATTTTTTTTTCTTTCCTTTTAAACAAAGCCCAAAGTAATTGTTGCTATCAAGTTGTTACTTTCTTTGGTTGCTTTCTTTGTACCATTGTTTTTTTTTTTTTAAATTACATAAACTCCATACATATGATAAACTCCATACTTTCAGCTTGATATGCTTTTGAGGCAAACAAATTCAAGCAACTTTTTGTAACTTCAGAGAAACCCATCACAGCATTTTTTAGTTTTATTACAAAGCTACAGAAACCAATTCCACTCTCATCAGTATCTTTGGGTTTAATTGGTTGATGGGTCAAATCTAGGGCATGCCAAAGGCATTCAATAGCCATCTTAGGGACTCTTGAGTTGGTCATCACTACTTCTAGCTACCACATCCCTCTACCTTAATATCTCACATTTGTCTTAGATGTAGACAAATGAGGGTGTGGAGGAGAAAGAGATGAGTTGTCGTTGAGTGTTGCTATGGGAGGGGGATGGTAGACAATGGTGGGGCAAGGCAGGGGAGGGAATTATATAGAGGGATGCCCTAAACATAACAATCACACTAACTTTTATTACATCATATTCAGAGGTGAGGGTGGGAGGGATGTCTATAAACCATAGGGAGTTAAGTGCTTATTTTAGTGTTAGGGAGTTATGCACATGTGGTCCAAACCACAAAGAGGTAAAGTGAAATTTACTATTAAACTTTAAATCTTGAGAGTTCCTAATTCAATTTTGCCTAATAAAGAAAACATTTTCTTATTTGTTTGTTATATGCTTTCTATAATAATATGCAAGAGATTTCTATTAGTTATTTTCTTATTTTTCTTGAGTTTGAATTAAGCATTCACTATGTTTGATATGAGTATCCATTGAAGCAATCATATAGGTCATTTACTATAATAATATGCAAGAGGTTTCTCATATGTTTTATTACGGATATTCATTATTTTTTTGCAAAACTTTCTTATTAGGATAATTAGATTTCACATTTCATTGATCCTTTCTCGCTTCTCAATTCCCCCATATATTTTGGTCATAATCCTTATTCTGCTTTATTAATTATGGCACAGTAAAGTATCCCATACCCACTTCAATTAAAAAGGAGCAATTCCCAAACCACCAATTTAGTCAACTAACCGCATGACAAAATAACATAAATTTACTACAACCAAGGATATATATACATATATATTGATCAGTCAATATCAACATAAGAAAATTCAATGGAGCACAACTAAGTAAACTTTTCTATTAAGAAACAACAAGTGAAAAATTGATCAGTCAATATCAACATAAGAAAATTCAATGGAGCACAACTAAGTAAACTTTTCTATTAAGAAACAACAAGTGAAAATATTATGCAAGTATAAACTGAGTGTATAGGATTTCTATTTGTGTTTATTTTTCTATTTGGTTTCTAAACTGATATGTTTGCTCTAATTTTCTATTTGTATTTTTCTATTTGTGTTTTTCTATGTTTCTATATTTTTCTATTTAATTTCCTTTTAATATTTCTTTTTTTTTTTTTGGCATCTTTTTAAGGGAGTATAGTATTATATGTTGTATTTCAAAAAATTTTGATGAATGTATATATGTGTGTATTACTTTATCTATCTTCATAAAAAAAAATGTATTAAACTTACAAGTATTTAACTTAACGCAAGTATTTAACATAATCTGTTTTGCTTTGAATCAAATTCACCAAGTATTTAACTTAACCCAAAAAAATCTATTTAACATTTTGTTATAAAATAAAATAAAAAATTGTACCAATCAAATGTAGTATATTTGTTGTGTGATTCTAAAAAGAAATGGACTGTTTTTTTCATTTAATTTTTTTTTTTGAATATCTAGAGTTCCTAATTAAAAGAAAATTTTGAAAGACTTGGCATTTTATCATTCATGTGTAATATGGCAAGAGAGTTTTTTTTTTTTTTTTGTACAGATGATAAATATTTTTATAAATATTTTAGTGCTCTGTGTTGTACAGATGATAAATATTTTTCATAATTTTTTTTTTGAACATCTAGAGTTCAAAATTTTTCATAATTTTTCATAATTATTTTTCACAAATATTATGATAATAATTTTTCATAATTTTTTCATAAATATTTTTTTTTCAGAGACTTGGCATTTTAACATTTATGTGTAATATGACAAGAAAGTTTAGGTTTTTTTTTTTTTTTTGCACCTTTTTAAAGGAGTATAGTATTCTATGCTGTATTTCAAAAAATTCTGGTGAATGTATATATGTGTGTATTACTTTAGTTGTCTTCATGAAAAAAAAATGTATTAAACTTACAAGTATTTAACTTAACGCAAGTATTTAACCTAATCCGTTTTGCTTTGAATCAAATTCACCAAGTATTTAACTTAACCCAAAAAAATGTATTTAACATTTTATTATAAAAAATAAAAAATAAATTGTACCATTCAAATGTAATATATTTGTTGTGTGATTCTAAAAATATATAGATTGTTTTTTTTCATTTATTTTTATTTTTTTGAATATCTAGAGTTCCTAATTAAAAGAAAAATTTGAAAGACTTGGCATTTTAACATTTATGTGTAATATGGCAACAGATTTTTTTTTTTTTTGCACCTTTTTAAGGGAGTATAGTATTCTATGTTGTATTTCAAAAAATTCTGGTCAATGTATATATGTGTGTATTACTCTAGTTGTCTTCATGAAAAAAAATATATATATTAAACTTACAAGTATTTAACTTAACGCAAGTATTTAATTTAACCCACAAAAATGTATTTAACATTTTGTTATGAAAAATAAAATAAAAAAAAATTGTACCATTCAAATTTACATGGTGAATTTAACATGGCTTTGTTACATGGTGAATTTTTTTTTTTTTTTTTTTTGGCATAAATTTACATGGTGAACTTCAAAATATTTATGATTATAATGGGTTTTGATTTTAGTTTTAATTTCATCACTATAAAATTAAAATCAGTTAACAAAGACAAAAGCTTAAATTTGGACAATTATTGTACTCCAGTTTTAAAAAACATCTATTCTAAACGCTGGGTTGACTCAGAAAATGTAAGTTTAATTATGGGATTCTCAAAGAATGTATAGAGAGAGAGAGAGAGAGGGGGGGTTATTTGGGACTTGGTTTGTGGCTAGTGCTCTGTGTTGTACAAATTAGTCTGATAGGGAAGGAACTGTTTGTTTGGAACTATTTAAGGGTGATTTATTTAGTTGATCTTCCTGCAACCAAAAAATTAAACTCACACTCAAAAAAAAATTATTTAACATTTTATTTGCTGTGTAATATATTTATTTAGTTGTACCATTCAAATGTAATATATTTGTTGTGTGATTTTGGTTTTAATTTCATCTCTATAAAATTGAAGTCAGTTAACAAAGAGAAAAGTTCAAATTTAGACAATAATATTGTGCTCCAGTTTTAATTTATCATTTTAATATGATTGTTAAAAAACATCTATTCTAAATGCTGGGTTGACTCAGAAATGTGAGTTTGATTATGGGTTTCGCAAAAAATGTAGAAAGAGAGAGAGAGACAGTTTGTTTGGAGCTATTTAAAAAGAAAGGTGCAAAAAAAAATTTAGTTGATCTTCCTGCAGCAAAAAAATTAAACTGACACTCAAAAAAAATTATTTAACATTTTATTTGTTGTGTAATATATTTATTTAGTTGTACCATTCAAATTTAATATTTATTTGCTGTGTGATTCTAATGTACAGATGATAAATATTTTTCATTTGATTTTTTTGTGAATATTTAGAGTTCCTAATTAAAGGAAAAATTTGAAAGACTTGGCATTTTAACATTTATGTGTAATATGGCAAGAGAGTTTATGTTTGTTTTTGTTTTTTTTTTTTTTTTTTGCACCTTTTTAAGGGAATATAATATTCTATGTTGTATTTCAAAAATTCTGGTCAATGTATATGTGTGTGTATTACTTTAGTTGTTTTCATGGAAAAAAAAAATGTATTAAACTTACAAGTATTTAACATAATCCGTTTTGCTTTGAATCAAATTCACCAAATATTTAACTTAACCCAAAAATATGTATTTAACATTTTGTTATAAAAAAAATTTTAAAAAAAATTGTACCATTCTAAACAGAGAAGGCACGTGCCTTTCGTATCTGTCGAATTATTTGTTTTGGCATAAATTTGTGATTATCATTATAATAGGTTTTGATTTTGGTTTTAATTTCATCTCTATAAAATTGAAGTCAGTTAGAAAAAAGAAGAGTTCAAATTTGGACAATTGTTGTACTCCAATTTTAATTTTATCATTTTAATGTGATTGTTAAAATACGTCTATTCTAAACATTGGGTTGGCCTTTTTCTTTTTCTTAGAAGTTTATATTTCTATTTATTTCTTCTCCTCTTGATTGTAACCCGTTAAGTATTTTCTATTCATAGCAATTATTTATTTAAATAAAATTTTGAATTTTATTATTCGATTTGGTAGCAACAGATTTGGAAATAACATTTCATTGCCAATGAAATCCATGTTAACTTTTATTATTGCTAATTTTTTGTTTATTGGTGTCTAAAATTATATAACCAAATATTTTTAAGTTGAAGTATAATAGTTATGGGCAATATTACTATTTTTGGTCAAATAAGTTTTTTTTTTCTTTTTTCTCTTCATATAAATTTAAGTATCTTTCTTATAAATTTAAGTACAACAGTTATGGACAATATTACTATTCTAATTTTTTTTTTCCCTCATACTTTATAGGTGTATGGGGACTTACACCGAACCGTAATATCACCTCCCTTTACTAATTTTCTTATTTATATGTATAAAGTTTTATTTATCACTCTAAAGTTTCTGTATGTATAGGTTCGATTTCTTCAAGAAAGAAATGTTAATGTTGTTATTCGCAATGAGCGTGACCTTAATACTATTCGCATTCATGAGGTAAGCCTAAAAGTCACTTGAACATTGGACATGTATTTTCTTATCATTTTAAAAATAATTTTTAAAATATTCTACTTATTTTTTATAGGCAAAGGCAAAAGAAAAAAACAAAATAATATCAAAGGAAACAAAAAAAACTATTTCTTATGGCAAAGGAAAGGAAAATGCACATCCCATGGTATGGTTTCTCAACAATTTTTAAAAGTTTTTTTTCGAATATTATATAGTGTCATATACTCTTTTTTATGTACATTTTTCAAAAGTTTCTTTTTCAAAAATTTATTCAATTTTTTTTATTGAATGTGAAATGTTTTCCTAAAGCATGTTAAAGTAAGCATTTGTACAACATGCTAATGCATTTGTATGAATATTAATTTGAATTTTTAATATGTTTCTCTATTTGTATGAACACATTTTGCATCTACAACATACCATAATAAAAATATAATAGAAGAAAACGAAAAAGAAAAATAAGAAGAAAGAACAAATATGTGATGAAAAGGAAATTACATAATATAATTATTTTAAATTTTTATTTTTCTTATAAGAAGTTCTTAAGGAAAGAAGAAAAAGACAAAAATGCATTTTAATATAACAGAAACAGCAAGAAGAGTGAAAAGGAAAGTACAAAACATTACACGCTAATATTCACATTTTACGTACCCAATGATCTAATATATTTATCTTTTCAACGTACATTTTGTAAAGAGATGGGTAGTGTCTTTGAACCAACAAGTGCGTGCATAGTAAGTTTGTAGTTTTGCGTGCTTAATGTGTTTTCAAATTATTTTTCCCTCCCTTTTTAAATTTCATCAACACATGCATTGGTTATTATATGACTAATAACTTAACCGAGTGAAGAGGAAAAATTAGTTAAACGGAAGAAAAAATACATGATGAAAGGGAAACAAGTTAGTTAATCTTCACATTTTATGCACATTCTTATTTAATATTCTCATTTTAGGCACACAATGATAATGTGTTATCAAAAGCTGGATTGGCCCAACGTGCACGGCGAGAATGTGAAAAAATCAAAAGCCATGTTCTGCATACCAATTGGGACAACGCCTGCGACGAGAATGAGAAAGAGAAAGGTCGAAGGAATGTATTAACCCAAGATAACTTTCTTTAACACTAAATTGGTAAAAGAAAAAGAATTTTTTACCCAAGACAATCTTGAATTTTTTACTCTTACTATTACCACTTTATTATATATATTTTAATTTGTTCACAATCTATTTCTGTAGGTCTCCTCCTACAACTCCATCTAGAAATGTTGGTGTGGTCATCCGTGATGAGCACGACCTCAATGTTATCCATGTTCATGCGGTAAATACAAAATCAAGTCAAGCATTGTATGTATTTTATTTATATAAGACTATATAAGATTTTTTTAATCTTTTGAATATTTTATTTATATTTGTTAGGCAAAAGAAAAAGAAAAGGTTAACCCGATGTCTAAAGGAAAAAAAAAGATGGCTCCTTCCGGCAAGAGAATGACAAATGCATGTTAAGTGGTATATTTTCTTTTTTAAAATTTTGAATAGTTAAAAGATATGAGTATATAAAATAAATTTATTGTTTTATGTTATTTTTGTAGAATGATTGTAATATGTTTTCCTGTAACTTGCTATTATTTGTATGTGTTTTCCAAATTTATTTATTTTTGTTTTGCATGGATACATGTGCATTTATAATATACCATCCATAAGTTGCTACTTATATAAAGAGAATAGGAAAAAATAAACGAAGGAATAAAGAAAAAATATATAAAGAAAGGAGAAACTAAATAAGATAGGTTTTTAATTCTTATTTAATATATAAAATAGAAAACAAAGAAAGGGAAAGAGAAAGGGAAGAAATAAGAAGATAGAAAGGGAAGAAATAAGAAAGAAAGAAATAAAGATAACACTATTAAAGGTATAAAACAAATAAAATAGAAAACAAATTAAGAGAAAGGGAAGAAATAAGAAAATAGTTTCATTTTAAGCACAAAATATTCACATATTTTGCTTCAATGATAAAATATTTTCATTTTAGGCACAAAATGATAATGTAATATCAAAAGTTGCATTGGCCCAACGTGCACGGCGAGAGCATGAAAAAATTGAAAAGTCATACTTTGAATTTCAATGCTTACAACGAGAACAAGAGAGATTAGAAGAATGTGTTCAACTAAGACAACGTTCTTTAACACCAATTCGTCGTAATCGCATTCGCTTGGAGTGGAAAACAATAACTGAAGATTCTCATATGGCACAAAAACGAACAATGGTTACCCATCATTCTACATGTTTGTTTTCTATGCCAAGCACATCTTTAGCTTCACAAATGAATCGGTAAACTACTATGTCTATTCTTGAAATACATACTTTTACTCATACCGTTTTGTTTTACAAATTTTTTTTTATACACAAATATTCGTAGGTCTACTCTTATAGAAGATCTATGTACTAATGATGAATTAGAAGATC
Source organism: Camellia sinensis (assembly GCF_055761805.1). NCBI lineage: Eukaryota > Viridiplantae > Streptophyta > Magnoliopsida > Ericales > Theaceae > Camellia > Camellia sinensis. The sequence continues at coordinate 42,591,502 of NC_138973.1, forward strand.
TGCCTACGAGTATATCAATTGACGCCCGGGCACACAAAGATTCTTGCCGCCATTATCTTGGAAAGATGGATGTATTATGTCCTTATTGTTCAGCCTTACATTGAATGGATGAAAAATTGACAAAATCATCTATAAAGAGTCTCTTATTCAGAACTTGCTGTTTGGAAGGAAAGATTAGGCTACCTTTACTTATTACACCCCCTCCACCACTTCAGGCATTGTATGATGGGAATAATGATCAATCAAAATCCTTTCGAAGTTATACTCGAGTGTAAAATGCAGCCAATGCTTTTACGAGTCTTAGTGCTACATTGGATCCTAGAGTACTCAATGGAAGGGGCCCTACATCATTCACAATTCATGGGGAATTGCGACATCGAACAGAATCACTACAACCACAACCAGAGCAGGATGTGAGTTATGCTCAACTGTATATCTATGACCCTTATTCAGCTTTAGAAATTCGTAATCGTAGAAATCCTAACTTGAGAAGGGATGTTCTCAAAACTATTCAGGATAGTTTGTTACAAGTCAATGTATTTGTAGATAAATATCGCCAGGCTCATGCCATTTTACATCAATTAGACTCGGCAGGACACAATCTACCTGCTCATCTTCATTACAATTCAATAACTGATCGACGTTGGTATAACCTACCAACTACAGATGAGATTGTAATTGTAATACTAGGTGATGGAACAGAGGTAAATGGAATGAGAGATATTATCTTACATTTCCGAGGACATAATGAGTTGATGCAAATTAATAAATGTCACCCAGCGTACTTGCCATTACATTATGTTTTATTATTTCCATATGATGAGCTTGGATGGGAACCTGAGTTGAAATTGTGGAATGTTCAGTATAATCGACCTTCAACTGATCGACTTACTCAAATGAATTTTTATAGTTATCGTTTGTTTGAACCACCCGCAGAGTATTCAACAATTTTGAGAGGTGGGAAACTATTTCAAGAGTTTTTGGTAGATGCTTGGGCTGAAACTGAGCAAAATCGATTGACATACTTCAAGCTTAATCAAGGGAAACTTCGGGCTGAGCTTTACCAAGAGTTGTCAGATATGGATCCAGATTATGTACAACCTGGACAAATTGGTCAAAGGTTTGTTTTGCCATCTTCATTTACTGGTAGTCCTAGACATATGTTTAAAATCTTTCAAGATTCAATGGCTATCACATGATACAACCAACACCTAGATATTTTTCTTACCATGACTGCAAATCCCAAGTGGCCAGAAATTACTTCAGTATTATTACCACATCAAAAACCTATTGATCGTCCTGATTTAATTGCCCGTGTTTTTGAGTTGAAGAGAAAATGTTTGATGAAGGAGATAGAAACAAATAAAGTGTTTGGAAATAAAATTGCACATGTTTTTACAATTGAATTTCAAAAATGAGGCCTCCCTCCCTTATATGCATGCACTTTTATTTCTCAAGGGTCTAGACAAAATTTGGACATGTGCTCAAATAGACAAATTGGTCTGTGTAGAATTTCCAAACCCAAAAGATGATCCTATGCTTTTTGAAACTATCAAATGTTGTATGGTACATGGACCATGTGGTGCTCGAAATCCACAAGCACCATGTATGAAAAATGGTAGACGCACTAAGAGATACCCTCGAGCTTTCATAGAAACAACAACTATGGATCAAGATGGATACCCTATCTATCGTCGTCGCAATAATGGTCAAGTACATACTGTGAAGGGGCAAGAAGTTAATAACAGGGATGTCGTACCATACAATACATATCTTTCAAAACTTTTCAACTGTCATATAAATGTGGAAGTTTGTGTTGGAATGAGATGTGTCAAGTATATACATAAGTACAGTTATAAGGGTTATGATCGTACAACGATGGTGTTAGGAATGATAAATGAGATTCAACAATATCTCGTTGCAAGGTATATTGCACCTCCAGAAGCTGCTTGGCGAATATTTGATCATCCTTTGCATGCAGAGATACCAACAGTTGTACGATTGGCACTTTATTTACCTGGAATGCATCGCGTTATTTTTAACCCAAAAAAGTCATTAGAAACGATTCAATCTAGAGCTGGTCAACAAATGTCAACTCTTACTGGCTTCTTTGCATATTGTGCTGCCAGTGAAAATGAATGTCCATTTACTTATCAAGAATTTTCATAACATTTTGTTTGGCTCAAGTCAGAAAAAAGATGGAAATCAAGAGAAATGGGATATGCAATTGGTAGAATATACTTTGTTAGCCCTAATTGTGGTGAAAGATTTTATCTACGTTTGTTACTAACCGTTGCCAAAGGACCAAAGTCGTTTCAGTCTTTACGCACAGTCGATAATGTTGTGCATGATACATTTAAATTAGCATGTGTTGCAAGGGGCTTTTTAGAAAATGATGAAGAATGGATACAATGCTTGAAAAAGGCTGCAGTTATAAAAATTGGATATCAATTGAAGAGATTGTTTAGTATTATTCTCACCCAATGCTCTCCACTATTATGGAATCAATTTTCAACGCATATATATGATGATCTTGCACATAAGATTTGTACATTGTTTGCCATTTCTAAACTAACTGAGGCTCAAATTGAAGATTATGGTCTCCATCTCTTGAATCAAATGCTTCATGAATCAAGAAAAAGTTTAATTAACTTCCCACCCATGCCACAACCTACTGCAAATTAGAGTGCAGTAGTTGGTAATCGATTGATATTTGAAGATCAACAACTGCAGAGTGAGGCACAATATGCAGATCCACAAATTACTATTGATTGTCTCAATACTGGACAACGGAATGCTTATAACACAATCACTTCTTCAGTTTTTCAAAATAAAGGAACTGTTTTCTTTTTGAATGGAGGTGTTGGAACAGGGAAAACATTTCTGTACAATACGATTGCATTAAAATATCGCAGCCTTGGGCATATCATTATTACTGTGGCTTCGTCTGGAATTGCATCATTGTTACTGGTAGGAGGTCACACTGCACATTCAACATTTTCCATTCCGTTAGATGTCTTGGAAAATTCACTTTGTGGGTTTAATAAACAATCATTACAAGCTAAGTTATTTAGAGAAACAAAACTCATAATTTGGAATGAAGTTTCTATGCAACATAGACATTGTATTGAGGCGGTTGATCGTACATTGAGGGATATTTGTGATAGTGAAAAACCATTTGGGGGTATTACTGTTGTTCTTTGTAGAGACTTTCGACAAATCTTACCAGTCATACCCAAAAGAGTTCGTGAGCAAATTGTAAATGCATCATTAAGACACTCTGTTCTATGAAAGCATATATATATATATATATATATATCTTAACTTTGGATTTGAATATGCGCTTGAATCATGAAGGCCATGAAAATGCTAATTTTACAAATTTCTTGATGGAGGTAACACTACTTTAACCTTTATTATATAGATTATTTTAAATTAATAAATTGTGTTTACACTTACTTTTTTATTGATTTCATTTTTTTTAGATTGGGACCAATCCTCAAGAAATCGTTAACCTTCCATCAACAATACACAAATGTCAAGATTTGAATGAATTACTCTTTACAGTTTATACACAATTGAATATGATAGAGACGTCAACCCCAACATTTTTAACTGAACGCACAATTCTGTCTACGCGTAACAATGATGTCAGTAACATTAATATTACTACATTGAATATCTTTCCAGGGAGATTATATACTTATCTTGCAGTAGATAAAATGTCTGAAGATAATGAAATTGATCTTACCATTACAAATAGATATCCTAATGAATATTTAAATTCATTGGATCCTCCTAGGTTGCCAACTTTTAAGTTAGAATTGAAAGTGGGTTGTCCTATAATATTGTTGAGAAACATTGCACCGAAAGATGGACTATGTAATGGTACAAGATTGATGGTTACTAAGTGCGGCACTCGCATAATTGAAGCTCAAATTTTAACTAGAGAAAAGTTTGGCAATTTGGCATTCATACCAAGGATATCTTCGACCCCATCTTCTTTAGAAATGCCTTTCCAAATGACAAGACGTCAATTTCCAGTCTGATTGGCATATGCCTTGACCATTAATAAATCTCAAGGACAATCTGTGAAATTTGTTGGGATTGATTTGCGTATACCAGTGTTTAGCCATGGGCAATTATATGTGGCATTGTCTAGATATACATCCTTTGATCGTATAAGTATTCTCCTCCCTAAAGATAGTTTAGATTCTACTACAAATATTGTTTATCCTGAAGTGTTGCTGTAGTATTCTATGTACATTAAATGGCATTTTATTAGAAGGTAACCATGTAGATTTATTTATGTTGATTATATAACTTTTTATAAAATTTTAATTTAATAATAATTTGAAATTTGGACTTTTGTAGGATTAGACCGAAAAATCTATAGAGCTTAAACGGAGAAATACGACTAGCTTGCTTCGATGGGGATGTAATAAGGTAATTTCAATCTCAAAGTATTTTGACATGTATATTTCCAACAAATGTACTAATCTATAATTTTTTTGTTTCCACAAATTGCCAGATTGTTGTGCATATTCCTCATTGGGGATACATACAAGTTGATACAAAGACTTTTTGGAAAGTAATGAGGAGGAAGTTTGGGCAAACACATATTTGAAGACATGTTATTGACACATCTTTTGTAAAGCATACTTATTTTTGGTGTATGATAATATAACTTTAATTTCTATTTTTGGTGTATGACTGTCACGACCCAAACTCGCCCTTAAGGACTTAGCATCGTAACTGGCCAATAATCCATGATTACCAAAGGCCTGCTTAACTGTGACAACCCTCACCTCTGATTACTGCTAAACTGTGACTAAACATGATAAGTAACTGATTATGATAAAATCCTAAATTGATTGCATGAGTATGTTGTTTGATTGCATTTCTATCTGTTTATCAATTGATTGATTTGTTCATGTTTTAAGTTTTGAATTGCCAATCGAAGGCCTTATCGACGGCCGAATCAGAAATTGATTAGTGTTTTATAGTAATTAGAATTTATGTGATTTTATGGTAGGTTTAATTTAAATTTGATTTGGAACGATTAAATTAGATTAAATAATGTTAAATTATATTAGTTCAAGTTTATTACAATTTTGCCATTAAGTGGCCATTTCTTATACACTTGTTTGGGACTTAATTAGTACATTCCATACATCATTTCATCATCCTTCTTAAGACCAAAACCGTGAGCAAGAGAGGGAGAGTAGGAGAGCTTTGGTTTCAATAAGGATTGCTTGGAGAATTAGAAGAATTGAAGAGTAGATTGCATAATTGAGCTTCTAGACTTGAAATTGAGGACCTAAGGTAGGATATTTATCCTTTAGTTTATGAATTCAAGTTGGTTCTTGCATGGTTCATGAGTCATTAGTGATATAAGTCAAGAATTGGTTTAAAGAGTTGATTTGAGTAGCTAAATCATGCATGCATGTACACATTGTTGAGTTTTGAGGTTGATTTCATGGAAATCCTCACATGCATGTCTATATTCTAGCTATGGTCCATGAATTCATCATGTTTTTCAGTGAATTGACTCATTTGATCAAGTATTTGAAGCTTTGATTTCAATTAAACACTTGCATATTACATACACATTATGTTCATCAAGTTTTGTTTGGATTTGTGTTTAATTGAACTACCTTTGGGCTTTGATTTTGTAAATTGATCTTTGAAACATGTCATATTATAAGTTTTAAAGTGTTTTCCAGAAAATTGGCCCAAAAGAATCGAATTTGATGCTATAAAGTTGAGTTTATGCTTGGAGGTTCAATCTGAAAATTCTAGATTTTGGACCCATGCTCGAGCGTAGGACTTTACGCTCGAGGGTACACTCTAAGTCTTGCACTTCTGCTCAAGCGTGGAAAGTTACGCTCGAGCGTGAAATACATGTACCCAGAAGTTTTTGTGTTTTACAGTCCGCTCGAGCGAAAGAGTTCACGCTCGAGCGAGGACCTGAGTCTCACGCTCGAGCGAAGGTCGAGCGTCCGTCGAGCATGAATTGCATGCATCTAGTACTTTTCATGAAGTTTACAGTCCGCTCGAGTGAGGAAAGTCACGCTCAAGCAGAGCTCCTTTGTCTGCATGTCCGCTCGAGCGTAGAAAGCTACGCTCGAGCGTGGACCCCTGTTTCTGTAATTTTGAGAAGTGTTTTAAAGTGCATCTGTGCATCCTCTTTCCATCCTAGGCATTCCTAGGCCCTGTTTAAGGCATTTTAATGAGGATATTGATGTAGAACCACACCGAGTCAAGATAGGGACTAAGTTGTTGATTCCCAAATGTGTAACTTAGTGTATGTTCGTTCTGTAACTGTGTAGGATTGGCATCCGAAGACACTCATTAGCTGCTTATAGCCCAGTGCTCTGTGGGTAATAATGTTGTAAAGATATGTTCAATTATGAATATTTTCTGAATGATCAACTGTTCTGTTTACTGAAACATTATTGTTTAATGAACGAATATTTGTCCTATTTGTAAACTGTATTCATGGCATCCATAGCAATTTACTGTTACTGTACTGTTACTGTTATTGTCACAGAGATCTCTGTCGGTTCCCATGTTTGGAACCGCTACTGTTTACTGTTATGATGACCATCAACTGACTATTCAGTCTGTTAAGACCTACTGTATTGTTTGCTATGGGATGTACCACATATGACTGCTATGGTTTCTAAACGACTGATATGACTGTTTAATTACTGAAAGGACATTCATTCTTAACCTCTTTACATAACTGTTATTCACTGGACTTTAGCTCACTGTTTATATATACATGTAGGTGTCCAGGTACCAGACCGATGTTAGGAGCGTCAAGCTAGCTCATGTTTTGTCAAAGCCAACCATTGTGTCTCACTTCGAGGTTCTGAGTGCGTCAAGCCAAGGCTGGTTTGGGGTGTTTTAGATTTCCCCTTTTGCCTTTGTTCTGTAATGAATGTTAAAACTTGCACTGTACAGTTTGAAGAAGGGACTTGGTCCCTAACCTGAATGTTTGTACATATGATGTATATATGTTTTGCTTATGAATGTGAATATGTTCAGAAAAGTCTTTTTGCATACAGACTGTCACAACTCATTGGACATCTTTTATTACTATTTTGGCTTCCGCCAGCCCCTGACTCTGTATTACTGTCTTTACTGTTAAGCAGGCCTTTGGTAATCACAGATTACTGGCCGGTTACGGTGCTAAACCCATAGGGGCGGGTTTAGGTCATGACATTAACAGTAAGGACAGTAATACAGAGTAAGGGATTGGTGGAAGCCAAACAGTAAATAAAAGATATCCAATGAGCTGTGAAAATCTGGATGGAAAAAAGACTTTTATGGGCTAGTCCACATTCATAACCATAAAACATATACACATATCAGATACACATAACATCTAAGTTAGGGACCTAATCCCTTCACCATATCTGTATAATCAAGTCTTATTCAGTCAATACAAAACAGGGACAAAATAGTGAATCTGAAGCACCCCAAAAACAGCCTCGGCTTGAGCAGACTCGAAACCTTGAAATGAGGCACAACGGTTGGCTAGACAAAACAAAAGCCTAACTCGACGCATCTAGCTTCTGTCCAATGTCTGGCCACCTACATATAAATATAAACAGTGAGCTAAAGCCCAGTGAATAACAAACGTGTAAAAGGGTTAAGAATGAATGTCCTTTCAGTAATTAAAACAGTAATTTGCATCAGTAAATCAGTTATTCAATCAGTGGCTCATATTTCATGCCCTATCAGTCATTTAGAAATCATATCAATCATACGTGGTACATCCAATAGCAGAACAGTACAGTAGGTCTGAATAGGCCGAACAATCAGTTGATGGCCATCGAAACAATATACAGTATTGGTTCCAAACATTAGAGCTGACAGAGATCTCTGTAACAGTAGCAGTAACAGTAACAGTACAGTAGCAGTAGCAGTAACAGTAACAGTAAGTTGCTATGGATGCCACGAGTACAGTTCATAAAATAGGACAAACATTCATTCAGTAAACGATGTCACTTCAGAAACATTTATAATTGAACATATCTTTACAACATCGTTACTCATAGAGTACTGGGTTATAGGCAAGCTAATCAGCGTCCTCGGATGCCAACCCTACACAGTTGCAGAACGAACACACACTAAATTACACACTCGGAATTAATAACTTAGCCTCTAACTTGACTTGGTGTGGTTCTACATCAATATTCTCATTAAGATGCCTTAAACATGACCTAGGAATGCCTAGGATGGGATGAGGATGCAAAAATACACTTGACAACATTTTTCAAGACTTGCTGAAAACAAGGGTCTCGCTCGAGCAAGCCCACCAAACAGAGAGGTCGCTCGATCGTAGACTCCCTCGCTCGAGCGGTCAGCAAAAACATGAAAAGTACTGGTTGCTGAAATTCTCCGCTCGAGCGTGAGACACAGTTCCTCGCTCGAGCGTAGGTATCGTTGCTCGAGCGTGCGTCTGCATACACAAAAACCTGAGAGCTTGCAATCTACGCTCGAGCCAGCATTCTATCGCTCGAGCAAGAGTCTGAGAACAAAGGTGGTCGCTCGAGCGTGGAATCCTTCGCTCGAGCGTAGAAGCCAAAATCTGGGTTTTCCAGATTTGCTCCCAAAGCTCAAACCAAGAATCAAACATATCAAAACTCATCCTTTTGGGCCAATTTTCTGAAAAACACTTAGAAACCCATAATACAACATGTTTTAAAGATCATTTTATAAAATCAAGCCTAAATGTGTGACAATTAAACACAAGTTGTAATGTAAACTTGAAAAACAATGCAAGAACATAACATGCATGAGTTCTTAAGAACTCTAATGCTCCAAGGTATGATCAAATGCAAGATTGACATAAAAAACATGGTGAATTTCTAGAATATAACCATAATATGGACATGTATGTGGAAATTCACATGAAAATGATCTCAAGATTCAATAATATGGACATACATACAAACATTGCTTCTCAATACAACACTTTAAGCTTATTCTTGACTCTAATCACCAATTTTCCATGAACCATGCATGTAACAACTTAAATTCACAATTAAGAGGTTGAATTTCCTACCTTAAGTCTTGAATTCCAAGTGTAGAAGCCTAATTTCTCAAGTCTTCTTCAATTTCCTCTAAGTTTCAAGTCAATCTCTTGTTGAATCAATTTTTCTTCCAACACTCTTTCTCTCTCTCTCACGTTTGGTCTTGAGAATGGAAAAGATGATGTATTAAATGTGTGAATTGAGCCCCAAACAATGACTCTAAAGGTGGCCCACTCAATGGCAAAAACGTAAATAGCATATATTCAATTAATCTAGCATTATTTATTATAATTTAATCTTCCCAAATTGAATTTTTATTAAACCTATCATAAAATCATATAAATCCTAACTAGCATATAACACTAATCAATTTCTGAATCGGTCGCCGATAAGGTTTTCAATTCGCAATTCGAGAATTAAAACATGAACAGATCATTCAATAACAAACAGATAGAAATGCGTTTAAAACAACACACTCATAAAATCAATTTAGGATTTCCTCTTAATCAATTTCTTATCATGCTTAATCATGAATTAACGCTAATCAGAGGTGAGGGTTGTCACAATGACAATATAATTTTTGGTGTATAACATGTTATTGACACATCTTTTGTAAAGCATACATCTTTTGTAAAGCTTTAACTCACTTTTTGTAAAGTTTTAACCTACTATTTTGGTGTATGACAATATAACTTTAATTTTTGTTTTTTGTTCAGTGTTTACACTTTTTTTTACTACCTTTTATATTTGATATGCAATATAACTTTAAATCTTATATGTTTGTTTATTAATTTGCATTAAGATTAGAGAGAGTTGTTATTTTATTTGAGTTTTGTAGAGCGTATAATACAAGCAAAATTATAACTGCATTTTAATCTAATTCTTTAAGAAGAAACATATTTCAATATATTTTTTCAGTATCTTTATCAAAAAATGACACAAACTTCATAAATTTCAACATAATACGTATAAATTATAACTGCATTTTAATCTTAAAATTATTTACACCATACCTTTAGGTACGGGCATACACTATATATATATATATATACAAAAAGAAGAAGCCTATAATATCATTTTCTTCAATATCTAATAATCAAGATCCCTTTGCGTGGAGAAGTTATTTGGTGGTCTTGGATTTGGATTTCGATATGGATTTGGGTGTGTACGTGTGTTTTCTGATCTCTAATCATTCTATATATATGGAGAAATATATATAACCATGTATATATATAGAGAGAGAGAGGAAGAAAAAGTTTATGATTTCATTTTCTTCTATATCTAATATTCAAGAACCCTTTGGGTGGAGAAGTTATTTGGTGGTCTTGGATTTGGATTTGGGTTAATCATTCCATATATATATATATATATAGTTGTATGAATATGTATATACATGTCCTCACTTCATATTTTTTTAACTTCATACTTGATAGTCCACCCTCCTACCTCATCTCACACTTCAACTTCATATTATTTAGAAGCCCATCTGAGCCAAAATCATAAATCTCCAACCATTTTTCTAGCTCTAGAACCTCTCTAAATAGGAAAGTGAAGTCAGTTTTTAGAAACTTCAATGAACATCAAACAATGGTAGGAAAAGGCAATGCATTTTCAACAACAAAACCATAACTTTTTATAAATAGTCCGTAGTTGCAAACACCCACCAACCTCATCCCATCTCCTCTACTCAACCAACACCCACCACCCACCACCTTTCCCTCGCACGGCATCCATTGTGGTAGCCACCATTACAATTTGGGTCTTGGCTTAGTTAATTGGATATACCTATGTATATAATTATTTGTGTCTATAATGATAAAGAAAATATGAAGGATGATGGTGGTTACCATGGTAGAAAATGATAGACATAGATTTTAATTTATGGGTTAACTTTATTTGAGTTAAGAGAATGATAGACGTAGATTTTAGAAAAATAATGAAACAAAAATTAAAAGGAAAGATGGAAAAATAAGGGAGATAAGCTATAGAGAGAGAGAGAGAGAGAGAGAGAGAGAGAAGCATTTTAGAGAGAAAAGCAACGTCTTGAGTTTTCAAAAAACTTGGAAATAAGAAGAATGTAAGGAATTATCCAGTGTGGTTAAGGAAAAAAAAATTGATTTTATGATCGTGCAACACACACTCTGTTAAAACAAACGGTTATGTCCGAAATTACACTTTGGTATGAAGTTTAGGGGGTTTAAGTATTACTAATAAAATTACAGGGGGGGCTTCATATTTTTTGGATAAATTACAGGGGATTAAATTATAATTTACCCTAGTTTTTATTTTTATTTTTTTTCACATTGATCAACTATTAGTTTAATTGACTTGAGATGTCAACCTGGAGAACTAGTTGTTAAATTTTGGGCTTACGTCAACTTGGTCCATATTCCACCCTCAACTACGATGGGCTTGGATTGAATCCACTCCAACTTGGTCCCCTTTATCGACTTCTACAAAGCAAAGCACTGGATCCAAAGCCAATTAGTTTTGGTATCAAACCAGCCTAGTGATAGAATGGATATGGAACTAGTTTTCATAAAGGTCTTGCTAACTAAAGTGAGAAAATGTCAAAATAGTAGGAGTTCTAAAACAATTTTCATAAGATTTTGTTTAAAAAACACGCGTTGACAAATTTAAATTAGTTGTGCATTATTTATTTCAAAAAATTGTGTACGATAAAAAATGTACTATCATTTAAAATTTCATTAACCAATACAATTAGAGTACTCATTAATGAAACTTATTAAAAAATCAATAATGCTAGGTATCATGAAAATAATGTCATGAAAAGTTTTTTTGAAAATTCTCTACCATTAGATCAGATTATAGTATTTGTAGTGTTTTATTGTATGTTATGCATTCACTATTGAATTAGTTTCATGAAGTTTTTCATGATATTTATTTCATGATACGTAGTATTACCCTTAAAAAATACTTCACACCACTAGTTCAACACTATTAATGAACCACTAATGACATAACATCACGTGGAAGTTACTATTGATGTTATAGTTTGGTCTTTGTTTTTTTTTTTTTTTTTCCCCTTGCATTTGCCAACTCATTAATGATACTTTTAAAACTGTTGATTTAGTGCTTTAAATCAGAACTGAAACTTAGGGCTAGTTTGACATAGACTATAAATCCATCTTTTTATCTTTTTTCCATCACATCACCTCTCTACTTTTCTGCACATCTTTTCGTAAAAAAACAAAAAATACACTTTTTTAGGACACGCCAAACCAACCCATTTTCACCTATTTTCAAACACTTTTCACACAAATAAGCATATTGTAGGCCGGATGAAACCGTAATTGTTAGATTGTGTCATCTCTAACACTTTTAATAAATTAAGGCGTTGGCTTCTGTCTAGTCCTTAATCGAACTGGATCGTGCTGTTGGTCCTATGAGGGCCCAACACGGGTTCCGTTTTGATAATCTGAACCGTTTAATGTGTAGAACTCGTCGAGTACTATAAGCCTGTAAAAAATCACGTTAATCAGATATCGGTAGCTATGTGATCAAATCAGATTTTTGTCAACCGTTAATTTATTCACCGTCCATTTTTTTTTTATACAAAACTAATTTCATCACATAGCTACCGATGTCCGATGATTTTTTACAGGTTTATAGTACTCGACGAGTTCTACACATTGAACGGTTCAAATTATCAAAACGGGACCCGTGATGGACCTCCACAGGCTCAACAGTACAGTCCAGCCCGATTAAGGACTGGACCGAAGCCAAGCCCTAAATTAAAGGCTTACATTTTGTCTATTCATTAACCTATTAAAAATTGAATAATGTCTTTTCTTAAATATAATATTATGTTTATAGTAATAGACAAAATCTGAATCAATAATATTTTTAAAAATGTCAACATGGCAAACATCCATTAATCTGGATGATGTCCAATTTGATCTAAATAAAAGACAAGCTTTATTATTTGTGATCAACCATCACTTAGAATTATTATTACCATTTCTGTTTTTTATTTAATAAATGACACCTATATATAAAACATAAAAAAGCTTGATTTGATAATTTAATATTAATGGTTAAAACAAATAAAGATTGTCTCAATCAAATGTAATTATTAGGGTTGTGTTATCCAATCAATAATCTTTACACCAAATGCATATCACCCACCCTATGACTTGGTGTTAATTTCGTCTTTACTATTGTAAGAAGATTGTTCATGAAGATACATAAAATCTTAAAAATCCTTTCATTACAAAAATAAATAAAGAAATAAATAAATAATAATAATCTTTAATTTTAATGTCCCTGGTTTTTTTTTAATTTTTTTTTATTACATGAAAAAGTTAGTGTGCTTAAAATAATTTTTTTAATTGTAAAAAAAATGATTAGATAACATGTATAATGTGATATTTCAATATTTTTTGCTAAAAAATCATAAATATAAATGAATCATAATGTGATAAAAAAATAAAACACTCGTCATTTTCATTTAATTTTAACTTTTTAGATGTGAAAATAATTTTTTTTAAATGCAAAAAAAAATTCTTTTCTAAAATTTATTTTTGTGAAACTAATTTTTAATTTAAAAATAAAACCATTTTAATTTTTTCCAAAATTTTCTCATTTACCTATCTTTCATTTATCTTTTCCTCATATTTTTTTCTGAAAAATAATTGGGAGCATTAATTAGTGCCACTAATTAAGTGGCAGTGGGTCCCGTCATTAATGATGTGATGTTTTGGTCTTGGAGTTGTATTTTTTTTTTTTTTACTTTTTTAATACATTAATACTATTAATAGTGATATTTTTAGTGAAATGAATCATTGTTGATTTTTTTTTCTCTCCCATCACTTGCAACGGTCACTAATATTTTTAACATTTTTTAAAAAAAAATTTATGCACCTACCGTACACGTAAACCTGTATCAAGTCAATTCCTTGATTTCCCTTCCCACGTAAGAAAGGGACTCCAAGGTTATTTTTATCCAAATTCAAGGGTAAATATGGAAAACAAAACAGCTCTTTAAATCGACTCTCTGTATTTCTTTCACTGTTTCTCTCTCTCTCTCTCTCTCTCTCTCTCTCTCACACACGCGCACATTGAACATGCAGAGGCAGTCTCTGGGCTCACCGAATTCGAAGCTCCATAGCCATGGAGGAGTTGTTGGAGAGAAGGAAGAGAACCTCTCTGGAGAAGACCAGAAGCGTAAGGACCAAGCTTCGCTCACTGCCGACGACGACGAAGATAACGACAAGTCACAGAAGCCTCTCAAATCGCCTCCGAGACCTGAGAAATTCATTCACCTCATTCCTCTTCTCACCGTCCTTTGCTTCCTCATCCTCTACCTCTCCTCTCACGATCCATCTCAAAAAGGTAAGTGGATTAGGCACTACTAATAATGTTCCTCCTCATTACGATATGCTTTTAATCTAGTGATTCTGTGTTTTTTTATTCAGATTTGGCTCAGTTCAGGGGATTTAATCGATTGTCGAAGTCAATAGGTATAATGCAGATTGCAATGCGTACTGCTTTGTGTTTTTTGGAAATGTTTTTTTGGGTGTTTTGTTGTTGATTATTGAGTTTTCTCTGCTTTGTGCTGTGTAGATTCGACAGAGATTGACGATATCGGACGATTTTCGGATATCAAAAAAGGAGATGTTTTAGCTATTCGGAGCCTCAGGAACTTGCAGGAGATCGGAAAACATGCTACGAAATATCGCCTTCACCGGAAAATCGGCTTCTTCTAGTTCGCATTCTCTCTCTCTCTCTCTGTCTCTCTCTCTCTCTTTTCTATCTCTCTGAGTTCACACAGGTGGAGACTCCGTCGGTGGAACTCGCACGTGAGAACTCAGAGGTACCATTTTTTTCGCGCGTGTGGACATGCGATTGCGCATGTAAATTTGTTCTTTTGTGTACGCAGCTTGGCGCGTGTGCTCTCTGTGAGAAAATTTCATTTTATTTTTATACAGTATAATTCCAGAATTATTCTCACGAAATAATAAAAAATAAAAATAAATAAATAACAGTAGTACATCATGTGAGTGAAGGGTTGTACTCTGTGGTGGGTTTGGCTAACGTACGCTTCCAAAATGCGCTGGCGTTGGTTGGATTACAGCTGGAGGTTCAGGCCGTTAATGAACCTCGTGGTGCGGTTGGGTTTGCCAACTGGAAAGTTCGAATGCTTAGCTCTCCCTTTTTGTTAGTATTAACTGCTTTGGGAAAACTTATTGCTTCACCGAAGAATGGATACTTGACTTGTTCAGTAATAATATACTATTATTTTTTATAAATTCATATGAATTTATAAAATTAAAAAATTAATATACTCTAAAATTTCAAGTTTATGTTGATTATATGCTATGATTGGATTTTTAATAAGAAAGTGTTTAGACTGTTAAAAGATAGTAATTCTTATATTGACTTATGATGTCAATTAGAAATTAGGGAACTAAAAATTTTGCTGCATTAGTTTAGAGATTTTCACCTCCAGCTGGCTATTGGGGGCCACTGCATCTTTGTTTTGATTGATCGACTCAGAATTTCGAGATTAGTCATGCGACACTCCGAAGGGTACTGGCTTGGATATTTGGTTATCAAATAAATAATATTGGAAATCGTGAAAAAAATATCATGAAATTCTTCATGAAAATTTCTCCTCCTTTGATAGTGTGTAATTTTTTTTATATGTGTAATCTAACGGTGGAGAATCTTTCATGATTATTTTCATGAAACTGAGTTTTCATGATGATTATGAGTCAAATTTAAATAATTTGATTATTTTTATTTTTATTTTTATTTTTATTTTTGCGAAACTGGGTTTTCTAGCGGTGTGAGAATAGCCATCTGGACTTTTTATTCAATTGAAGAAAAAGAAAATGTTAAATATATTTAAAAAATTATTAATCAAATACACCCTTGAGATTTGATTAAAATATGAATCGTCTTCTGTGATTTTAAAAATTATATTCATAACAGATCGTCTTTTTTGTTAATAAATTATCAAGTCAATTAATCATTTTTAATGATATTAAAAATATATTTCAATTAATAATTTAGGTAATTTTATTATTGTATAGGAGAATAATTATGAATTTTATTTTTTTAGTTAATTCTGTTAAATAAAAAAATTTAATAATGAAGTATTTGTAATTTTTTAAATCACAAGAAATAACCTGTATTTCAAATAAATTTCAAAATTTATATTTATAATTTACCCTTAATGTGGTATGTAATAAAAATAAATAATTTTATAAATAAAATTTAATAATTTGTGAATTTGTGTCGGCACAAAGTGTGCATACATTTAATCTTAAACGGTCGATCAGGCAAAAAAAGCTTGTGGATAAATTTCATTGGGTTATTAGATATTTGTTTACTCGTTAATTTTAGAATTTTAAAATTAATTAAAATATGTATAAATTAATTTGAACAACTTTATTTAAAAAAATAAAAAAGAAAATGAAAGCTTTTTCTCTCTATCTTGTCTCTCGCATTTGTTGTGTTGGTTGGACTTATATTTGGCTTTGATGATGACTATGATGATGATCGGAAGGAGATAATGCGGAATTGTAATGATGTCACGTGGCACCGCCTAATAGGTGCAATTATGTGATGGGCCCATTACGGGTGGAGGCCCGAATATATCTCTCTCTTGTGAGTGGGCCGGTCGCATTAAGAATCTGCGTGTCACGATGATGATAATGACAAAAAAACCCATATGAAAGTAGCTAAATTGACGACGTGGCGACGCATATTAGGTGACCGCGGGACCACGGCGCTGTTTGGTGAGGTCGAGCATTGGATTCTGCCGGCGGTCTCTTTCTTTGGACAAAAATAAACTTTCAATTAAACAAAAGTGAAATAAATAAATCAAACAAGTTTAATTTCTTTAAATAATTTTGAATTTTTTATTTTATAAAGTCATACAAAATACAATTTTAATTAACTTAATATGTAGAAATTTTTTAAGTTGAAATGGATTTAGTCTGAAGTTTTATTTTCATATTTAGGAGTTATTTGAGATGACTTAAGTAAATGTACTTTTTATCTTTTTACGAAAAGATGTGCAGAAAAGTAGAGAGATGATGTGATGGAAAAAAAATAAAAAGATGAATTATTTTGTGTATGCCAAACTTAGCCTTAGTTTGGTAATATTAAAAGAAATTGAATATATATAAATAAATAAATAAAACATTTTCTAAAATTTACTTGGCTTGCATGGCTTTCATTAGTTATTGTTCTAGAATATACCATGGTTTTCGTTAATTTAGTATTTGATGATTGGAGATGTATGGTAGGGTTTGCAACTTTTTCATAAGCAAAAACCAACTTAGATTACTACCCACCCCAAAAAAACTGGCATTGACCAAAACCTCCCTTCTCTATCTCTCATCATCAAACAAAAAAAATAAAAAATGAAAAATTATGTGTATGTTAAAAAAAAAAAATGCTTTTGAATTTTAATTCTTAAATTCTAAAATTAGCTCTAATGAGCTGGCAATAAATCTTACCTATTGTGATGTGATGTTTTAATTTTAGTTTTTTTTTTTTTTTCTCATTACCATGTTATTAATATTCTATCAAAGTACAAAAATTAATCCAGTGGTAATTAGGACCTCTAATAATAGAGCTCTATTGACGTGGCACCATTAAGAAAAAAAAACAAAAAAAAAAAAAAACAAAACAAAGTAAAGTAAAAGCTAATACATCAAATCACACAGTGAGATTCATAATTTAGAACGAGTTCACAATTTAATAGTCTGAAACATTTTTCAAATTAATCCTGTAAGTCATTGTTGATGTTTCAATTGGGTTTGGTCCGACATCAGAATTAAAATTGGAAAAATGCTTGGGAGCACTAATTAGTGCTCCCACTAATTAGGTGGCAGTGGGTCTCGCCATTAATGATGTGATGTTTTGGTCTTGGAATTGTATTTTTTATTTTTTTTTTATTTTTTTAATGCATTAGTGCTATTAGTGGTGATGTTTTTAGTGGGATGAATCATTATTGTTAAAATTAAAGATGATGAATGAATGGACCAGCCGTCACGGGTGGAGCCTTCTCTGTCCTTTTCTTCTTCTTTCTTTCTTTCTTTTTTTTATTAATATTTTGATTTTTGATTACTTGACATGGATAAATATGCAAAGAACAATCTGGGAGTGACACCATTAATCCACCAAGCAAGCTTAATTTAGATGAATTAAACCAAGTACTTACGTGGGGGTTTCATTTTTTGTTTTTGTCTTTTTTTGGTCTAGGTGGCGAGTTAAGTTTGTGTGATAATTTAATTAGTTAATTGAATGTATTATATCCACTCCAAATACATAACAAATAAGTGTTTCTATAGTTTTTGGTATTTATTGCCTAATATCATGGGCTAAGTTAAAAAATAAAATAATATTATATGCACCAATTACTATATCAATTGGTGTACTAACAGATGATATGACATAATTTTAGAATTTTTAAATATTTGTAATTTATACAATATGTGGGGTCAGTAATAATGACATAAGGTATGTTGGTATATTAATTGATATACCAATTAATGCATGTAGCACCATCGTAAAAAATATTATACAGATTAACAAATTTTATAATTTTTTTAACTAATAGATTTGGCAAATAAAGATGGAAAATTGAAATTTGAAACAGAATCACTTAAATAATGGTATAATAGGAACAAGGAAAATGATTTTTTCCCCGAATTTTGTCCCCCCTAATCCCCCGAATGCCCAAAATGACGTCGTTTTGGGCATTCTTTTTTTTTTTTTCTTCGTCTTCTTCTTCTTCATGCAGGTGCAGGTTTGAGATAGAGGGAGAAGGAGAGAAGAGAGGCCAATCGTCGCAGCACTCTAGTCCAGTCCGATCGGCGGCCGATCGTCGCAGCTCGCAGCTCGTCGGCCGATCGTCTCCGCCCCGCCTCCGCCTCTGCCTCCGCCTCCTGCCCAGCCTGGTTGATGTTGTCCAGTCCTCCTCCTTCTTCTTCTTCTTCTTCTTCTTCTTCTTCTTCTTCTTCTTCTTCTTCTTCTTCTTCTTCTTCTTCTTCTTCTTCTTCTTCTTCTTCTTCTTCGAATTCGGGGGATTCGGGGGGAGGGGACTTTTGAGCTCCCTAGCACGGCTCTAGGAACATACCTTATCACCCATCAATCTTCTACTAGTCAGTTTCCAAAAACAAAAGCAAAAAACTTGACCTTGCTTTAAAAGCAAAGGGAGATGTTACCATGTACGCGTTAAAAAAGTACATATATATGTTTGTTATAATTTTTTTATAAAATTTTATAATTTAAATACAAAATGTTTTAATTTTTTCATTTCAAAAATGTCAACTTTTTTTTCACTAAAAAATGACATAATAAAATCCCAAAATATCATAACAAAAATCATAAAGTGTCATTTAAGGTGTACATCATAAATTTATTATTTATAATTTTATCACAAAATATCATAACATACATCACAAATAATCATAACATTCATTATAAAAAATTATAACTTTTTTACTATATACATTACTAAATTTCTCCAGAATACAAAATAGGTAAATAGCCAAAATATAGACGTCTTCCTTAAGAGAAAATTAATGAAAAAATCTTATATACATTTCTTTTAGTTTGTGTCTCAACTAGGGCTGCAAACGAATTGGGTTGTTTACGAGTTGGCTTGATTCATCTCGACTCAGCTCGGCTCGGTTCATTAAAGGAGCTTAGCTCGAACATGAATGTTATGCCTCATTTAATAAACAAGTTGAGCTCAAACTCAAATAAACTTGGCTCAGTGGGGGTGTTTGATGGGGCTTTTTTGAGTCGGCTTATGGCTTCTGGCTTTTAAAAAGTTATTTTGGACTGTTTGGTTAAACTTATTTCAAACAATTTCTGATTCTAACAACTTATTTTAAGTCAAAAAAAATTGATTTTAAGAAGCTGCTTACCCCTTACTTTTAATTATCAACTTCTGCTGTGGACATGTTAATTTACGGTTATACTCTTAGATTTTTTTATTTTTTATTTTTTTAAAAATAGAAAAAGACCCAAATGGACTATAAAATATTTTTATTATTTTTTATGAAAAATGTAGATAAACAGTAAATAATAAAAAATAAAAATAAATTAAAAAAGCTACTTCACAACTTATTTAACAAACACTACTCAGCAACTTAAATCTATAATCCAACAGTTATACTAAACAGATTAACAGCATCTGATTAAAGTCATAATCTATAATCTGCTAAGCTATAATCTATAATCTGTTTTAACAACTACACCAAACAAATTTAGCTCATTTATCTTTATTTAAATTATATATTAAATAATATATAAATATATAAAAAATAGTATAAATACATTATTTTTGTATTAAATAATGTAAATAATAATTAAAAAAAATCTTATTAAACTGTGACCAAATTTTATTAATATTAACAAGTTGAACCGAATTCGAACTCAGTTAGTTATCAAGTCGAATTCGAACTCAATAAATAAACGAGTCGATTTCAAACTCAACAAAGTTTGGCTCGACTGATATGCAGTCCTAATTTCAACTAAGAGAGTTTACAATTATTGTGTATTTCTATTCTGTTGTAGAATTTTAAGGCACGTAAATTTTAAAATATGATATATTAACAAGAGAATAGATAAATAAATAAATAAAAAATAGAGAATATTGTGCTTAAATGAGTAGAGGGCAGAGCAAATGAGGAAGAATGTGCTTAAATGAGTAGAGGGCAGAGCAAATGAGGAAGAATATAAAGTTATTTTATGTTATTATTTAAAGAGAAAATATGATAGGTTGGACAACAACATTGACAAAATTTTCCTAAATGACCCCACAGAATAGATGAACCACAGTAAAGCATATATGCATGCATTATTTAATCCAATAATTTCAAAAGAGCAATGCTAGAGACCCTAAATATTTTATTAAAAATTTTACCAAATGTCTCATATGGGTGTGGGATCCACACAATGTGGGTCCCATGTGAGTCCCACACCCATGTGAGACATTTGGTAAAACTTTTGGTAAAATTTTTGGGACCTCTAGCATTTTTGATTTCAAAAACATTTTTCTAGAAAAAGTGGGGGCCAGTACGAGGGCACTTTCTCATTATTAACAATCCAGGCTGCCCATTATTACCACCTCACTATTTTTACCATGGATCATCATACCTATTGATGAATAACAACATTTAACTTAAAGTCAAGGCAACACTGCAAGATCATCAGTTGACCAAATTTCACTATGAAACAAATAATGGATCACGGAATGGTTTACAAAAAATATAATCAAAATATGAAATTAAGGCCTCGTTTAAGAACAGACTAATTTAATAATTTTTTAATTATTTAGTTAAAATATTAATTAAAAAAACTAGTATGTCTGGGATGATTTTTTAACTTTTTAACTTTTTACGAAAAGATGTGTAAAAAGTAGAGAGTAAAGAGAATCTTTGACTTTTTGGTATGGATTATTAACTTTTTGACTAATTTAATAATTTTTTGACTTTTTGACTAAAAAGGAGAATTCCCAAACGAGACCTAAATTAAGTTATAAAAGGATTCACATTCACAAGGTTGAGATTAAACCTAATTACGAAAAAATCTACATTTACATAAATCATAGCTAATTATTACACTTACTTTATGTTTTATTTATGTTCTTAATATTAGTAATTCCACCATGAGGTGTGTAGAACAACCCTCTCTCTCTCTGGATTCCCAATAACTATTTTGTGCGAAGGCTGCACAAACACTCACATGCTATGATAGTTCACTCAACCCCCAACCCTAACCTAGAGGTTATAGAAGCTTACAACTCCATCTAGAATGTCATCTAAATGGACCTAGACTAGATATACAAGTACCAACTTGATATGTAAAAATATTTTAGTAGTGTGAACATAAATAGTTTCTAAAGAAACCTTGATCTTGCAGCCTCCAGTACTTAAAAGCCCACCAATGTGGATCATGTGAAATGGTTCTACGAGTAATGATTCATCCCCCCTTTTCCCCCACCCCCTTTGACCCCCTCTCTCTCTCATTGGTTACTTTTTCTTTTTCTTTTTCTTTTTTTTCCTGCTCCTCCAATCACCCCCTGCCACGTGGCAAAGGGGGTGAGGGGTGACCCCCAAAAGGGGGTCCCAAGCATTATTCTAGATATTATACACAATCTAACATCTATCCCATCAAAAGTTACTTTCTTTTCCTTTTTCTTGAAAAATG
Organism: Camellia sinensis; assembly: GCF_055761805.1. Classification (NCBI taxonomy): domain Eukaryota; kingdom Viridiplantae; phylum Streptophyta; class Magnoliopsida; order Ericales; family Theaceae; genus Camellia; species Camellia sinensis. Next base: position 42,613,749 of record NC_138973.1, read on the forward strand.
TGGACCAGATCTCTCAATTTAACATTTAAATCACAAATATTAGCAGCTCCAACTGGATGTATATATATCAATTAACTGAACTAATGACTAAAAGCGCTCCCACACGTTGACAATGAAAAAAAGAGTATATGAGTGACCAACTAAGCCTCTGTGTGGCAAGTTAGTTTTCAGATTTTTTTGGTTATTTTAGCCACAAAAAATAAAATAGGCTATTTTAGCCATAACAAACAAAACATCACATCCAACCTATAATCATTACATTCTTCTCTCACAAAAAAAGTCAAAAAAGCCAAAAAGCCAAAAAGCTCTTCCCAAACCAAGCTTTTTAGCCCAGGCTAAAATAGCCAAAAAAGCCAAAAAGCCAACCTACTTCCCAAACCAAGCCATTACATTCCAAAAAGCCAAAAAGCTCTTCCCAAACCAAGCTTTTTAGCCCAGTCTTAGGCTTGGTTTGGGAAGTAGGTTGGCTTTTTGACTTTTTGGCTTTTTTAGCTATTTTAGCCTGGGCTAAAAAGCTTGGTTTGGGAAGAGCTTTTTGACTTTTTAGCTTTTTTGACTTTTTTTGTGAGAGAAGAATGTAATGATTATAGGTTGGATGTGATGTTTTGTTTGTTATGGCTAAAATAGCCTATTTTATTTTTTGTGGCTAAAATAGCCAAAAAAGCCTGAAAACTAACTTGCCAAACAGAGGCTTAGTTGGTCACTCATATACTCTTTTTTTCATTGTCAACGTGTGGGAGCGCTTTTAGTCATTTTAAACAAAATTTAGACCTCGCTTGGGAATAGGCTATTTCAATATCTTTTTTACTTTTTGACTAAAATATGAAGTAAAAAAAACTAGTATGTTTGGGATGACTTCTAAATTTTTTATGAAAAGATGTACAAAAAATAAAAATAAAAGAGAATTTTTGACTTTTTTATTTTTTTAGTGATTCTTTGACTTTTAGGCTAAAAAATGATATTGTCAAACGAGACCTTAGTACCAACAAGGACAAAGTGCAAAAATGACCAAAACCACCAAATAAATTAAATTTTGAAAAAAAAAAAAAAAAAGGCTCAGTACATATCATGCAACTGTAAGAGGGCCCTAAATTATTGGACCTCCATGTTTCTTGGGTGCGGCCATTCTTCGGTTCATCCTATCTTCATGATCTTTTGTCAAGCATTGGAAGAAAAGAGGGTTTGATACCAAGCTTCTGTAGGGTGTGATTTCATTTCAGTGGTCTAGCCTAGGCATCTCATGAACAGTGTGAAAGATTATCTACATTATTGTCCTTTGATGCACATAATGGAACAATCAAAGAGAGACTACCAAAGAGAGACAACCAAAGAAAGACTGGACAGGCAATTCTTAAATCTTTTGTGTCACAATTATTGAGATTTTGGGGGACCCTAACCTCAGATTGACAAGTATATGCTTGTCCAGGTCGATGCTCATTTGCATCACCCTTTTTTAAAACGTCTTTCTATTCAAATAATAAACTAGTATCTCTTGAAAAAGCAAAGTAAGGGTTTACACAACTTGCACCAAAAGCTTGTCCAACTTAAATTTTAAAGAAGACGTATGTTGAAGAACCTTTTCCAATTCCAGTCCCAAAAGCCCCACCCGAAGCCCAAAAACATTCTTCCAGAAAGTTTCCTTAAGAAAACAACCCTATCACAAACCTCGCAGGGAATTTGAACAAATGAAACGATCAAAAAATGATGAAGAATGCAAGAAGGATGACAAATGGATTAAGACGAAAACAAAAACAAAACATCTAATCCGGATCCAAACCACTCAACAAAGTTCAATTTATTAAAAATTTAAGAAAGCACATGGTCAAACACATTGAGTGCAATCAAATCCAACTATAAAGGCACATTGTTCTACATTTCACCCCTCCATGAATTGGAGGAGCAGGATATCAAGACTCTATAATCGAAAAGTTTTGACCAATGTATTTACAGAAAGTGAAAAATCAGAGAATCAAACCTTGTGCCGGTGCGGGCTTTGAAGATTGCTGCAGATTTGGTGATTTAGGTGACTCGGATAAATGAATCTGCGCAAATTCATCCACCATTTTCCTTCGCTGTTCCTCTTCAGCCATTCCTACCTTCTGTTTTGTCTTTTGGCCAACATCTCCAGCTGCCTTTGCAACTTTACTAAAAGCACCAGTCACCCACGTAGTTCCAGTTTGTACATACGGGTTCTTCATTATGGCTGATCCAGCACTACTGACTTTTTGCTCAGCAACAGCATATGCTGATTTGGTTTTGTCAGAAACCTGAAATTTCTGATCTACTCCCCGAACCTTCTCATTAACAACAGAAGTCCCAGCGCTAAACTTTTCGCTAAGCCCGATTTTTTTGTCAAAAGAAACAACCTTAGCTGTGGCTGTGGAAGTCAACTGGTGCTTCTCATCAAAGGACTTGACCTTGCTGACCGCATCTTTGCCTAACACAAAGCCCTTTGCAAGCACGCCGCTGACTACATCCTCTGCCTTCCGAAAAGCAGATTCAGAACCACCTGCGGTTTTGTTTTCTGTTTTCTGCAGAGTTCAAGCAACAATTAGGTCACAAAGATTCATTAGTTGTGTTCTTGGTTGTTTTGTTAGAACCTTATTCTCTTGTTGAATTTTAAATTGAATGAATCTTACAATTCACCTGTGTGTCATTATGATTCTGTCTGATTCACTATGATCCAGTCCTGTTTGCTTAATGCATAAAACAATTGTTTTTGCAAAATAATATATATATATATAAATTAATTATATTGATATACATGGATTTATATGTATATACATATTTACAATTTAGTTATATCGATATTTATTTCATTTTAAACACTATGTTTGTAATTTTATATACATATACATATATAAAATTATATATTATGCTAAATAAAGTGAATATTCACTATTCGAATAAGATTCAAAATTCACTATTTTAGCAAAACGATTTGCGATTCAATTCGCAATTTGAAAACAATGTTACATATGAAAGTTGAAGCTTTAAAGATGACTCCTTACAAGAGGAGCTGCAAAAGCAGCAGGTGGAAGCTGATAATCTGGATCCAGATTTATGGTGACGGTCAGATCAACTATTGTTGCTCCCTGAGATCAGATCAAATGTCATAGTCAAAAAGTCCCCATTTATTGTAAAAGATTACAGAGGCATCATATAATTGCGTTAAAGTGCTATACAGTAATATCTAATAAAGAAAAGGTCAATTTAAATTTGTTAATACCGAGACTTGCTACGAAGACAGGCCCCATCTAGAAGTAGAACAAGCATATAATTGTATATCATATTAGTCAAATCCTATCAAACTTGGGATGTCAAAAACTAGTTTACTTAAAATGCACCTGGAAAACAATCTAGAAAACCAATCAAACTTTCCAACGTAGTTACATATGATGTGGTTATTCACAATCAATCAATTAAACACCAAGAAAACATTTTCCTTTTTCTTTAGTCAGAAACAAAAGTTGAGCATGAGATCATCCATTGCCATTGCCCTTCAACTTGCTAAAACAACCTTGGTAATATGAGAATTAATGGAATATGAGCATGAGCACTACCAAACCTAACCAATTAACCTGTTTAATTCTGGAAAAACATTTTTTCGAGTCAAATAAATAAAATAAATAAAATAAAAAGATTCATTGGTTAGAAGAAAGTCGTACAGAGCATAACATGGGGAACTTGGCTTAATAGGTTAGGGTTATAGGTTTGCAGGACAATGATGAGTAGTAGATCTAGTGTTAGGGAAAACTGTGTCACAAGATCATGGCCCCCAGTTTCACATATCAAACAAATCATCCCTGGAAGACTTAACTACAAAAGATCGGATCTCCTCTTAATGAGAGAAAACCAATAGATAGGCCATGAATTGGAGGAGTTTGATCGGGTTAAGTTGTTTTATAAGTACAGGTATATATCTATAAATTAGAATGACAAACCATTTTACTTTTTCTCAACACATAGAAAAGGACAAATATAACTGGGAATTCATTTCCCAAAGTTGGGGAACTGGTTCAAAATTATCGGTAAAGCCACATTTGCAAGCTACCCATCTCACCATTCAGTTTGTACTATGCAAGCCTCATCGAGGAAGCTCTCTTACCGTCCCCAGTATGAATGATTCACCAAAAAGAAAACTACACAGCTTCCCTCAATCTGTTTGCAATCCTTTTCAATGCTATCAACCCTAGGGTTGTGTTTTTCCAGCAAAACTAAACTGACTTGTGGTGCAAAAACGACCAACATTGTAACCGAACCATACATTCACTATAAAATCCAGTTCATGCAATTAGCTTATACAATTTCTCAATAGGTGGCAAATTTTTCATGATAGGTTCCTAACGAGGGGTGAAGGGGGGCCACTACCCCTGAGTTTGAGAATTTCTCTGTACCCTTCTCTGCATATGCAGGTAATTTAGGAAACCATAGTGCCAACTGTTAAATTCCAAAATATCATATCTCAAATGTGAGATAATAATTGCTTTATTTTCACATAGTTTATACAACTTTTTTTTTACTCACTCAAGCTACCTGCAACTTGGAGCTTGACCCAGCTGGCCTACTGGATTCCAATGCTGACATAATTATTTGGGAAGATTCTATGTAAAACTTTCATAGGAAATTAAACAAGTTATTTTCTTTAAGTTTTATGTCAGCTGCAGTTTGGTAACTATGGGCTGTAGGTAGGGCTGCCATAGTAGCTCAGTTCCACACCAATCTCGCTTGGCCACCAAGTTCTCTTGGACTGGACTTGGTCTCTCCTTTATATATGATATATTGGTTTCTTTTGGGCAATGAAACGAAGAAGTTTTTTCAAGATTATTTTCGATGAGATGTGATGCTTCTTTCTTAAGCTGTGAGCGACTTAGACCCAAATCTCATGCTTTTCTTCTTCTCCTGCACTTTCAAGTCTTTAAAAGCTGTAACACATCCCACCTATACCTTTAAAACTTTATTTAATTTGTCTAACCCACTCATCCTCTGACCTTCATTCAAAACCTAGAAAATAGACCCAAACCATCCAGGGTACTTTTTCTTGTGACACTGTTCACAGCTCCAAACTTCATCTTTATATGCTCAATTAGATCCTCAAACCCTTGCCTCTTTAATACACCTTGCAATAAGGGTGGGAATTTGCCACACGACACGATAACATAAGTCAAGTTGTACATGAAATTAGCGAGTTAGGGTTGACCATTTCTTGATCCGATAATACAAATATTAAATAGACCGGGCTAGTGTCAAATTTGTATAGCACGAAATTGACACGGATAACCCGTATAATGAAGAATTAGTTACACATTTAAATATTATTTCCATTAAAGAGTATTATGACATTTTTTAATCTTTTATGTAATTACATCAAATTTATAAAAAGTATGTAAAATATGATTTTAAGTTTAATATAGGTTTTGTTTTTGCTTTTAATTGAACTTAATGTATTTTTTGTCTATTATTTGAGTTAATCTAGTAAAAAATATAATAATAAAATATAATTTTTATAAATTAAGAAAATACAATTAAGTTGAAATTAAATATTTTTATAAATAATTTCATTTAATAGAGATTAGTTTTATTAAATTTAATTTATGAAGAAATTTTCAAATTTTTTTCATACATTTGATAATTTTAGTTAATAGTGAAATTTTTAGACATGACAAGTTAATACGACACGAACCGGACATAGACTGAAAATGACACGGCACGATAACATGAAATAAAAACAGGTCGGGTTAGTGTTGAGGTGATTTTGACACAAACCCGAGATGACACGACACAACACGACGCCCACCCCTACCTTACAACCCCATAAGAGCCTATTAGTTGTGTCACTACTAGCCACAAAACCCAATTTTTAGCTCTCATATAGTGCTGAATTCATCAAAGATCTGCATCACCTGGATTGGTTATCACTCTGATATCACACCAATTTCAGGTCCTAGATGTGGAGCTGTACCAAAAATACTAAAATATAGATTCCAGAGTGTGATCTCTTTGAAACTTTATGATGATAGCACATGACACCCAGCACAAAGAAGACACTTCATATACTGTGAAGTGAAAAGCAGTTTTTATTAACTTTTTCGGCAAATCCTGAAAAATAACCCTGTTTCATATTTAAAGTTCAAACACGCCATAAATGGATTTGCCATAAAGAAAAACATTATAATATTGAATGCAATGACAAGTAAACTCACCGAAAGTAAGACTGCAGTCTGTGCTCCTTGCGAATCCTTGAAGGTAACAAATGCTATTTGGGATCGCTCAGTATGACTGCATAGACATACGACAAAACTGAAGTTCATATAATAAGGAAAAGAAAAGGTAAAAAGAAAAATGAGTAACTCCTTCAGACAGTAACCTCAGCATTTCAACATATTCAATATCACCAGAAAAGGAAAAGAACTCCTTGACGTCTTGCAAAGTTGCCCCTAGGGAAACATTGCTGACTTTAATGGTTCTTATCTGCAGCAACAAAACAATAATATCAATATAAATATCTGGACAGGAAAAAAATAAGTTGCATGCCATTTCCCAACAGCATAGTTAAATTGATCACACATATTTTTGACCTGCATAAGCAAGGGATAAATAAAGATCAAGCTGCCGCCTTATGGGCAAGTATCTAGTCAGTTGGTCCTTCCAATAAGAGAAAAAATTTGTAAGACTAATTATAATCAATAAAGCATTGCCTACTGCAAAAAGTGTAGATAATAATCCCTCAAAACTTTTTAAATAGAAAATCCTATTAAATTTTTTTAGTGTCATTTGGAATTTGAAAATGCTCCATGGGGTATTATACATCAGGGTGTTTGGTATTAGAGGCTTATCATAACATGTTGTAACAGCCACTGACTTGGTCAAATCACAGATCTCATTCAAACTTGTTATCCATTAGATTTAGGAATCAGTTGTTATCTCATTATTGTATTACTATCCCTTCGTTTTAGGAATTAGTTGTTATCTCATTCTTGTATTTAACTATTGTTAATGTTAATAGAAGTAAGCTTTTGAGCATTCCTCTGTCATGGTATCAGAGCCGTAACCGATCCATTTTTTTTTTCCCCTCAACCTATCTTCTCTCTTATTTACCTCATGGCCACCGAAAACACCAGTCCAACTATTCTCAATACCAATGAACCGAACCAAACACTTATCAGCATTAATGTTGCTGCACAAACTCCTCTCAAACTAACCTCCACCAATTACCTCTCTTGGAAACTTCAATTCCAAACTCTCTTTCTTGGTTACGACCTACTTGGCTATGTTGATGGCTCCAACCCATGTCCATCAGCCACCATTACACAATCTAATACAACCACACAAAACCCCAGTTATGTTCTCTGGACCCGTCAGGATCAGTTGATTCTTAATGCAATCACTGGCTCCCTCTCACCAACCATCATCCCATTCATAGCTCAAGCCAAAACCTCTAGACAAGCCTGGACCATCCTCGCCAATACCTATGCCAAACCCTCTCGTGGATGCATCAAACAACTCAAAGATCAACTCAAAAATACCATCAAAGGTTCCCTTGCCATCACTGAATTTATGCAAACAGTCAAAACCAGAGCAGATGATCTAGCTCTTCTTGGAGCCCTAATTGATGAAGAAGAAATCACCGATAAAATTCTCGATAGCCTCAGTGATGACTACAAAGAATTAGTCCGTGCTGTCCAAGCACACGATAACTCCATTACCTTTGAAGAACTCCATGAAAAACTTCTAAACTTTGAAGTCACTCTTCAATCAAACATACCCGAGCAGCACCAATTTCAGTCATTGCCAATCCCACATCCAAATTCAGCAAACATTGGCGCCCCTTCAATCCTCAACACAATACCACCACTAACTGGCATACACCATACCTTTCTGCCCAACGTCCACCTACTGCTACCAATGCAGGTTTCTCCACCCCACAAGGCCCTCGACCTCCTCCCAGACCATATCTTGGTCACTATCAGATCTGCTGACTCCAAGGCTACACAGCCTAGCGGCGCCCTTCCTTTTGGCTAGTCCCCGTCCAGATGTCTCCCACATCCCACACATCTCCCGCCACCACTCCATGGCAACCATAAGCCCATCTTGCCACCAATCCATCATGGCTCCTGGATAGCGGTGCATCTCACCATGTCACTTCTGACCTCAGTAACCTCTCGCTGCATACTCCTTACATAGGCACTGATGATATCATGATCGGCGATGGCTCCAATCTTCCCATCACTCACACCGGTTCCACCTCTCTATATACTCCTCAGAATACATTTACATTAGACAATGTTCTTTGTGTACCCTCTATGCAGAAGAATCTAATTTCTATATCTCAGTTTTGCAGCTCTAACAACGTTTCCATAGAGTTCTTATCAAATTCTTTTCTTGTGAAGGAACTTCGCACAAGGACAACGCTGCTGAGAGGACACACTAAAGATGGTGTTTATGAGTGGCCAACATCCTCTCCACGGATTGCTTTTTCCACAATAAAGACCACCTCCTTCGCCTGACATCATAGATTAGGACATCCTGCTTTTCCAATTCTCAAACACATTGTTTCTAGCAATAATTTAGGATTATCTTCTTCATTATTATCTCATGATTTTTCTTGTAATGCTTGTCTCTGCAATAAAAGCCACAAATTGTCTTTTTCTAGCTCTACAATTGTCTCTACACAACCCCTTGACGTCATATTTTCAGATGGTTGGACCTCTCCAATTTTATCAACCAATGGCTTTAAATACTATGTCATCTTCATTGATCATTTCACTAACTACATCTGGTTTTATCCAATTAAACACAAATCCGAAGTCAAGGAAGTTTTTATCAGATTCAAAGCTATTACAGAAAATCACTCCCATTCACAATGGTGGTGAGTACATCGCTCTAGCTAATTTCCTCTCCACCTCTGGTATCTCACATCTAACCACTCCACCTCATACACCTGAACACGGCGGATACTCTTAGAGAAGGCATCTCCATATCGTTGAAACAAGCCTTGCTTTACTCTCTCATGCTTCCTTACCCCTTTCCTACTGGCCTTATGCCTTTGCCATAGCCGTATATCTCATAAACCGAATGCCCACACCCACCTTAAATCTCTTCTTCCCTTTCCAAAAAATATTTCAAACTCCACCAAATTACTCTAAATTAAAAATCTTTGGCTGCCTCTGCTATCCTTGGCTCAGACCTTACACATCACACAAGCTAGAGTCACGGTCCAAGCCTTGTGTTTTCCTTGGATACTCTCTCACTCAAAGTGCCTACTACTGTCTAGATCCATCAAACTCCAAATCTATGTCTCTAGGCATGTCAAATTCGTTGAGTCTCACTTTCCATATGCCTCACTGTCTAGCACGTCCCCCACTCCTACATCCAGCCCCATTACCACCTGGATACCTCCACCTATTCGGGTTGTGTCACCTAATCCCCAACCGCCACAACCAACCTCCCCATAACCTGAACCAACTGCACCTAATCCCATTCCAACTCACTCTATGACCATGCGAGCCAAGAACCACATTCATAAGCCCATCCAGAAACTGAATCTTCATACCCAACTCACAAAAGCACTTACTGATCCTAAATGGCGTCAGGCTATGTCTGCTGAGTATTATGCTTTAGTTTGCAATGGCACATGGGACCTTGTACCACCTGCTTCCCAACAGAATATAGTGGGTTGTAAATGGATTTTTCATAGTAAACGCAACTCTGATGGCTCTATTGACAGGTTCAAGGCACGTTTGGTGGCAAAGGGTTTTCATCAACGCCCAAGGGTTGATTATCTAGACACTTTCAGTCACATTATCAAACCAACAACAATGCGAGTTGCTCTTAGCCTCGCTGTTTCTCAGGGTTGGCCATTACGGCAACTTGATGTGAACAATGCATTTCTTCAAGGACACCTCTCCGAAACTGTTTTCATGCAACAACCACCTGGCTTTGTTGATCAAGATCATCCATCCTATGTCTGCAGCCTTCGAAAGGCAATCTATGGTCTCAAACAAGCACCTCGGGCCTGGTATCATGAACTTCGCACTTTTCTTCTTCAGTCAGGCTTCAAAAATTCTCATGCTGACACTTCTCTGTTTATTCTCACTATTGCTGGTCATATTATTTACCTCTTTGTTTATGTGGATGATTTAATCATCACTGGTGACAATACTCAGCTAGTTGACTCTTTTGTTGCTGCTCTTGCTCATCGATTTTCAATCAAAGATCTCGGTCCATTAACATATTTCTTGGGTGTGGAAGTAGTACCAAATCAGCATGTCATCTTGCTCTCTCAACGGCGATACATCTTGGATATATTGGCTCGAACTAAGATGATTGACGCCAAACCTGTGTTCACTCCCATTCTGACAAGCCCACCTCTGATGTTAAAATCGGGTACCCCCTTAACTGATCCCACAGACTACCAAGCAATTGTTGGCAACCTCCAATATCTTCTGATTACAAGGCCTGACCTTGCCTTTGTTGTTAACAAGCTCTCTCAGTATATGCATACACCAACGAATGCCCACTAGAGTTTTGTTAAACGTCTACTGTGGTATCTCTGTGGAACTATCAATGAAGGCCTCCAACTACATCGCCAGTCCCCATTACAACTTCATGCTTTTTCCGATCATGTTCATCGTGACTTCCCACAGGATTTACAAGCCTTTTCCGATGCAGACTGGGTAGGAAACAAGGACGATTATTCTTCAACTAGTGCCTATGTCATCTACCTTGGTCGCAATCCTGTCTCCTAGAGCTCTAAGAAGCAATACACTGTTGCTCGCTCTCTACTGAAACTGAATACAGGTCAGTGGCTCATGCAGTAGCAGAACTCAACTGGCTCTATTATCTTCTCACTGATCTTGGCATACAACTCTCTTGCTGTCCAGTTATATACTGTGACAATGTTGGTGCCACTCAGCTCTGTTCCAATCCCGTGTTTCACTCCAGAATGAAACATGTTGCAATTGAATTTCATTTCATTCGGGATCAAGTCCAAAATGGTGTCCTTCGTGTTGCTCATGTGTCTTCTGCAGACCAACTTGCTGACGCACTCACCAAACCTCTTCCACGTGCTTGTTTTCTTGATCTCAAATCCAAGATTGGACTTCTCTCTCGAGCTCCATCTTGAGGGGGCATATTAGAGGCTTATCATAACATGTTGTAACAGCCACTGAGTTGGTCAAATCAGAGATCTCATTCAAACTTGTTATCCATTAGATTTAGGAATCAGTTGTTATCTCATTATTGTATTACTATCCCCTCGTTTTAGGAATTAGTTGTTATCTCATTCTTGTGTTTAACTATTGTGAATGTTAATAGAAGTAAGCTTTTGAGCATTCCTTTGTCATTTGGTGTAGATTAAATAAGCTAATTATAGCTTATTTTAATTTAAGAGCCTGTGTCAGACTATTTGGTATAGTTTCTGCTTATAACTTATTAAGCATAAATAACTTAAATAAGTTGAAAAAAGTTGATTATCTACTGATTATCAGCTTTTAGCTCACAATAAGCTACACCAAACTCATTTTATGAACAAATTATCAACTGAAGAAGGAATAGCATAACATAAGGCAATCACCCTCATCTTAAAGAAGTATTAATCAAAAAAGAGAAATGCACAATTTTAAATCCACAAATTCACCCATAAATTATGGTGGCAAGAGAGTTGGGCCTTACATCATTGAATGTGTAATAAATCAAAAGTGGACACCTATCATACAACATCATTGTGGATTAAATTGTGGAAACTTTTTGTGTGTCTTAAACATTTTCCAATAAAAAATGCCTGGTGGTCTGGTTTGCAGCTAAGTCTAATTTCTAATCAAAGCAAAAACGCATTCAAAGGCGCGAATCAAGAGCATAACTCAACCGTTTTCTCATTCAAACTTACTTTAACAATTAGACAGACCTACGCAAACTCTACTAATGCCAGAAAACTTAAACAGATCTACATCAGTTAAACACACGGATACAAAATTAAACACAAAAATCAACTCTAATCTAAAAGGTGAAACGAATAGTAGTACATAAAGAACTGACTGTGGAAGAAGTAATCAATCAAATTCAGCTATGCATAGAAATGGATTGTGAATAATACTCACCGACATCGAGAGAATCAGGGATCGAATGAGAGATCGCCGGACAAATCAAGTCACCGGCTAAGAGTAACCGCCGGAGTCCACTGTTGTTGTTGCTGCTCCTTTGTCACAGCTGATTAAATGAAATGTGAGGAGAGAGAGAGAGTTTTAGAGAGAGAGAGAGCGAGGAAATACTATCTATCTAGAGAGAGAGAGGGCGGGTCGGAGGTTTGGGGTTGTGCTGAAGATGCAGGCGGTTGAGTGACGGCGTTGACGTGTTTTTACGGTCTGCTTTGTTTGCTTCTTCGCATTTTCGCTCCCACACGCGGTTTAGACTGGGACCCTATTTTTCACTGACCCCAAGAGAGGGATTCAATAACTCCATTTAAAAAATAATAATATAGTACTGACAATTTCAAATATTTGACTAAATATTTTATTATTCACATAAATTATGATAGACGAGTGATTGTTGTTACAAAAAAAAAAAAAAAAAAAAAAAAAAGGGGAGAAGGATAAAAAATGATGATATTTGGGTACGTGAAAAAATAATTTCTTGATAATAGATTAGGATTTTGAGTTGAGAATATAGTAAATAGGTTAATTTCTTGATAATAGATTAGGATTTTGAGTTGAGAATATAGCAAATAGATTAAATGAAAATAATAAATATATAATTTTTGAAATTACAGGAAAAGATTATGTAATTGTAAAAATTTTAGGAGTTAAATGTAATTAGTTTTAAATTGTTAGAAGGATACATTAATTTATATTATCACACTGGCATCAATATATATAAGTAATCTTTTTTTTTAATCCACATTTAGTTGCAAAAGAACATATCAAGATATGGACACCTAATTGTAAATTAGGTCATATATTATTTCATTTTTATATGATAGTGTGGTTCAAAAGATGGAGTATTTTATGAAGTAATTTAGTAGTAATCCATGATGAAGCTGATAAAAAAAAATATCTATGATGAATATGGAATTATGATTTTTTATTTATTTAAAAAATTTCAATATAAACTCAAATACCAAAACAGTGAAATTTCACTATTTTTTCAAAAGTGAGTTTTTATTTAGGGTTAGGATCGTAAAATTAAGAGTCAATTACAAAAATTAATTAATTTTTTTCAAATTTAGAGGCAAAATAATATTAAAAAAATTGAGGGCTCCAATTTGACAAAATTCAAATTTTACCGTGGTAACTGTTATCACATAATTTTATTTTTTTTTTTAAGATCTTTAGATAGCAATTTCACTATCCAATTGAGTGCTAGCAGAGAAATTTATATACTAACTATGTGAGTCGATTTCTAACCATACTGTCAAACTAGTACTCAGCTGGAGAACACCGGCAGCATAGATTAAGCCCGAACGACCTGTCACAGAAAGAAGAGATTTCGGCGGCGGTTCGTCCACCCGGGAGTACTCCAACGATCAAGTCAGTTATCTCTCAAAGATGGCAAAAGTGCTTAACTCACTATTCAGAATAGCAAAAGCGTACCTTAGACCTATGAGGGTACCTCTCTTTTATATCCAACACTGACCTGATCCCAATAGAAGCCTAGCTTCAATGGATTTTGTCTCAATGCTAATCCTAGACTCCCAGTTAGATTGGGATAAACTCTCTAAGAGTCTTATTTTTATCTAGACTGAACTTCTCTCCTAATCTAGGATTCTTGTCCCTAATCTGCTTATCTCGGATTTTGGTATTTTCGCAGATAACCTCGACCTAGTCGAGATTACCTCGGCATTATGACCAGGACATGTGGCACCTTGGCTAATACTTCGATGCCACATCGGCCACGTGTTGTCATTCAAAAATTATGTCCCCACAACTGCCCCCTAGGTTCTATTACCTCAGCATCCTAAGGTGATGGAACCTATATCATTTAAACCCATAGCACGTCAGCTAAACTTGCTCTATCATTTGTCACCGAGGTCATGACTTGTCAGCTCCATATGACCAAGACCTGTAATCTGTCTTTAGAACCAGTTAACCAAGTTTGTTCAATTTATTTAGCCGAGATTGTCCCTCAAGTCGAGGTCTTTGCTTCATTAAATGAAGAACTCCAAGAGTTTTAACACGCATATGAGCTGTCACGCACAACAACTCAACCTTTTTTGCTACGCACCCTTCTCCTATTGGACCGTACCTAACACGCGTCTTTAAGTCGTATCACATTTGCGTGCGCCATCTGACAAGCACATTGCCCTAGACACACTAATTGCCATTTTGCCGCCATTTTCATGGTTTTGATCAAAATCACTCCTTTTTCTTCGTCTTTTCACTTTTGCATCTTCATTTTCGTGCAAACTCTCTCTCTCCTCCCAAATCCTCCATTGTTTCAAGCTCTGCAACCACTCCGTTTACCTCATCCGGCGAGACTTTTGCTGCCCTTCTTCGATCGCTGCCATCATCTGACTCCGGTGTACGTCACACCGGCTTCTTTTTCTTCGGTGGGTTACTCATTTTTTCCCCCTTTCTAGTTTCATACTTTATTGTCTCTGTTTATTTGCCATGTTTGAATATATTCATATGCTCCTATTCCTGTCTATGTTTCAAATTTTACCCTTTGTATGCTTAAAACATGCTCTGTTTCATCTGTTTCTGGGTATACACACGATTTCACACACTTTGCTCACTTTGCCACTGTTTTTGGCCTCGCACCCCTGTATACACTCTGCCATAGTGTTCTTGATAGTCTATCACTATTCTTGATTCTGAATTATTGTTCTTATTTCTGTTTTCTGTGCATTTTCTAGATTCTTGTCTTCAATTTTTGTTTCCATAGACTTAGGTTTTGGGATTTGTTGTAGAACCTTAATCTTTAGGAAAACTGAACCTAAACCCTAGCGCACTTGCAGTTTTTGGCCGAGGTTCCTCAAACCTTCACAAAGCCCTTCCTTTTGAAATTCGACACCTTATCCTCAAGCCGACATCATGGGTATGTGGAAGTATAGGGTAGACACCCCAACCAAGTTAGAATACTTCAGGTAGGAGTTTTCTATCCCGGCCGACGTTCATCTCAAGTTAGTTGGAGAGGAAGACTCCATTATGCCCAAGGACGATTCTATGCCCTTCCCAGTAGTAACCTTTATTGAGTGTGGTCTTAGGCTTCCCCTTGACATCCTCTTTCGCGAGGTCCTTCACTATTATAAACTGAACCCAATGCAGCTAGCCATTAACTCTTACCGAGTTATCAACGGTATAATTGCCTTAGCCAAAAGAGAGAATGCTAGGGTTACCCTTGCTGACATCCAATATTGTTACACCATGTGCGGCCTGAAGTCGGAAAAGGGTTATGTCTATTACCTTAAGCCGAGGTCTGTGGAATACAAACTTGTTGCCGACCTCCCTGACTCCAACAAGGGTGATGAGGACGATTACTTCATTGTCTCGGGCAACTGGGAGTTTCAACCAAATGATGACCTTCACCTCTATCCCCTAAGCCGAACAGTTTTTAGAGAGGGAGATGGTAAGAGCCAAGTGCCACCTTTATTTGCTTTCTAGTTTTTTCTTACTTTGATATCTCTGTATGTTCTAACCTCTGTTTGCTTTTACTTTGCAGTTCTTCCTCAGCCCCCAAAGGACTTCCGAAAAAACTTCTTCCCCAGTAAGGATTTCAAAAAGCTGCTGGACCTGCCAGTTAATCAGCGCAAGGCTCCTCTACTTCTGAATTTCATCCCAGCCTACAAGTCAACTTTGTCCGACGTTTCCAGAAAAAACAAGAGCAAGTCCCCTCTATCAGCTACAACTCCACAAACTGAATCGTCAAGGCCTGACCAAGGATCAACATTCGATCCAACAAAACAACCATCTACCTCGACTCCGCAACTAATCCCGCCTTCCCAACGCAAACACCGACGTCAAACCATTGCCACCGCTAAGATAGGTCATAAGAAAGCTGTAGCAAACGACCTTCTAGTCGACATCTCCACCACTGTCACCGCATAACCATCTCAGCCAAAGCCAAAGCCTAAAAGGCTGAAGAAAGCCCAACCTAAGGCAATGGTGACTCAGGTCGACTTTGAGGACACCTTACCGATCTCAAGATTGGCCGAGGGCGAGAAGAGGCCCGTCGAGGCCGCACCCTGTGAATCAACCAGGTCTCAACAACCTCGGGCTCTCTGAAGTCTGATGCCCCCTGGGCTCCTCCAATTACCATTGAGGACAAGCCGGTCAGAACTGGCGACAACGGCAACGACATTGAAGTCAGCGTTGCCCTCTCTATCGCCTTACTCCTTTTCAAAGATCTTAATCGCAACGCCGAGATAAGCGAGTACGAAAATTTCGCTCTAATGTTACAGCATTCCGTACAAGTAGGCCCCTAACACTTGGTACTTTTACATTCTCTATTTCTCTTACTTAGAAAATTTCGCTAACTTTTGTTCTGTCCATTTTTTCTAGGCAATCCAGCATGGCCACTCCTTCGCAATGCAAGCCTTTAACATTAAAAAGGAGTTGACTAACAAGACCAATGAGGTTGCTGGCTTGCAGAGGGCCATTAATAAGGCTGAGGGCAAAATGAAAGCCTTAACAGATCAGGCCGAGGCAGCTAAGAAGGCTTAGGATGAGGCCAAGGAAAAGACAGATACTGCAGAGGCCATTGCCAAGGTCCTTGAGGCCGAAAAGAAATAGGCCCAAGCGAAAACTGCCGAAGCCCAGGCCGAGCTCCGGGTTGCCTTGGTCACAAAAGAAGCCGAGATCAAAGCGGCTGATGAAAAGGCATACGCCGAGGGGGTAGCCAACGTCAAGAAAGATTACAAGAGACAAGTGAAGCAGGCATGCAACAAGGGTTTCACCCTTGGTTGGATGACTGCTCTAAAGAAGTTGGTTGTCTCTAAGGACTCTCCCCTAAAAAATGCCAGCAACCTTATCCTGTCATTGCCCCCTACTCCAAGCCAATCCGAGGATGAGACTAACTCTAAGGAGGAAGCTGAAGCCGAGAAGAAACAAGAAACTGTTGGAGCCAAGTCCCCTACTCTGAATGAGCAAGTCATGGACTTGTCTCAAGATGAGGGGGGTGAGGTCTCCAAAGATGCTACCCCTAAGAAGACAACATCTGACGCGCCCATCGCCGAGAAAAGCATCGACCAAACTTTTCAAGAGAACGATGCTGAGCTCGCAGCTAAGAAGGCTGTCGAGAAGTCTTCCCAACTGTCTTCTGGGGCCGAGACACAATCCGTCGCCGACACCGAGTAGTTTATTTTGATCTTTTTCTCTATTTTCTGTACCTTGTACTTTTTTTTTTTACTTTTGAAACAATGTAAGCTTTAATTTAGCCGACGTGCCACTTTTGTAGTCAGAACAATTTACTCTTCAATGTCAAGCCAAAGTGCCTTCTTTCCTTATCTGAATGCAGCTTTAATTTTCTTCTTTCAATGTGATTGCATGTTTGTCTTCCTTTTACTGTCTTGTATGATTTTATACTTAGAATAATTTACATGTCTTCAACGTACACCTTAACTGTGTAATCTTCTCGGTGTGGAATACTTCGGCTATACCCACTAACAGTTTATCTCGACTTTGACCTAACACTTGAAAATATTTTATCATAATATTTTTACAAGTGTTATTTACAACTTGTCACTTCACTCTTTACTTATCAAGACCTCTGTCTTCTTTTATTTCAACATAACCCTGGGTTAACTTTAACTTGTAAACTTTTCTTAGAATTTCAACAAGTGTTAAACCAACTTCTTTTAACATAACATCGGCTTATCTTTAACTTGTAAAATTTTTCTTTAAAATTTCAACAAGTGTTAAATCAACTTTCTTTAACATAACCTCGGCTTAATTTTAACTTATAAATTTTTTCTTTAAAATTTCAACAAGTACTAAACTAATTTTAGGTTGTAAATTCCAACTCTCAAGCATCATTCTCCAGCCCTCTGCCCCCTAATGTGAACTTAAGTTCCACTTGGGTTCTTATTAAGCATGTGGTTTTGACATTATCGCCGATGTCAGATTCAAACAAAGACTGGCCGAGGTTACCAACCTTGGTCTCGTTGTTAATTTGACTGACATGCATTTAGTTCCAATCTATGTCTGATTCTGCCGATGTGACAAGTCTAAGTCAATCTAACTTAGTTCAACTCTATTATATGCAAATATAATTTAACTCTGCCATATAATAAGTCTAAGTTATTCGTCATGTTTCACTCAAAAACATCGCCAACTTAGTTCAACTCTTTTATATGCAAGTATAATTCAAATCTGGCATATAATAAGTCTAAGTTATTCGTCATGTTTCAATCAGAAACATCGCCAACTTAGTTCAACTCTATTATATGCAAGTATAATTCAACTCTGTCATGTAATAAGTTTAAGTTATTCGTCATGTTTCAATCAGAAACATCATCAAGTATCTGGTCAGTCATATTACACAAGTTTAAAAATCAAGCTAAAACTTTATTATTACTTCGGCTAATAACAAAAAACTTAAAAAAATAAGAAAATCTAATGATAAAAAAAATTCAGATTGTAAGTATTCCAGGGTTTTGGCAACTCTTTGCCTTCACTGTCTTCAAGCCGATATGCCCCATTGCCTAAGATCGAGATGATTCTATAGGGTCCCTCCCAATTCGGGCCAAGCTTGCCCTCTCTGGGGTCTTTTTTGTTGCCGACAACCTTTCTCAAGACGAGGTCGCCAACTTAGAACTCTCGTGGGTTGACCTTCTTATTATAAGCTCTGTCAAGCTGCTGTTGGTATGCCCCCAGCTAAATTGTTGCTTTCTCCTTTCTTTCTTCTAGCAAATCTAGATCTCGGGCCAAGAATGCCTCATTTGTCCCATTTTCTACTCCCTGGATTCTGATCCCTAGGATGCCGACCTCCAGTAAGATAACTGCTTCAGTGCCATAAGCCATGGCAAATGGAGACTCCCCTGTTGATCTTCTCAATGTAGTCTGATATGCCCAGAGTACACTGGGCAACTCTTCCACCCACTTTCCCTTTGTTACTTCCAGCCTCTTCTTGATCACATCCAAGATAACCTTATTGGAGGCTTCTGTTTGTCCATTACTCTGAGGAAAGCTTGGAGTAGAGTAATAGTTCTTGATTTTGTACTTTACATAGAAGCTCTTGATTAGCTTACTGTCAAACGGTGTACCATTGTCTACTATTATTGCCCTTGGGATCCCAGACCTGGTGATGATGTTCTTCCATATGAAGTTTTTCACATCAACGTCCATAATTTTTGCAAGAGGTTCAGCTTCTACCCACTTGGTGAAATAATCTGTTGCCACCAGCAGGTACTTCCTTTGTCCATTTGCTTGAGGCAGTTGTCTAACAAGATCCATGCCCCATTGGGCAAATGGCCAAAGGCTAGACACCGGGTTCAAGTCTGCTACTGGTTGATGTATCAAAGATGCAAACCTCTAGCACTTTTCATACTTCGTGACATAAGTTTGAGCGTCTTTCTGCATGTAAGGCCACCAGTACCCCTGAGTGATAACCCTATGAGCAAATGACCTGCCCCTAGCGTGGCTTCCACATACTCCTTCATGTATCTCATACAGAAAGTCTTTAACTTGTGAAAGATGCACACACCTCAGAAGGGGTCTAGTAAAAGATCTTCTGTAGAGATGTCCTTCTGCTGTCAAACTGAACCTTGCTGACTTCAATCTAATCTTGTGCACCTCTTTATGATCATCTGGCAGTTTCTCATCTCTAAGGAATACTATTATTGCGTCCATCCAACTTGGTCCCATCTCCACATACATTGCTTCACGCTCTATGTTCAGTGGTTCTATGGTTGGACCTGATAAGTAGTCAACCATTATCGTCCTTGCCTCTCTAAACTTCATCGCACTAGCCAGGTTGGCCAGAGCATCAGCATGGCTATTGTCGTCTCGGCTAACCTGCTGTAGTCGGCAATTTTGAAATAAGGCTACCAGTCTGCCCACCTCATTTACATAGGCCGACATCCTTTCATCTCGGACTGCATATTCGTCTATTGCCTGGTTGACTATAAGCTGAGAGTCACAGAAGACTATTACCTCGTCAGCTTCTATTGCTACTGCTAGTTTTAATCCTGCGATTAGTGTTTCATACTCTGCTTCATTGTTTGAGGCCTTAAACCCCAAATGAATGGATTGTTCCAGTATTTGCCCATCTGGAGATACTAACACTACTCTTGCCCCTGCTCCTTGTCAGTTTGAACTCCCATCAACAAATAGCTGGAAGGAGTCACCGACGTAAATACTGCAGGGCCTGAGTTTCTCTTCCTTCTTTTGTTCTATTATCCCTCGCTAGGTTTTTCCTTGCTCACTTGGACATCGTATACCTCGACTCAATGGAACCTGATGTATGACGGCGTCTGGTGTGAATTCGGCCACGAAGTTGGCTAAGACTTGGCCTTTGATTGCTATCTTGGGTCTGAATTCCAGGTCATATTGGCCCAAGGCCACTGCCCCATCTGGCTATTCTGCCTGTCAAATCTCCCTGTTGCAATAAGGACCTCAAAGGATGTTCAATTAACACCACAATTTTGTGGGCTTGAAAGTAATGATTCAGCTTCTTAGAAGCCATTACTAAAGCCAGTGTTAACTTCTCCAATGGTAAGTATCTGGTCTCTGCATCTGCCAGGTTTTACTCACGTAGTAAACTGCCCCTTGCTCTCTATTTTCTTCTTTGACTACTACTGCACTCACTACATGCTCTGAAACTGCCAAGTATAAGAACAACTCATCTCCAATTATTGGATTTGAGAGAACTGGAGCTGTAGTCAAATACTTATTCAAGTCGGCCAAGGCGACTTCGCACTCTTCGGTCCATAAGAAGTCTGTGGCTTTCTTCACTAAGCTGAAGAAATGCTTACATTTATCAGAACTTCTGCCTATGAATCTATTCAGGGTTGCAGCCCTTCTAGTCAACATCTGCACATGTTTTGCCGATGTTGGGCTGTTCAGTTCTAAGATGGCTTTGATCTAATCCGGGCTTGCTTCAATGCCCCTTCTGGTTACCAAGTATCCCAAAAACTTACTAGACCCAACTCCAAATGCGCACTTCGATGTATTGAGTCAGAGCCGATATGTTTTAAGGATGTCAAAAATTGCTTTTAAGTCTTCTAGATGATCCTTAGGTTCCTTGGTCTTCACGACCATGTTATCTATGTATACCTCCACTGTTCTGCCGATTAGATGTCTGAACATCTTAGTCACCAATCTCTGGTAAGTTGCTCCTGCATTTTTCAACCCAAAAGGCATCATTCTGTAGCAATACAACCCTTTTGGGATGATAAATGCAGTCTTCTCCTCATCTGGGGGGTACATGGCTATCTGATGGTACCCTCTATAAGCATCCAGGAAGCTCATCCTTCCATGTCCTGAAGTGGCATCCACTAATTGATCAATTTGGGCAGTAGGAAACTGTCTTCGGGATAAGCCTTGTTCAGGCTGGTGAAGTCTACGCAGACCCTCCACTTCCCATTCTTTTTCTTCACAACCACAGTGTTTGATAACCATGTTGGGTAATTTACCTCCCGAATGGCTCTGGCCTTTCGAAGTTTATTTACTTCTTCTTCAACTGCCTCAACATGCATTAATGTCGGCCTCCTTGCTCGTTGGATGACAGGTTTGGCCAACATGTCCACATTCAGTCTATGACAAGTGACCTCGGGGTCAATGCCAGGCATCTTATATGGTGTCCATGCAAACACCTCCAGGTTTGCTCTCAGGAATGTCTCTAGTTCTTTTTCCTTTTCCTCGGCCAAGGCAGAGCTGAGAAGAAAGAAGCGTTCTTCATCCCCTTGCTGGACAAGGATTTTTTTCAGGGCTTCTTCATTCTTCTCGGCTGGCTCTTTGCTGACGTCCTTTAGGACTTTTACGTTCTTGTCCTCGATCTTTGCTGTTTCTGCTTCTCGTATGTTGCAGGTAGATTTCATTGCTGCCATGGAGCAATTCTTTGCCTGCACCTGATCCCCTCTGACCTCCTCTATTACATGCTCTGTTGGAAACTGCAATAGCTGATGCAATGTTGAAAGGACAACCCCCATTGCATGTAGCTATGGCCTTCCTATGATAACATTGTAAGAGGAGGGGGTATCGATTATAGTGAACTCTATTTTTATCTTCTTGGTGCCAGCCTACACCTCCAAACTCGCTGTTCCCAAGGGCCACGTCGACGTTCCATTGAACCCAACCATTGGGCCATTGGACTGCTCCAGATCATCTTGGTTAAGGCCAAGCTCCTTGTAACACCTGACATGCATGATGTCACAAAAGCTGCGCTGGTCAACTAAGACGTGCTTTATTTGGCACTCTCCAATCTAGAGGGATATTACCAAGGCATCGTTGTGTGGATGCTGCACCATCTCTAGGTTTTCCTCAGTAAAGGACACCACTGGTCCCTGGCACTCGCCTGCCCTAGGTCTCTTCTGCCTGACCTGAACACATGTTGCAGGGGTTTTACATTCTAGGTTTCCCCCCGTATCTCATTCTTATTCACCTTCAAGTGAATCACATTGATCACTCGAGGTCCGCCTACTGGCGGTTGTGGTGCTGCCAGTGCCTGGGGCAGTCTTGCCTACTCTTCCCTTGTCCTGGTCTCGTCTACTAGATCTCTTAAATGGTCCTGTCTTACCAAGTTTTCCAGATGTGCCTTCAGGGCTCTACACCCTTGAGTCAGATGTCCAACGTCATTGTGGTAAGCGCAGTGCTTGCTAAGGTTTCTTCCCATAAATTCGCCTGGTACCCTTGCTGGTGCTCTGTGATAGGGCTGATTTCGAATTTTCTCCAAGACTTTGTAAACCAGAATTCAGAATACGGTTATGACTGCTTGTGCAGCCCTTAATCCCGTCTCTTGTTTATTGTATCCACCATCACCTCGGCCTTGCTTCGGCGAGCCATTTTTCTTCTCTTGTTTCGACGCCTTTGTCTCCGGCGTGTCTTCCTCAGCCTTGGCATACTATTCTATCCTGGCCATAAGCTCCTCCATGTTTTTCGGCAAAGTCTTTGCCAGCGATTTTTGAAGCAGGCAGTCATCTTTCAGGCCATTCTTAAATGACACAACCGCCACCTTTTGGTTGAATCCTGATATTCGGTTGAATACCTCATAATACCTTTTGGCATAGGCCCTAAGGCTTTCGTCCTCGCCGATTTTCAAGGCCATCAGGGCGTCCACCCTCAATGGCTGTAGCTTGTTTGTCACGAACCTGGCCACAAACATCTCGGACAGGCCTTCCCAGGTTTTCACAGTTCCTTTCGGCAACTTGTGAAACCAGTCCGATGCAATTTTCTCGAAGGATGAGAGGAACAACTTACAATGTAACGGCTCATTCCCAGTGTACAATGCCATCGAGTTTAGGTACAAATCGACGTGAAAATTGGGATCTGACTTACTGTTGTATATCTAAAATCTCGGCATGTTAAACCTCTTCAGGCCTTCGAATTTGTCCAATTCTACCGAGAACGGTGTTCTCGGCTTGACCGAGAAAGTTACCTTGGCATCTTGTTACTTCCTCTGGAGGTAATCCCTCAGATCCTCCTTGGTCCATCCAGGAGCTCGACTATCGACGGATTTTAACCTTTTTGGTGTGCTACTCCCAGTATCATTATGAGTCCTCTTGGACCTTTCTCTATTAGTTGCGTCGAAACACGGCTCATACTCTTGAACATGCTGATGTTCTTTGGGGCCAGCTTCCTTGGTACGATGCGTCCTTCAAGAATCTCCCCTTCTTGACTCTCCTCACCCGACCTCCCTTGAAGGCTGGTGAGAGTGTTTCTCGGTCCTGGTGTGCTGGGGTACTGTAGGGACTGTTTTCTGCCCATCTTTTCGGGCATCTTTCTTGGCCGCTGGAATCGATGTATCTTGTAAAGGAAATGGTGGCTGCATGACATTGTTCTGCATTATGAAGTTGACAACCATTTGCAGGTCCGTCAATTTTTTTTCCACTCCGTTCATCTCTTCGTCCCTCCGCCGGCATCTTTTTTTCTATACCTGGAGGTCGTCTTCATTATAATACCCGTTTCGGTCTGATTTCTTTGGTACGTCGCCCTCCTGGCCGACGTCCTTTTCTCCGTGATTCTTATTGCGAGTCTCTTTGTTGCAGTTGTCTTCTTTGACGTCAAAGTCAATATGTTTCTCACTCCTAGTAGGAGTGTCGTCCCCAACTTTCTCTTTTTGTCCGCTATTGGTCATCTATTCTCCTTTCTTTCCCACAGACGGCACCAAATTGTGTGAGTCAATTTCTGACCACACTGCCATACTGGTACTCAGCTAGAGAACACCGGCAGAATAGATTAAATCCGAACGACCTGTCACAGAAAGAAGAGATTCCGGCAGTGGTTCGTCCACCTGGAGGCACTCCGACGATCAAGTTAGTTATCTCTCAAAGATAGCAAAAGTGTTTAACTCACTGTTTAGAATACAAAAAGCGTACCTTAGACCCATGAAGGTGCCTCTCTTTTATAGCCAACACTGACCTAATCCCAATAGAAGCCTAGCTTCAATGGATTCTGTCTCAAAGCTAATCCTGGACTCCTAGTTAGATTGGGATAAACTCTGTAAGAGTCTTATCTTTATCTAGACTGAAGTCCTCTCCCAATCTAGGACTCTTGTCCCTTATCCACTTATCCCGGATTCTGGTATTTTCGCAGATAACCTCGGCATCATGACCAGGACACGTGGCACCTCGGCCGACACTTTGGTACCACCTCGGCCATGTGTTATCATTCAAAAATTATATCCCCACACTGACATTTAGAGCTAGTTTGGCATGTACTAAATAAGCCAAAAAGTCAAAAACTCACTATCTTATTTAAGTCACATCATCTTATTTAAATCACATCACCTCTCTAACACATCACATCAAACCCAACCCAAACCCAACCCAAACCCACTAATAAGTCAAAAAGTGCACTTTTTTAGGACATCCCAAACCAACCCTTAGTATGTCTTGAACAATGTCAATTTTGACATAGCAAAAAGAAAATGTCAAAATTCTTTTATTTTCATTAAAGACATATAAAAGTGTTTAAAAATATTAAAATAAATAAATTTTAAAGTAAAAGTAAAACCAATAAAATAATAAAGAAAAATGCTTGGGAGCACTAATTAGTGCTCCCACTAATTAGGTGGCAGTGGGTCCCGCCATTAATGATGTGATGTTTTGGTCTTGGAGTTGTGTTTTTTTTTTTTTTTTTTTACTTTTTTAATGCATTAGTGCTATTAGTGGTGATATTTTTAGTGGGATGAATCATTGTTGAATAATAAATTTAACAAGTGTCAAATTCTTTTATTTTCATTAAAGTTAAAAAATATTAAAATAAATAAAATTTAAATTAAAACCAATAAAATTATAAATTCAACATATCAGGTGTTTATTTTTCAGAGATGTCAAATTTATATGTGTCAATTTAACACTTAAGTTTTCAAAACAACTTGACTTACAAATTTTTGAAAATTCGGATAGATTTAATGCATGCAGGGTTCGAATGTGAAAATCATAAATAATAAATAAGTATGATTAAGATCTCAAGTTTGGTAACCCTTTCGTTTTTAATTTTTAGAAATTGAAAATAAAATTTATTTGTTTTTTATTTATATTTTGTTTCTTCAATTTGATTCATATATAATATTATATTAAATCTAATAAATTACAATTATAATACAAAAACCAAATATATCATATAATTAATACAAATAAATTTATAAAATGATAGAGAAAAAGTCCTAATAAATACATGAAAAGTAAGACCCATGTGCATGTGGATAAATTTGAATTACTTGTAAGTAGAGGTGATTTTTATTTTATTTTTTAAAATATTTATATTTGTTTTCGAAACAAATTTTGACTCTCTTATCTGTTTTCCACCGCCTTTGACTAGCGTTGGTCGCCAGCTAGCAAACCAACCATAGGTGTACCTTCAGCGAGCTCTAACCATTTTTGTAACCTTCGGTGAAACACCGACCACTTCTATTATTGACCATTAGATTCGACTACTATCGTTAATAACTTAGCAAACATGTGTTATTTATTTTTGTTTTCATTTATTTCAAAATATTTATGTACACAAATAAGTTTTTCAGAAAGTTTATTTTTTATTCTTTATAAGCAAAAGTAAGAAATGTTTCAATTTCAACCTTTGTAATTTGATGAAAACAATGATAATCAATGGTTGCGATGATCACAACGTGTGCTTCTAACAATGTGATGTTGTTTTTATCACTACACACCAAAGTCAACACTAGTATCTACGTTATATAGATATACTATATAGAGGTCATGTGTACCATATAGAGGGCATATAAAATACAAAATAAAAAAGCAAGGAAAAGAATAATAAAATACAAAATAAAAAAACAAGGAAAAGAATAATTTACACTTTCAAGATTTAAAAGTTTAGGAATATCGCTACAAAGTATTTTTATGACGAATTACACTAAAGATTTTTATAATTTGATATTTATGTTATTTTGATTTTTGATTTTTTAATTATGACACATTTAATTTTAAATTTTGAATCTTATTCTAAATAAAAACAATGAGAATTTTTTTTAAGGTCCCTAATAATAGTAATTTAGAAGATAAAGAACACCAAAAAAAAAAGTGATGCATCAGGTCCCTGAACAACATGGCGCGTATTTTTAATTATTTCGTGGACCAAAATATCCTTTACACAATCAACACATAGACAAAATTGATTCCGACGACTGAGTTCCATTCCAAGCATCCAACCATCTTCACGAACAAGAGAACAACAGAACTAGGGTTTCAATATCATCTTCACCATCGACATTAGAGTTTCGTTATCTTCTGCAAAAATCATTCCCATTTCTTCTTCACAAATTTCTCTGACCCCGTTTTCACTGTTCATCATCATCTCAGTTCATCTTCGTCACGTCACATCTTCGTCTCAAGACATATCAGCTCGTGTAGACACCCCATTTTTGACCGCCCTTAAGACTTGGGCACTATTGATGGTTTACTTGGTGAAGAAAGGTGTGCAAGGCAAAGGTTTAGTTTCTTCGGCAATGAGAGAGTCAAATCTCAACTTCACACCCCTTTTGGACCAAAACAATCTTGATCAAAAGATTTTGGACCTTGAAACCCTCTCTTTCAAAATGTTTTAAAAATAAAGTTCCTACGATGTTCCGACACTTACATTTCGTTAAATGTTACGCTTTTCGGTAAACCGAGCAAGGACAAAGTGGAAATGAATGAAAGAGAGATGAGATCTTTGAAAAATATTTCAAAACACCTTACTTAGGGGTTTGGAGTTGAAGAAAAGAAGAGAAGGGGGAAGAAACCCAGTTAGGGGAGAAAATGGGCATGAACCGTTAAGAGAGGGACGAGCAGTCCTCGTTGAATCAGGTCTATTCATTTGCATACTTGGATTTCAGCTATGAGGTCACCACCATTGGAAAGCTTACTTCTGGGGCTTCATTTTTCACTCAAGAATCTCCTAAAGCCAAGTCCGGACGGGGGAGGTATGGTTGATTAAAGTAGGGCATCACTCCGGTTGGACCAAATCTGCGCGGCTTCACCAAAACAAGCATAACTTTTTTCACAGGAGGAATTGTGATGCAAGGTTTGCACCATTGGAAAGATAACTTCTGGGGCTTCAATTTGGACACCTGGCTGACCACTTTTGGACTTCTCGATCACTGGCCGACCACCTTTCTTTCCGGAAGACCAATTTTTTGTCCTGAAAAACCAGAAAAAGTAGCAGGCCGACCAGAAAAGGTGGTTGGCCGACCACCTGAATTGGTCGGCCAGCTTTCTCCTTTTTTGTCTCAATAAGTTGAAGCCAGTTGCGCCAGCTGGAAGCCTCAGAATGCATCCTCCATACACGTGTATGGAGGATGTTTAAGCTAGCTTTTAAGCTTCTTGGAGAAGCTTTAGACCTTCTCCTCTATAAAGGAAAGGGCCCTCTTCCATTGCTAGGGTTCAGAATTTCCAGAGGCTCATACACACACACTTCTCTATATCTCTCTATTCCAAGCTCCAAAAACCCTTGTTCTTGGTCCCATTGCACCACACCTCCTAGCACAACACCTCCACCATCCATCCAAGCACCTTGGAACTGATTTGCAGAGGTTGAAGGCTCATTACCTTGGTCCAGAAGTTGCTGAGAGTCGGCTCTACAAGGGTAAGCCTCTATTTTCTTTTTTTTTGCATTATCTTGCTTCATATCTTAGCCCTATTTGCAAGCTTTTTTGGGTTTCGGCATAAACTGAAAAAAGTTTTCTTTTGAACTTATAAACATGTTTGTTTAAGGTCATTTTTTTGTTGGGGATCATCTACCCCCTTTCATGCTTCATTCTCTCATGTTTTGAGCTATGCATTTGAGCATTTGCATTGGCCTTGGTTTGGCCTTTTAACCACTGAAATCCAATGGATTTTCAGTGCCTTAGATGTGTCTTTGAGCTTCAAAATCATAGAGGGGTGACCCTCTCACCCCTTGTTCTCTTTACTAGCTTTTTTGGCCTTCCAAAGGAGCCCCATTTTGCATGCTTTAAAGCCTTGTTTCAGGCCATTATTTGTGAGTTTTTAGGTCTGCATGAACTCTGTCCGGAGCCCCTTTGGCCATTTTTTGTGTCTATCATGCATGTGTGGAGCAATCCTCCTCAAGGCCTTTCAAGGGGACCTTTTATTGCATGCTTCATTGACTCATTTCAGGCCCTTTTTGGTGGGTTTTAGGACCCTCATAGCCTCTATCCAGAGGTAGTTTTTCCATTTTATATGTCCGTCATATACGTGTGGAACAACCCCTTGCATGGCCCTCCAAAGGAGCCTATCATTTTTGCATGCATTAACTGAGTTTCAGTGGTTATTTGGGCATATTTTAGCATGGCATACTTTTGTTTTTGGTTGGTTCGGTGAGCCCTCATGTGCTTCACATACTTGTAATGTAACTCATAGCTCACTAGCTTATTTCACATGCTTTGTTGACCCTTGATTTTAGCTCTTTTTGGCCTTGCCTTAAACTGATTTTGTGCATATTTTGGACTGCCCTAGCTCTATTTTTGGGTCTTGTGGTTGAATGATGTTTGTTTTGCATGCTTGTAGTTCAATACCCATGCTTAACTTTGAGTTTTGAGGCTCATTACATGCATATACTGAGATGTGTTCATGTTTTGGGTCCATTATACATCATATTTTAGAGCTTGTATCAATGCCATATTACCATGTTTTATACTCCTTAAGTGTGCTTGAGAGTTGTCCATGAATGCCTTGTTTTCGGGCCATTGAATGAGCTCCATTTCTTTGCATTCCGAGCCATCATTTTAGGCCATTTCCCCACTGTTTCAGACCTACCTAAGGTCTATTTGAGGTTGGTTTTGCCATTGGTGCATTGCTTTGGGTACCTCTAGGGTAACGCACTTCACTAGTTTCGGTACCCGAGCCCCCTAGCTTGCATTATGTGCCATATTTACATGTTTCGGGACCATCTTTTGTGTCATTTCAGAGCTGTATCATGTGTCATTCTATGCCATGTTTCATCCTCTGCCATGCTTAGTTAGAGTTGCATGTTATGCCTTAGGATCGGTCCTCTGCATTCGTGCATGTTTGCATGTATTTCGGTTGTCTCATTTTCATCAAATGGCCACTGACGTGAGTGTGGCTGAGGTCCACTCATGTTGGCGTAAGTCCATCATGCATTGTGTATGCCATTTCAGTCTATAACATTGCGTATGCTAGGTTGCATGTTAGAGCATTTTGTATGCCATGTTATATCACGTGCATTGCGTATGCTATTTTAGTCCATAGCATTGTGTATGCTAGGTTACATATTAGTCGCATTGTGTATGCCATCTTATTTGCATTGTGTTTGGGATAGAAGTTAGCCCAAGCACGGGAAACGAGGGACGTTTCGTACTCCAAGTGACGGAACGTGTCTCAATTCCCGGTCGCCGACACTTCGGATTAACCACGATGGAGTCTAGGCCTAGTTGTGTTTATATGTGCATTCATTTCACATCGAGTTATGCAATTCGACTCCTCGACCATCGTGCATTGAGATGCGTGATTGGTGACACGAGGATCGAGGTGTGCATACATATGTGAAAATACTTTGCCATGCCCCTTTCTTGCTCTCTGCTGCAGCAAATCAGAAATCAGCAACTCTCTAAAGCCTTGCACAGCATTCCGGGATTAATTGCAAACAGAGGCGAATCGGGGCATCGCAATGGATTTTTGCGCAAGGCAACTCGAGCATGCATCTCTCATCATTCGGAACAGAGCTGAGGCGGTCCATGAATTTGCATGCTAGTTTATTTGCTTTCCTAGTTAATTTGTTAATTAATTAGGGTTTTGTAATATTTAATCATTCATTCGGACTGTAATTATTTATTCGGACTACATTATTTATTCGGACCCTCCGAGCGAGGGCACAATTGTAATAAGTGTGCGTGTGTGTGATGTATGTCTTCCAACCCCATGTCTTTCTCCCTTTTATTTACCAGTTTATGATGGTTACATTAGGGCATGTTTCAATTAGCATACTTATGCTTGCATGTTTGCATCATTCATCTGTCTTGCATGCCCCGGGCTCGGCGCATCATACTAACTGTATCGTATTTCAATTCCAAGTTGAATATATGTTAGCTGTAGCATCTCATATGCCATTCTTAGAATAGCCGAGCCTATTATAGTTGCATCTTTGCATGTGTTGCATTAGGCATTTCTGTATAGTTAGGATCCTGCATGGATTTCTAACATCAGTTTCTGTTTAGGCTTGGAGTACTTGGTAAGTTTTATGCTTTAGCATCCTTGCATGCGTGTGAGTGACTGCCATGATAGCATGCTTACCATGAGGCTATTTGCTTATGTGATATATCTGCCTGAATGCCTGTGGGTGAAGGTTGGATTATCTGAATTGGAATAATGCATTGACTGTGAGTTTTAAGCCCACTAGCCAATGGCAAAACCATGTTTTCTAAGCCCACCCGAGGGTGGCAAAATCTGTATTTTTAGCCTACTTGCGAGTATCAAACCGCTTTAAAAAACAAACATGAAATGTTTTGTTCCAATTCAGGCGATCCAGTCTATACTTGTATGCTGTGCGCATCACATAGTAAATCTAGACTAATAACCGGAATAAGAACGCATAATGTTTTCAAAACTAGATATCATGGTTAGTAGAGGCCGATCTTTGATCGGGCGAGTGGGGGTGCTCACGAAGTGACCTTCTCCAATCGTATCCAAGTTCTCAAGCCGAGGTAACTTTGGTGATGACGGACACGTGGCCTTAGGCACGAGTCAGGGTTTCCTAAATTCTCCAAAAATAAAATATTTAGGTGGCGACTCTGTATCTGGCAAAGCAGTCCATGTTTGGCACTTCTTTAAAAAAAAATCTGTTTTCAAAAACAATTTGCCGGATTTGGACTCTTTAATGATTCATCGGTCTTGCATTGTACTCTGCGAGATTAGATACAAGACCGTGACATTTGAGTCCTAAATTGTAGTGAACCCATATGAACAAAACGGGATTTCCCTCCCAGGACGTTCGGGGACGTCTACACTCGTCATTAAAGTTTCATCCTAACTCTGGTAAGTTTTTCTACAATACAACTAGATTTTCTCTGGAAACATAGTTAATTGCATTTTATATTAACCTTCCATAAATTTGGGTTTCAATTTCGTAATAAAAAACTACATGAATTTGAAAAAAGTTATTTATGTGTGTTTTGAACGTTTTCTTGAACATGTTTGTGTCATTTTATCTGTAAATTTCTCTGACATTTGAATTTCTCTGGTTTTTGCTTGATGTATGTTTCTTCTTTCAATTTTTTCTAGTATGTTTATTTTGAAAAAAAGCTATTTCTCTGTGTTTTCATCTTATTCTTAAACATGTTTCTGTGATTTTGTCTATAAATTTCTCTGTAATATGTATTTTTAATTGGAATGTCTATCTTTATCTGGAATGTCTATTATTCTCTTGTCTCTGTCTAAGTTTCTCTGGTATTTATAATTTTCTCTGACCACATCACTTTCCTCCATTGTGTGTTTCTATCATGTTTAATTTTCTCTGCTTGTGTATGTAAATTTCTCTGGCATTTTAATATTATGGACCGAAATGTATGTTTCTTCTTTGAATTTTCTCTAGCATGTTTATTTCGAAAAAAAGTTATTTCTCTAACAGAAATTCTCTCAGTCTTCTTATGATCTTAGATAAAAAAACCGGTAGCAAAAAATTAGAAACACCAAGCAAGAAACAAAAACTCTCTCAGTCCTCTTATGATCTAAGATCAAAAACCAGCAGCAAAACACCACAAACTCCTTGCCAAAACACACAAGTCCAAGGTGATGAAGCAACTAGCATCAAGATGAGTACCCCAACTTCAGCAGACTCAAGCTCAAGGGGGAAAAAACCTGTTAAACTCCAAAGAAAGAGAGCTCACTACAGCATTCAATACCGATCAAACCTCTCATCTATTGTCTCTTTTTTTCAAACACTTAAATTAAATTCAAACCAACTTGTAGAGCTTCAAAAGATCCCATTCTGGTATTTGATCCAAGCTCTAACCACTGAAAGGATGGATCCAAGGAAATCTAGGAAATTTGATGATGATGTAGTTGTAATAATTCAATGTTACAATGAAAAAATAAAAACATTCACAGTTGGTAAAAAGAACTTGACTTTTACAACCAATGACAAGACCTTGATTTTTGGTTTGCAAGGAGGTAAAGGAGCCATGTCATTAAGATACTCTAAAAAGTCAAAATCTGCATTCCTAAGAAGAAGATTCCAAAAGGACACAAGACTCACTAGTCCTGTTCTTAAAAATGCCTTGGTCAAAGCAATGAAAGACAAGCAACCAACTGACTTCAAAGATGTAGCAATCATTATTACATTGTACTTGTGTCTCACCCTATTTTTTGCAACAAGTGGGAATTCAATAGGGTGTGTTTTTATAAAGTATGTGAAACCTCTTGAATCAATGAAACAGTATGATTAGCCAGAAGCAATCACTTCAACATTGATTGATTCTATCATAGCATTACATAAAACTCCAGAAAAAGTTACGGGGTGTGTCATTGCATTGCTGGTAAGTATAATATCTATTCAAATTTGCAGTTATCATACTTACAAATTTGTGTGTTTAGCAAAATTTAATTACTTTAATTTTCATCACAGTATTGGCTATGTGAACATGCAAATATCATTGACTCGGAAGACAGTAACACATCTGACTTCCCAAGATGTTCCAAGTGGAACCTACAAAGCTTGACGAAACAGCTGCAGAAGACACCAGTCCACTCTTTTGCATCTCAATAGGCTAGATTTCTATCGCCACTGAAATCTCAGTGAAATTCTAAAATTTCTCTAACCACTGGTTTGTTTCCCTCCTTATGCCTTGATTGATTGAGATCAATTTTCTCTGAACTATCAATTTATGTTTCTTCTTTGATTACCACTGGTTTATTTTTGCTAAAGTAATCAATTTTCTCTGCAATCCAAATTTCTCTGACCACAATTGTAACACATTAACTTATATGCCCTGATTGATTTTCTCTAATATCTGAATTATGTTGGTTGTTTCATAATTTTCTCTGGCCCATAAAATTGTTTCTCCTTGTGTGTAATTTTCTCTGGCCCATAACTTATGTGCCTTGCATCTTTGATTAATACTGTTTATTTCTACCCTTCTAATCAATTTTCTCTGGAATCCAAATTTCTTTGACAGAATTATAGTAAAACATTAACTTATATGCCTTAATTGATTTTCTCTGATATCTAAATTATGTTCCTTGTCTGTAATTTTCTCTGGCCCAAACAATTTTCTTTGAAGTTTGTTTCCTATTAGTATCATTTAGATGAATTTTATTTCCCTTATTTGAATTTTTTCTCTCAGTGAATTTTGTAACATTTCTCTAATAAAAGAGCCTCCTGTTACAGATAGATAACAAAGAGCTAGTCAAAAATCCATCAGAGGAGTTCTATCTTGGTAAAAAGACAAAGACATAATCAAAAAAAGGCAATTGTCAAATTCAAGGAGACATTACAATATTCATCAGAAGAAGAAGGGAATGAAGAAGCAGAAGGCAACATAGAAGTACATGAAGCTAGCAATGAACAAGAAGATCAAGCAAGCAGTGAAGAAGCAGAAGCCAGAGAAGAAAGTGAAGAAATAGAAGCAGAAGACAAAGAAGAAAATGGACAGAAAGAAGAAGACAGTGAAGAAGAAGATGAAGGCACTCAATCTAAACAGCAAGAAGAAAACAATGAGGAAAGTGATGAAGAAGAACATAATTAGCCGATGGACCAATATCGTGATAGCATTTGTGGCTCAACAATGCATCAGCCTCAAGAATTTGAGGAATCAAAGGATGCCCAAATTGCTGATCTACGTCAAAGACTAAAGGCACTTTCCAAATCTAAAATAGAAGAAGAGAGATATTGGAATGAATTACTTGCAGAAAAGGATATTGAATAAGAACCTTGACGTCACTTAACTCAGAACTTCAAGAAAGACACAGCACAATCCAAATGAAACTAAAGATGTTGGATGTTCAAAAAGAAGATGATACAAAAACAATTCAAGAGTTGAGGTATTCAATTTTGAAGCTTGAAAGTGAAAATGCTAAATTACATGAACAAGTTCAAGAACTATCCGTCCAACTAGCAACACAACCATACCGAACACCAACACAAGTTCAACCACAAGGTCAGTGAAAATCTTGAGCCACAAAAAGTTATGTCCTTGTGTAAACATAACTCAGAGAAATTTTTATTTATTATAATTTTCTCCGTCAATGGTAATTTTCTTTAGAAGTTAAATTTCTCTGAAAACATTAGTTTCTGCTGCTTATTTCCATTGATTTCTACTGCTTATTTGATTTTCTCTGTCTATTTTCTTATTCGATTTTTGGGGCTTGTTTGATTTTCATTGTGTATAGTTGGAATGCAAGTGGAACAACAACCAACAACCCCACAAGAACAAATGGCACACAAAGAACAACCAAAACAAAGACAAAAGTCTATGGTAACTGGAAAATATTGAATCAAATAAATTTACATATTGAAATATCATCTGTTACTTCAGAGAAATTTTACTTTTACTGATATTTTTACTGTCTACAGTAAAAAAAGATCCTACATCAATGATAAAAAATTTAAAGGCAAAAGAAAGGAAAGAAAAACAGCACGATCCAGAATTTCAATATCCCAAAGTTGCGAAAGTGACTAGAGGTTTGAAGTAAGCTGCAAAGCAAACCGAGCAAACCACAAAAGACAAAGAAGTACTTGATGTTGATGCGTACGTCTTGCCTCAACCAACAACTATCAGAAAATCTTGGGTTTTTTCACAAACTCTACTGATTTCAAGATTGATAAAAGATCATGTAAAAGACATTTTGTAGCACATATCAAATGTGTCTGGGCTTGAGTGAGTACAACAAATAAAATAGGAGATAACAAACAACAATTTACTAACTTATATTGCATTAACAACTTTAAATCCCTTCTTTGTCATCTTGTAGGGCTTTAATCTGAATAAATGAGTTGAATCTCATTACCTTCGAAAACATTGGAAACCTAATAAAGTAAAAAGAAATTGTCAAACAATGTAAGTCTTTCATCAAAATTTCTCTGCAATGTTCCATCAGCCTTTATAAATCAATATTACAATTATAAATGATATTTTTCAGGTCATTGATGGCTATGGAGAGATCCTTTTTGCTGACTAAATCAAAGAAAGACAACAACCAACTTTATTTTTTTTCACACCCATGAGCTTAGTATGTTACTACTCTTTTATTTGATTTTCTCTGAAATTTACTTACTATTTTCTCTTGTTAAGATACTTCTTGAAGCCAGTTATGTCACTAGTCTAATTTTCTCTGGCTAGTTGTGTGCGCTTAAAATTTCTCTGCCTGTATATTTCTTAAATTCCTGTCATTTCAACTTTCTCATAACATAACCATTTTTTGATTTTCTCTGACCACAAAATTTCATCAAGATAACGGAAAATCAAACTTTCTGAGTTTCATTAGTTGACAAGCATATTGAAACAGCATGGAGGAACTAAAGGTTCGTTCATTTCCCAACAAATACTGGGGGTAATGAGACGTCAACACATGGAAATCACTGGACCTTGCTTGTCCTTGACAAACAAGACAATTTATGGAGGTTCTACAACTCACTAAGGCCAAGGAGGGATGATGCAGGAGACAAATATGTCAAAGATGCAAAACAATTGGTAACGAGTGCAAATTTCTCAAATCCATCATAATGTTTATGTGATGATAATTTTCAAAGAATCCCATTGATTTTTCTGTAAATTTCTCTGTTATTTAAAAATTATTTTTTTGCAGCAAGATTATGTGGAGAATTTTTTGAAAGCTTGCCTTGAAAGAAAGGCTTAATCACAACCCTCTTTCAAATTGATAAACTCACAAAACACAAATAACGACTTTGAGTATGCCAACAATGCTCCACAACAAGACAGTGATTCGTAAGTTTCATACAACATCTATAAATAAGATAATCTGATTTGAATGTTTCTTAAAACTAACCATACCTATAATTTGTATGCAGACTGGATTGTGGTCTCTTTGTATCCTATATAATGAAACAATATAGCAAGCATGAACCTATCAGCTCCAAATTGTCTACACAAGACATAAGGTTGATGAGGGCAGAAATCATAGAGAGATTTGTGACCGAAGTTGGCCGGTCATGGACTGAACCAATTGAAATACCTATAGAAGAAGAACCAAAAGTGTAATAGTGAAACTAGTGAAAGGAAGACAATGTACACAATATAATTAGGATTAACCATTCAATTTTTTTTTTCATACATTGAAGGAATGATGATGCTTGACATATATGTATATATCCTTTTTTGACTAATGTAAATTTTATTTTATTTTTTATTTTGACTAATGTAAATTTCATACTTATCAATAGTTAAATATATATATTTTTTTATTGTGATTGTCAACACAATCCACACAGAGAAAATTGTCTCATTTTTTTTTTCTCTGCTATTGGAAAATTTCACTGGATGAATTTGAAGCTTCAAAACACAATGCCCAGATAATTTTCTCTGCTAGTGTAAAATTTCTCTGGATGAAATTGACGGATTCTAATGGTGACAGAAAATGAAATTTCTGAGTTGTGCATTTCTCTGGGTTGAGTGATTTGGAGAGGAGGAATTTCTCTGATTTCAGTGAATTTCTCTTGGTTGGTGAGGAAAATTCCTCTGGCTTTCAGAAAAATTTCTGAGTTAAAGTGAGTCTATAGAAATTTTTCCTTGGTCCAGAGAAATTCTCAACTCAGAGAAATTTCAAAAGAGCTTAATTCTCAACTCAGTGCAATAATTTTGTGTATGCTTTATCTGGTGTGCACATTTCTTGATGTGAGTCTAGAAAAATTCTTCCCTGGTAAGAATTTCTCTGTGAAGTCCAGAGAAATTCTTTGGATTTCTCTAGTTTAAACTTAGAGAAATTTCAACAAACACAATACACACTGTAATTTCCAATGCTAGTGGCAAATTTCTCTGGATAAATTGGACCTTACAAAATACAATGCACATGTCAACAAACATATTAGAACAAGCATATTAGTATATATCAACAAACATAATGCACACTTTAACTGCTATTAGACAATTTCTCTGGATAAATTTGATTGATATTATTATATGCACTGTCTAAAAAATACATTTCACAAAACAAAATACACAAAGTAATCATCAAATGTAATATTCAATCAATAAAATGTATTATCCTCAACTATTTAACAAAGGTTCCTTGCATGTCCTCTTATTATTGGCGACCAATACTTCACAACGACTACATTTAATCACCCTTTTAAACTCTCCAATAGAAGCAACTCTGTTCTTCTTTGGCCTCCCAGCTGGTCTCTTACTCAATGGAGGTAAAATCATAGCATCATCAATGCTACACACAAGTTTTTCAACAGTTGGAACTGGGCCAATCGAAAACGAGTGCGCTTGACGATACATATTAGCATGAAAAAATGGTTCAACAAAAGAATTCAAATTCTTTCCACTCCTAAAAATTGTAGCAACAGCATGTTGACATGGATACCCATTTATTTCCCATTTTCGACATGAACAAGTTCTCAACCCAAGATTAACCATAATCGAAGGAAAATAATGCACTTCAAAGACATTATCAGATGATAAACTCACATTCTATGTCCTTCCATCTAAGAAAGACTTCTCCAATACACTATCCATACGAGGACAGAGAACTTTATTCCATTTACTAGAGAGCAGCCTCCTATCAGATCTCATATTCATGATTTGCAACAGTATCATGTCCACTAAATTTGTTATTGGCAAGTGCCGAGCTTCTCGTATCCATGAATTGAATGACTCAGCAACATTTGAATACATCTCACCATAACGTTTCCCCTCAAAATATGCATCACTTCAATTTTCATATGGTAAACTTCTCAAGAAAACACTCACAATGTCTCCACCCTCACTTTTTAATTCATTTAACTTGAAATGAAATGATGCCTTTGTTGGTGCATATGTACATTCTGAAAACTTAGACACAATTGTCTCCCTAACCGAATTGTGTTTCCACATGACAACTTATCCCTCAAATTTCTCTTTAGATGTTCAAGACAAAATCCATGAAAGCAGTTAGGGAAAAACCTAGCAATTCCTTCCACAATACCGCAATGTCGATCTGATATGAAACTTATCACCCTCTCTGATCCCAATACTTCACATAAATGTTCAAGGAACCAACACCAATTGTCTTTATTCTCAGTATCAACAACAGCAAAAGCTATAGGAAAAAAACCTATAAATCAAATAGGAACAAGCATATTAGATATACACATGCAGAGAAAATTAGAACAATAAACAACCAGAGAAATTTGATATCACCAATATCCAGAGAAAATTCACACAATGGCAACCTCCAGACAAAATTCACTTAGTGCCCAACTCTAGAGAAAATTCACACATTGACAACATCCAGAGAAAATTGACTTGGTAACCAACCACAGAGAAAATTCACACAACCAAAATATCCAGAAAAAATTCACTTAGTGTCAATATCCAGACAAAATTCACTTAGTGACCAACTACAGATAAAATTCACATAATTACAACATTCAGAGAAAATCCACACAGTGGCCAAAACCAGAGAAAATTCAAAGTGTCAGAGAAAAATCACATTCACTCAATTCCTACATGTATAGAAAATTCACATACTTAGATAAAATTAGACATATTTACAATTACCTTCATTTTCATTTTTTCCCGTCGCAGCAAGCATAACTCCTATGTATCGTCCTTTCAAAAATATTCCATCAACAAAAAGTAATGACCGACAATATTTGAAACCAGCAATGCATGCATGAAAAGCCACAAACACTCTTTTGAAACGCTTGTTATCTTCAAAATCTAACTCAAAACGACTACCTGGATTGTTCTTCAATGCCTCATCAAAATACCACCGTAATTGATCGAATGACAAAAAAGAATCCCCATATATACTACATTTTACTTTTTCAACCCCTAACCAACCATAGTTATAACTGATTGAGACCCATACTTGTCTTTCATTTCTTTGACAACATCCACTGGACGAGTTAAAGGTTTTGCACTTACCTCTTTAAGTATCAGCCCAGAAACTAAGCTGGAAGTCATCCTAGCATGTTTACTAGTATGAACTGCCATACTACATGTATGTTCATTGTTCAAAGTTCTTATGTAAAAGAACCCATTTGTTTTTTCAACTGAAGCATATACACGCCACATACATCCCCTTGATTCCTTATATGCACATTCTGTCGTAACCCTCAGCTTGTCATTTTTAACATACGTAAACTGAAAGCCAACCTCAATAGCATACTTGCATAAAACAGTACGGAACTCAACCACACCACCCTCAAACTTTTGTCCAACACTCGTAATATTATTTCGCCAACTAGCTGACAATAACACCTTTTCTTAGTGAGAACAAAACTTAGAGAGTGAATTCCTTTCAATATCCACCAGCCTATCACATTCACCATTCACAACATCTACCCAATTAGACCCCACTTCATCCTTTTGATCAGAAGTACTACATTTAGTAACTGAAACATCAACTATATCAACACCACGTGCACAAACAACCCTCAACATATTCATAAAATCAATATCATTTCGAACCATACAATTCGGATGACCCACAATAGAATATTAAATACATATCGTCTCAGGTTGCAAATTCTCCTATATTTTACACAAAATGTCAACCAATTCCTCAAAATTCAATTCGCATGAAACATTAATGACGATAGTATTATTCCCATATTTGCACAGCAAAAACACTGCACTGTCCATCAAAACTAAAAAAAAAAAACAAGAAAAATAATTTGTTCAACATAAAAACACTTCACAAGAATAACATAAAAGTCCAGAGAAATTTCTAATAATTATAATTTTCTCTGGACTCAAATAAAAGTCCAGAGACATTTACAAACTTATATTCACCTTCAAGATAACAAAAACAAAATCACAGAAAAATTAATGAATCCAAAGAGAATTATAGAGAAATTTACTGTTAACTATTAAACACAATCATAGACAAAAAACACACAGAAGATCTGTTATAAAATTATAAACTTCTCTGTGATTTTCACTGAAGTACAAGCTTACCATTTTCTTTGCGTCATTCTGCAATATTACACTCATATCAAAGTCCAGAGAAATTTACAAACTCATATACACCTTCAAGATAACAAAAAACAGTGCACTGCCCATCTAAACTGAAAGAAAAAACACAAAAAAAAACTTTTACTCAGAGAAACAAAAACTTATATTCATTTTCTACAAATTTATAATTTTCTCTGAATTACAAATTGAAAGTGAATAACAAACTTATAATTTTCTCTCAACTACAAATAAAAGTCCAGAGAAATTTAAGAACTGACATTCACTTTCTCAGATTCTATCTACATCACAAACTAATAATATGTCCATATGAATTTATAATTTTCTCTGTTATTTTGTTGGATTATGATAACAAACTTACAATTTTCTCTGGAGTATACCAACAAAAGTGTAGGGAATGAAATTTCTCTGGTTTAAACAAATTTCTCTGGTTTGAAAAAATAGAGAACAAAACTTATCATTGATCAACATGTTAATGAAAAACAGAGCATGGAAAATGAACTCTGATCAGCATGTTGATGAAAAACAGAGCATGAAAAATGAACTCTAAACATCAAAATCAACCACACTGTCAACACTCTTTGAAATTGATCAAAAAATAGAGAATGAAAAATTAATTTCAAAAATAAAAATCAACTTTATCAAGCTGGCCTCTGTCTAAAATTGGTCAATAATATCAAATGAAAAATCAACTCAAAAAATCATAAATAACTTCACTGAGCTAGCCTCTCTTTTAAATTGATCAAAACTGAAAACAAAAACCTAATGCAAAAATACACTCGAAAAACTAATATGAAATCGGAATCCTTACATAAAATTCAAAACAAAGATAAAAAATTCATGTGGAATCTCTATTGAAACCATACCTGATTCAACTCCACTGAAAAACCTACGCGATCAACACACTATAACACCTACACGATTGTCGTAATCTCTATCGTAAAGTCCACTGCAACACTTGCGAAATCCCTACAAAATCTCACCGTGAAATCGGTTTCCAAAATCTCATCGTGAAGTCAGCATTGCCAAAATGCAAACAATCTTATGTTATAACGAGGGTAAATTAGGTATTTTATAACATAAAATAAAGTTGAGGAACCTTAGCCATCATAACATATTATTGTGTACCTCTCCTCTTATTAAAAGTTGTGGAGGGACCTTAGGCCAATTTTTCCTAAAAATAATTGAATATACCATTGCTCAATTTCAAGAACAAAATCATCACTTTGACAAAGTATAAATTAATTTGACAAAAATAAATGTCAAAAAAATATTTTTAAAATTTGAAAAATTATTTCTACCCACAAAAATAAAATCATGTAAAATTGATAAATCTTTTATACATTTATTTTACTAAATTAATTTTTATTATGTGTTTGGATAATGATCGTGTAATGTTTATCTGATCTCAGGATTTCGTTATCCGATCGACTTGATTTTTTACATAAAAAATATATTCGATGAATTTTAAAATACGAACAATTTGAATTATTAAAACAGGACCCAAAAATAAATTTATAATAAAAACTGAATGGATTCAATCTTAGGCCTTGTTTGTCATAACCCAAAAAGTCAAAAAGCTAAAAAATTATTATCCTATTTAAGTCACATCATCTTATTTAGGTCATATCACCTCTCTACCACATCACTTCAAACTCAACCCATATTCAACTCATATTTCATAAAAAGTCAAAAAGTATACTTATTTAGATCATCCTAAACCGAAATTGAGGATGTTGCTGCGCAACCTGTGCAGCAGCACCTGTTGTGTGACGAAATGGACCCATTTCGGGGCTCATTTTGATAATTCGAACCGTTCACATTTTAAAATACATCAAGTAAAAAAATCAAGTTAATCGAATATCGTTTACTTATTCATCTACTCACATTTGTATCTACAAAAATAAATAATAATTGTAATTTAATGTATTAAAATAATACAAATGTGTATAAATGAATAGTTAAATGATATCCGATTAACTTAAATTTTTTTAAACATATTTTACTTAATATATTTTAAAATATGAACAATTTAAGTTATCAAAATAAACTTCAAAATAAACCTATTTCATCGCACAGCAGCATCGCAAGACCCTCCCAAACCACCCCATAATCTCTAATTGAAAATAAACTACTAATACAATAGCATTATTCTTTTAAAAAAAAAACTCATCCAACCTCCGTCCTGCAATACCTTCTTAAAAACATAAAAAAAATAAAAAAATATACCTCCTTCAATAATGAGCAAACCAACAAAAAAGAGAAGAAAAAAAAACAGAGAACGGTCCAACAAACCTATGCCCAAAAAACCTCAACTCAGTCCACTCCACGTGTCGCCCTTTTAGCCAACATCGACGTGCCGGCATCGCCAGTCTCCTCACCATCCCAATGTATCAAATCATTGCTTCCCCCCTCTCTTTGTCTTCAAATTATTCTCTCTCTCTCTCTAAAACTCTCCATCTCTCTCCTCCATTAATTTCCAT
Source organism: Camellia sinensis (assembly GCF_055761805.1). Taxonomy (NCBI): domain Eukaryota; kingdom Viridiplantae; phylum Streptophyta; class Magnoliopsida; order Ericales; family Theaceae; genus Camellia; species Camellia sinensis. The sequence goes on from NC_138973.1 coordinate 42,656,915, forward strand.
TTTGCTCCTCATTTGTCGCCCTCTTTTCAGCACCTTCTTGCCCTAATCCTACCCTCCAACCTTCCAATTCCTGCTGGATTTTCCCCCAAACCCAGATTCTAGGTTTCTTCTTTCTATACATTTTCACACGCATTTGAGAATTGTTAGTGGTTGATAAAGATATGAGCTTTCAAGATCTCGAAGCGGGTCGTTCGTTGAATTCGAGGCGAGACCTCATCAATGGCAAGCAAGATCCCACGCAAGCTGTTGCTTCCGGGATTTTTCAGATCAACACCGCCGTCTCTACGTTTCAGAGGCTTGTCAATACTCTTGGAACCCCCAAGGACACGCCCGAGCTCCGGGAAAAGCTGTGAGTGCCCATCGTCCTTTCGATTTCATGTTTTTCTGGTTTTGAATTTTGGGTTTGATTGGATTGTGGTCGATTGAAGCTTGATTTTGGTGAATTATGGTTGGTTTTTTGGTGGGTTTTGGGGATTTTGTTGATTTCATTTTTTATTACGGATCTGAATTAATCTATGGTGAGTTTGTCAACAAATTTTGGTAATGTCGATTCAAAGACTTATTATTATTATTATTATTATTATTATTATTATTATTATTATTTATTTATTTATTTATTTATTTATTTTTAAATTCAAAAGAAAGAGTGCAAAGACAAAAAGAAAACAAAACAAACAGAGGGCCAAAGACTGAATCGGAAGCAAAATGTAATAGACAATTTTGATTGAATAGTTTAAAAAGATAGTATTTTGGACAGGTTTGTTATTTTATCTACCCACTTAAGTGAATTTCGCCTGGGTTTGGCTTAGAATCCTTGATAACAGGAATAGAGGGATAAAAAAAAAAAACAAGAGAAAGAAGCTATTTACTAGATGTACATTGCATAGTCCTAAATTCATGGCAAATGACTTCCAGGTTTCATGATCAATCTATGTCTGTGAGGTAAAATACAGTAAGGAACTCATCAAATGCTTCAAATTGGCAATGGGGTGATGATGTGAGAGTTTGATCTCCACTGGGTTGATACATTACTCTCCTACTTCTGGGCTTGACTTTTTCTGCCCAAGTAAGGCCCAAGGGAAAGCAACGCACACTCTCTCTCTCTCTCTCTATCTCTCTCTCTAATACTCAAATCTTTTAACCCAAGAACCCTGAAGGTAAGAAGTAGAGGCTGTGAATTGACAACTGTCAAAACAATTTAAGAGGCTCTTAATACTAGGTATGTTTTCTTAAAATTAGTTTGGTGCTTTGTTGTAAGTGGCATCACTTTGAGGTATTTTCAATAAATTCTGTGTATTTCTTGGTAGTGAAGAAGATGGTCAACAGTTAAAATCTTTCTGAAGGCACTTTGTAACCAAAAGGAGGCTTTAGAAAGCACAATTGGGATCTTGTCCCAAAAAGAGCTGCTATTGGAAGGGACTAGATAATTGTTTGATGGGATGTGTGTGTGGTTTTGAAAAGATCGGTGGTGTGGGGAGATTACTTTACAAGAGCGTTTTCCTTTGATTTTTCAGTTGGCGGTGGATCCTAATGTGATGGTGGCTTCATATTTGGGTGGTGGAGGTGAGGGGTTGGTTTGGGATGTAGTGCTTCGTCGGCAGCCTCAGGATTGGGAGTTTGGGCAGTTGGTGGATTGTTGGCCTTTTTGTATGGGGTTTGGCTTGGTCGTGAGGAGGAGGATGTTTTGGTTTGGTGGGCTCCTCGTGCGAAAGGGGTTTTTTCTGTCTCGTCTTTTTATGGGACTTTGTGTGGCGACGGTGGGAGGTCTTTCTCTTCGCGTCATGCGTGGGTTTCTGGTGTTCCGTTGAAGGTGACTTTCTTTGTGTGGATGGCTGCATTTGGTAGGATATTGACTATTGATAATCTGATTTTTCGGCATCATTTTTTGGTGAATTGGTGTTGCATGTGTTGTGCGGATGTGGAGACAGTGGATCTTGCTTGTTCACTGTCCGCTTGCTTCTCGCTTGTGAGTGCTTGTTTTTCTTTATTTGGTGTGGTGTGGGTGCAGCCAAAGCAAGTTCTGGATGTGCTTCAGTGTTGCGGGGGATGTTCGAGTTGGGAAGCGCCAGAGGAGAGCCTGGGCGTTAGCTCATTTATGTTTGATGTGGCTGCTCTGGGTAGGGCACAATCGTCGGGTTTTCTAGGGGAGGGCTCAGTCGATTGTTCAGTTACAGTCTTGTTTTTTTGGTGTTTTGTACAGTTGGATGTCGGGACGGGTAGATCCTAATTTATTTGCTGTTTTAGACTTTGTGGATGATTTAGTTGGTTAGGTTCCTATTTGAGGGTTTGGTTTTTTGTATTCTTTCAGCATCTCCTTGATGCTTTCTTAATAAAACTTTATTTATCAAAAAAAAAATTAAGATCTACACACCATTTGTTTAGTCAAGCATTTTGCATATAGACTACAGTAGTCGCATGATGTTGAAAGTTGAACTACTGAGGGATTCAGTTGCTCGCTCTTCCATTTTTGTGGTAGGCAATGAAATGACCTCTTTAGCCCACACATCGTATTTACAAAGTTAGGTCTCATTTTAACTAACTCTTCAAATTTGCTTTGTTCCCAATCAAGTTCGAATGTCATCAATCTTCCTTTCTAATGTGTGGTGTCTGATTGAGGTTTTTGGTTGGATTTGTTAATATGCTTCAGGGCGCCATGGAGAAGTTTGTTTGACACCTCAAATGAGTTTACTAGGGTGGTACACATTTTCTTCCTCCTAGGGATAAGGTCACTTCAATGCAGCCGGTTATAATGTGGTAGAACTTAAAAGGATATTGCATGCAACTATGCTTAGAAATGCTGCAGAGACTTATCCTGGTTTAGGGGGTTTCCGTTTCCTATTCTTTTATTAATTTATGTGATTTATTATGAGTTGATACTCCAGGCTCTTGAGTTGAGGGAGGGGGTTTGTATTGTAGGCCAATTCTTTAGTTGGTTGGTTTTCCATTGTGGACGTAGAAAACTGATTTGATCCCTGAATTGGTTGAATTTTTTCTTAATGAATAAATACGTTGACCTATTTCCAGTTGTTTGCATGGTTGAAACTAAACAAGCAAATACCAAGATTGTTTATATTTTTTAAAGTTTTTAGAATTCATTTGAAAAATTTTCTAATTAAGCAGATGATTTCAACCAGCTGTTTCATATTATTTTTGTAATTCACTTGTAATTTCTTACTCTTTTGTTGCTTTAGTTAAACTTCTGAAATTATTGTAGGGTAGACTCTCAAAGCATCAAACTTCAAAAACTAAAAAATCAAATTAGCCAGAAATAATTATGCCTAGAGACTTCATTACTTTCTTTATGTGACTGGCTGTTTTATGGTTTCCTTCAACCTTTTCCTTTTTATTCATATACCTTGTTCATTCAATTGGCAGGCACAAAACAAGGTTACATATTGGGCAATTGGTGAAGGACACATCTGCTAAACTTAAGCAAGCTAGTGAAACAGATCATCGTGTTGAAGTTAGTGTAAGTTTGTCTGTTAACTTGCTGTTTGTATTGGACTGGAGCTCTCTCTCTCTCTCTCTCACGAAGCTTGCTTTCTCATTCTCCCAAAATCCTGTTCATAAACGTTTTGTATTGTATTTCTGTAATATAAACATACTTTCTTGTGCCTCCATTTGAGATTCTTTTTTATCCATTTTTTTGGGGGGGTGGTTGCCTAAGGAAGTGCTGTTGAGCCAATTGAACTAATTCTGTTAATTTCATAATATGTCTAAATTAATAAAAATAAGTGGCTGAGCAAGGACCCCAAACAAAACCCTCTTCTGATTCTCTCTCTTGGCGTTGTTAAATACCACGCTTTAACTGCAGGCCAACAAGAAGATTACAGATGCTAAACTTGCTAAAGACTTCCAAGCAGTTTTGAAAGAGTTCCAGAAGGCTCAGCGTCTTGCAGCTGAAAGGGAGACAGCATATACTGCTTTTGTTCCCCAAGCTGTTCTTCCTTCGAGGTAGTTATTGTTGGAGGATTTGCATTTACACAGTTTTGAAATTTCCTTCATCGATTGCGTGCACAAAGTATGTTTTGGATGTTTACATGGTCATCATTTGTGATTATTTCATCTTCCATATAGACAGACAGGCTAATATTTATGCTTTGAAATGAAAATGTCCATTTGTCCACATTGCTTATGTTGTGGATTTGATTATATTATTTGAACAGCTACACGGCCAGCGAGCTTGGCGTAACTTCGGATAAGAGTCCAGAACAACGTGCTCTTCTTGTTGAATCTAGAAGGTGAGTTACATTAATTTTTTTTTTTTTTTTCTTTTTCTATGTTGTATATATGGAGATGATTAATATATCTGCACATGGATACATGTGTTGGCTTTGTTGAAGTAAAATGCTGCAAATATCTCAATGTTGCAAATATTATTTTTGTCTGATGTATAATTTACTATGGATGTTTCACATGCATGGATCCCATAAAAGAGTGAGCTCTATGAAGAGGAGTGGGGTATATGGACACACCACTTGGGGCGTCATGGCTGTGTCCATTACATGCTGGTCGTTGACATTTTTCAGACAACCTTGAAACATTTAGAATGCATGTCAGACAGGCTTTCAAAATGTTCATTATTTTTTTATTTTTATTATTTTCAAAATTAACATGCTTTGGGCATATGTGGGAAACAAATGTTTGTCACTTGGACAGTTTGACACACAGAACACATTTGAGGTCTTGGCACATGGATGAGGGAAAAAATAGAGGCCAAAGACTTAAGTCAAGAGAAGTATGTACTAGTACTTGTCAAATCCTACTATCGGATTTATTATTATTATTGTTTTTTTTTGGGTGAATAATTATTATTATTGTTACAAGTAACTTCTTTAGGATTTGTCAATTATTAAAAAATAGGACATGTTTGGACGAATATCAGATACATGTACACAGCCTTTTTAGTAGTGTTTGTGCTTACCTAGAGGCCTTAACCTGAACCAAACCTCCCAACCTCCCTCTCCGGAAAAGACCCATTTAATTAAGGAACATTTCCATCCGAGAGAGGTGTAAAGCTCAAACTGGCTAAATGCTCTTTGCATCACCTCTTATTTGATCAAAATTGGGCAGGGATCTCAACATAAACAGTTTCTGTGAAAGAGTCAAAATCTTCTTTTGAAATACTTTGTTTTGTATCCTGGTGAAATCAGGGTCCCTTAAGTTCTGAGTAATTTGTGCTACAGACAGGAGGTTTTGCTCTTAGACAATGAAATTTCCTTTAACGAGGCTATCATTGAAGAAAGAGATCAGGGAATACAAGATATCCAGCAACAAATTGGGGAGGTGAATGAGATTTTTAAAGACCTTGCTGTGCTGGTCCATGAACAGGGAACCATGATTGGTAAGTCAGGCTCTTGCCCTCGAATGTACTCATTTTATCACTTCTGGTTCATTTGTTAAATGCCATGAAAATTTATCTTTCAGATGATATTGGCTCCAACATTGATGGTGCTCATGCCGCAACTGCACAGGGAAAAGCTCATCTTGCCAAAGCAGCAAAGACCCAAAGATCAAATTCATCTCTGGTAATTTATAAGCACTACTGCTATTCTGTTGTTTGCTAAAAATTCGATTAGTTGTGAGGCTCTATTTCTTGCAGTCTTAACTTCGGAAGGAACCACGTAAACAGTCTTATATTTGACCTGTGTTATCATGTTAGTTTTTATCAGAACTGTAAAGTTTGGAAGGTTCAATGGTAAAGTTTTCCATCATCATCGAATTAACATGTTGGGTCACTTCCACCCATTTAGTAGGCCCTTTTGGCCATTTTATCAGTAGTGGTTAGGTGGGACTTGAAATGTAACGTTAGAGTCTTCCCCAGGATTGGCTTTATACTTTTGACTTCACAAGAAACCATTCAACATGGGCATTGCTCTGGTAGGACTTCTTTAATAGACCTGTAGTCTGAACTGGAAACCATTTCAATCTGTCAAGATTTAGTATTCAGGTGACCAAAGGAGTGCAGTTGTTATCATTACTTAAGGTTTGGCTTTATTGGTGGGCCAGTATTGAGGATACTTTTTAAGTTAATGTTCGTGACGTCAAATAATAAACCTCGATAGGACACTCTCTTAGGTTTGGCTACAGCTGTCCATTGATTAAGTCAAATTACCGATTAGAAAATATGTACTTGTATATACATAGATCTTTTATTTTAACTCCATCTTGAATATTTGTTACCATAATGATTTTCATGGATGATAAATTAACCTTTGTCTTCAACACAGGCCTGCTTGCTTTTGGTGATATTTGGCATTGTGCTTCTGATCGTGATCATAGTACTAGCGGCTTGATCAGAAATTTGTCTCAATTCAATGAATACATTTGAATAGAGTGAACTCAGAATCTGCTCTGGAAGAAGATAAATGGTATCTTTTTCGGTTAATGTTTTTTTCCACAGGCATGATTGTTGACTGGAGTGTTGATCTTTTGAGTCCAATTTAATCGCGGCTTTACAGTATGTTTACCAATACCGAGTTGTTTTTATTCAGTGGGTGGGGGTTTGTGTTTTCTTTTGTAAATTGATTTGTGGGTTTTGAGGGTGTGGCACAGTTTGTTATATCTGTCAATAAAATTACGATTCTTGTGGAGAATTTCCTCATGTCTTGGCTGTTTTGAATTATTTGAATTGATCAACCTTTTGCGTTGACTTTTGGAGTACCTTGTGAAGGTTATTTGATTGACGCTGCTTGCAGATATGCAAGTTGTGTTTTGTCACAATTTGTTAGTGTGAACAAAACCATTTTGGGAGGAGAAGCAATTTATCTTGATTTTCTCAAAAAAAATGGGGTATGAAGAATATGATAATCTTGATTTTCACATTAATTATGTTCTAAGATTGATAGCAGATCGATGTCTAGAAGTAAAGGTAAAAAAATAAATAAAAAATCAAATTTCTAACTTACAATACGGTCAAAAATATTGTGATAAAATTTTGAAAGAAAATTGAAAAATTAGTTGTAATACATTTTCTAAACGTAAAGGATTTTTCAAAAAATTTAGAAAATGTAAATGGAAATCTTGGAAAAAGAACAAAATGTTTTCAAAAAAGAAAGTATATTTGAAAAAGGAAATCAACAAGTGTTTCAAAAAAGAAAACTTGTAAATGTTATATTTGTAACGAAGGTGGTCACTATGCACCCAATGTCCAAAACAGATGGAGAGTATACTACATTTGTTAGAGCTTTTGAAAGTAAGATCAAATTATATAAGTATCTCTATCTATGCATAAATTTTGATATATATATATATATATATATATATATATATATAAGTGTGTAAGGTGTGCTTAATGATGTATAAAAATAAAAATAAAAATAAATTTAGAAAATATTATTCGTGAAGTTTACTTTTTAATTATGGATTTTATATCTTCATAATTATTTGTTTAATTTATAATTGTTGTAAAACCTATATGCTTAGTGTTTATCAAAGTCCATATACTCATTAAGATCTTTTGACTATTGGCCTTAATTAGGCATTTTTAAGTCTTTAAGATTATAAAGAGAGGTTTTAGGCACTAGATAAATACACTAGGAGGGTCTTAGGTACCAACAACAATCTATAATGACAATTAATCCTGAAGATATAATATGCTTTCGAAATACAAAAAATAATGTTAATAATAAATATGGACATAGTTTGCATATTACTAAAAAATCTACAAATATAAATAGTGTGTGTTCTAATTTAAATAATATTCCGGATATTATGTGTTCTTAATTTTCTAAATTAGATTAAATCAAAAAATAAATCAAAATCATCTAAAAACCAAAGTTGAGTTGAGTTTATAGAATCTAAAATAGACAATTTAGGTTCCATAATAACTATTGACTTAAACGAAGAGGCAAAAACTCAAATAAACAATTTGGTAACAAAATTATAAACTATATCCGTCATAAACAATGATGGAATGAATAGTTTAGGAGATAACTCCATTCCTAGGCTATTTTTTATGTTGCAGAAAATATTATGATACTTCAAACTAAACTAATACCTATAATAAGACTGAATATGAAAATATTGTTGAAATATTGGATTATTGGAGAAAATTATATAAAAATCCGGATTTAAGTATTGATAAAAGAAATAGGCTACTAGATCAGATAAGAGAAACTTATCTAGAACATGAAACCCTTTTACAGTACTTTAATTATGATATTAATATGTCAACTAATGATGATGATAGCTAATCATCCTCATCTGAAGAAACATTAGATCAAGATATTTCACCAAAAATAAATAAGGGGAAAAGAAAGGTAGAAGAGCCAATTAATCCCGAATTATTTGGCACATGGGGAGATGGAGAAAATTTTGACCTTATTCAAACAATGAAGTTAAAAATGATACTAACATTGGAAGTACCTTCAATCTTACAACTAAGCCAATAATATCTAGAAAAGATAATAATCATAAGTATCCAATAACTCAAAATGGTACTTATTTAAACTTGTCTCATGTTCTATTTAAGGACCAGCGACAAGCAATTGATGATTGGGTACTATCATTGTCCATCATTATTACCAATTATAAAAATAGTTGATCAAAGGAAAAATTCCTTGATTATATTACAGCAACTCTCCAGGGAGATGTGTTTCAATGGTTACGACAGTAGAAAAAAACTGAAATTGAAAAAAGCCAAAAAATAACTTTGTTGGCAAATTTTCTCACACTTGATACAATCTTAGCCGAGTTTGCAAAAATCATAAAAGAAAATTTATGTGATTTTGCAAAAGATACTAATTTGCAAGCCGGTGCAAATTATATTTTGACAAAATTAGAATCATGTAATATTTGTCTTTTTGAAGATTATGTTTAAACTTTTAAAAAATATTATTATATTATTGATCCACCAACAAATCAACCCTGGCTAGATCAATTTTTCCATAAACTTCCTAATCCATGGGATGAATTATGTATTAAAACATGTCTTGATTTTCTCAAAAAAATGGGGAAGGAAGAATATGATAATCTTGATTTTCGCATTAATTATGTTTTAAGACTGATAGCAGATCGGTGTCTAGAAGCAAAGGTTAAAAAACAAATAAAAAATCAAATTTTCAACTCACAATACGGTCAAAAATGTTGTGATAAAATTTTGAAAGAAAATTGAAAAATTTGTTGTAATACATTTCCTAAACAAAAATAATTTTCCAAAAAACGCCGAAAATATAAATGAAAACCTTGGAAAAAGAACAAAACTTTTTCAAAAAAGAAAGAGTATATTTGAAAAAAGAAACCAACAAGTGTTTCAAAAAAGAAAACTTGTAAATGCTACACTTGTAACGAAGAAGGTCATTATGCATCCGAACGCCCAAAAAGGGGAAAAAGTGCAAATAAAATGATCAAAGTTCTTGAAAAATAAGATTTTGAAATAATATATGGCGAATAAATTTCTGATGAAAAAGAATTATTATACAAAATTTCTAGTGATGAAGAACTAATCTTCATGATGACTAATAATAGTCGAGAAATATCTCAAGAAGCAGATAGTATATCTCTAGAAGAATTACAAGCCATTCGACCTGGAGACGTAATCGGAGAAGAAAAAACTTTTATCGAAGAAGAATTAACAAAATTCAAAAAAATGCAAGAAGTTGTTGTGCCAAAAATTTAAAACTTTTAAAATTCAATTTCTTTTTAGCAAGAGTATTTGAACAATACAGTGGTAACACTCAAGCAAAATGGTCAAAGGAAGAAAATATTGATATTTCTTTTTTTTTTATAAGAAAATGGTTGCAAGATGGAAAAAGAAATATCCTGAGATTCAATATATTCATATTGGATTAATACAGGTAACCATAACAGCCCTATTCTACCAAGGGATAGATACTCCTATTTTGGCAATAATCTTTGATAAAAGATTTTCGGACCCAATGAAAGCAATCATTGGAGGAATTCAATCTAATTTGGCTAATGGAGTAGTTTGATTTAATGTTAAACCAAATTTCTTTATTTTCATAAATGATCTTAATCTTGAAGACAAAGTTAAAATGAGAATTAAAACACAAGGATTAGTAATGAAATATAATTCACATGATTTGGCTATTCGTTAGAAAATAATTCACGAATTGACCAAATTTTCTGAAACAAAAACAAGATCAAACGATAATAAAATCATTGAAATCTTTGAACCTAGACCATTTGACACGATAATCCAACCGCTTCTAATGAATTGGAGCGATTTAGAAGTCCGTCGACAATAGTTAATCCATGACCTAGTAAAATAAGGAGAATCTTCTAAAACAAAAAATCCTACATAAATGCAAATACAAACGTCAGGAAAAAATTTATATATTCAAAATACAGTTCCAAAAATTAAAAGAGCAACTTCTGTATTTGAAAAAGATTTTCCTAACAAATTATTGTCAAAATTAAGCATTGGTGAATCAAGTAATAATTCTAATCAAGAATCTATTACTTCAACAAATGTTCAGATTCTTATTTTTCTAGGAACAAGAAGACAATCTAAATATATTAAGTCTACATATATGTGTCATTTTCAAACAAAAAATGATAATATTATTTTTTCTCCTAACCAAGGAAAAAGAAGACACACATATGTATTAGGCACATTTAATTTTGCAAGTTATAAACCTTATAGCCTCAGTGTTCTCATAGACACAGGAGCTACAATCAGCTCATGTAAATGGAATGCCATACCAAAAGAAATATGGACATTAATAAAACACCCAATTTTGGTTACTGGAATTGATGGCAACCATACTTCCATACAATTCAAGGCTAACAACATAGCTATTTGGTTAAATGATAGCAAGTTCATTATACCAAAAATTCTATGCTGTCCTTATATGCATGGAGATTTCCTTCTTGGAAATAATTTTATCTATGAGTACCTTCCGATGCAAGTATAAGAAAAAACCATTTCATTAAGCATAAATAATGTCTTAATTCATATTCCCTTGTTAGAACAACATAAATATAATTGTGATAAAGAGTTTGCGTCCGTTCAGCGTGGTAATTTAACTCCCATCATCAAAACTATCGATGAATCACATTGGATTTATAAAATTTTGGAAAATTTTTTTAGTGAACATCCATTAAAACTATAGCAACGTAGTCCGCGTTATTGTAGTTTGAAATTAAAAGACTCTAATGTTATCATTAGAGTAAGACTAATGATCTATACTAGACAAGATATAGATGAATTTGATATTTAACTTTAAAAACTTTTAGACAAAAAGTTAATCGAAGAAACTAGAAGCCCTCACTCTAGTCCAGCTTTCATGGTAAGAAACCATGTTGAAATTAAAAAAGGAAAAGCTAGAACGGTAGTCAATTATAAACGACTAAATGAAAATTTAGAATTTGATGGATATTTTATTCCAAGAAAAGATGTTTTGATTAATTAAACCAAATGATCAAAAATCTTAAGCAAATTCGATTGTAAGAGTAGATTTTGGCAAATTCAATTGACTGAAGAATCGAAAAAATTAACAGCTTTCAATACACCTAGAGGACATTACCATTAGAATGTTATGCCTTTTGGTTTAAATATAGCACCCCCTACTAGACAAATGGGTATATGACACGGAACCTTTAGCGACGGTATATTTTCTGTCGCAAAAAGTAACCTTTTGCGACGGTTAATATCTTGTCCCTAATAGTCACTTTTTGCAATGGCAATTCCTGTCTCGAAAAGAGAGAAGGATATGTTGGATGATTTTTGCAATGGCAAACCATTAACCATCGTAAAAGACCTATTTTTTTGAGACGGCTTTCTATCCCCATCGCAAAAAGATTTCTTTTGCCATGGCCTTTGTTGTCGTGGCTAATGGACCCAAAAAAAAAAGCTTCTTATCCTCTCTCTATCACGCTTGTGTTTCTGTGTCACGCCCTCCTTCTCCTCTGCCCCCTTTCTCTCTCTCTCTCTCTCTCTCTCCACTGCCGTCGGTACATGAGCACATGACGACCACCGCCATTGATATCACCATTGCAAACTAGCAACCATTCTCTGAAATGGAGGAGACGCAATAGAAGGGGTTTGACATTGAGATCGCTGGCCAAAGTTAGAGGCTAGAATCGACAGAGGCGGCAATTGAGATGCGTAGTAGGGGCGGAATGTAGTAGGGGAATCAAAAACCCTAATTTTATTTCTCTTTTCTCTCTCTCATATATATATATATATGTATATATAAGCAGTTTCAGATCTCTCTCTTTCTTCAATTCAATTTACAGAACATGATGATTTGCTTTGTTTTGCTTTGATTGCTTTCTCAGAACTCAAAAACAAAAACAAAAACTCTATTCGATTCATCTAAAATTCTCATTTTCTCCGAAATGGGGTTGTGGGATTCCCTCCTCAATTGGCTCTGCAGGTAATTTACTCCCTTCTCTTCTAATCTTCCATATTTTTTGTCATTCTTCAGATTGCCTCTCTCTTATTTTCTTGGAAATGTTGTTCACGGTTTATTAGGTTCAACTTGGTCTCACGGGGTTTCTTACATGGCCCTTTAGAATTACACTACAATTATTCATAACAAACACTACAAAAATTCATAACTTCACCTCAAAAAATTCTCAACTTTCTTATGATAGTGGACTGTGCATGGTAGTATTTCCTTAAGAAAATTGAACAAAATAGTTTACCAAGAAAAAAAAAAAAACAAAACAAAACAAAAAAAAAAAACTCTATGCAAGAAATACAATTTGTAAACAAAACTATTATTGCAGTATTTTTCTAATACGAATTATGTGTTTGGTTTGAAATGACAAGATTACAAAAGATTGTCATTATGCATGAAATTGAAAGTGAGAGAATTCAAGTTCATAGTATTATTTGATTTCCCTTTTTTTTTTTTTTTTTTTTAATTACTCTTTGCTCCATAACCTTTGAAATTGAGATCACTCTAAAATTAAGATTCTATATTCAACTCCACAACATCAGCCCCCAAGCAACAGTGTGGCATTCCAAATATGAGATGGGCTTGTTACCAACAAAACAGAGCACCCACGTGCTAATTGTCAGGGGGAAAAAAATCCTAATTTTGTCTGCTTTGGTTAGTGTTTTAAATTGAATAGCTATACCATGTTGTTGGATAATCTTTGAGAAGCAAATTTAATTAAATCAGTTCCACAAATACAAAGAATAAATTAGAGTAGCAAAATTCTTTTTGGAAGATTTACGATCAATTTGGTTCACTGTAATGGTTCTTTATTTTGGTGTAATGAGAAAAAATGTGGTATGGAAATACTATGATTGGTTAGTTCTGTTATATTTTCTTTTATGAATTTCTTATTGCCTCCAATCTTAACTAAATTAACCAAATGTATTCACTCTCTGCTTAATATGCAAGAAAAGCTTTGGCAGACTCGTGAATTATATGCCTCATTTAATGCAATGTTGGAGATAAAAGACTTGATGCTAAAGAAAACTTCTTTGTTAAACTCTATAAACCCAACAATTTGTACTCTATCTTCCTTCCTATTTCTAGTTTTGCTAGTTACAATTCTTATATTCTATCCTAGTCCTACTTAAATCTAAACTTTTAGATTCTGAAATACCTTTCCACAATTTAGCTTAAAGTTTTCTCATTCTCTTGTTTCGTTAACTAAATTTGTATCGTCTACAAATTTTATACACTGGAGATATCCTCTTTGAATGCTCTTTTTAAGTTCATCCATTACTATGTATGTAAGCATGTTGGAAATACTATATTTGTGATATGATATCTATTAAACTATATGACACAAAATGAGGTTTCTTTCAAAATGTTTAATAAGTCTACATTTTGTATGTGTATAGGACATTTTTAAAGAGGTCATTGTCAGATGGCAACATTCTTTGTGAAAGCAATTCACCCATTGAAGCCACTAATGTTTGACAAAATGAATATCACAATCAACTTTTGCTTGATAAGACGCAAGGTCTTTCAGAGCCAACTCCAGAAATCTTAACTTGTGAAAATGAATTATCTTATTCAAGGTGAGCTTACATCACTTTGTTAAATCTAGTACCTGAAGGAGCTCTTTTATCATTTAACTTTGTTCTCTACAAGTGTAATTGGGCTTTCCCATTATTTGATTTACGGAAGCTAATATAATGGCCAAAATTGACCATCTAATTTACATAATTCTTTGAAGAATAAAGTAGAAAGGCTCTGATAAAAATATAATGTTCCAAAATCGTCAATTTGTCAAAAAACCAGTTTGGACTAGCCAATTGGACTGGATTGGCTCAGATGTGGAGCTCTTATAGACCAAATGCCCAGGTGACCATAAAGTTGATGAAATTCAAAAAGTGTAGCTGCACTAAAGCTTTAACTTTCTGGATTCATCATGAGTGGACAAATAATCTACCCAGATGATATGAATGGTGAATTTGAAACTATTAAAGTATCATCTTATAGCGATCCCGGGTTTACCCTTGTTGTACAGTGATCCGGACATGTGTCCGTAGATGTTGGTAGTTGTTTATTATCTTGTTTGCATCCTTTTTACTTTGTATATTAAGTTATAGGATGTGTTGGGCAGGTTGGTTGTGTTTGGGAGCCTAGTATTGCTGCCCAGATTTTTGGACCTTCGCTCGAGCGAGGAGTTGGTCGCTCGAGCGAGAGTTGAGTTCGTGTCTGGTGGGTCGAGCCAGAGTGGCTTCGCTCGAGCGAGCGATGGCGTCTGGTTCTGGACCTGAGAGTTGTATTTCTTGGCTCGAGCGAGCTTTTCATGGCTCAAGCGGTCTGGTTTGTTCTTCGCTCGAGCGAGAGGTCTGTCGCTCGAGCGTGCTTCTGGTTGCAGACCTGAGGGTTTGAGTTGTTGGCTCGAGTGAGCATTCTTTCGCTCGAGCGCACTTCTGAGTTTTTGGCTCGAGCGAGAGCTTCTTGGCTCGAGCGAGAGTTTTCTGTGTCTGGTCGCTCGAGCGACAAAGGCTTCGCTCGAGCGAGCGTGTTTTATATCAGCGGTCAATAGCGTTTTTGAACATCACTTTTTCACTTTCTTTTTTGATCAAACCCTAGATCCGAGACTCTCTCTCTCTAAACTTACACTCTCTCTAAAAATTGATCTCCCTAGGGTGTGAATCTAGCCTAGGGCTTTTGTTAAAAAGATAGAGGGCGTTGAGAGCTTTGTCTTAATCTGAAAAAGTTTGGATTTGGAGCACGTTGATCTTCGAGTCTTCATCTCCTTTTTGGCTTAAACTTCGAGGTAGGGATATCCTACTCCTCTCTATGGATTTTGTCTTTAAATTTTAGTATTTTGAGATGTTGGGGTTGGTTTGGTAATTTTGTAAAAGTTTGGGGCTTTTGTGTAATTTTACAAAAGTTGGGGTTTTATTCATAATAAACCTAGATGCATGATTGGAATAGAGAAATGGAATAAATGTTGAATCATTGATGAAAATGGGACCTAAGGGTTGAAATGTTAATTATGGTTAATGACCTAATTACATTGTTTGATTAATTGGGATAATTAATTGTGAGAAATGAGGAAATGAAATGTTGATTGAATATCCATTGTGTATTTATTTTCTGTTTAGAAATAACTGCTTTAGGCTATCGGTGGAGGATAGTCGTGATTGTTGTAGACAATGCATGATGATTAGGCAAACGGAAACTAATCAATGGAATGTGTCATGGAATTTGACGGTTGATAGAATACATTAACTGTATGTATTGAGTGATTGTATATAGAACCAATGTGTTTGTATACGTTATGTGTAGAGGAGGAGATGGGGGATGTACTCCGCGGTTTAGGGGAAGATAGGGGATGTACCTCTAAACCGGATAGTGTTGGGAGAAGATAGGGGATGAACTCCGTAGATACAGCTCATATGCTTGTCTAAAGAAGTGAAGATAGAGCTTATATGCTTATCTTTGTGAAGTGTGGATATAGCTTATATGCTTATCTGTGGATATTGTGGTTATACATATCTGTTGTAGAATGTGGATATAGCTTATTTGCTTATCTGAGAATGTGGATATTGTTGTTATACATATCTGTTGAGAATGCGGTTAGTGCTTATATGCCTATCCGTTGAAAAAGGGAAAATGAAAGGTAACTTGGACTCATAAGTCGTATGACATAAATTTGTGATTTATGTGAATGTATCAGTGTTGGCCATCTATCAATTGCTAATCTTTTAGTCATTGTTCATGGTTGGTTTAGTATATTTCTACTGGGCTGTGGCTCACCCTATATGGGAATATCATTTTCAGGTACAGGTAGCATGCCACCTCCAAGGACATAGCTTGGGAGGCTAGAGGCGGACATACTTTTGTCGTTTTACTTTTTGATGTATTACATGTAAATTCAAGCTAAGGGCTTAATGTGTAAACGAGTTAGTACTCTTTTGTTGTAACCAAGTGTTAACTTGGAACGCTGTAAGCCTGTAGTGCATTTTGCTTTTGTTGTTAACATGTAATACTTTTGTATGAAACTCTGATGTATAAAAGAATGTGGTTATTTCATATGTCTTATTTGATGGGTTTAATGTTATTATTTTGAGGGCGTTACACATCTAACAAAAACATGTGGATTTTGATTACTATTTAGACTGTCTTTTGAAAATTGAATGAGTAATTTCAAATACCAAATGAGCTTATCATATATGATAAACATTTGAAGCTTGAATATTGTATTGAATAAATCTTATATTTAAAACGTCTCTCTAGTATTGTTTTGCATGCATAGCTTGACTCTTCTTGGAAGTTAAAGTCACTGTTTGTGTGTCAATTAGTGTTGAACATGTGGTGTGGTATGCGATATGATGGCCAATTATATCTCACATTGTACACTTATATAATTTAATAATTGCAACATTCCTCTAATTAATTGGTTGTCTTATGTAGGTATACCCCCTCCATGTCTAGTAGACAACTTTTTCCAGATATGCAGCAGAACCAATATCTGGAAAATGACCGTGTTTGTTTGGATGGACATCGAGATTCATTCCACTACTCAAATTTTTGGGACGTGGATTGGCTTTCTTCATTGGGAAATTCATGTGAAGAAGAAACTTATGAAAGGTGATTTTTGAGATTCTGTTAAAGTAATGATTCCTGAAATGTTGTTCTGAAATAAGCTTAAAGTTCAATATTTTAATTGCTGTCATCATCAGCACCACTTCATTTATTTAGTGTCTGTCACTGCCAAGGGCCACCTCTTTTTTTTCCTCTACTCTCATTGCCATCATCACCACACATATACCTTTTGTCAGCCATCAACAACTTTGTGTACAAACATTCTTTGACCCTTCATCTTTAATAAGAGAAAAATACTACTTTCACATAGTAATTTACTGTAACAACAGGAACCAAAACAAAACAAACGAAACCAAACCAAACTAAGCCTTGTGTCCCAATCAAGTTGGGTTGCTACATGAATCATTTTTGTCATGCTACTCTGTCAAGGGTTATAGACTCAGTTAAATTAAATAAATTCATGTCCTTTCGTTGACATCTTCATTTGTTCATAGAAGTTGTCATCAAATATGTGTGTATATTGATCCAGATGCACAAATATGACCACCATCATTCATATCTGTAGATATTATACTTCCCTTGTCATGTTCTTAAATTCATACAAATCCACACGACCTTCCTTGCAATGTTCTGTGGTTTGAACCCTGGATTTAATGGCTGCAGATCTATGCTCATAAGCTCTCCTATTACCGGTACGTCATCAGGTAACGTTGTTACTGGACTTAAAATGGAGTCAGGTGCTTCTGCTAGTACATCTGGGTTCAGCATGAAGGTCAGTAATATATTGAATCTTTCTGGTGGCACTGTCATGACATGGTATACTTGTCAATCAGAAAATATGCCATGCATACATATTTGACAACTATGGTTCACAGGTATAGGCAAAGTAGAATAGAATAGCATTAACTTGCCCTATTCTTTTTTCCTCGTGTTTGTGCTTGTGAATCTTAGATTTGGATCTTGTCAGTTACATCTATTTACTTTTATTGCCATATCTTACTTCCTTGTCTTGCTTTCTTTGTTGACTAACTGACATTAGATGCATTGTTCCTTTTGGATTTAAATTTTCTTGTTTTATATTTGTTTTTGGTCAGCATTTTCATGGCGTTGATACACTTTGCACGTTATGATGATCCCATTTCTAATGTATTTTTAATTATTTTTTTTAGTCAACCAAACATGGGAATTGACATTTTGATGGAATGACTTTTTATTGCACTTCATTCCAGTGATCAGTGTACCAAACACTACCTCAATTCTTCAACATTTCCATGTGAAAATCTAAAGTAAATTGAGTGCATCTTCAATAATCTTCAACCAAATTTTGGGGAACTGTGTGATCTTATCATAATTAGGGTCGCCATTTGGGTGAAGTCTCAGTTAAAAGGATATTTTTATTCAGCTAATGAGATGGTGCATAATTTGCAATAGGTGAGGAGGAGCATTGGATTTTCAATCAGGTTGTAGAGGTTTTCTCAGATGGGAGTGAGCAAGCTGGAGTATGATCTGGTTTTGTGGTATGCTCTACCTATGTGTTGCTATGCTTTACTTAGTGCTTTGGCTGAGTGTGGTGTAGTTTGCTTAGTTTTTGCTTGACTTTATTGGGCTGCTGTTTTCATTAGTGTTGGCTATCTGATGTACTCATGTGTTTGGGCCACCCTTTTGTCTTGTTGTTTAGTTGTTTTTTCCTTGCTACGTTGGTTCCTCACCAACTCTTGATGGTGTGCTAGTGTGCTTATCGGTGCCAACCTCGTTCCTCGGCTCAATTTATCCATCAATTCAATCTCAAACCTTCAAATCCCAAACTCAACAGGGTAAGGGAAACTACCCATTTCCTCATTCTCTCTCTTCATCATTCTTGTTTTAGTAGGTTTGATAAATTAGTACTTCTCTGGCAAATCCATTTCTATGACTTTGCAATGTTGCTAGAAATTATGTTTGTATATGCGATTCTGAAATAATATGTAAATGGTCTGAATTTGTGACATCCCTGTTCTGTATTATGCTAAATTGGTCCTAAATCTGTTTATGGTCATGTGTTTAGCATGATTTTGTGTGCCATTATGTGATTTTGAATTCGTATCTGTCCATCGTAGGAATATCTGTTTGAATAACCTGCTTTGGAAACTAAATTGAGGGCTTTATCGGCCACAGAACCCAAAATTGATTACGCCATTGTGGTTGGCATAATTTTTAGAGCCTACGATGAAGTTTAATTAAAAATTTATTTGGGCCAATTAAATTGATTAAGCTGGTAAAATGAGTGCCCAATTACTCTATATTATTATTATATTGTGACTTAGTGAGGCTCTATACACTCAAATCCCTCTTTGTTATTCCTCTTGGCTGACTTAAACGTAAGAGAGAGAGAGGGGAGTCGGCTAGAGAGAGGGAAAAGAGGAGAGTTTGGTGTTTGGCTCAAATTTGTGAAGAATCGGAGGATTAAACTCAAGGAATTACTATAGTTTGGAAGATTGAGCCTCTAGGTAAGCATTTGGTCTTGAATTC
This sequence comes from Camellia sinensis, assembly GCF_055761805.1. Lineage (NCBI taxonomy): Eukaryota > Viridiplantae > Streptophyta > Magnoliopsida > Ericales > Theaceae > Camellia > Camellia sinensis. The sequence continues at coordinate 42,676,360 of NC_138973.1, forward strand.
ATAAGTTTGAGATTGTGATCTTGTAAGCTCAAGGGTTGTTGTGATCAAGAGCATGTAATAAGTTGATTTTTGTTGAGTTTGGAGTCTTAGAACTCATGCATGTAAGAAATTGCTTTGAATTTGCATGTTTGAGCTTGAAACACATGATTCATGTAGAGTTTTGGTTGAAACTCATATTTTGATCACCATCTGTACCATCTAAGTTGAGAATGATGAGCATCTCCCACATGCATGTACAAATCATGGGAGTATAAGTCTTGAATGTTTGAAATTGAGCATGTTAATGATGGGTTTGAGATATTTTGGGACATGCATGTAGATAAATCAAGAAATTGAACTTCATAATGTTATGATCTTGCAAGGGAACCATGTTAGTATGATTATATTTGAGATTTGAGCCTTGCATGCAAGAAGGGTAGCTGGGAAATCGAGTTGAAGCTCAAGAACACAATCTGGAATTTCCAGAATTTCTGCTTCCGCTCGAGCGGGGAAGTCCACGCTCGAGCGTAGAAAACGAGCTCCCAGCATCTTTTTGCAGACATGATTCCCGCTCGAGCGGGGGATTTGACGCTCGAGCGGGGAGCTATGTAGGCAGGCATTACGCTCGAGCGGCCGAGTTCACGCTCGAGCTGGAATTGAAGGCAACCAGTACTTTTGCAGACCTAAGGGTCCGCTCGAGCGGGGGAGTCTACGCTCGAGCGGGGACCCTATTTTCTGAAATCCTGTTTTTGCATTTTGTGTTCTGTTTTCCGTTCTCTTTCACTTGCAAGCGCTCTTAGGCATATGTTAAGCATTGCAAATGAGTTAACGAGATAATAATAAAGCCTAAAGAGGAATATGTGAATTAAAGAACGGATTAAACTGTTAATGACCCCTTTTGTGTTCATGAAACGTGTAGGGTCAAGCTCCAGGGCAAATCAACAAGCCGATCACTGTGAGTAATATCGATATTTGAATGCTTGTGAATGTCCAATTGTTTACCCCCTTTTTAAGCTTTATGAACTGCTAATTGGGATTGTGGACGTAAGTCCGATATGAATGCATAAATAAATGGGCCAAAGGCCGTTTTGACATAAATGAATGGGCCAAAGGCCGTTTTGACATAAATGAATGGGTCAAAGGCCGTTTTGACATGAATGAATGGGCCAAAGGCCGTTTTGACATAAATAAATGGGCCAAAGGCCGTTTTGACATAAATGAACGGGCCAAAGGCCGTTTTGACATAAATGAACGGGCCAAAGGCCGTTTTGACATAAATGAACGGGCCAAAGGCCGTTTTGACATAAATGAACGGGCCAAAGGCCGTTTTGACATAAATAAACGGGCCAAAGGCCGTTTTGACATGAATGAATGGGCCAAAGGCCGTTTTGACATGAATGAATGGGCCAAAGGCCGTTTTGACATAAATGAATGGGCCAAAGGCCGTTTTGACATGAATGAATGGGCCAAAGGCCGTTTTGACATGAATGAATGGGCCAAAGGCCGTTTTGACATAAATAAATGGGCCAAAGGCCGTTTTGACATAAATGAATGGGCCAAAGGCCGTTTTGACATGAATGGAAATCTGAATGGGCCAAAGGCCAGAATATTTAGAACTACAGTCACTTGGTTTGAATTTCGTATAGTTATATATCTGTTAAATAGAAATATGAATTGGGCCTAAGGCCGTTTGGAACACGTTGTTCTACATTGTTATGTAACTTCTGTATTTGATTTGATATTATTCACTGGGCTATCGCTCACGCTCATTCATGTGTTTGTAGGTGAGCCAAGAGAAGTCCAGACCCAGTCTCAGTGAAGTCTGTATGGAACAACTAAGGTTTTGAGAGAGTCAGCCCTTGTGTCTCACGCACGAGACCCGTCTTCGCCCTTTTGTTATGTATTTACATTTTGTCAGGTTGGCGAAGTTTTGTATATGTCTGCTTATAGTTTTTATGGGTTGACTTAGTTTTGGATGATCCTGTCTGTACAGAACCTATGTCGCTATGTTTCTGTTGTGAGTTATTAACGTACATATGTATGGTTTGTTTTGATGTGCCATGTAAGCACAGCTCTATGGACAAAGTTTTAAATTTTGCTTCCCTTTTGGCCCCTTTACTCTGATGTGTTAAGTCTGTTTTGGTTTGAGGCCGTAGGTAATCCTTGGATTACTGGCCGGTTACGTCCTTAACCCATGGGGGCGGGTTCGGGTCGTGACAGAGTGGTATCAGAGCATGAGTTAATAACTCACACACTTGTCCAAAAGAGCAATAAGCGTCTAGATAAGCTCTAGGTTGCATTTATAAGTATGAGTTTGGAAGCATTGATTATATGCTTAAATGTTTTGTTAGGAATAATTATATGTGTAAGTTGTGAACTACTTGCATTGCAAATTATCTGGAAATATGTGCTCCTTAGTGTATGTGTACTTGTGTACCTTTTGTATGAAATATAATGCAAGTTTAATCAGATGGTGAGAACTAGAGGTGATGAGTTAGAGGAATCCTCTACTGCCAGACTGGACAGAATGGAAAGACTGATCCAAGAAATGGCAGAAGCATTGAGACAGCAACAGGAGTGGCAACAACAGTGGCAGCAACCACACCCGCCCCTTCCACCTCCGGCACCGCCGGTGCCAGACCATCAGAATGATGACCGGATTATAGCTCTCACCAAGGAATTCAAGAAAATGAAACCACCACAGTTTCACGGGGGATTAGATCCGTTGAAAGCCGAAGCGTGGGTCCTCGGCATTGAGAAGTTATTTGAAGTGTTTCCCTGTTCGGAGACCCAGAAAGTGCTTCTAGCCACTTTTATGCTAGAAGATGAAGCGAGAAGATGGTGGATGTTGATGAGAGAAAATCACAGAGATGTTGATTGGGTGAAATTCTTAGAAATCTTCTATGACAAGTACTTCCCACAGTGTGTCCGGGATAGGAAAGTGGCAAAGTTCATGGAACTCAAGCAAGACAGCATGACTGTAGCGGAGTATGAGGCCAAATTCACTGAGTTGGCCAGATTTGCACCACACGTGATTGACACTGATTATAAGAAGGCAAGACATTTTAAAGGTGGACTCCGCAACGACATCCTAGAAAGGGTGAATGTCCTGAAATTGGAGACCTACATTGGGGTGCTTGACCGGGCCATCATATCAGAGGCTAACATAGCTAGACAAGCTAAGCCGACAACCGAATGGAAAGGCAATAAAAGACAAGGCTTCTTTTCGAAGAAGAAATTTCTGAAAAAGCAAAACACGGGCTCCTCAACTACTTCGAGTTCTTCCCGAGACGCAGCTCCCATGTGCAATATTTGTAGCAAAAGGCACCGTGGAGTCTGTTACCATGCATCAGGAGCCTGTTTTAAATGTGGAAAGCAAGGGCACATAGCCCGAGAATGTAATCAGAACAGTGGGAAACTCGTAGCTAGTTCAACTGCATCAGTTCCAAAGCCGGGAAATACTTTGAGACCTACTACTACTGGGGACACAGTGAGACAGGGGAGAGTCTTTGCACTTGTTCCGGGCGATACACGGAATGCCAATGCCGTTGTTTCAGGTACCATTTCAATATGTAATCAGGATGCTTTTGTGTTAATTGATTCGGGATCAACGCATTCATTTGTGACATATGCATTTGCATCTAGACTGAAAAGACCCCTAGAATTGTTGCCATATTTGTTATGTGTGTCTGCTCCGTCGGGGGAATCTGTGTTATGTGACTATATATATCGGTTTTGTGACATGCATATTGAGGATGCTACCCTATATGTAGATTTGTTGCCCTTAAACTTTAGACATTTCGATGTAATTTTGGGCATGGATTGGTTGACTAAATATTGTGCCACTATAGATTGTGTGACAAAGAGGGTTGTGTTTAAACCCCCAGAACAGAAAGAGATTGTGTTTGTGGGAAATGGGGTAGTGCCTCCACCCTATTTGATATCTGCAATGAAAGCATGTAAATTGATCAGGAAGGGATGCCAGGGTTATTTGTGTTATGTATTGACTGAACAATCCGTGAATGTTGAATTGAATAATATTCCTATTGTTAGAGAATTTCCGGACGTGTTTCCGAATGAATTACCAGGGGAGTTGGTAGACAGGGAGATAGAGTTTACTATTGAGACTGTGCTAGGCACCCAGCCTATCTCAAAAACTCCCTACAGGATGGCTACCGCCGAAATGAAAGAATTAAAGGAACAGTTGCAGGACCTTCTTGATAAAGGGTTTATACGGCCTAGCACCTCGCCTTGGGGTGCACCAGTGTTGTTTGTAAAGAAGAAAGATAGTACTTTGCGCCTGTGCATCGATTATCGGGAACTGAACAAGATAACGATAAAGAACAAGTATCCCTTACCCCGTATTGATGATTTATTTGATCAGTTGCAGGGATCAAAGGTGTTTTCTAAGATTGATTTGAGATCCGGGTATCATCAGCTGAAGGTTAAAGCAGAGGATGTGGAGAAAACCGCATTCAGAACGAGGTATGGTCATTTTGAGTTTCTTGTTATGCCATTTGGAGTGACTAATGCTCCAGCAGCATTTATGGACCTAATGAATAGAATTTTTAAAACCTACCTTGATGAGTTTGTTGTAGTCTTCATCGATGATATTTTGATATACTCTAAAGATAGACTTGAACATGAACATCATTTGAGGACTGTTTTACAAATACTTCGGGAAAGAAAACTATTTGCTAAACTAAAGAAATGTGAGTTTTGGTTGGACGAGGTTGTTTTCTTAGGGCATGTGATCAACAAGGAAGGAATTTCAGTGGACCCGCAGAAAATAGAAGCAATTGTGAATTGGCCTACACCAACTAATGTGACAGAAGTTCGCAGTTTCATGGGCTTGGCTGGGTACTACAGGAGGTTTGTAAAGGACTTTTCGAAATTAGCTGTACCTCTTACCCAATTGACACGTAAGGGACAACCATTTGAGTGGAATGGTGAAAGAGAATCAGCCTTTCATGAATTAAAGACAAGATTGACCACTGCACCAATTTTGACACTACCTTCAGGTACGGAAAATTTTGTAATTTTCAGTGATGCATCTTATAAGGGTTTGGGTTGTGTGTTAATGCAGAACGGGAAGGTTATTGCTTACGCCTCCCGACAGTTGAGGCCACACGAGAAGAACTATCCAACGCACGACCTAGAATTGGCCGCAGTTGTTTTTGCCTTGAAAATTTGGCGGCATTATTTGTGTGGAGCAAAGTGTGAAGTTTACACGGATCATAAGAGCCTGAAATACTTCTTCACGCAGAAAGAGTTGAATATGCGTCAGAGAAGATGGCTAGAACTGATAAAGGACTACGATCTAGAGATTCAGTATCATCCCGGGAAAGCTAATACAGTGGCGGATGCCTTGAGCAGAAAATCAACAGGGAGTATGGCTTGTTTGCTTACTGAATAAAGGGAGATTTTGCAAGACTTTGAAAAGTCTGAAATTGAAGTGGTAGTGTGTGAACAGGGCGGATTGATAGCCGCTATTACAGCCGAACCGGCAATTGTTGATGAAATCAAGCAAAAACAGAAAGAGGATGAGTTCCTCAAAAAGGTGATTAACGAATTTGAAGCGAGCCCGAAAGCAGAATTCAGTATTGAGAACGAAATGTTGAGATTTCGGAACCGAATATGTGTTCCAGACATTCCAGAACTAAAAAAGAGGATTTTGGATGAAGCCCACAGATCCGTATTTGCTATGCATCCGGGTAACAATAAAATGTATCGGGATTTGAAACAAACCTATTGGTGGCCTAAAATGAAGGGGGAAATTGCAGAATATGTGTCCAAGTGCCTTCAGTGTCAGCAAGTTAAGGCTGAACACCAGAAACCAGGCGGTCTACTTCAACCTCTCCCTATTCCTGAATGGAAGTGGGAACATGTGACTATGGATTTCGTTGTTGGCCTACCTCGGATTTCCCGAGGTATGGATTCGGTTTGGGTTGTAGTTGATAGACTGACTAAATCCGCACATTTCCTGCCTGTCAAAACTACATTTACTGCTTACAGGTTGGCTACTATTTATGTTGATGAAATTGTCCGTTTACATGGGGTTTCGGTATCCATTGTGTCGGATAGAGATCCGAAATTTGTATCTAGATTGTGGAAAAGTTTGCAGGAAGCTATGGGAACAGAACTAAGGTTCAGTACTGCATTCCACCCACAGACAGATGGCCAGTCAGAACGAACGATACAAACTTTGGAAGATATGCTTCGCATGTGTGCTTTGGATTTCCAGGGGAGTTGGGAAGATTACTTGCCACTTGCAGAATTTGCTTATAATAATGGCTTCCACTCCAGCATCGGTATGGCACCATACGAGGCTTTGTATGGTAGGAGGTGTAGATCACCCATTTGTTGGACAGAGGTCGGAGACAGAGCTTTGCTTGGGCCTGAAATTGTACAAGACACCTCTGAAAAGATCAAAACTATTCGGCAAAGGCTCAAGACAGCTCAAGACCGACAGAAGAATTATGCAGACGTTCGGAGAAGACCTCTTGAATATGAGGTCGGCGACCATGTGTTCATCCGAGTTTCTCCGATGAAAGGCCAAGTCAGGTTTGGGAAAAAGGGCAAGTTGTTGCCCCGTTACATTGGGCCGTTTCAAATTTTAGAGAAACTTGGTCCAGTTGCTTATAGAGTTGCTTTGCCACCGGGATTCGAGCAAATCCATAACGTGTTCCACGTGTCGATGTTGAGGAGTTACCTCCGAGATCCGTCACATGTGATTGATTATCATCGGGTAGCTATTGATGAAAATATGGAATACGCTGAATGGCCGGAAAGAATCGTTGACCGACAAGTGAAAGAACTGAGAAACAAGTCCATCCCAATGGTGAAAGTAGAATGGAAGGAACACTATGGGACGGATGCTACGTGGGAAAAAGAGGAGGAAATGCGACTACGCTATCCACATTTGTTTCCCAACGAAGGTAAATTAAGTTTGGAGGACCAAACTTCCTAAAGGGGGGAAGACTGTGACATCCCTGTTCTGTATTATGCTAAATTGGTCCTAAATCTGTTTATGGTCATGTGTTTAGCATGATTTTGTGTGCCATTATGTGATTTTGAATTCGTATCTGTCCATCGTAGGAATATCAGTTTGAATAACCTGCTTTGGAAACTAAATTGAGGGCTTTATCGGCCACAGAACCCAAAATTGATTACGCCATTGTGGTTGGCATAATTTTTAGAGCCTACGATGAAGTTTAATTAAAAATTTATTTGGGCCAATTAAATTGATTAAGCTGGTAAAATGAGTGCCCAATTACTCTATATTATTATTATATTGTGACTTAGTGAGGCTCTATACACTCAAATCCCTCTTTGTTATTCCTCTTGGCTGACTTAAATGTAAGAGAGAGAGAGGGGAGTCGGCTAGAGAGAGGGAAAAGAGGAGAGTTTGGTGTTTGGCTCAAATTTGTGAAGAATCGGAGGATTAAACTCAAGGAATTACTATAGTTTGGAAGATTGAGCCTCTAGGTAAGCATTTGGTCTTGAATTCATAAGTTTGAGATTGTGATCTTGTAAGCTCAAGGGTTGTTGTGATCAAGAGCATGTAATAAGTTGATTTTTGTTGAGTTTGGAGTCTTAGAACTCATGCATGTAAGAAATTGCTTTGAATTTGCATGTTTGAGCTTGAAACACATGATTCATGTAGAGTTTTGGTTGAAACTCATATTTTGATCACCATCTGTACCATCTAAGTTGAGAATGATGAGCATCTCCCACATGCATGTACAAATCATGGGAGTATAAGTCTTGAATGTTTGAAATTGAGCATGTTAATGATGGGTTTGAGATATTTTGGGACATGCATGTAGATAAATCAAGAAATTGAACTTCATAATGTTATGATCTTGCAAGGGAACCATGTTAGTATGATTATATTTGAGATTTGAGCCTTGCATGCAAGAAGGGTAGCTGGGAAATCGAGTTGAAGCTCAAGAACACAATCTGGAATTTCCAGAATTTCTGCTTCCGCTCGAGCGGGGAAGTCCACGCTCGAGCGTAGAAAACGAGCTCCCAGCATCTTTTTGCAGACATGATTCCCGCTCGAGCGGGGGATTTGACGCTCGAGCGGGGAGCTATGTAGGCAGGCATTACGCTCGAGCGGCCGAGTTCACGCTCGAGCTGGAATTGAAGGCAACCAGTACTTTTGCAGACCTAAGGGTCCGCTCGAGCGGGGGAGTCTACGCTCGAGCGGGGACCCTATTTTCTGAAATCCTGTTTTTGCATTTTGTGTTCTGTTTTCCGTTCTCTTTCACTTGCAAGCGCTCTTAGGCATATGTTAAGCATTGTAAATGAGTTAACGAGATAATAATAAAGCCTAAAGAGGAATATGTGAATTAAAGAACGGATTAAACTGTTAATGACCCCTTTTGTGTTCATGAAACGTGTAGGGTCAAGCTCCAGGGCAAATCAACAAGCGGATCACTGTGAGTAATATCGATTGAATGCTTGTGAATGTCCAATTGTTTACCCCATTTTTAAGCTTTATGAACTGCTAATTGGGATTGTGGACGTAAGTCCGATATGAATGCATAAATAAATGGGCCAAAGGCCGTTTTGACATAAATAAATGGGCCAAAGGCCGTTTTGACATAAATGAATGGGCCAAAGGCCGTTTTGACATGAATGAATGGGCCAAAGGCCGTTTTGACATGAATGAATGGGCCAAAGGCCGTTTTGACATGAATGAATGGGCCAAAGGCCGTTTTGACATGAATGAATGGGCCAAAGGCCGTTTTGACATGAATGAATGGGCCAAAGGCCGTTTTGACATGAATGAATGGGCCAAAGGCCGTTTTGACATGAATGAATGGGCCAAAGGCTGTTTTGACATGAATGAATGGGCCAAAGGCCGTTTTGACATGAATGAATGGGCCAAAGGCCGTTTTGACATGAATGAATGGGCCAAAGGCCGTTTTGACATGAATGAATGGGCCAAAGGCCGTTTTGACATGAATGAATGGGCCAAAGGCCGTTTTGACATAAATGAATGGGCCAAAGGCCGTTTTGACATGAATGGAAATCTGAATGGGCCAAAGGCCAGAATGTTTAGAACTACAGTCACTTGGTTTGAATTTCGTATAGTTATATATCTGTTAAATAGAAATATGAATTGGGCCTAAGGCCGTTTGGAACACGTTGTTCTACATTGTTATGTAACTTCTGTATTTGATTTGATATTATTCACTGGGCTATCGCTCACGCTCATTCATGTGTTTGTAGGTGAGCCAAGAGAAGTCCAGACCCAGTCTCAGTGAAGTCTGTATGGAACAACTAAGGTTTTGAGAGAGTCATCCCTTGTGTCTCACGCACGAGACCCGTCTTCGCCCTTTTGTTATGTATTTACATTTTGTCAAGTTGGCGAAGTTTTGTATATGTCTGCTTATAGTTTTTATGGGTTGACTTAGTTTTGGATGATCCTGTCTGTACAGAACCTATGTCGCTATGTTTCTGTTGTGAGTTATTAACGTACATATGTATGGTTTGTTTTGATGTGCCATGTAAGCACAGCTCTATGGACAAAGTTTTAAATTTTGCTTCCCTTTTGGCCCCTTTACTCTGATGTGTTAAGTCTGTTTTGGTTTGAGGCCGTAGGTAATCCTAGGATTACTGGCCGGTTACGTCCTTAACCCATGGGGGCGGGTTCGGGTCGTGACAGAATTAGTGTGTAATAGAAACCCTAATACTTTAATTGGAACAAAACTTAAAATGTAATTCAAAATAGATTATACAAACCCAATTTGGGAATTCAATATTATAGTGTTTCTTATCTCTATGTAATTTATTAATAGACATTGGATTGTAAAAATATTTTCAATAATGGGTTCGTATTTAAATCTAATGATTTTATTGTATAATATGGCACTAGTTTTTTTAACCAATCTTAATAATTAATATTCACACATTGTGACATTGATCTTATAAGTTTTTCTGGCATTATCATAGCAAAATATTGAGAACCGATTGACACACTAAAATACATAAACGGTGTCGGATGTCAATGAAACTTGACACACACAACTAGCTAGGCATAAATGACATATAGGAAAAGACGGGACTCAAAACTAACTCCCGGTTTTGAATCTAGAGCCTAATTCCCATTTGTGAAAATTTGTCCTTTAAAAACTCTTTTTCAGAAACGGTTAACATAATAAAATGGTCAAACGGTGTTGGATGTCAACAAAACTTGACAAATATGGCTAACTAGGCACAAATGACTTGTAGGAAAAACGAGACTCGAAACCGATTCCCGATTTTGAATCTGGAGCCTATTTTCCGTTTGTGAAAACTTGCTTTTTAGAAACTCTTTTTCCGAACCAGTTGACTCGCTAAAATGCTCAAACGGCGTCGGATGTCAATGAAACTTGACACACACGACTAACTAGACACAAATGATTTGTAAGAAAAGACAGGACTTGAAACTGATTCCTTATTTTGAATCTGGAGCCTAAGTTTCGTTTGTGAATACTTATCCTTTAGAAACTCTTTTTCGAACACACACTAAAATGGTCAAACAACATCGGATGTCAACGAAACTTGACACACTTGACTAACTAGGCACAAATGACTTGTAGAAAAAGACGGGACTCGAAATCGATTCCCGTTTTCCGATTTTGAATCTAGAGCCTAATTCTCGTTTGTGAAAACTTGTCCTTTAAAAACTTTTTTCCGTAGCTTGAAATTAATTATGTTGTAAATGATGAATTTTTTTTTTGGTTTCTTTTTGCAGATGCAACCCTTGAGTATGTGATGATATCTTCATATATTGATATTGGAGCTTATTATTGATATCAAAACAAGCTATAATATGTATGTTTTTTTTATATTTATGTTGTCGATACTTTTATTTTGTTTTAGATACAAAAATTTGAGTTCTTGAATACAAAAAATTATTAGTGTTGTTGGAGGATGTTTTATATATTTTTGTAAAGAATATTTGGTTGACAATTATTACAGGGTACATATATATTATTCTTGGTTTATGATTTTGTGGGTATGGATGTGAATGTGGATGTAGATGTGGATGTAGATATAGATGTAGATGTAGATGTAGATGTATTTTATTTTAGAAAATATTAATAATTTGTATAGGAAATGAATTAATAAAATATATATTGATTATAGGAAAATAATTTTATTGTGACAATAATAAACCGTCACTAATGTAATCATTATTTCCTTACATATTATTAGCGACAGATTAATCTGTCGCATATAACATATTAGTTTAAATCATTAGCGATGGTTTAAACTGTCGCAAATACAGTATTAATTTAATTCTACTTTTTTGCGACATTTTAGACCATCACTAATAATACTTTTCGCAACGTCAAATACTGTCGCTAAAAAATTTTTGGTGACAGCAACCGACATTGTCACTAAAAGTGAAGTTTTTTCTCCTTTTTTTGTGTCGGGTTAAACCGTCGCAAAAACCTTTGATTAGCCGTCGCTACAAGAAAGCAACAGTTTGTAACCGTCGCAAATACTTTTTGTCACGCCCCCTTCTGCCACCCCTTATTTCTTGTCGCTACTCCGTCGCAAATTTTTGCGACGATATGTGAACCTTTTGCGACATTTAAGACCGTCGCAAAAACTCCGATTTTTAGTAGTGACCACAGGTATTTCAACGGTGAATGGATAAAATCTTTAAAGATCTTAAGGATTGTTGTGTAGTTTATATTGATGATATACTTATCTTCTCCAAAGTCCGGGAGGAGCATAAGAAACATTTAAAATTACTTTGTGAAAAATTCCAAAAACATGGAATTATTTTGCCTCCAAAAAATATTGCACTAGAAAAAGAATCAATGAAATTTTTGAGAATAATTTTAAACCCGAAAGGTCTAAAATTACAAGAACATATTTTGTCCAAAGTACGAGATTTTCCTGATACTCTTGAAAATATAACACAATTACAGAGTTTATTAGGTATTTTAAATTATGGACGAAATTTTATCAAAAATCTTTCAAAAATAGAAATTCCTTGGTTAACCAAATTAAAGAAAAATGTTATTTTTGAATGGACAGCAGAAGATGTTGCTTTAAGTAAACAAATTAAAGAAAATGTTAAAACTTTACTAGACGTTTATCTTCCTAAAACAGGTGATATATTAATTTTAGAAACAGATGCCTTAGAAGAATGTTGGGGATGTGTTCTTAAAGCAATACCAAGTAACTTATGGCATGATAAATAGATACCTTTATCCAAAAATGGGATTAGACCAAGAAAAAAATCCAATACCCATAAAATTACAAAAAGAAGAACTAATTTGTGAATATAATTCTAGAACATTTAAACCAAACGAACAGAAGTATATTATTTTTGAAAAAGAATTACTTGCAATAAAATTGACAATAAAATTTTTCATATTTATTTAGTCCTAGAAAATTTTATTGTACACACTGATAATAAGGGAGTAAGAGATTTCTTGATCAATAAAAAACCTATTGAGCAAGGAAGAAGATTAGCCTAGTATAATAAAATTTTTGAATATACTTTTGAGGTAGAATACCTTAAAGGTACTAACAATTTTCTTGCAGATTTTCTTAGTAGGAATTGTTTCGGAAAATTAAATTAATAAACAAGTAATTTTGACTTTTGCAGAAGACCTTTAGACCAAGAGGAAACAATGGACAAGGGTAAACAACCCGCTCAAGGAGATTGGTTACAATTGCTAAAAAAGCAATTCCTAGACAAGAAAAAGTTTATGTTGTGTTTTCAGGAAGACAACCTGGAATTTACACAGAATGAAATGAGTGCAATAAGCAAGTTTGTGGATTTCTAGGAGCAAGTCATAAAGCCTATGATAGCATGACCAAAGCTAAAAAAGATTTTTACAATGCACCAACCATGCCTGTTTATCAAAAGAATTTTTGTCAAATGAGAACTAACCCAGTTCCAATTAATATTCAGACATCTAACCCGATGAATCTGAAATAAAAGATTTTTTCAACCGTAGTATATCCAGAGAAATTTATACAAAACTCAATGGAGTTTGGAGAACTCACATTGTAGACAACAAAGTGAAATTCCGAAAACACATGGGAGTTCTAGCCAACAAATTAGCTGAGTAAACAGCTAAATTGAAAGATTTGCAAAATCATTGTTCAATATCCTTAAACAAATGAATTGGAATGAAGATTTTAATTTTGAAAAAATAAACAATTTTCTTCAGCTATCAGACCTCATTTCAGATGAGTTTTCTAATCCAACTTTTGAACAAATAAAAAGAATTTGTCTTTTTGAAAAAGCAAGAACTTTGCTTCCAAAAGAAATTTTTTTGTTAATTAAAAATCGAGTCGAGGATCATCATGACAAGATTAGACAAATCTTAGAACGATCTTATGATAAATTAAATTTTAAAGATGGAATTCCCAAAATACCCATCATGACAACTCATGACATGTGATATTTTGAATACATAGATTAGGGAATAACTAATTAATTAAGTTATTTTTCAAATTTTCGATCAAATCCAGTGGATAGAAAATCCAATGATCATAAAAGCAATGCTCTCATGGGTAGTAAAAGGCTTCCGATAGAGTAAATATTTTACTTTCTTGATCTCTAGCACAATTGGTTAGAGAGAACAAGAACTTTTTTTCCAACCGTACCAGATTTGGTATCTCAAAGAAATTGAAGATTTTGAATTTGAAGATGATTATTTGGATGAAGATTGCCAAAGAGAGCAATTGCAAAATATTCAAAAACTTTCTTTGACAGAATATTGGATAGACAGTCTAATATCTGTTTCACAGGTAGCGTCCAATATCCATGGCTCAGCAAAATTGCCATTCATGGTCACTGTGGAGAAGTGGTTTGGAAATACTCTTCTGATCCTAGGGAACGCTCATGATCCTCTTCTAGTCACCTGAAAATGAATAAACACTCCGGTCGGGGGTGCCGGAATTAGCACTCCGACGGACAAGTCAGTCTCAACGCTCAAGAACGCTTGTATTCTAAGTTTAGCACAACAATTCTCACATACCTCTTTCTGGCTGATGTTTCTTCTATTTATATCTTTTCTTCTTTGGGCCGCGGGATTAGATCCATTTCCCACCTCATATTCGGCACATTTTATAATAGACCAATCTTCACTCGGCCCCTTGCTTAATTGGTTATTTGGCCGAGTAGGGTTAGATTTGAGCTTTCGAGCCAATTGCCGAGTGCCTCGAATCTCGACTCTCCCAGATTTGACTATCCGGAACCTCAACGACTCCCAATTCTCGGCCCCCACAACTACCCCCGAAGCACTCCACTAACGACCGTTGGCTGGAGTGTTTGGCTTCGAACTCGAAGAGTCAGAGCCGAAATTCGGCGGTTGACCGTATTCCAACGCAAATGTTTGTACACACGTTTCTTGGTTATCATTTCAACTTCCCACCTCTTCATACACTTCTATTTGTTGTGATTTAAAATTTCGACGTCTTTTCAAATGCATACAGGCTTTTAGACGCCCGTCGTTGGACTGCCTTCCGGACTACCTCTGCAACTTCCTACTCTTCTCTATCTCCTTCGCCTCTTGTAAGTTCTCTTCTTCTCTGCTTTGTTTTTGGCTTAGCATAATCCTATTGGCTGGGGGGAATGACGAAACATTTAAAAGATCTCCTCTCACCAGATCGAATTTCTGGCTTCCGACGCCATTTTTCCATTCCTGGTGACGTCCGTCTGTCATTTGTGGCAGACGACACCCTCGATATGGAGAGGGTTGATGAAACTACGATCATCTTCCCTCTTCTACCAATCGCAGAGGGTGGGGTCCGTTTCCCCCTTCACCCACTCCTTAGGACTGTGCTTTGCCATTGGGGGTTAATCCCTTCCCAACCCAACGTCAACTTCTTTAGGATCGTGATGGGGATTATCGCACTAAACCGCCGCCTTGGGCTTAACCTTGGCATTCCCGCTATTCAGCATTGCTACGCCTTGGCCAAGTCTTCTGGTCGGCACGGGCGTTATTTCCTTAAGGCCAAAGACACCGACCATCAACTAGTGACTATGTTTTCCAGCTCTGGGAAGCGAGTCGATGATGTTATGGTCGTCGTCCAAGGAAACTAGGAATTCGGCGAAGGCGAGGATCGCCTTGATCGTATTCCTAGATGGAGGGGCGAACCAGGTGGCCGAGTATCTTCTTTTATTTATTTACTTGTTATATTTATAAAACTTTATTTTCGGGACCTCATGGTTTTGCTTTTGTAGGAAACGATTTGAAGAAAGTCTTGACCTCGACCGACGACACCGTCCTTTCAGAAATCAAGACCGACCTCAAGTATTTCGGTCGACCGAGTCTTCAGAACCAGGAGAGGGTGGCCCACGTTCTACTCCGCTACGAGCCGACTTATACGACCTTTTCAGCGGCAGAAAACATCCCAATTCTGAAGGGTGAGGAGTTTCTTATCGCCCTTATCATGACTGATTTCAGAAATTTGAGGCAAGTCGGTTGCGAGGGATCAGATTCGGAGCTACTGGAAGTAGCTGAGGCCGTCGAGTCAAACCAATCCGAAACTGAGGTTAATGAGCCTTTGAAGTTAGCATTTGAAGAAGCCGGCCTCAATTCGGCTGATCCTCCGTCCACTTCGAGTCGAGAGGACTGTCTACTTGACGATATTTTTCACGGTCTGGAGGACCTTCCCATCGCGTTCCCAGAAGATATGGCTGGGTTAAGCCTCACTAAACTTGCCAAGAAGGCGAACGTAGAAAGGATGGCCGCGCGGCGAATGCCGAATCTTAGTCCCACTCCTCCTTGCCTGTTATTGAGGGGACGACAAAGAATGGAAGTACCGAGGTGGAACCTTTTGTGCAGGCGAATGTGGAAGCTGAACAAAGGGTGGAGAAGCGCCTTGCCGATGTCGAGGCCAGTTCAGAAGAAGACCGTGCCGACAAACGACCTCGTTTGGAGGAGTCGGACCATGCCGACAAAAAATATGCCGATCTCCTCCGATGCTTCGGTAATCAAAGATCTAGCGGTTGCACTCAGCTTGGTGACGTCCGTTTCACTGCCTGCTGACAAGGCGGCTTTTCGGGTAGAGCCTGATCTGGTTGCAATTGGGTTGGCCGCACAATCGGCTTTTTTGGTATATATCTAGACTTTGTCTTTTCTCTTTACGCAAATATTATTTTGTTCTTAACTTCCTATTTTGTAGGTCGTCGGAAGGATAGTCGACATGGGCCGTCACTATCACGATGTCGTCGAGCTAATTGGCCGTTTACAAGCGGAGGTTGAGGGCCAAAGGAGTAGGGCGCAGACGGAGGGCGCCCGTGCCGAGGCCAAACCCGCAATGCTGAAGAATTGAGATCAGTTGCCGAGAAGAAGGCGGATGTGAGCGATGACGCGTTTAAATTGGCCCAGGAGGCGATCTCTAAATTGGAGGCTGGGTTGGAAGAGATGAAAGCAGCGAAGGAAACAGCCGACCTGAAGGTTTCCAGCGCATTCGATGCTGGAAAAAAATCTGCTTTTGATGAATATGTAGACGAAGTCCCCAAATTTGAGAATTGGGGATTTAAACACGGTTGGCTCAAAGCCCTTGCTGCTGCTGATGTGACATTGGCTACGCTAATTCCATATGAGCAAGTGGATGTTGAGCCGCTGGAGTCTGACTCCGAGGGCTAATTTGGGCGGCTCTTGTTTTTGTTTTAAGATTTGCATGTAATTTTTAGCTTTTTACAGCTTTTTGTTTAGTGATTTTCATATGTAAAATGGTTACAATTTGTGCCCAATTTACTTAATGAAAATTCAATTTGTACTTTGCTGTTACTAATGAACGGAATTGTTTGGTTGCTATTTTGGATAAAACGTTTTGTATACTTGCCGACTAGATGATTAGGCCGTTTAGATAGTTAGGCGTTTAAAAAGCCAAAAATCAGTTGGCCGTGGCACATATCAATTGGCATGAGGCCAAGATGCTCGGCCGATTAGATTAATAAATCTGCCCTTACCCCAGCCAGTGCATGGACTTCAAGGAATTCTCTCATAATTGCCATTTAGATAATTAGGCCGTTTTAATAAGCCAAAAATTAGTGCATGAAGTGGCTGTGGCACATATCAATCGGCATGGGGCCAAGATGCTCGGCCGGTTAGATTAATAAATCTGCCTTTGCCCCAACCAGTGCATGGACTTCAAGGCATTCTCCCATAATTACCGTTTAGATAATTAGGCCGTTTTAACAAGCCAAAAATTAGTGCATGAAGTGGCTGTGGCACATATCAATCGGCATGGGGCCAAGATGCTCGGCCTATCAATCGGCATGGGGCCAAGATGCTCGACCGGTTAGATTAATACATCTGCCCTTGCCCCAGCCAGTGCATGGACTTCAAGGAATTCTCCCATAATTGCCGTTTAGATAATTAGGCCGTTTTAACAAGCCAAAGATTAGTGCATGAAATGGCTGTGGCACATATCAATCGGCATCCGTCGTTTGGAGACTACCAAAAGCGTTAATGAAATTGCCTTGGGGCCGTTGCATACCTACGAATAAATGGGGTGAGTTCGCGCCAGTGGGTCCACTTATTCTTAATTAGACTCGATTTGAACTAGCTTGGGGCGAAGGCGAATGTCAAACAGACTGTTCTTCAACAGCAGAGGAGAGGGACGAACTCTAGCTGAGCTAGATACTGCGATGAATCGCAGCAGCGAGCCTGCGCGTGCGGGAGGAAGGATGTCCAGGGAAAGCGAAAAACGTCAACCTTCAAGCCGTCGAAGCATATCACCCCGAAGAGAGAAATATCAATGGGGAAGCTCCCCGCGACCACGACCGAGGAATGAGTCAGATGCGATGCCACGATCATTGAGTTTTGTGGTGTTCGTGGGGAATAAACCGATGACTGAGGTAGATTTTATCGTCAATGATCCGGGTGTAGCGGTTGAGTTCGCTTGACAGATCTTTCCACCGGAAGTCCAATAATTGATGGTTGGACGACGAGATTTCGAAGTGTTTCGAGAAGGTATTCATGGGGCGGTGAAGGGGCTGTACACGGCCTACGAAGTCGGCATGCGTCTGCGCGCCGTGCAGCAGGAGATGGAGAAAATGAACGAACGGGTCTGCAGTTCGGAGGCTCGTGCGATGAAAGCCAAGGGCGAGCTTAGGGAGCTTAGGAAGGTTAAAGTCGCCAATCCGCATGTGGCCGGTCAATCTAACCCGATTGTGGATGAGAGGGTGACTCAACGGCTATTGAGTCATGCCATCGCTGACCGAGATACGGCAAGCATGTTTGCTGTAGAAAATGCAAGGGCCAAGGGTTACGAGCAGGGCTTCCATGCTGGTTGGAAGGTTGGGATCAACAAAATGAAAGAGACACTTGCTGAGGAGGTCTGCCGATGCGAGAATCATGGTTTTAAGCATGGTTGGATCGCGGCTCTTCAGGCCGCGGAGGCTATCTGAGCAAAGGGTGTCGATTCCAACTTATGTGGCCTGGATCATCGTGATCATTTGCCTTTTTCCGCCTTTGAAGTTGAAAAGAGCGATGATGAGGGCGACGTCGAATAAAAATATTCGTTGTAATGTTCAAACACGGATCGCGTCTAGAATTATATAATTATTGGTTGGTCGAATAAAAAGAAGAATTTTATTTTCAATGTTTTGTTATAATTTTTGTCCGACACACACGTGCTTGCATGTGTTTTATTATATACATGTTTGAATAAACGTATTTTAGACGAGTAAATAGACATTGATCGGCCTGATTTAATCGACATCATTGTGTTACGCATGGCCCGAAGGCTTAATCGGCCCAATGACGTCATCCGCCAATTGGGCTCTAAATCCGGAGGCTTTAACAGCCCAAAGATGTCATTTGCCGATGGGGCTCCGAATCTGGAGGCTTTAATCGGCCCAAAGACGTCATTCGCCGATGGGGCTCTGGATTCGGAGACTTTATTTGGCGAATCGTGATATCCACGAAGGGCGCTCCGAATCTGGAGGTTTTAACGGCCCAAAGACGTCATTCGCCGGTGGGGCTCCGAATCCGGAGACTTTATTTGGCCAATCGTGACATCCACGAAGGGCGCTCTGAATCTGGAGGCTTAATCGGCCCAAAGACGTCATTCACCGATGGGGCTCCGAATTCGGAGACTTTATTTGGCCAATCGTGATATCCACGAAGGGCGCTCTGAATCTGAAGGCTTTTAATCGGCCCAAAGACGTCATTCGCCAATGGAGCTCCGAATCCGGAGACTTTATTTGGCCAATCGTGATATCCACGAAGGGCGCTCCGAATCTGGAGGCTTTAATCGGCCCAAAGACGTCATTCGCCGATGGGGTTCCGAATCTGGAGGCTTTAACGGCCCAAAGACATCATTCGCCAATGGGGCTCCGAATCCAGAGACTTTATTTGGCCAATCGTGATATCCACGAAGGGCGCTCCGAATCCGGAGGCTTAATCGGCCCAAAGATGTCATTTGCCGATGGGGCTCTGAATCCGGAGGCTTTAATGGCCCAAAGACGTCATTCACCGTTGGGGCTCCGAATCCAGAAACTTTATCTGGCCAATCGTGATATCCACGAAGGGCGCTCCAAATCCGGAGGCTTTAACGGCCCAAAGATGTCATTCGCCGATGGGGCTCCAAATCCGGAGACTTTATTTGGCCAATCGTGATATCCACGAAGGGCGCTCCGAATCCGGAGGCTTTATTCAGAACATCTTTGAACTAGATTCTGTAGTAGGTGAATGGGAATCTTTGTATTACAGAAAAAGAGATGTACATGGCGAACAGTTCGGAACAAGCATCATGTCCCACAAGTCGGGTTAATGATAAAATTTGCGTAAATGCGTGGAATTCCAAGGTCGTGGTAGACTCCTTCCTGACATGTCTTTGAGTCGATATGCCCCTACTCCAGCAATCGAATCGATCTGATAGGGGCCGTCCCAGTTAGGACCCAATTTTTCATCGGCCGGTTTCCTGTCAGCTAGGAGCACCTTCTTTAGGACCAACTCTCCTGGTGTGTAGCGGCGTAGTTGAACGCGTTGATTATACGACTTTGCCAGCTGCTGCTGGTACCGTGCCATGGACACGAGGGCTCAGTCTCTTCGTTCTTTGATTAGAATCAAATCCAAAGCCAGCATCATGTCGTTTCAGCCCGTATCAAAAACTTGCGACTTGAGTGTCAGGTGGCCGATCTCCAGGGGTAAGATTGCCTGGGTTCCAAAGCAAAAGGCAAACAGCGTTTCTCCAGTCGATCTTCTCGGTGTAGTTCGATGAGCCCACAGTACACTCGGCAATTCTTCGACCTATTTGCCTTTGGCTTTCTCCAGCCTCTTCTTGATGCCGTCCAAGATGGATTTATTAGAGGCTTCGGCTTGGCCATTGCTTTGGGGGTAAGTCGGCGTAGAAAAGTAAGGCCGAATACCATATTTGTTGCACAGCTCTCGATATACGCCACAATCAAACTGGGTACCGTTGTTTGAGATAAGAGCTCTGGGAATGCCGAATCGTGTTATAATGTTCCTCCACACAAAGAGCTTAACGTTAGCATCTCAAATGTGTGTTAATGCCTCCGCTTCGACCCATTTCGTGAAGTAATCTGTTGCGACGATCAAGTATCGCTTGTTCCCTGGGGCCCTCGACAATGGTTCTATGATATCAAGCCCCCATTGGGCTAACGACCAAGGACTGGTGATAGAGTTCAACTCTTCAGCAGGCAGATGGTTTAACGGGGAGAATTTCTGGCACTGTTCACACTTTTTTGCATAACACTCGGCGTCCGCTCTCATTATCAGCCAATAATACCCTTGCGTTATAGCTCGATGGGCCAAAGAGCGTCCGCCAGAATGGGCACCACAACTGCCTTCATGTATCTCAGTCAGAAGCTCCCCAACTTTGTCCAGGTGCACACATTCCAAATACGGGCCAGAGAGTGACTTTTTATAAAGCCTTCCTTGCGGATCCAAGTAGTAGCGCATGGTTTTGTTTCGCAGCTTGTGTGCTTCTTTCTTGTCCTCTGGGAGTTGTTCAGAAGATAGGAATGCAAAAATGGGATCCATCTAACTTGGTGCAGATTCTATAACGTTGATTTGGACTTCCTCCGAAGGGCCAATGCTTGGCTCTGGGATGAATCCTACTTCGATGGTCCATTTAATCTCTGAGTTGATTGCGGAGGCTAGGCAAGCCAAGGCATCTGCATGGGCGTTCTGATCACGTGTTATCTGGTTCAACTCATGATGGTCAAAATTTGCCAACAGGGAATTGGCCGTTTTCATGTAGGCCGCCATACGGTCGTTTCTTGCCGTGTACTCCCCCTTTAGCTAATTGATCACCAGTTTTGAGTCACAAAACACAAGCAGACGCCGAGTACCAAGAATATGCGCATTCTGCAAACCGGCTAAAAGGGCTTCGTATTCGGCTTCATTATTTGATGCTTCGAAGCCGAGCTTGATGGCTTGCTCAATTATTGCGCCGTCGGGGGTCATGATTACAACTCCAGCTCTACTGCCCCGCTGATTGGACGATCCATCACAATACAACTGCCAGATGTCCCCAATATAAATCTTTCAGTTCGGCTTCGGTCGAATTTCATCTGACTTAAAGTCAGCGACATCAGACTTGAAGTCGGCAAGGCCCCCTGTGAATTCGGTGATAAAGTCGGCAAGCACCTGTCCCTTGATTGAGGTTCTGGGTTGAAATTGAATATCGTACTGGCCAAGTTCCAGAGCCCACTTT
Source organism: Camellia sinensis (assembly GCF_055761805.1). NCBI lineage: Eukaryota > Viridiplantae > Streptophyta > Magnoliopsida > Ericales > Theaceae > Camellia > Camellia sinensis. The sequence goes on from NC_138973.1 coordinate 42,698,008, forward strand.
GAAACACATCCAGATGCTTCCGCACTGCGTAGTATTGATCGGAGGGGATAATCTGTTAGCACCCCAATGCTATGCCCTTGGAAGTAATGCATGAGCTTCCTTGCCGCCATAACTAGGGCTAGGATGAGCTTTTCCAGCGGAAGGTAGTGTGTTTCGGCGTCAACCATTGCCTTGCTTACGTAATACACTGGCCGCTACTCCCCCAGCTTTTCCTTTATCAATACAGCGCTGACGGCTCGGTCAGAAACTGCCAGGTACAAAATGAGCAGGTCGCCAGTAGAGGGTGTTGTCAGGAGCGGTACTGATCGGAGGTAGGTCTTCAGGTCGTTGAAAGCGGCTTCGCACTCGGCGAACCATTCAAAGGCCTTGCCCTGCCGTAGTGTATGAAAGAATTGTCGGCAGCAATCTGTGGACCGACTGATAAACCTGTTGAGTGCGGCAGCCATCCCTATCAACTTTTGAACCTCCTTTACTGAACGAGGGGAGCCGAGCTCCAGGATTGCTGTGATTTGCCTTGGGTTGGCTTCGATTCCTCTGTGGTTGACAATGTAGCCCAAGAATTTGCCAGAGCCGATACCAAACGCACATTTGGAAGCGTTCAACTTCATTCCATATTTGCGTAGGATGCCGAATGTCTCTTCCAGATCGGCTATATGATTCTGCTCTTCTTTGGACTTGACCACCATATCGTCAATGTACACTTCCATAGTTTTGCTGAGTTTCTCCTTGAACATGGTGGTAACCAGTCTCTGGTAGGTTGCCCCTGCATTCTTCAACACAAAAGGCATTACCTTAGAGCAATAGGTTCCTCTTGGGGTGAGGAATGCAGTTTTCTCTTGGTCCTCCGGATGCATGGCGATTTGATGATAACCTCTAGAGGCATCAAGGAAGCTCATACGCTGATGGCACGCCGTAGTATCTACAAGCTGGTCTATCCTGGGAAGAGGAAAACAATCCTTTGGGCAGGCTTTGTTTAGGTCAGTGAAGTCGACGCACACTCGCCAAGTTCCATTTTTCTTCTTTACCACCAGTGTATTAGAGAGCCATGTAGGGTAGGTCACCTCCCTAATTGCCCCGGTGTCAAGCAGCTTGTTAACCTCCTCAACAACGGTGGCAGTGTGCTTTGCGGCTGACTGCTGACTTTTCTGAATGATCGGGTTGCACTTAGGATCGACATTCAAATGGTGCTGTGAAATTGACAGATCTATACCCGGCATCTCGTACGGAGTCCATGCAAAGACATCGAGGTTGCTGAGTAGGAAAGATATTAGCTGCTATCTGTCGGCATGATTCAAGGAGGCGCCGACCATGAAGAACTTGTCTGGGCTTCCATCGATTTGAACTCGTTCTAAGTCTTCCGTTGCCTTTTCATTTGGGACCACCCAACATCGTCGAGGCTTTCTCGATCCGGCAACTCAATGAAATTCACCTGCAGTTCCTTTGGCATTTTCTCAGCAAGGAGATAACATGTTTGTGCCGATTTCTGGGAGCCACGGATTTGCTCAATATTGTGTTTTGTAGGGAAGCGGAGCAGCTGATGATAGGTGCTGGGCACGACTCGCATAGTATGCAACCAGGATCGCCCCATGATGAGATTATACGGTGACGACAGCTTGATGACCAAGAATCCCACATCCACTGTTCAGGAACCTGCTCGAACGGGAAGTCTGATTTTTCCTAACGGGTACTCTGGATTGGCATTGAAGCCGAATAGTGGATAAGGAGCCGGAGAAAGATCCGATTCGGAGAAGCCGAGTTTGGTGAATGTCTTGTAGTACATAATCTCCGATGTGCTCCCCGGATCAATGAATACGCGCTCAACTGTGAATCGGTTTACGCGTAACTCAATTACCAAGGGATCAATGTGGGGCAGTGTTACTCCGGCCAAATCCGAATCATCAAAAGTGATAACCTCGGCTTCATGGGGCCGTTTAGCTGGAGTGAGTTGCTCTTGAGGGTTAGACTTTGACTAAATCGCGTGCACCGCCGATGACATTGGCAGGTTGTATATCATATGGATCACGCGAGGCAAATGTGAATCCTGTGTTAAGGCTATTGCTTTGGTTGGGTTGCCTTTTCAGACATGCTGTTGTAGCCGACCATCTTGTACCAATTTATCGTCATACAAGGTGAATGACGGTGCTTTGAATTTCTTGGGTAGCCCTGTCTTTGCAAGCGGTCGTACAAAAGGATCATGTTGATCGTCATCCGAGCTGTTTTTTCTTCACTTACGCCTTGTACGGGGACTCTTTTTAGAAGAATTGAAAATTTCAGATCATCCCTTCTTCTTGGGCTCCGAGGATAATGAGTCGGAGTTGCTATCAGTATCTTGTTGTCGGGCTCGAGATCATCGACCAGCTACCCTCTCAGGTCATTCTGGGCCTTGGTATGCAGCTTGTTTGGACTTCGCCACCTCCAAGGCCAAATCCTGACGGAGATGTTCGTTCTTTGCGATCATGTTCTCCAATCTTTGTTCGTTTTGTTTTGCTTGTTCCAGGATCGCTTGCATTGCTTTGTGTTCCGACGTCGAGGCTGAGGCGAAATTCAAGGTACATCTTGTGGTGATAGTCTCTGTTCCAAGCATGTTGTTGGAGTGGTTTCATCTTACGGTATATGGTCGACAACGACTGTCGGAGGATCTTCCGTCACGCTCGCCATGGATGTGCTTGAGTATTCCCACAGATGGCACCAGTTGTGGAGAAGTGGTTTGGAAATACTCTTTTGATCCTAAGGAACGCTTGTGATCCTCTTCTAGTCACCTGAAAAGGAATAAACACTCTGGTCGGGAGTGCCGGAATTAGCACTCCGACGGACAAGTCAGTCTCAACGCTCAAGAACGCTTGTATTCTAAGTTTAGCACAACAATTCTCACATACCTCTTTCTGGCTGATGTTTCTTCTATTTATATCTTTTCTTCTTTGGGCCTCAGGATTAGATCCATTTCCCACCTCATATTCGGCACATTTTATAATAGACCGATCTTCACTCGGCCCCTTGTTTAATCGGTTATTTGGCCGAGTAGGGTTGGATTTGAGCTTTCGAGCCAATTGCCGAGTGCTTCAAATCTCGACTCTCCCAGATTCGACTATCCGGAACCTCTACAACTCCCAATTCTCGGCCCCAACAGTCACAGATGGTAGAATAATATTTGTAATCCATTTTCTCATAGCATATCAAAAGTCTCCTACACAAATAACAATGTAAATTCTCCTAAAACAATGTAAATTTTCCCATAATAATGTAAATTCTTTCATTCCTTTTGTTGTGGATTTATGATGGAGTTATGGAGTTAAGAGAAGTTAGAAACGAAGTAGGCAACAAAAGGATGAAGAGAATTTACATTGTTTATTATGTTGGCTTGAAAGCCAATTTATAGAATACATCTTACATATACAAACAAAATCATAAAGTCATCCTAGTCTATCCTAACATTATGACATTTTAGAAAATTAGCACACCAATACGGTCAAAATTTTGCACCTTTCTACCAAAGTCTATAAGCCTAGACATAGGCTTGGACAAAATTTCTACAAAAAATAGATACAAGAACAAAAAAGTCTTGAGAAAAATAAATGAAAACCTACCATTATTGGTCATATGCTGACAAACTACAATTAAATACACTGTCCACCACCCCGCTGTTCAACGAGATAGACTGAAAGAGATAAGATTTGGTTGATCTTATTTATCGTGTAGCGTCGGCTGAAAGGATTTGTCTGATCACTTTCTGCCTAAAAATGCAGTTTGCTCCACGTGTCCAGGATAAGGTTAGAGTCGATCAGGAGATAGCTGCATGTGATAGTAGGGTCCACTATGCTTCCATCCTGTTGATGAGGATACTCTTCATCAGTCTCTGATAGAGGGGAATTAGGATCCTAACTGTATCGCTCATTCCGAAAATGTTCTACATCATCCACAATCATAGCTAGTTCCAACGGAAGATCCAAATTATTTCTCTTTTTGAGATTTAATAACATGTCAATAGCCTCATTAATTTGTGTAGGAGACTTTTGATATGTTATGGAAAATAGGTTACAAATATTATTCTACCATCTGTGACCATGAATGGAAATTTTGCTGAGCCATGGATATTGGACGCTGCTTGTGAAATAGATATTATACTGTCTATCCAATATTCTATCAAAGAAAGTTTTGAATATTTTCCAATTGCTTTCTTTGGCAATCTTCATCCAAATAATCATCTTCAAATTCAAAATCTTCAGTTTCTTTGAGATATCAAATCTGGTATGGTTGGAAAAAATGTTCTCGTTCCCTCCAACTAATTGTACTAGAGATCAAGAAAGTAAAATATTTACTCCATCGGAAGCCTTTTACTACCCATGAGAGCATTGCTTTTATGATCATTGGATATTCTATCCACTGGATTGGATCTAAAATTTGGAAAATAACTTGATAAGTTATTCCCCAATCTATATCTTCAAAATACCACATGTCATGATTTGCCATGATGGTTATTTTGGAAATTCCATCTTTAAAATTTAATTTATCATAAGATCGTTCTAAGATTTGTCTAATCTTATCACGATGATCCTCGACTCGATTTTTAATTAACAGAAAAATTTCTTTTGAAAGCAAAGTTCTTGTTTTTTCAAAAAGACAAATTCTTTTTATTTGTTCAAAAGTTGGATTAGAAAACTCATCTGAAATGAGGTCTGATAGCTGAAGAAAATTGTTTATTTTTTCAAAATCAAAATCTTCATTCCAATTCATTTATTTAAGAATATTGAAATAAAGATTTTGCAAATCTTTTAATTTAGCTATTTGCTCAGCTAATTTGTTGGCCAGAACTCCCATGTGTTTTCAAAATTTCACTTTGTTGTCTATAATGTGAGTTTTCCAAACTCCATTGAGTTCTGTATAAATTTCTCTGGATATACCAAGAATCAAAAAAATCTTTTATTTCAGATTCATTTGGTTTAGATGTCTGAATATTAATTGGAACTGGGTTAGTTCTCATTTGACAAAAAATCTTTTGATAAACAGGCATGGTTGGTGCACTATAAAAAGCTTTTTTTAGCTTTGGTCATGCTATCATAGGCTTTATGACTTGCTCTTGGAAATCCACAAACTTGCTTATTGCACTCATTCCATTCTGTGTAAATTTCAGATTGTCTTCTTGAAAACACAACATAAACTTTTTCTTGTCTAGGAATTGTTTTTTTAGCAATTGTCACCAATCTCCTTGAACAGGTTGTTTACCCTTGTCCATTGCTTCCTCTTGGTCTAGAGGTCTTCTGCAAAAATAAAAATACTTGTTTACTAATTTAATTTTCCGAAACAATTTCTACTAAGAAAATCTGCAAGAAAATTGTTAGTACCTTTAAGGTGTTCTACCTTAAAAGTATATTCAGAAATTTTATTATACCAGGCTAATCTTCTTCCTTGCTCAATAGGTTTTTTATTGATCAAGAAATCTCTTACTCCCTTATTATCAGTGCGTACAATAAAATTTTCTACGACTAAATAAATCTGAAAAAATTTTATTGCCAATTTTATTGTAAGTAATTCTTTTTCAAAAGTAACATATTCCTGTTCATTTAGTTTAAATGTTCCAGAATTATATCCACAAATTAGTTCTTCTTTTTGTAATTTTATGGGTATTAGATTTTTTTTCTTGGTCTAATCCCATTTTCTGATAAAGGTATCTCTTTATCATGCCATAAGTTACTTGGTATTACTTTAAGAACATATCCCCAGCATGCTTCTGAGGCATCTGTTTCTAAAATTAATTTGTCACCTGTTTTAGGAAGATAAACGTCTGGTAAAGTTTTAACATTTTCTTTAATTTGTTTAATTAAAGCAACATCTTCTGCTGTCCATTCAAAAATAACGTTTTTCTTTAATTTGGTTAACCAAAAAATTTCTATTTTTGAAAGATTTTTGATAAAATTTCGTCCATAATTTAAAATACTTAATAAACTCTGTAATTGTGTTATATTTTCAAGAGTATCAGGAAAATCTCGTACTTTAGACAAAATATGTTCTTGTAATTTTAGACCTTTCTGGTCTAAAATTATTTCAAAAATTCCATTGATTCTTTTTCTAGTTCAATATTTTTTGGAGACAAAATAATTCCCTGTTTTTGGAATTTTTCACAAAGTAATTTTAAATGTTTCTTATGCTCCTCCCGGATTTTGGAGAAGATAAGTATATCATCAATATAAACTACATAACAATCCTTAAGATCTTTAAAGATTTTATCCATCAACCGTTGAAATACCTATGGTGCTATATTTAAACCAAAAGGCATAACATTCCAGTGGTAATGTTCCCTAGGTGTACTGAAAGCTGTTAATTTTTTTGACTCTTCAGTCAATTGAATTTGTCAAAATCCACTCTTACAATCGAATTTGCTAAAGATTTTTGATCCTTTGGTTTAGTTAATTAAACCATCTTTTCTTGGAATAAAATATCCATCAAATTCTAAATTTTCATTTAGCTGTTTATAATTGACTACCATTCTGGCTTTTCCTCTTTTAATTTTAGCATGGCTTTTTACCATGAAAGCTGAACTAGAGTGAGGGCTTCTAGTTTCTTCGATTAACTTTTTGTCTAAAAGCTCCTGAAGTTGAATATCAAATTCATCTATATCTTGTCTAGTGTAGATCATTGGCCTTACTCTAATGATAACATTAGGGTCTTTTAATTTCAAACTACAATAACGCGGACTACGTTGTCATAGTTTTAATGGATGTTCACTAAAATTTTCTTTCAGAATTTTATAAATCCAATGTGATTCATCGATAGTTTTGATGATGAGAGTAAAATTACCACGCTGAATTGGCGCAATCTCTTTATCACAAATATATTTATGTTTTTCTAAAAAGGGAATATGAATAAGACGTTGTTTATGCTTAATGAAATGGCTTTTTCCTGTATTTACATTGGAAGGTATTTATAGATAAAATTATTTTCAAGAAGGAAATCTCCATGCATATAAGGAAAGTATAGAATTTTTGGTATAATGAACTTGCTATCATTTAACCAAATATCTATATTTTTAGCCTTGAATTGTATAGAAGTATGGTTGCCATCAATTCCGGTAACCAAAATTGGGTGTTTTATTAATGTCCATTTTTCTTTTGATATGACATTCCATTTACATGAGCTGATTGTAGCTCCCGTATCTATGAGAACACTGAGGCTATAGGGTTTATAACTTGCAAAATTAAATGTGCCTAATACATATGTGTATCTTCTTTTTCTTTCGCTAGAAGAAAAAATAATAGAATCATTTTTTGTTTGAAAATGATACATATATGCAGCCTTAATATGTTCAGATTGTCTTCTTATTCCTAGAAAAATAGGAATCTGAACATTTGTTGAAGTAATAGATTCTTGATTAGAATTATTACTTGATTCGCCAATACTTAATCTTGACAATGATTTGTTAGGAAAATGTTTTTCTAATACAGAAGTTGATCTTTTAATTTTTGAAATTGTATTTTGAATATATAAAATTTTTTCCTGACGCTTGTATTTGCATTTGTGCAGGATTTTTTGTTTTAGAAGATTCTCCTTGTTTCACTAGGCCATGGATTAACCATTGTCGAGAGACTTCTAAATCGCTCCAATTCATTAGACGCGGTTAGATTACCGTGTCAAATGGTCTAAGTTCAAAGATTTCAACGATTTATTATCGTTTGATCTTGTTTTTGTTTCAAGAAATTTGGTCAATTCGTGAATTGTTTTCCAACGAATAGCCAAATCATGTGAATTAGATTTCATTCCTAATCCTTGTGTTTTAATTCTCATTCTGACTGTGTCTTCAAGATTAGGATCATTTATGGAAATAAAGAAATTTGGTTTCACATTAAACCAAACTACTCCATTAGCCAAATTAGATTGAATTCCTCCAATGATTGCTTTCATTGGGTCCGAAAATCTTTTATCAAAGATTATTGCCAAAATAGGAGTATTTATCCCTTGGTGAAATAGGGCTATTATGGTTGCCTGTATTAATCCAATATGAATATATTGAATCTTAGGATATTTCTTTTTCCATCTTGCAACCTTTTTCTTATCAAAAAAAAGAATATCAATATTTTCTTCCTCTGACCATTTTGCTTGAGTGTTACCATTGTATTGTTCAAACACTCTTGCTGAAAAAAAGTTGAATTGGAAAGTTTGCATTTTTTTCGAATTTTGTTAATTCTTCTTCGGTAAAAAAATTTTCTTCTCCGATTACATCTCCAGGTCGAATGGCTTGTAATTTTTTTAGAGATATACTATCTGCTTCTTGAAATATTTCTTGACTATTATTAGTCCTCATGAAAATTAGTTTTCATCACTAGAAATTTCGTATAAAATTTATTTTTCATCAGAAATTTCTTCGCCATATATTATTTCAAAATCTTGTTCTTCAAGAACTTTGATCATTTTCTTTGCATTTTTTTCCTTTTTTGGGCATTCGGGTGCATAGTGACCTTCTTCGTTACAAGTGTAACATTTACAAGTTTTCTTTTTTTGAAACACTTATTAGTTTCTTTTTTTGAATATACTTTTTCTTTTTTGAAAACGTTTTGTTCTTTTTCCAAGGTTTCCATTTATATTTTCCACGTTTTTTGGAAAATCCTTTTCGTTTAGGAAATATATTACAACCAATTTTTCAATTTTCTTTCAAAATTTTATCACAACATTTTTGACCGTATTGTGAGTTGAAAATTTGATTTTTTATTTGTTTTTTCGCCTTTGCTTCTAGACACCGATCTGCTATCAATCTTAGAACATAATTAATGCGAAAACCAAGATTATCATATTCCTCATTTCCCATTTTTTTTGAGAAAATCAGGATATGTTTTAATACATAACTCATCCCATGTGTGGGGGCATATTTTTGTAAATGACAATACGTGGCCAAGGTGGCACCAAAGTGCCAGCCAAGGTGCCACATGTCTTGGTCATGGCGTCGAGGTCATCTCGGCTACGCCGGGGTTATCTGCAAAGATACCAAAATTAGAGATGAACGAATAAGGGATAAGAGTCCTAGAATGAGGGAGGACCTCAGTCTGGATAAAGATAAAGCTCTTAGGGAGTTTATCTCTATCTATTTGAGAGTCCATGATAAGCATTGAGCCAGAGTCCATTGAAGCTAGGCTTCTACAGGGATCAGGTCAATGTTGGCTATAAAAGTAAGACACCCTCGTGGGTCTAAGGTATGCTTTTTGTATCCTGGCTAGTAAGTCAAGCATTGTTTGCTATCTTTGAGAGATAATTTAGTACTAACTTGATCGTCGGAGGGCCTCCGGGTGGACGAACCACCGCCGGAGTCTTATCTTTTTGTGACAGGTTATTCAGGCGTAATCCATTCTGCTGGTGTTCTCCAGCTGAGTACTTGTTTGGCAATGTAGTCAGAAATCAACACACACAATTTGGCATCGTCTATGGGAAAGAAAAAAGAATAAATGGTCAACGACAGACAGAAAGAGAAGATTGGGGACGACATCCCTACTGGAAGCGGTAAACACATTGACCCTAACGTAGAAGAGGATAACTGCAACGAAGAACCTCGGGATAAGAATCTCAGAGAGAAAGACGTTGACCAGGAGGGAGACGTACCAAAGAAGGCAGACTGAGGCAAGTATTATAACAAGAACGACCTCTAGGTATGGAAAGATAGATGCTTGCGGAGGGACAGCGAGATGAAGGTAATGGCGAACAAATTGGCAGACTTACAATTAGTCGTCAGTTTTATGATGCAGAATAACGTCATGCAGCCATCGTTTCCGTTACAAGACACCCCGATTCCAGCACCCAAGAATGATGCCTAGAAAGGGAGGCAGAAAACAGTCCCTACAGTCCCTCAATATGACTGGACAAAGGAACATTCTCATCGGCCTTCACGGGAGGTCGGACGAGGAGAGTCAATGAAAGGAGAGTCTCGGAAGACACATCGTGTCGAAAAAGCCTACACCAAAGAACGTCGTCATGCTCAAGGGAAGGAGCTTTGTTTCGACACGACTAATTGAAGGAGGTCCAACAGAACTCATAACGACACCGGGAGTAGCGCACCAAAAAGGTTGAAATCCGTTGACAACCGAGCTCCTGGACGTACCATGGAAGATTTGAGGGATTACCTCCAGAGGAAGCGACAAGATGCCGAGGTAACCTCTTCGATCAAGCCAAAAATGCCATTTTCGGTAGAATTGGACAAATTTGAGGCCTCGAAAAGGTTCCACATGCCGAGATTCTAGATATACGACAGTAAGTCTGATCCTAACTTTCACATCGGCTTGTACCTGAACTCAATGGCACTATACACCGAGAACGAGCCACTACTATGTAAGGTGTTCCCCTCGTCTTTTGGGGAAATCACATCAGACTGGTTTCACAAGTTACAGAAAGGAACTGTGAAGAGTTGGGAAGGCCTGGTTGAAATGTTCATGGCCAGGTTTGTGACAAAAAAACTACAGTCGTTGAGGGTGGGCTCCCTAATGGCTCTAAGAATTGGCAAGGATGAAAGACTCAGGGCTTATGTCAAAAGGTACTATGAGGTGTTTAACCGAATACCAGTGTGCTTTGAAAATCACTAGCAAAGACATTGCCAAAAAGTATGGAGGAACACATGGCCAGGATTGAAAAGTATGCAGGAGCGGAGGAAGACATTCGGGGACAAAGGCGTCAAAGCAAGAGAAAAGGAACAACTCGCCGAAGCAAGGCTGAGGTAATACAAACTTTAACAGACAAGAAATAGGACTAAGGGCTGCACAGGCAGTCACCACAGTGTTCCCAATCCCAGTTTACAAAGTCCTAGAAAGAATCAGGAATCAGCCCTACTATAGAGCACCAGAGAAGATTCCAGGCAAATTTATGGAAAGAAGTTTGAGGAAGCGCTGTGCCTACCACAATGAGGATGGGTATCTTACTCAGGGTTGCAGAGCCTTAAAGGTACATCTAGAAGATCTGGTAAGACAAGGTCATTTAAGGGACCTAGTAGATGAGGCCAGGACAATGGAAGAACAAGCAAGGCTGCCTCAGGCACCAGCAACACCACCTCTACCAGCACCACAACCGCAAGCAGACGGACCTTGAGTGATCAATGTGATTCACTCGAAGCTCAATGAGAACAAGATATGTGGGAAAACTCAGAAGGTGAAACACTTGCAGCATGTGCATCAGGTCCGGTAGAAAAGACCTAGGGCAGACAAGTGCCAGGGACCAATGGTGTCCTTTAGTGAAGACGACCTAGACATGGTACAGCATCCACACAACGATGCCCTGGTAATATCCCTAAAGGTTGGAGAGTGCCAGGTAAAGAGCATTCTAATTGACTAGGGCAACTCTTGTGACATCATATATGTCAGCTGTTACAAGGAGCTTGGCCTTCACCAAGATGATCTATAACAGTCCAATGGTCCAATGGTTGGGTTCAACGGAATGCCGACGTGGCCCCTAGGAGCAATAAGTTTGGAGGTGCAGGCAGGCACCAAGAAAAAAAACACAGAGTTTATAATAAGTGACACCCCCTCCCATTACAATGTTATCCTGGGAAGGCCATGGCTGCATGCAATGGGGGTTGTTCCCTCAACACTACACCAGCTGTTGCGGTTCCTAACAAAGCATAGAATTGAGAAGGTCAAAGGGGATCAGGTGCAAACAAAGAATTGCTCCATGGCAGCAATGAAATCCACTTACAACATAAGAGAAGCAGAAACAGTAGAGATTGAGGACGAGGGCATGGAGGTCCTGGAGGACGTCGGCAAAGAACCAACCGAGAAGAGTGAGGAAGCCCTGAAGAAGATCCTAGTCCAGCAAGGAAACTAAGAGCGTTTCTTCCTACTCGACTCAGGATTAGCTGAGGAGGAAGAAAGGGAGTTAGAAGCCTTCTTACGAGCAAACATTGAGGTGTTTGCCTGGACGCCATACGAGATGCCTGGCATTGACCTCGAGGTTACTTGCCATAGATTGAATGTAGACAGGTCGGCTAAACCTGTCATCCAATGAGCTAGAAGGCCGACCTTGAAGCATGTTGAGGCAATAGAAGATGAGGTGGATAAGTTGCTGGAGGCTAGAGCCATTCGAGAAGTAAACTATCCAACTTGGTTGTCAAACACTGTTGTTGTGAAGAATAAAAATAGGAAGTGGAGGGTCTGCATGAACTTTACTAGCCTAAATAAGGCTTGTCCCAAAGGCAGTTTCCTACTCCCCAAAATCGATCAATTGGTAGATGCCACTTCAGGGCATGGAAGGATGAGCTTCTTGGACACATACAGGGGGTACCATTAGATAGCAATGTACCCTCTGATGAGGAGAAGACTGCATTTATCACCCTAAAAGGGTTGTATTGCTACAAAGTGATGCCCTTCGGGTTGAAAAACCTACCAGAGGTTGATAACCAAGATGTTCAGACGTCTAATTGGAAAAACAGTCGAAATATACATTGATGACATGGTTGTGAAGTCCAAAGAACCTGAGGATCATTTGGCTGACTTGAAGGCAGTTTTCGACATCCTTATAATGTATCGGCTCCGACTCAATGCTTCGAAATGCGCGTTTGGAGTTGGGTTTGGTAAGTTCTTAGGATACTTGGTAACCAGAAGGGGCATTGAGGCAAGCCCAGATCAAATCAAGGCCATCCTGTACTTAAAGAGCCCAACTTCGGCAAAACAAGTGCAGATGTTGACTGGAAGGGCCGCAGCCCTGAATAGGTTCATAAGCAGAAGTTCTGACAAATACAAACATTTTTTATTTTAGTAAAGAAGGCCACAGATTTCTTGTGGATAGAAGAGTGTGAAGTCGCCTTGGCTGACTTGAAGAAATACCTAACACAGCTCCAGTTCTCTCAAACCCAGTACCTAGAGAGGAACTGTTCTTATACTTGGCGGTTTCAGAGCATGCAGTGAGTGCAGTGGTAATCAGAGAAGAGAAGGGAGAACACAGAGCAGTTTACTATGTGAGTAAAACCCTAGCAGGCGTAGAGACAAGGTATTTACCCCTGGAGAAATTGACACTGGCCTTGTTAATGGCCACCAAGAAGTTGAACCACTATTTCCAAGCCCACAAGATTGTGGTATTAACTGAACACCCCTTGAAGTCCCTACTACAACAAGGAGATCTGACAAGCAGGGTGGCCAGGTGGGCAGTGGTATTGGGCCAATACGATTTAGAGTTCAGACCCAGAATAGCAATCAAAGGCCAGGTTTTGGCCGACTTCGTGGTCGAGTTCATACCCGGCGCCATAAGACATCGGGCTCCGGAGAGCTGAGGTTTAGGGGGTCCAGGTGAACAAGAAGAAACCCAGTTGGGGATGAAAAATCCCACAGCAGAGCAAAAGAAAGAAGAAAAACCCAAACCCTGCGACATTTACATCGGCGACTCCTTCTGCCTGTTTGTTGATGGGAGTTCAAACTATCAAGAAGCGGGGGCAGGAGTAGTGCTAGTATTACTAGATGGGCGGATGCTGAACAATCTATTCGTTTGGAATTTAAGGCCTCAAACAACGAAGCAAAATATGAAGCACTGATCATAGGATTGAAGCTGACAGCATCAATGGAAGCCGACGAAGTAGTGGTCTTCTGTGACTCCCAGCTTATTGTCAACTAGGCAACAGGCGAATACACAGCCCGAGTTGAAATAATGATGGCCTATGTAAAAGAGGTTATCAGACTAGTAGCCTTATTTCGGGATTGCCAACTACAGCAAGTTAGCGGAGATGACAATAGCCATGCCGATGCCTTGGCTAACCTGGCCAGTGCAATGAAATCAGGGGAGGCAAGGACAATAATGGTTGACTATTTGTCAGGCCCAAGTGTAAAACCACTGAACACAGAGTATGAAGCAATGTGTGTGTAGAGATGGAACCAAGTTGGATGGATGTAATAGCAATGTTCCTTAAAGATGGAAAGTTGCCAAATGATCACAAAGAAGCACACAAGACTAGACTGAAGTCGGCGAGGTTCAGTCTCACAGCAGAAAGGCATCTCTACAGAAGGTCTTTTACTGGTCTCCTTTTGAGATGTGTGCATCCTTCATAAGTTGAAGACTTCCTGTATGAAATATACGAAGGAGTATGCGGAAGCCACGCAGGGGGCAGGTCACTTGCTCATAGGGCCATTACTCAGGGGTACTGGTGGCCTTATATGTAGAAAGATATTGAAGCTTATGTCAGAAAGTGTGCGAAGTGTCAGAGGTTTGCACCTTTGACACATCAACTAGCAGCAGATTTAAACCCAGTATCCAGCCCTTGGCCATTTGCCTAGTGGGGAATGGATCTTGTTGGACAATTGCCTCAAGCGGCTGGACAAAGGAAGTTCCTACTTGTAACAACAGATTACTTCACCAAGAGGGTAGAAGCTGAACCCCTTACAAAGATTCGGGACATTGATGTAAAAAACTTTATACAGAAGAACATCATCACCAGGTTCAAGATCCCAAGGGCAATAATAGCAGACAATGGCACACAGTTTGACAGTAAGCTAATCAAGAGCTTATGTGCCAAGTACAAAATCAAGAACTACTACTCCACTCCAAGCTTCCCTCAAAACAATGGTCAGGCAGAAGCGTCCAACAAAACTATCTTGGATGGGATCAAGAAGAGGCTGGAAGTAACAAAAGGAAAGTGGGTGGAAGAGTTTCCCAATGTACTCTAGGTATATCAGACTACGTCGAGAAGATCAACAGGGGAATCTTCATTTGCCATGGCCTATGGCACTGAAACAATTATCCCACTGGAAGTTGGCATCCTAGGGATCAGAACCCAGAGAGTAGAGAATGGTACTAATGAGGCATTTCTAGCCCAAGGTTTAGACCTACTGGAGGAGAAAAGAAAGAGAGAGCAACAATTCGGCTGGGGGCATACCAGCAACAACTTGCTAGGGCTTATAACAAGAAGGTCAACCCAAGAGAGTTCAAAGTTGGGGACCTTGTGCTGAGGAAAGTAGTTGGCAACAAGAAGGATCCTAGGGAGGACAAGCTAGGCCCAACTTGGGAGGGGCCTTATAGAATCATCTCGGTCGCCGACAATGGAGCATATCGGCTTGAGGACAGTGATGACAAAGAGTTGCCAAAGCCCTGGAACACTTACAACCTGAAATTTTTCTATCATTAGATTTTTGTTTTTTGAAGTTTATGTCATTAGTCAAAGTAATAATAAAATTTTAGTTTGATTTTCATGAATTTGAAATTTGTGTGATAGGACTGACCAGTCCTATGGCGGTTTTTCTGAATCAAACATGACGAATAACTCAGGCTTATTATATGGCAGAGTTGAATTATACTTGCATATGATAGAGTTGAACTAAGTTGGCGATGTTTCTGAATGAAACATGACGAATAACTTAAACTTATTATATGGTAAAGTTGAATTACACTTGCATTTGCCATATAATAGAGTTGAACTAAGTTGGC
Organism: Camellia sinensis; assembly: GCF_055761805.1. Classification (NCBI taxonomy): domain Eukaryota; kingdom Viridiplantae; phylum Streptophyta; class Magnoliopsida; order Ericales; family Theaceae; genus Camellia; species Camellia sinensis. The sequence goes on from NC_138973.1 coordinate 42,713,374, forward strand.
GATATTTCTGAATGAAACATGACGAATAACTTAGACTTATAATATGGCAGAGTTGAATTATACTTGCATCTAATAGAGTTGAACTAAGTTGGCGATGTTTCTGAATGAAACATGACGAATAACTTAGACTCATTATATGGCAGAGTTGAATTATACTTTCATGTAATGGAGTTGAACTAAGTTGAATTAACCTGGACTTGCCATATCGGCAGAGTCAAACTCAGAATGGAACTAAGTTCATTGACAGAGAAACCAAGGTTAAAACACCTCGGGAAGTCTTTGTTTGAATTTGACTTCGGCGAAAGACCATAGACGCATGCCTAATGTGAACTTAAGTGGAACTTAGGTTCACATTAGGGGGCAGGGAGCAGGAACTTAGGGCTTGTTGAAAATTTTAGAAAAATTTACAAGTTAAAATGAGCTTAACACTTGTTGAAAATTTGGAGAAATTTATAAGTTGGAGTTAGCCGAGGTAATTATGAATAAAGCATCCGAGATATATATTACCCAAGGTGACCAACCAGGTTGTCCAAGCTTGGAAATGGTGAAGTCTTAATAGAAGATAGCGTATGGAGGTAAAAAAAGCAATACTGAATAACACTTGTAAAAATATTTTGATATTTTTAAAGTGCTAGCCGAGGTATGCCAATGGTTGGTCGAGGAAAACAGTCAAGGTTTATATCTGAGGTATTATATCCCGGTGTTATTATACAGTTAAGGTATACTTTGAAGAAATACAAAAATTGATTTGTAATGGCAACGAACAGTATGTAAACAGGTAACAGATACGCAACAAATCAAAAATAAAGGACAAAGATTACAAGACAAGAAATCATGAACTTACCAAATAAACGCTAGAAAGAAGTTTGCCGGAGTCCAACGTTGGTATTGTCTAGAGCCCGGTAGTAAAAAGCTCGCCGGGGCGGAAGTCAGATGAACGCAGAAAGCTTGAAAGAACGGTAATGGAGGGTTGAGGGAAATTTCGTAGACAGAGAAAACTTTGAGAGAGAGTGTGAGAATGCGAAGTGAAAAGACAAAGAGAGAAAAAGTGTTTTTGTTAAAAAGCGAAAAGGCAGCAAAACATAATTAAACCCCTTGGACGACGTGCTTGTCAGGCGGTGTGCACAGAAGCGACGCGACTTGATAGTGCGTGTCAGGTACGAACTGATAAGGAAAGGACGCGTGGTAGAAACGATTGAGAAAAACCATGCATGGCAGCTCATGCGCAGATAAAACTCTTGGAGTTTTTGATTTAATAAGGCAAGAACCTCGACTAGAGGGACGATCTCAGTTAAAGAACTTGAAAAAACTTGGTTCTTGGTTCTTAGGCATTGGTAAAGTAGAACTGTAGAGTCATGGGCACGAGAGCCGACATATGATGATTTCGGTCATAAAAGATGGAGTGAGTCCTAGCCGAAGTGCTATATGGACAAATGATGAAGGTTCCATCACCTCAGGATGCCGAGGTAATAGAGCCTAGGGGGCAGTTGTGGGGGCATATTTTTGTGAATGACAATACGTGGCCAAGGTGGCACCGAAGTGCCAGCCGAGGTGCCACGTGTCCTGGTCATGGCATCGAGGTCATCTCGTCTAGGCCAGGATTTTCTACGGAGATACCGGAATCCGAGATGAATGGATAAGGGATAAGAGTCCTAGAATGGGGCAGGACCTCAGTCTAGATAAATATAAAGCTCTTAGGGAGTTTATCTCTATCTATTTGAGAGTCCAAGATAAGCATTGAGCCAGAGTCCATTGAAGCTAGGCTTCTACAGGGATCAGGTCAATGCTGGCTATAAAGGTAAGGCACCTTCGTGGGTCTAAAATACGCTTTTTGTATCTTGGCTAGTGAGTCAAACATTGTTTGCTATCTTTGAGAGATAATAGAGTACTGACTTGATCATCGGAGGGCCCCCAGGTGGACGAACCATCGCCGGAGTCTTATCTTTCTGTGACAGGTTGTTCGGGCGCAATCTATTCTGCCGGTGTTCTCCAGCTAAGTACCTGTTTGGCAGTGTAGTCAGAAATCAACACACATACCATGGATTAGGGAGTTTATGGAAAAATTGATCTAGTCAGGGTTGATTTGCTGGTGGATCAATAAGATAATAATATTCTTTTAAAATTTAAACATAGTCTTCAAGACAAATATTACATAATTCTAATTTTATCAAAATATAATTTGCATCGACTTGCAAATTAGTATCTTCTGCAAAACCACATAAATTTTCTTGTATGATTTTTGCAAACTCTAGTAAGTTGTATCAAGTGTGAAAAAATTTGCCAACAAAATTGTTTTTTGACTTTTTCCAATTTCAGATTTTTTCCACTGGCTTAACCATTAAAACACATCTCCCTGGAGAGTTGCTGCAATATAATTAAGGAATTTTTTCTTTGACCAACTATTTTTATAATTAGTAATAATGATGGACAATGATTGTGCCCAATCATCAATTGCTTGTGGCTGGTCCTTAAATGGAATATGAGACAAGTCTAAATAAGTACCATTTTGAGCTATTAGATACTTATGATTATTATCTTTTTTAGATATTATTGGCCCAGGTGTAGGATTGGAGGTACTTCCAGTGTTAGTATCATTTTTAACTTCATTTGTTTGGATAAAGTCAAAAATTTTTCCATCTCCCCATGTGCCAAATAATTCGGGATTAGTTGGCTCTTCTGCCTTTCTTTTACCCTTATTTATTTCTATTGAAACATCTTGATCTAATGTTTCTTCAGATGAGGATGATTGGCTATCATCATCATTAGTTGACATGTTAATATCATAATTAAAGTGCTGTAAAAGGGTTTCATGTTCTAGATAAGTTTCTCTTATTTAATCTAGTAGCCTATTTCTTTCATCAATACTTAAATCTGGATTTTTATATAATTTTCTCCAATAATCTAATATTTCAACAATATTTTCATATTTAGTCTTATTATAGGTATTCGTTTGAAGTATCATAATATCTTCTGTACGATAAAATAGCCTAGGAATGGAGTTATCTCCTAAACTATTTATTCCATCATTATTTAAGAAGGATATAGTTTCTAATTTTGTCATCAAATTGTTTATTTGGGTTTTTGCTTCTTTGTTTAAGTCAATATTTATTATAGAACATAAATTGTCTATTTTAAATTCTATAAACTCAACTTTGGTTTCTAGATAATTTTGATTTATTTTTTGATTTTTATCTAATTTAGAAAACTAATAACACATAATATCCGGAATATTATTTAAATTAGAACACACACTATTTATATTTGCAGATTCTTTAGTAATATGCAAACTATAGTCATATTTATTATTAACATTATTTTTTGTATTTTCAAAGCATATTATATCTTCAGGGTTAATTGTCATTATAGATTGTTATTGGCATCTAATACCCTCCTAGTGTATTTATCTAGTTTCTAAAATCTCTCTTTATGATCTTAAAAACTTAAAAATGCCTAATTAAGGCCAATAGTCAAAAGATCTTAATGAGTATATGGACTTTGATAAACACTGAGCACATAGGTTTTACAACAACTATAAATGAAACAAATAATTATGAAGATATTAAATACGAAGGATACACAATTAAAGAGTAAATTTCACGAATAATAGTTTCTATTTTTTTTTATATCATTAAACACACCATACACACTTATATATATCAAAATTTATACATAGATAGGGATACTTACATGGCTTGATCTTGCTTTCAAAAACTCTTCACTAAGCTCTGATACCAATTACAAAGAAAAGGAAAGGAACTTTCTACTATTATTTTTGTTGTGGAGTTATGGAATTAAGAGAAGTTAGAGACGAAGTAGGCAACAAAAGGATAAAGAGAATTTACATTGTTTATTATGTTGGCTTGAAAGCCAATTTATAGAATACATCTTACATATACAAATAAAACCATAAAGTCATCTTATTTTATCCTAACATTATGACATTATAGAAAATTAGCATATCAATACGGTCAAAATTTTGCACCTTTCTACCAAAATGTCTAGGCTTGGAGAAAATTTCTACAAAAAAAAAAAATAAGAGAACAAAAAAGTCTTGAGAAAAATAAATAAAAACCTACCATTATTGGCCATATTCTGACAAACTTCTTGTATTTATTTTTTGTAGAAAATTTGTCCAAGCCCAATAATGGTAGGTTTTCACTTATTTTTCTCAAGACTTTTTTGTTCATGTATTTATTTTTTGTAGAAATTTTGTCCAAGCCTATGTCTAGGCTTATAGACTTTGGTAGAGAGTAGCAAAATTTTAAACGTATTGATATGCTAATTTTCTATATCGTCATAATGTTAGGATAGACTATGATGACTTTATGGTTTTGTTTGTATATGTAAGATGTATTCTATAAATTAGTTTTCAAGCTAACATAATAAACAATGTAAATTCTTTCCATCATTTTGTTACTTATTTCGTCTCTAACTTCTCTTAACTCCATAACTCCACAAAAAAAATAATAGTAGAAGTTGATGACAAATAAGATCTTGAGGATTATAATTAATGACAATAAGAGATTGGAGAAATAAAGGTTGGTAGTTCTAAGCAAATTTGTATTTGTTAAAGTTGAATATCTCAATTTCATATGTGAAATTTATTGTGAAACTAATTTGTATCCATGTCAATGACGTAAATCGTTTATTTTATGTGATAAGTTGAGAGGAACATGTATTTAAAAAATTAGGTTGATTAAATATAAATAATCACATAATCAAATTACATATATATTATAATAAATAGATGGCTTATTTTTAAAATATATATAGATCGTATAGATAAAAATAATCTAATAGTATGATAATAATATTGGATCAACTTGATTTTTTATATTGATAATTTTTTTAATTGTATAACATGAACTTAAATTACCAAAGTTAGTCCGAGTTAGTCTAAGGATTTGTTTAGCATTAGCTAATATAGTTAACTTTTTTGTGTTGGGACTTTTTTAGTGTCGTTTGGTTTTTATTTTGGGGCTTTTTTCACTTAACCTCGTTTGGTTTTTATTTTGAGATTTTTTTAACTTTTGTAAAAAAAAAAATATAATGATTATAAATAAAAAATAATATTTTATTTTATTAACTTTTATAATTAATTTTGTCTTTTTGTGATTATTTAACCCCAAAAAGAATGCCAAACCATGGGTCAATTTATTGTGAAACTAAAATCTCCAACTTTAGCAAATCTGACCACGTTCTAAGCATGATTTTTAGACGGTTTGAATCATAAATTTGAGTAAGAATTTGAAAAAGAAAAAGAAAAATGTAGGCAAATGTAATTGAAATAAGTTGAGAAAGAAAAATCAATTTTCTATTCCTTTCCAAATTTCTATCTAAATTAATGTTCTAAACACAACGTTCCAAAATAGTTCCCACCCAAATAGCACCAGTTTTGTATTCAGCAAGTGACGATGCCAGGAAAACAATGAGGAATAAATAAAGATTGTTTTTAAGTTTCAAATCTCTCCTGATTTCTGAATATCTGGATAATAAATAGATGTCAAGACAATTAAGAAAGCTGATAGAACAGCTGAAATGAAGGTGACAAAAGAGACAACTTCAGAGTGTTCTTTAATTCCACAAGGAATTTCCCACACCACAGCAGTTTGGGATTCATCACTGGTACCAGTCGGCATAAATAAACAACCTTGATCATGTGATTTCCCTTCAATGTTGCAGCGTATGAATATGTCAGGTTTGCCAAATTCAACTCTTGAAAAGCGATGTTCACCTAAAGGCTGCAAAAGGCATGAGTTTTATTAGCAATCTTACAAGGATGCACAAACAAGTGTATTCATCAGCATCACCAACAAAAACAGCTCACAATTGCCATATTGAAAAACTATATGTTTCATCGGTTCAGTTAGGAGTGTTGACCGCAGGCGTTTACTTGGTGTTGAATTTAAAGAATCCCAAATCCAAGACCAAGAGGACAAGGCTAAATATTAATAGAACACTCCATGAGCTCAAAAAATGATTTATGCAAAAAACTTAACTAATTGCTCCAAGCACACAACATGTTCTCCAGAAATAATGTCCTCCGAAGTCAAGATTCAAATGTTACATTCCAAAATTCTTTTTCACTTACCGGATAACGCGCGTGTAATGGAAGCTGAATGTTGATTTCCAGTCCATTGTAATGTCCTGCTAATATATTATGACCAACATCCATGTGAACCTCAACAACAGACCGATTTGAAACTACACAAGGCAACTCCAAATTTGTGTCACCAAAAACAGCTGCGTCTGTAAAAACTGCATCAAAATAGAACAATCTCATAAACCACAGAAATGAACTGTAATTATAACCTTGTTTTTAGTAAAACAATAGTAGTTTACCTCCCCGCTCAAGAAGATGTTGGAGCTCAAATGGATCTGCAAAAATGCCAGAGGGCAGTCTTTCTACAAGTATGATCTTGCACAAGTGTCTAGGTGGCTCAGTTGTGGACTCAGGCTGGATGCTGAGTCTAATGGATGAAGACAGGTGACGGTGAGAACCTTCACCAATTAGATGCCGTTGCGTAACTGACATCCTCAGCACAAGACTGAGTTTATCTTGCAGCTCTCCACATAAGCCAAGGCGTATCTCATTTGTCATGAAATTTTGGAAATCGAAACCGAGCAAGCTATCATGTTTCTCAAAATAAGGTTCTGTAATATATTTCTCTAAACAAGGAAAATCACTTGTAGTTTGAGTTTTGACATCAGAATTTGAGTTACACTTGCCCCGCTGAAAGTTGAGAAATAGACACAGTAGACAAAAGTTTAAGTTAGCTACAAATAGGATGGTCCAAGTAAAGCAACAAAACACCTAAAACAATGTGATATAGGACCATTTTGTATTTCTGAGAACGCTTCTCCGTCTAAATGATAGGTAAAGCATACAGAATAATGTGGAAGTCCATTCAGCATCACAATGACGACTCTAATGGTTGCCCCATATTCATATAAAGCATACAGAATAATGTGGGAGTCCATTCAGCATCACAATGATCTAATGGTTGCCCTATATTCATATCAATGTTACTAAACAATCGAAGACTAGGCAACTATGCTGGGTAGAGAACGTATCAGCCGGGCAATTGCTGCGAAAGGTTTGGTTGCGCATGTATGGTGTTTTTATAGCTCAAGTGCGTAATTTTCTCTACTTTCACATATCAAAAATCTTAATTGGTTCAAACAATCTCCCCCTTTCCATATAATTTCCTTTTTTTTTAATTGAAAAAATACCTCTTTTTCCCACTTTACAATCCTGATATTTCTCTAAAATTGAAATTCAACGCTTTGTTATGCATTTCACAGTGGATGTAGTCATGGTCAGAGCAAGTAGAGGGTTTCAAAGCATTATAATATGCTTCGAACCATTAAATGAGAGCAATATCACGATGGGACAGTTTGCCATAAGCTGTCACGAGGTTGGTGGATCCATGAATAACTGATTCTATAGTAAACTGAAGTAGTTATCAGATGGTACCAGTTCTAATTTCTTACCTAATGATCCAGAAAGTTCCCCTAAAAACTGAAATATTTTCTTCATTTTGCTCTTTTATAATTTTTCTCTTTAAACTTGGTATCAAGGGCAAAGATGTGAATGTAATTACAGAGAATTTTACTATTCATTAGAGATAGTTGGGCTGCATAGGAAGAAGTATCTTGAACAATAACATTATAATACCAGAGCAATAGCAAATAGCAACAGATTTTACAAGAAACCTCCATTATAATACCAGAGCAATAGCAAATAGCAACAGATTTTACAAGAAACCTCCATCATTGATTTCTTTTTTCCTTTTTAAATAACATTTCATAAAATAGAAGCAAGAAGCACCGCGTTTCACTAACCTCAGTTGATGCTAAAAAAGTATGCATGCAAGAGCCAATGCCTGCAAGGAGTGTCAGCTGGATTCCCACTAGCAGGAAAATTTGCAACTGAACAAAATTTTGAACTTCCATATAGTACCTGAAAGAAGGGGGGAAAACAAAAGAGGTGGTGGTTACATGTTTCTGAAATTACTGTTAGGCTGTTAGCAAAGCTCTCTACTGCCCTAATTGATTTCTTTCCAATATTATACTGTCAACTACTTCATTAAACTTATCTATTCCTGGCTGAGAGCACACTGAAAACCATCCAACTTTCTGTAAAGTTGTGCAAAATTCTTTTGATACTATCAAAAGTTGGGTGGAATGTTCTGTATGGTTAGGAGTTAAGCCTCTTATTCAGAAGGCAGTTTTAATGTTTATGTTGTTGATTTCTAAGCTTTCCATGTCTAGGCAAACTAAAAGAGATGGCTAGCTTTGAATCTTAAAGGTTGTGAATAAGCCCATAGAGGCCTCCATAATCGATGTACCATGACTCAAAGCACTTATGGAAACAGGAAATTGATGAAGACCAAATATAGAAACAAAAACTTTGAATCTCTATTTGGAGATAAGGTTTGTGTCCAAAAATTTTAATATTTTGAAGACCACTCCAAGAATATATAAAGATATACTTCGTAATGTTTTTTAAATGATCAATTTAAATATACAAAATATGTTAAAACTAAGTAGAAATGCAGTTTAATAGATATTCTTTCAGTATATGTCCAATTATTAATGGTATCACTGTCTAGGAGTATTTTAATACATTCTAATTGTGTAATCTATACAAGCCTATCTGTATAATACCCTGTTCTAGAGCACGTGGTGTACTATATAACTATTCAATTTTTGCATACTGAAATGATCCATGTTTGAGGTACTAAATTGGTCAATTCCTAACTTAAAAATGTCACAAATGATCCTTCATTTCATTCAACAAAGCTTTAAATCTCAACCACATGGGATTGGCACTCCAATGTCTTTTCTTTTTTTCTTTTCTCAATACAAATGAGGAATAGGCCTCAAAATGTGTGATTTTTGCCAATATTCTGTTATTAGTAGAGAAACCCCCCCTCATAAGTTTCTGTTGTTTCTGCGCTTCTACTAGATCCACCTCCTTAAAAGTCACTCAAAATTTCTAGTGTTCTACATGAATTAATAATTTATTACTGTCATCAAATTCTACTTCACTTTCAACATAAATTGTAAAAAAGTTGATGTCTACTAGACAATTATATATACTTAAAATGCAAGCATTACAAGTATTACAAGATAGCAGAGATATAAGGTCTAGTCATTACCTAGTTACTTGCAGCAGTTAATCCAGTATTCACTAAGGGATCTGACGGTTGATCACCCAATAGATGTCACCTAGTTCACAATAATAATAGAACAATGAGACTTTCTTAGTGATGTGTCCATTACATCATACTGCATTATACTTATTTGCTCCATTTAAGTTTTCGAAACCTTCTCAACATTCCTTCTATTCTTCATTGAGCTCTACAATGGGGTCGATTCTCATCTAGCTGCCTGCAGCATTTAGAATCAAATAATAAACATCATGTCCACTAAAACTGAAAAACTAAAAAAGAAAAAAAAAATAGAGAAGAATTTGCAGTGCAGTAAATGCTGAGAAAGATTTGATCATCAGAATGAGGAACTGCCTAAAAAAATGTTATCTTATAAAGTTCATCAAATCAATCTCTAGATAAACTGGTGTCCATCATTGCATATAAGAAAAAACTCATTTAATCTGCAAGTTAATCAAAGAAATTTCTAATGTCATTTAGCAAAAATGGCTCCAATGGAAAAAGGGTTATGTTAGTTCCATGGGTGGAAGAGTGAGAAGCAAATGTACAATTATGTCAAACCAATTACACTATCTAATACGTTCGAGTGTGTTTTACATGTGCTCGTGTATCTCTATTTAGCATTGAATAACCTGAGGGATGGTTTAAAAATGAGAAAAACCCACAACAGTGAAAATCTAGGTCATCAATAAAGCATTAATCTTGACTTCACATTAACATTTCTATTGAGGAATAACAACCAAATATTACAATTTCAATTGAATTTTCTCTTGAACTTCATTTGGGATTTTTTGAGTTTATACATGAATTGAACATGAACTTATTTGAGAAGTCACTGTAATCCTCCCTCTGCCGTAACCTCTCGTCCCACCCATCTCCTCCTCCTTCTTCTTCTTCTTTTCTATCTCTAGAAACTGCCAAACCCACTCCCACCACCGTAATCCTCCCTCTACAGTGATCTTTCTCAACCCATCGGAGAGGAGTTTCTCGTCGAAGGCAACTGCAGTGGTGAAGCTTCGATTCGAAGCTTGAAATCCTAGATTGGAGCTTCAAATCTAGTTTGCACAATCGGACTCTTGCAAACCCTAGATCTAGATCTGAAAATCGTACGATTTTCTCTCTCTCTCTCTCTCTGCGATGGAGAAAAATAGGCAATGGCAGAGGTGGGGGGCTGGGTTGTTTGCTGGTGGGGGAGGGATGAGGGTTTGCAGAGAGGAAAGTTATCGCTGGCGAGGTAGAAAAGTTATGGGTGTTACGATAGTGGTTAGGTTTCAATGACGGTGGCCGGGAATGCAAGTAGACGACGGAGGCTGGTGATAGGTGGTGGTGCCCAAAAGAGTCTAGGGTTAGAATTATGTCCAAAATGGTAATTTGATAAAGGGATATAAGTGTAATAAAAAAAATTATGGAAATGATATGTACTGAGAAGTTTTGTGATGTGTAAATAGAATTACCCTATAATTTGTAAGCACCCTCAGAGCAGCTTCTCCAAAAGAGCTGAAAATAGCTTTTTTAAAGCTATAATCTGATAGTTTAAGTTCTACCAAAAATAAAATATTTTAACTTAAATTAAGTCAAAAACTGAAATAAGCAGCTTATAAGTTTTAGCAGGCCCACTATTTGCAGCACAAGAATGTCGAAACAAAAACAACAAAACACAACAGAACAGAACCCTAAGTTACGCATACTCAATTCACAAACTTAGTTCAGCATTTCCAAACAAATACACACATATATATATAGCACATCACAATAAAATTTCAGAGAGAGAGAGAGACAGAGAGAGACCTTTAATCGTTTATGGACACGAGAGAGAGAGAGAGAGGCCTCGAGGTCCTTGAGTATCTCCTAATGCATGCGATCGATATGGCGTTTGTTCCGAAATCGGACTTAGGGTTTTCTGACGAAGAGATGTAGATGATGCTACAGCGTTCTTGTTCTTGTTAACATTGGAAGTGCAGATTAGGAGTCTCAGAGATTAGATTAGGGATCGAAATCAACAAACCACTGATTCTATGGAGAAAGAAATTAGGGATTCGATCGATCGAGAGCCATTCTTTAAAGAATGAAAAACCGACTATTGAAGTTAAAAGAATGAAAATAAAATAAAATAACTTGCACTCCTTTGGGAGGAAAGATTAGATTGGATTGGATTTGTGACTATTTTAGTTATAAGAAAGACAAAAATAAGTTTTTTAAGTTTAATAAGAAAAAATATTATATTTAATTTATAATTATTTTATTTTTTCTTTTATAAAAATCATAAAGTCTATTCTAAATGAGATTTTTTAGCCTCAAATTAAAATAATCAAAAAGTTAAAAAGCTAACTCAGCTTCCAAACGAATTCTATATGAGTTGAGTTTATTGGGAACAATTAAGGGTTCATTCAGCACTGACTTTTTTAGTTGGTTTTTTTTACTTTTTTAGCCTGAGACTGTTTTATTTGTTTGGTTTTTTTATTTGGTTTTTTTTGACTTTTTTGCATTGGAAATGATGTTCTCAAAGTGAAATGACAAAATTTCCTCTACTTGGAAATGATACTTTTTTTACTTTTTATTCGTATATGGGTTAGTTTGGTAATTTTGCATTCCAACTCAAGTGTTTTGGCATTTTATGATTTTATAATTTTTTTTTTGTCCATATGTAATTATTTAGCCCCACAACAAATGCCAAACCGGGGCTAAAATTGTAAATAAAAAGTCATTAACCTTTTTGCAATGGGTGATTCTACTTGCACCACAAAACTATCTCCTTACACCCTTAAAATTTGGATTTTTATTTTTTTACAATTTTTATAATACCATTCTTACCCTCATCCCTCCCCTTCACTCTTCTCCTTACACTCAAACCATCCAAACCTTAATTTCTTCATCTCCACTGGATGCAGCACTGTCGTTGTCTGCAACCACCACCGTCGCCGACTACCATGTAAGCCCTCTCGTCGCTATCGCCCTCCATCAGCAACCCAACCCAACCCCACCGTCATCGTGACCCTGTTCGCCATCTCCATTGTCACAACCCAACCCCATCTCTCACCGCTCCATCGTGAATAAAACCATCACCTCATCGCTCAAAGTCCTACCCTCACTTTCGCCATTGTGACCCAGCCTGTCGCCCTTTTCCATCGTTGATAAAGCATGAAGAGAGAGAGATGTGTGTTAAGGGCTCGGCTCGGCTCGTTTAGTAAACGAGCCGAGCTCGAGCTCGATAAGTAAACGAGCCGAGCTCGAGCTCAGCAAAGCTCAGCTCGGCTCGGCTCGGTTCGTTTGCAGCCCTACACACATCATTCTATTATCCTAATTTGATCCCGCTCATGATTTCTCAGATCAAAGTTCATTTGCATAGATCCGTTGATAAGTATTATTAGTTGTATTGTTTATCGGTCCTTGAATTTCTTCAGTTTCCTAATTTTTTGTCAATTCATGTTGTTGACAAGAATGATTTAAACCATTCTATAAAGAAATCATGTTGAATTTGGAACAGTAGACAATTTTATATAAGACCTTATGTTGATAGTGATGATTTTGGATGATTTATGTGTATGTCTTGATTTATTTGTTGAGAGGGTAATTTTTGGGAAAAATTGGACCGAGCTGCGAGTTGGGCTTTGAGGCCCAAAACGCGAAGGACTAAGTAAAAAGGGCGTAATGGATACTCCGGCCCAGGAGAGCAGGGTTACTCCGGCCTTGGAGAGACAAAGTTACTCCGGCCCAAGGAGGTGAAATTACTTCGGCTCACAAATGATAAAGTTACTTCGATTAGAGGATTGTAAATGTACTTCGGTCTGGGAGCAACTTTAAGTTATACCGACCTTAGAGGTATACCAGTTTGGGAGTTATACCGGTCGAGAGTCGTTGGTTCGGTCCAAACACACCATGGGTTGAACAGATGAGAAACCGATATAAGGAAGAGTAAAGGGAAGGGCTGAACTAAGGTTAGTTCGGCCTACTTTACCTCGGTCAAATGGTAGTTCGGCCATGGAGAAAACCATCCCACTTGGTTTAAGCAGTGGGGGAGGGTGTAAAAGGATAAGCATTATCCTTAGGAGTATGAATCCTAGGAGGACTCTGCAAGTAGAAATACAAGTCCTACTAGGATTGTGCCACGGGAAACTTATAAAAGCCCACAAACATCACCTTGGAGGAGGTAATTGAACATAATTCTTTCTGAGAGCATAAAACTTTGTCTATTTGTCAAGCTTACTGACTTAGGCATCGGAGAGGTTTCCGGCACACACCCGCCGGCTAGCTTACGTTTGTGTTTTCAGGTAACAAAGCGACGTCGTACGGAGGAGCGTGAACTTGGTCAACAGGATTATACGAGGAGAATTATTTCCTCCCCGTACAATTGGCGCCGTCTGTGGGAAGAACAGACAAGAACAAAAACCTCTTGACTAAGCTTCTCCTTTTTCTCAAATCAATGGCGCACATTGAAGAACTACCGCAGTCCGCCGTCGACGGACTAACTCCAGACGGAGGCGCAAGGCGCGAAGGATTACCCTCTGTCCCTCCTATGGCAGATCTGGAGCCCCAACAACATAACTCCAGGAGGAGTGGCAGGGGAAGGCGGAATAACAGCCCTCGTCACTCTCAAAGTCCTGACAGGCAAAGAAGGAGGATTGATCCTCAAGCCCTGGAAGATCGCGTGAAGGAACAAGATGAACTAATTCGGAAGATGGCGGCGGACATGGAAGCATTAAAACGCCAGATGAAGACTAAAGAGGTGGCGACAGGAGAGGGGCGCAAGCACAAGACGCGCCTCGCCACTCAGAGAATCGTAGTAGGAATACTACACCCTCCCAAGGAGAGAGCAGAAGCCTCAGGTCAGGCGACACTCATTCCTTATCTTCCAGGACTCGTCACTCCAGGTCTGAGAGGACGAGATCCGAAAGATCATACACTGAAGGAAGCACGTATTGGCCTTCACATTCACACCAAACCAGATCTAGACAAACAGAGCTACCCAGGTCATCCGACTTACGAACCGTTCTCGAAGAAAAAGCACGATGCAAGGAGGATGCCAGGGCAAGGGATCCACACCGAGTTTCGGCCTTACAACGGTTGGCTCCTCGGACGCATAGAAGCGTCGAGGTTGGAATGCCAATACCGCGACCGGCCTACGAACCAACGGACAAGGCATTGGCAAGATTACAGACTTCGCCGTTTGTCCCAGCAATCGAAAACGCGCCCCTACCATCAAGCTTCCTTCAGTCGAAATTCACCACATATGAAGGGAAGACGGACCTGTATTCACACTTGAGCCACTTTCGCCAAGTCATGGCTGTGTACAGGCGAAACGAGGCCTTAATGTGCATACTCTTCCCGTCAAGTCTTGGCGACCTAGGCTTGACTTGGTTCGAAAAGCTCCCAGAGGGCAGCATAGCCTCCTGGGCCCAATTGGCAGAAACGTTCGTAACGAGGTTTCGAACAAACACTAAAACGCCGGTGGAGATAGACCAGTTACTCTCCATCGACATGGGTGAAAAAGAGACCCTCAGATCTTACAATAGTCACTACTGGGAGACATTCAACCAGATTGGAGACTGCCCCACCAATCTAGCCATTGCGCAATATAAAAGAGGCCTTCCAGTAGGGAACAGACTAAGGGATTCGATTACCATGACGCCACCCCTCACCATGGAGGCCCTGATGGAAAGAGTGCATCAGCACATCAGGGTAGAAGAGGATGGCGCACGTGCAAAAGCAAAATCTAGTACAACCACAGTACCAGAAAAGAAGACCTCAGCAAAGGTCAATACAGTAGATCGGCAGAATAAAAACGGGCGTGGCAGACGAGATAACGGAGAAGACCCAGACAAAAGATGGTTGAGAATCCGCACTGCCATAACAACGGTGTTCAAAAAACCAATATATCGGATTCTGAGCGAAATAAAAGACGAGCCTTTTGTCAAGTGGCCAGCCAAGCTAGGGGAAGCTCAGAAAAATTACGATGACAGATCACGGTGCACCTTCCACAAAGAAAAGGGGCACCGAACTGAGAATTGCACGCCACTAAGACAGCACTTGGAAGAATTGGTGGCAGCAGGCCACTTGGACAAATACATTGAAGGAGGGACGCAACCGGCCCCCCAAGATCATAATAACCATCCCAACAGAATGCCAATCGACGCCCCACCACAAGGCATCATCAATGTAATACATGGAGTCTTTGAACCTGAGCGTATATGCGAGCTCAGGGGATCAATAAAGAAGGCTGAGCACTTCAGGGAAGTGTTAAGTGCCCAACCTGCCGCCAAGAAGGGGAAGACAGAGGCAACAAATGTCATGTCCTTTTCGGATAAGGACTTGGATCGAATATACTATCCTCACAATGATGCGCTGGTCGTCACTCTCCGAGTCAAGGATTTTGACGTTAAGCGGATTCTGATTGACCAGGGTAGTTCATGTGAGATCATGTACTACGACACATTCAAGCAACTGAAGCTGCAAGACAAAGACTTGGCGCCTGCAGTTTCTCCCCTGATTGGATTCAACTCCATGCCAGAGTGGCCTGTCGGCAAAATAATCCTTCCAGTCAGAGCAGGGAGTGTAACAAAACAAGTGGAGTTCTGGGTATTGAAGGTCCCCTCCACATACAACATCATCTTGGGCAGAACATGGCTGCATGCCATGCGTTCGGTAGCATCGTCATACCATCAGGTAATGCGGTTTCCCAACGACACCGGCATAATTGAAGAAGTCTATGGCGATCAGATCATGTCAAAACAATGCTTTGCCACAGCGAATGGAAGCCGAGCTGCCAAAGGATACGTTCATTCGGTGGAAGAACCAGAAAGTAATGAACTATTCGCGGACGTCGGCAAAGAGGCTGATCAGAAAGCGGTGGAGGACTTGGTGGAGGTAAAAATAGATGAGAAGAACCCGGATAAGTTCTTCTTGCTTGGCTCATCATTGTCCAGCACTGAGAGATTAGAGGTCTTGGAGTTCTTGACCTCTAATATCGAAGTGTTTGCCTGGACACCCTACGACATGCCAGGAATTGACCCAAACTTCATCAGTCATCAACTCAATGTCCACCCATCCGCCAGACCAGTCATTCAACGCACACGCAGGTCGGCACTCCACCACGTCAAAATAGTGGCAGAAGAGGTAGGCAACCTGCTGAAGGCAGGAGCAATAAGAGAAGTGCACTACCCCAGATGGATCTCTAACACAGTTGTAGTGCCAAAAAAGAATGGTAAATGGCGTGTCTGCGTCGACTACAAAACAGTCAACAAGGCGTGCCCAAAAGATAGCTTTCCTCTACCAAGGATAGATCAACTGGTGGACCTAACGGCAGGGCATAACCGACTTAGCTTTCTGGATGCATACAGAGGCTACCACCAGATCGCCATGCATGAACCAGACCAGGAGGTCACATCCTTCACAACACCAAGGGGGTTATATTGCTACAAGGTCATGCCCTTTGGCCTAAAGAACGCAGGGGCGACATTCCAAAAGATGGTCACCAAGATGTTCGAACCATTGTTAGGCAGAACAATGGAGGCTTACATCGACGACATGGTGGTCAAAAGCAAGAATGAGAATGACCATCTTAAAGACCTAGACGAGATGTTCCGGATCCTGAAGAAACACAAATTGCGCCTCAATGCGTCCAAATGCGCATTCGGAGTTGGATCTGGCAAATTCTTGGGCTTCCTGGTGACCAACCGAGGTATAGAAGCAGACCCCTCTCAGATCAAAGCAATCCAGGAGTTGGAGAGACCAAACTCAGTCAAAGAAGTGCAGCATCTCACTGGTATGGCGGCTGCACTCAACCGGTTCATAAGCAGGTCATCAGACAGACTACGACCATTCTTCCAAGCTTTAAAGTCCAAGTTTGAGTGGGATGAAGAATGCGACCGAGCTCTGGAAAGCTTGAAGGAATACATGTCTTCCCCACCACTACTTGTTACTCCAGTACCCGGTGAAGAACTCTTTTTGTACCTAGCAGTCTCTCAGCACGCAGTCAGCGCAGTGTTGGTTCGTGCAGAAGGAATACAACACTTGCCCATCTTTTACGTCAGCAAGACATTATTGGGAGCCGAAACAAGGTACTTGCCCCTGGAGAAACTGGCATTAGCATTAATGATGGCATCCAGAAAGTTGGCGCACTACTTTCACGCCCACACCATAGTCGTCCTCACAGCCTTTCCATTAAAAGCTCTGTTTGAAAGGGCGAAATTTAGTGGGCGAATTTTGAAGTGGGCAGTAGAGTTGGGACAATTCGACATCAAGTTCCAACCCAAGACCACAATAAAAGCCCAATCTTTGGCAGACTTCGTCGCAGAGTTTACTCCTGGAAGTCATCATATCTGCCCAGTCGACCTGACTGACACAACCGAACTAGGGACAGAAGTTGACGCCGGAATAGCGCAACCCCTAGTAGAAGGTAGTCAATCAAGCACCAGGGCAGACCATACTAAGGACAACAAGAAAGAGACAAACAAAGGCCCACCAGCAGTTCAAACAAAAGACGAAGGGCAGACAGCCAACATGGACCTTGAAGAAAACACCATTCTTGACCTCACGACATCATCTGATCCTTCCACTTGCTGGAAACTATTCGTTGGAGAGATGTGGAAGCTCTTTGTGGATGGAGCATCCAACCGACATGGTGCAGGGCTTGGCATAGTCCTCATCTCTCCAGACGGCCTGGTTATAGAGCAAGCAATCAACCTTGGCTTCCCAGCATCCAACAACGAAGCGGAGTATGAGGCGCTTCTCGCAGGACTCAAGTCAGCACACTTCATGAAGGCAACCGAACTAATGGTATACAGTGACTCTCTGCTGGTGGTAAACCAAATTTCTGGCGAATACGAAGCAAAGGACGACAGAATGGCCAAGTACCAAGAGTTAGTCAGAACAGAGATCAAGAAGTTTGATGTAGTAAGGATAGAACAAATTGGCAGGGAGGAAAACTGCCGAGCGGACGAACTAGCAGGCCTGGCCTCAATGGCAGACACATCAATCCCTCATTCATTACTCATCGACTTCTTACCAAGACCAAGCATAGAAGACCCAGAAGCAGAAGAAGTATGTTGCGCAGAATTAGGCCCTTCTTGGATGGATCCCATCATCCTGTTCCTGAAAGACGGCATCCTACAAGAAGAGAAAAAAGAAGCCAACAAAATAAGGGCAAAGTCGCAGCGATTTTGGCTATCTCCATCTTTGGCATTATACAAGAAGTCATTCTCTGGGCCTTACCTCAAGTGCGTTCATCCCAGCAAAGTAGAAGCATTCTTGTTCGAAATACACGAAGGGGTGTGTGGAAGTCATCAAGGGGGAAGGTCGCTCGCTTACAGGGCTATTTCGCAAGGATATTGGTGGCCATATATGCAAGCAGACTCAGAAAAATATGTAAAAAAGTGTAAAAAATGCCAAAAATTCGCGCACCAAATACATCAACCAGCAAGGGAACTCCTACCATTAACTAGCCCATGGCCTTTCGCAATGTGGGGCTTGGACATAGTAGGACCACTTCCAACAGCGCCCGGGGGCAGAAAATTCTTTCTCGCAGCAACAGACTACTTCACAAAGTGGGTGGAAGCAGAAGCATTGGCGTCAATCAAAGAAAAAGACGTGAAAAAGTTTGTTTGGCAGAATATCATCACTCGGTTTGGTATACCAAAAGCACTAATCTCAGACAATGGAACTCAGTTTGACGGCAGTATCTTTAGAAGCTTTTGTGAAGAATACAAGATAGAGTTCTACAATTCTACACCGGCATATCCTCAAGCAAATGGGCAAGCTGAAGCATCAAATAAAGTCATCTTGGATGGCCTAAAGAAAAGGCTAGAGAAAGCAAAAGGCAAGTGGGCAGATGAACTTCCTCACGTCTTATGGGCTTACCGCACCACGCCTCGGCGATCAACTGGAGAAACACCATTCTCCTTGGCCTATGGAATGGAAGCAATGATCCCACTAGAAGTCGGCCTCCCCACAATTCGAAGCGAAAATTTTGATCCAGACCTAAATGGAGAAGCCATAGCCTTAGAACTCGACCTTGCAGAAGAAAGAAGAGAAAGAGCACTAGTCCACATCGCCTCATACCAACGAGAGTTAATCAGAAAATACAGCAAAAAGGTACATCCAAGACAATTCAAGATTGGGGATTGGGTACTACGCAAAGTAATGGGAAACACCATGATCCCAGGAGACGGCAAGTTAGGCCCAAATTGGGAAGGTCCTTATAAGGTGGTTGGGTTAGCAGGCAAAGGGGCATACCACCTAGAAGACAAGGATGGCAAGGCAATCCCTCGGCCATGGAATACGGCCAATCTCAAGTTATTTTACTTTTAGCTTTTCTTCCTCAAACATATGTAGTTTCTTTTTCCTTCAATAAAACAACCAATTCTTTTTCACCACAAGTTATTTTTTGTAAGAGTTAGCTTTAGTAAAGATTAAGTATATTGCGAGCATTCTATTCTAAGTTAGCGGGAAAAACTAACTTAGAGGTTGGCTGAATTAAACCAACACCCTTCATAAGCCCAGGATAAGGATCCAAGCTGCAGGACATTTGGTCGGAATAACCAAATACTATAAGTTAGCTGGAAAAACTAACTTCGATGGTTGGCTGGAATAAACCAACTCTTGTTACTCTTCAGCCGAAGTAAGTGCATGGCTGAAGAGTGGTTGGCTGGAATAAACCAACACTTGTTACTC